>NW_026138115.1:5957500-6621250 GCF_025592945.1 Manacus candei
CCTTTACAGAGATCAGACCCACAACACTGGCATTATTAGCACTGTGCTCTAACCAGTAGAGCTAATCTCAGTCCTTAGCAATGGCAAATAAAGGGAATTGTGAGGCACACTTGGACATACAATCAGTGGAAGCCTTGAGAAAACAGTATCCCACTCAGTGATTGTATTTAATTACAGTAAAACATAAGATCTTGCTTCCATTTAAGGAAGATTTGCATCTCAGATGACCATATTGTGGTTTATGCCATCGCAGCTTATCACCGCTTGGCTGAATCTCCCTGCAGCATGAGAGCTCATCCCTACAGCTGCACACAATTTATTCTCTCTGTCTCCTCCTCTCCTCCCTCCTATTCTCACTTTGAATGGCTGATGGTATCTGGGTATAAGTCTTTATGGGGGTGGACATTTAAGATGAAATAACTCACCCCTTTACCACCTACTCTTGTCTTTGTATTTCTTTTTATGAGCTTGGTATTCTCGAGCTGTTTCTCCTTCTCTATGAGCAGAGATGATAACTTTAAAGGACGATCCTTATGGAGACTAATTTTTTTTTTTTTTTAGACAAAGGCATTATCACTAAACTGTCAAGTTTAAACAGTCAGAGCCACATAATGACATGCCTGGACTTACAGTTTTCTGTGTGTTTTTGTTCAGTTGGTCATTTTTTATTTGGTTTTTCTTTTTTTTGGTTTAGTTTGGGGTTTTTTTTCATTGGTTGATTGGTTGGGGTTTTTTTTGAGGTGGGGCTTATGTTTGTTAGTTTTTTCTTGACTCTTTTTACTTCTTTATTTATCCCATTTGAATAGGTACACACTTATTCCTAATACTAACAAGGAATTATTTCTGTGAGACTGATCATATACCCCTAATTCTGGTGCCATATCTTGAAAATAGAAATTGTTAAGGTAGGAACATAAGTGTGAACATTGTGAATAAGGAGTGAAATTGACACTACTAGAAAAAGTTGTATATGCTTGTCACCCGTGTGTCCTGGGGAGCTGGGGGATATGTCACTGTGTTAATGCCTTCCTCTGCGTGTGTGGTTAGAGATTTAGGATTAGTAACAGAAGGTTGTTTAGGTATATTTAACAGTTTATTAACCTTTTGTGAGCATTCAGTATTGTCAGTCATCTGCACTTTACAATAAATAGCCAAACTGTATAGCTCACTAATTGCCAATTTGCCATGCAATGCCAACATTTTAATAAATAATTTAGATCCTTATTTGATTTTTGCTCACACAATCAAATCAGAGAATCATAGAATATGCTGAGTTGGAAATGAGCCATCAGGATCATCAAGTCCAACTCCCAGCCCTGCACAGGACACCCCAAGAGTCACACACACCATGTGCTTGAGAGGATTGTCCAAACGCTTCTTGAAATCTGTCAAGCTTGGTGCTGTGACCACTTCCCCGGGGAGCCTATTCCAGTCCTACATCCAAGTCATTTATGAAGATGTTGATAGGCCTAAGATAGAAACCTTCAGAACCCCACAAGTGACTTGACACTGGCCTGATGTTACCCCATTCACTATAATTCTTCGTATCCAACCTATGGGCCAGCTGCTCACTCATCGTGTAACACAGTTATTCAGCTGTGTGCTGGACATTTTATCCGGAAGAATACTGTGAGACATAATATCAAAAGCTTTGCCAAAGTCCAAAGAGATTACGTTTACTGTGTTTCCTAGATGATGGAGTAGTTTCGACCTATGACAACTCCCACTGCTCTCATTCCAGTTTCATCTCTGGCGGTTGATATTGGTTTATAAAGTTTAGGATTTGGGAAGTCCTGTGGCTCTTGTCACTTAATACTGGTAGAAGAAATCTAGTTTCAAGTAATTTTTAGAAGTGTTGTTATATGGGCTGACAGCTCCTGAAGTCTAGTTTAGGTATCTCAACAGAGTTATTAAAATGAAAGAGCATAAAGTCTCCACCTCAGTCAGCAACTCAGTATACAACAGGGCTGCAGAGAAATGTCTGCTTGCTTCTTGTATATGAGAAAAACACAGAATTATACATGGTAGATTACTAGTTTCTAGGGTTTCTATCTTAAATGAATGAATGTAATACCTCACATGGTGTGTAAAGTAGGACTGTCTTAAACTGCTGAAATAAAGTGTATTTTTCACATGCTACAGAACTAGCCAATGACATGAATTACTATTTAATGTCACAGTTAAGATCTGTGCTATATCCAGCAAGTCAATATCTATGTATATATATATATATATATATAAACAAGAAGAGTTATAATTAGAAAGCACTGAAGAACAAGATTTGCAAGGGAAATAAAAATCTCATGAGCATGACATAAGATTTAGCAAAGATTTCACTAGGGAGGATGATTCTCTGCCCTTTGCAATGTCTTTTGCACTTTCCTATGAAGCATCTAGTATTTTCAGCTGTGAAAATGCCTGTCAGCGTACTACAGGAATAATAGTTTTGACTGAGAGGGACAAGTCCTACTAAAAGAAAAACAAAGGAAAGACTTTTATAAAGAGAGGAAGTAAACGTGCGAAAGACAAAATCCTAAGTGAGACTCTCTGATTTAAATAAAAATGTTATCAGTTATTTCTCAAGTGATAAGGAAGACAATATCATTACACAATTTATTTTCATTTGCACTTCATAAAAAAATTAATGAGAATATAAACTTGTTAAAGTGATTCCTAATCTGGTTTAAGGTGCAGCAGTGAGAAGTCACCTTCATTAAAAGAAACATCAGCTAAGGGCATAAATAGTATTCCTTTCTCATTGCCCTATACTTACATGTTATAGAGGCTTATTTTCTTGATGTTAGTAGATAGCACCTTGATTTTTACTTTCTGGTTGATATGTGTAGGAATTCACTTTTTTTTTTTTGTTTGGTTTGGTTTGGTTGGTTGGTTGATTGTTTTGGTTGGTTTTTGGGGTTTGTTTGTTTGTTTGTTTTTTTATTTCTAAATGGGTATGAATATGGAGAACTATCTAGCTTGACTTACTGTAGCATAGGAAAACATGATAGTTCCAGGTATATATATTGTAGAATAAACTGATTTTTTCTGCACCAGCTGAACCTCCTGTCACCCATTTTTCTGGAATTGTGGAAGCATGGGCTTCTGAAATTACACTAAGCAGGTATGAATTAAGTTGTAAATTTACAGTGACTGTCTCACAGGTTTAGAAATTTAGTTTACACATAGTTACAAAGGGGAATTTTAGATTATATATGTGTTTTAACCCGGATGAATCTTGCCCTTCATGTGTGATAACCTTCACTCTTTTAATTAGTTTAAAGATTATCTGAGATATATGTTCTCTATAAAGTCTCTTAGTAACTTTATTACTTTGTGTATGTGTATGCTTTCATCTTTATTATATTGATTTTTCAAGTTCACACAAGTTCTATGATATTATGAAGAAAGCTGCTCAGGAAAATGTGCAATATGAAGCATATTTAGGTACTATACTGATAGGCCATTCGTCTATATTGCTGTAAATTAATTTTTCTGACAGTAAGGTGCCTTTAACAGGTTTTCAATTAGTTCTTAATTACTGTATTCTGTAGCAAAGATATTAAAAAATGTCATTTTCTGTGAGAAAACTATGACAAAAGAAAAAATAAGAAGAAAATATGATAAAAAATTGATATTATAAAGATGTCAGTAGAAGAAATTATATCCAAATCCACTGGAGTACAAGATATCTGAAAAAAACTTATTTCATTGGCTTATTGTGAAAGAGAACTACTTGGATAAGTACTACATTTCACAATGGCATTCAGTCCCTGGTAGAACTTAGAACTAGAAATATTCTTAAGGCCCTATCTGAGGGTCCAGCTACAGTGCTGTAGTGCAGAGCAATATTACAGACACCTAACTAGGATGTGGACACAACACAGAGCAAAGCCTAGAAATAATAGCTCAAGTCCCAGAAGCATAATCGATATGACTATATTATTTCCATTTGTGAACCTCACTTACTTGAGAGATGCAGGTGTCCCAGGACACTTCTATATGATTTAGTCATATTTTGAATATTATTCTGAACTGATTCTGGAGAAGAGTTTTAAATGATTTTTCAGCATCTCAGCTTCTCCATCAGTTCCATTTGTGATCATGATATTTATATATGACTCAGAACAGATTGGAAGACCTAGATCATTGAAGTGTAAAACACTTTGAACACTGTAAGCGGGTTGCTATATAATTATATAGTAATTCTAAGGAAAATAGATTTAAAATTATAAGTTCTGAGAATAGTGAGGCAAACAAAGGTAGGCATGCATAAGAAAATTGTTTTGATATTATTAGACATTTTTTAAAAACAAATAATTTGAAATTATCCACATTTTGATAGTCAAAGTGTTCTCACTTGTACCTTATTTAGAAATGGTCACAGGCATTTATAAAGTTCAAGGTAATATTCAACTCCATTTGGATGTTTCCATCTCTTTAGATTTACTATCTCTACCTTCACAGGAGCTTGTAGATTTGTAGTAATCACATTTATGGTGGGTTGACCTTGACTGGACGCCAGGTGCCCACTCAGCCACTCTATCACTCCCAAGCTGGACAGGGAAGAGAGTAAGATTGAAAACAACTCGTGGGTATGGATAAAGCAGTTAATTAAAGCAAAAGCAAAGCAAAAACTTGTGCGCGCAAAAGCTAATAAGGTTTATTCTCTGTTTCCCTGAGCAGTGATGGGCAGCCACTTCCAAGAAGCAGGGCTTCAGCATGTATAATGGTTCCATAGCAGGCAGCCATTGGAGGTAATGAGTGCTCCCTTTCCTGCTCCTTTCCTTACCTTTTATATCTGAGCTGACGCCATATGGTATCAAATATTCCTTTGGTTAGTTTGGGTCAGCTGGCCTGCTTGTGCCCCCTCCCAGAAGGAATGTTACAGTACTGATAGTGTGCTCAGCAGTAGCCAAAATACTGATGGGTTATCAACAACCCTTCTAGCTACCAATGCAAAGCACAGCACTGTGAAGGCTGCTATGGGGAAATGAACTCCATCCCAGCCAGACCCAATACAACATTGTATTATAATTCAGCATCTTCTACATAGAAGGATTGAAATGACTCCACATTTGTGGGAAGAGGCTGTTTTAGTGATCTTTGAAAGAGAATGGAAAGACCACCATTGACATAACACTTCAGGATAGCTCTTTCATGGAAAGTCAAAAGACTCAGCTATGGCTTGTAAGTGGTATCTTTGGGGGCTTGTTAATTTTCACTGTGCAAATAATCAAAGCAGATTGGAAAACCATTTAGGCATGCAGGGAAAAAAGTGTGTGAAGAAGTGACACCTGTGAGTGAATAAGCATATGGTTTCAAACTGGGGTCTGACTGAGACAGATCAACCAGCAGGAGAGGGGGCAATCCAGGACTCCTCAGAAATGCAGGACTGAGCAGACACAGAGACATTAGGTATTGGATCAGTCAAAAATACTAACCATTATAAATGCTGGAGTTAAGCATTCTGACATTGCACAAATGTGTTAAGAGTAGAAGAATCAGCTAGGTCATTGAGTTCCTCCACAATCAGTAAAAATTTTTTGTTCAGGTAAGTCTAGAGAACTTTTAAGTTTTCCGAACACCAGACACCTTGTTTGAGACCCTTGCTGTTGTACGATTAGTTTTGTTGTACGATTAGTTTTTTGTGTCTCTTAACTACCAATATTGAACAAAGGGTTGCTTTTATTCTGAATAGTTCCTCAACCTAGACAGGAGTTACCAATGACTACTGTACTGATACAGTACTGATAAAAGGCATGGATGTAGCCAGAGAGACATCCTATCATAAGACCTATTTTCCTGCAATTTGATCTTTTAAGAGAGGTGCTGGAACCTCTGATACTAAAGATTTTTAAAACTGCACTGAACAAAATACAAGGGAGAATATTCAAAAGACCAATACTGTCCTAATAGATAAATGGAGCAAGTGATCTATTTCATCTCTTTAACCTTCACTTCCATCTGATAGATTTTTTAAGAAAATCCTGTACCTACAAGTTCCAATTGAAAGAAACATTGTATTGGAAAAGATCTCTTGAATTACTGGATTTAGTTTCCTGCTCTTACAGGCAATAAAATGAGATAAAACCTGTCAATTGCTCTCTATCACAGGAAAAATGTTAACACATCAGGGAAAGAGATTGTTGTCAAATTTCTACCCTGCCTGAGGCTAGTGGTATTTATAAAAGAAATCTTTTAGAATAAGTTTGTCAAACCAACCTAACAAGTTTTGGATCTTGGAAACCTCCATAAAAAGCTTCATATAGACTTTTCAGTATCAGTGCTCATTAATGCCTACTTCTACTATGCTGTATAGAAGAAGCAAAAATATAGCTGGAAAAATATAGATCGTAGATACTGCTGAGATTTTACCATCCAAATTTTATCCATGGTGATAGCAACCATTATTTAGTAACTAATGGCTTAATTTCATGGAAGAACACATATAAATTTCTTTCACATATGAAGTATACTGAGCAGCACTTTTTGAAATGGTAACAAGATCATTGAATTTTCTGCACTTGCTGAGAGTGACCTTACTAAGGAGATATTGGTACATAACTCTCAGTGAACATATCAGCAGAATATCACTAAATACTCAAACTTGAATGGCAAACCACCTTCTGTAGTCACAGAATCATAGGTTGGAAAGGATATTTGAGACCATTGAGTCTCCAGCTCTTAACTGAACCCTGCCAAGTCTACTAATAAACCATGTCCCCAAGTCCAACATCTACACATCTTTGAAATACCTTCAGGAAGGATGGGTGGTCTGTTCCAATGCTAGACAATCCTTTTGGTGAAGAATTTTCTCCTAAAATCTGATTTAAACCTCCCGTCATGCAACTTGAGGCCATTCCCTCTTGTCCTATCACTTGTTACTTGGGAGAAGAGACCAACCCCCACTTGGTTACATCCTTCTTTCAAGTCATTGTAGAGAGTGATAAGGTCCCCCTTGAGACTCCTTTTCTCCAGGCTAAACACCCCCAGCTCACTCAGCCATTCCCTATAAGACTTGTGCTCCAGACCCTTCACCAGCTTCGTTGCCCTTCTCTGGACTCACTCCAGCACCTCAATGTCCTTCATTAAACCTTTTGCTAGTATCTACAACAATTTCAGGCTTGGGGCCTGCTATGATCTCCTGCTTTTCTTTGTGGAGTACTTTAACCTATAAGTAAGCAAATTCACTAATAATTTCTACCAGCCAGCTGAAGGGGTTAAGATTAAATAAAAATGCAGGCAGGCTGGAGTCCTGATTTATAGGAGTGACAGAGGTTGGTGGGAAAGATTACATTAGGTCCTAGCTTGACAAAATGAGACAGCATAACCCAAACAGGATAGAAAAGAGGATGAACAGCACATTTCCTACTTCATCAGGACTGGGAATGATTATTGCCACCAGTATCTCTGGCTGTCATTGCTAGTGGTTTGTGAGCTAAATAAATTTGGGCATAAAAAACATGTATGTAAAATATGCATAATTTAGTAAGTTTTGTTCTTTCCAACATATCATTCTGTGATCCTATGAGGTCAGTTATGCTGATTGTTTTAAATGTAGATATTATTATAACTTATTCTTCTCCAATTTAAAAGAACCAAGCCACACACTGTCTTTGAACTCATGAGAATGATGAGACAGAATTTAAACCCATGTTGCCTGCTCTTTGCTTTTTGCCAATTAGGGGCCCCAGTAGGTCAACAAGAATCAAATGCTTGCAGTTTAGTCTTGAATTTAGCCTCTCTAGAGGCATACAAGGAGGTGGGTAAAACCCAAGCAATCCAAAATGTCCTAAGAGAGGTTATTACGTGTATGCAATCTGCATATTTCCGGTATCTTATGAGCAAAAGAGTACTTCCTACTTATTCAAAACCAAAGTTTAGACATCATTATTTTGATTAATTCTGAATACTTTCTACAAGAAAACATATTTTAATTTATAGGACTGCAAGTAAAACTAGAAAACCTTATATTAGTTTCATCATTTTCCTTGTTTCTTAGGGCATCCATAAAAGTCAGCCCTTTCACAGAAAAATAGCAGTAATATGAATACTACCATTAACATAAAGTTAATTTTTCATTAATGTCTAAAGATAGTGGCTATAAAAACAATATTTAATGTACATTGCTTGTTTTCTGGATTATAAGAATTTTTATATTCTTAGCATCATGTGCTCCAGACAAAAAGTCGCCATCATGCAGTATTCATGCTCCATATACTAACTCAAAGAAGTCTTTTTTTGCTTTAATTCTGGCAGTCACAGTATATGCATGGAGGTACCTGCCACATTCTAGTCTGCTCCATATACCATGCAGTAGACAATACATATGCATTGTTCTGACAAAATAAAGCACAATTTTTTCTGATTTATTTGAAACCAAAATAATGAGTAAATGTCAGTTGTGGAACATTTCAGTTTGACTGTGACCTAAGCCACAGAACAAATCAAGAAATATTTTAGTCCAAGTCTGATAGTGTGACACTCAAAATAGGTTAGCTTACTTGAGCTGGAAGTGCTTGAAAGAGGATAGAATAACTTCAGTTAAACACTTGGATATTTTCTGTTAAAAACAACTTATTGAGAAAATTTAGTTTGAACCACATTTACTGTTTCACTTGGTGGATCTGTAGGATAAACAAAATTTGGGGGGGTATTTCTTTTTTTGTTACAACTTCTTTTTTTTCTAGTATAGGCTTTTTAAATTTATTTTTCTTTCACACTTTCCGCCAGAGCCAAAGGCAATAGATATTCATACATTATTAAAAAATAAACTCTCCTAAGCATACTCATTTTGATATATTTCCTTTAACACCCAGCTCATCATTATGGGGTCATTTACGTCCTATGAATTTTGAATCTGTCCTGGCTGACTCTTTCAGCAGATTTGAGTTTGGGATACAACTCAACAAGACAGAATTATTATGAATCAAATACAAAAAAATGAAGTGTTACAATATATTGAGTTCTTAAACCTATTGAAAAAGACTTATTTTACAGATTTAACACCTAGTTAGATGTTAAATGGTGTAAAAAAAATCTCAGCAATAATCTGGTTACTTTTTAGTACCTCATTATAGCCACACAGGTGACCAGGCTAAACAATGAAGAAATACAATGCCTAAAAGATTTCAGAAAGATTTTCAATCCATTTTTTCTTGCTACGGACAGTGATTGTATTATTCTGACAAATATCACAAAATACTTTAAAATAACATGAAAAACATGGATTCAGAAAAGGTATGTAAGGAGACAAGGAGCAGATGTTTAATTTTTTATCCCTTAACTGGACTGTAATTCAGAAGTGAGATCATCGTCTCTGAACCTTTTTTTCTTAAAACTGGATCACAATCACTTTGAAATTCAACCATAAGGCAGGGGTTTAACTACCAATGTAAAATATTATTTTAGGTAAGATGATGCAGGTGGGACTCACTGTAAGTCTTTTTCAAGGAATTTGTATCTTTTACAGAGAGCAAAATTAAAAAATTCTAGTCTGTTTACTCATGCTTCAAAGCTTGACAAAAAGCATTGAGGAGAAGGATTTACCATACATTTTAACGGGATGAGGCAGAAACAATATGGTATTTTTGGGAAGCAAATCTATTTCTGATGGGCACCTATTAGATGTGTCTTCTAGTCTGTTTGATTTGTGCAGAAGGTAGTGTGGGAAGAAAAAGAAATGATCTTGTCCTACTAGTTCCTTAGTTTTTTCTAGTTCCCAAAGTCATCTTTGTATTTATGCATTTTTCACTCTGCTCTTTTTTATATGAAAAAATAATCAAAGGAATTACAGAGAGATCCTCAAAGTTTTTTATCACTTTTCAAGCAAGTAGACAACAGTTTTGTTTTCTTTTCATGCATTATTCTGTCACTGTGAATAAGCTTTCCTAAAAGGTGATTATAATCTTATTTTTTTATGAAATAGCTTTAAAATTATGACTGATATTTTATGACCAACATAAATCAAAACAATATTATGTGAGGTTGACTTGTTCTTTTCTTAGCTTGATTGCTTAATTTGGATTGAAAGCACAAGTTGATAAGGAAATTCAAAGTTGCATTACATGTACATACAGAAATATGAAGAAAATGTAGAATGCATAAAACATAAGCATAAAGAGAGCAGATAAGAATGAAGCTAGTGAATTTGAATAAAGCCATTTCAAGTCTTGATGATTGCTGGTGTGTTCTAATTGCTGTATCGGGACATCTGAAAAACAATCGGTTGAACCAGAAAAATCAAGTAGTTCTCCTGATATGTATGCTCAATGAGAAGACACTGTGTAAGTAATTTAGTTCCACCATTTTATTTATTTGTTTTTCATCTTTATGTGCTGAATTTTTAGGTAATTTTGATATATTTATTGGATAAAATTTCTACAGTCTTATATTTATCTTGAGTGATTCTTATTCAAGAATACTTATGTCAGTCTGAGGATTTTAGGGAGGTGAATAGACTTTCAAGGTGCTTAGAGTAGAGAGTGCAAGAACCCCAGCTATGGAATTTAGGTGCCTGAATCATTTCTAGAATCTAACATTTCCTTACCTATGAAGGGTCTGGTGTCAGCAATAAAACCAGACATAGTGCAGGAGAATATTATGCAAGACCACACAGCACCACCAACACCTCTTAATCTGCCTTGCCACTTTCCAAGGCTGTGTTCATTAAGCAAGCTGCAAAAGAAAACCTCTGAATTACGTGAGAATGATTCACAGCTGGCAGAGGTATGGTCATCATTGACTGGAAGCATCAAATTATTTTTCACTTCTGTGAAAGTACATACCACATGGCGAAACTAAAAAGTCAGTACATTAGATCAATGCACATTTAATACCCTTTCTTTAGTTCTAAGGTGAATAGTTTACAAACACATAGCAGAAAAAATATTCTTCAAGTTCAAAATTTAACATTCAGCATTTAGTTTGAAAACGACCACCTAAAAGGTTGAACTGAGTGGTTTTGGTGTGTAGAGGTCATAATTATTCAGCAAATCACCTGGGGCATAAAGTCTGCATTGTCATTTCTAGTGGGGTGTTGACAAATTTCCTTGATGGCTATAAAGTCAGAAACACAAAGAGAGGGATCTGAAGCTGCAGTTCTGTATACAAGCATAAGAAAAAGAAATCATATTACATATTACATATTCCCATGCCATTGCATTAAAACTTGTTATAGCCTGAAAGTTAAACACATAGGGGAGCGTGTAAAAAAAAAAATAAAGCTGGATTTGGGAACTCAGTTATGGTTAGAATCTAAGAAGAATATTCCATAGTTCTGTTGCGATCCGCGATGTTAGCTCAGCTATTGTTTCTAATTGCAATAAATGCCTATGAGGCATCCATAAATATTTGGTGAGAAGGATGAATCCTCATGAGGAAAGAGTCAAAACCCTGTCTTGAGCATAATTTTGGCTTGCAACTTTGTGGTTCTTTCCCAGCTACTGGGTTTAGTGTTTGTCTCCATTACTGTAAATGAAAACAAGAGTTGTTTTCATTTGTAACTTTTTAACCCATGGTGGAAATGTTAACAAAATGCTGAACTGCAGAAAAGGCCTGGTTGTAGAAATGCTAAACTACTGATCAAAGGAAGTCAATAGAGACTGGGAATCCAGCATTCTTAAACAAAAATTATTGAGGTGCAATTTTGACCCCTATGAACATAAAACTTCAAAGGACTTCAATGAAACCAGGATTTCATTCTATATCTCAGAAAGTAGGTACGCAAGATGAAAAGCTGCCAAACTAAGAGGTCCTTTTGGAAAACCGGCATTTGAATGACATACTAGAATTCACACAAGGAGTCATTGTGAGAACTGAGATGAACTCATGATTTCCTGGCTCTCACTGATTGAAATTACTTCTTAGAACTGGCTAGCATAGCAATGAAAGCAAATTTTGTACTGCAGTAATTTCTGATACTGCATTCAACTTTATAAAATATGTTCCTTGGGGGTGAAATTAATGGGCAACACATAAAGACTGCTTATTCACACTTTGTGCAGCTGCTCTTACAAGAGGATGGGGAAGGATGAAATCCAGCCTCAATACAAGGCTATGATGTGATGTAGCCAAACTTCAGAGGATTGTGGATTTCATTTAACCTTATAGGCTGAAGTAATAGCTGCTGAATCTCTGCATGTTCTTCGTAAGGATTCCAAGTGACTTATCTTGATCTGACATTTGCAACTCTTTTCCAGTGCTATTACTAAATGCTTTGCCATGACTCATTTTGATGCATAATCAGTCCTTCTTCCATGGCTTTCATACAGAAGGAATACATTCCTTCTTCTTATAAATGGTTTATCAACAGTTTCTGTGCAGGATTTACTTATTGCAGTTCTGCAAGGTTAATGACTTCGGGTAAATTATGGGTAAGCCACAGAAAATGGTGTAAAAAAATTTCTCAAGCATTGTCTGTGCTATATGGATAATAACGAGCTTTCATAAAGTGTGTATCCTGTCATTCACAGACCAATCGTTAGCATACATAATGTTTATCAGAGTGAGCTGATCAGTGTAAATGTGAGCTGTGGAGAACAACCAAGTATGAAGAAAGAGTGGCATAACAGATGTGGTTACCTGCTCTGTTCTTGCGCTGTGGGTTCCACATTGCACTTCCTTTAGACAGACAGTCTCAATTTTTAACAAAGAAATGGGGAAAGAAAAGAATGTACACCATAAGAATCTTCATTGAGATGGTGATAGGAATGAAATGAGACCTAATAAGTCCTTCTCTTCTTTGGTTATTGTCTTTTTACCATGCAGGCAAGGGGGTAGATTGCATGATTAATTGGAATATCAGTGATTCTCAAATTAGTTGAAATAATTTTTTTAATTAGTATTAGTTCTTTTCAGATGTTGTCCTCTTTCTTATGAAAGACAGAGAATTCTATTTATCAGAAGTCATCTTCCAAGGTCTAAATATTACCAACTTTATTAAATCAAAATTTCTTCTAAAAGTCAGTAGGATTTGGACTGCAGAAAGACTGGTAATGAACTACAGAGCTTGGCTGTAAACTAGAATCACTGGATCATATACTCACTAAACTACAGTAACACTAGTAAAATCCTGCTTTAAATTTAAAATTTGCTATGCTAATCTCAGATTGAGTACTCTCTTACTCACAGGTCACATTTTATATATTTTTAAGTAGTCTTCTCTGATGATATCTGGGGCAGGATCCCCATGTAAGATAGCATTTACAGCATCTCTAAATGATATTTTGAAGTTAGCAAAATAATTTGAGTTAGCTGAGAATCACAAGCTTGCCAGAAGTAAGAGCTATACAGAATATTATTAATAATCTCCTCAGAAAGAAAATAAGTTTAATGTATTGATCTTGAAGAGAAATGCACCATACTTTCTTATTATCCTACTTGCAGAATCCTTAGGTGAATTTCTGAAAATACCAAAGGTAATTATAAATATCTTTGGAGTGTCATTTGATTGCAAAGAAAGACACCCTGATGAAGACAGATTTAGAAATATAGTTCTAGAAAAATATTTGTTTCAACTCACAAATAGGTGGTGTCTTTTAAAATCACTGTTTGATTATCCCATTTACTATGTTTAACAGTAGATTCTCAAAACAATATAAAAAATAGGAACTACTTATGACTTCCTATTTTAACCACATTGCAAAATAATCACTGTTCAGTTAAGCATGTACCCTCATTTCTTCATTAAGAATATTAATTTGTCTTTTCTGTGTATTTTCTTGACTTACTAGTAGCAAACATAAAGAAGTCCCCTAAAAAGTTTTTGCTCTAAGATGGCCTTTTAAAAATCAGCAAAACAAAATAGACCACCAGTCCAAAAAAAAGAAATTCCTGAAAACTTGGAAGAAAGCTGTTTTAACAGATGATTTAGAAGTTTTCTATTTTAGAAACCTTCACAAAAAACAGATTAAATAATTCTCCTTCTTTTTTGAAAATTAATTTTAAATACATATTTATTTAATTTTTATTAAGCAGGTGTTTTATTTACACTCACTTTGGGGACCCTCATAGCATATGTCATGGCATTGGTTTGAAAGTTATATGTCCCATTCCGGTTCAAGGCCCACAGATATTAATGAATGAAAATAATTTACTATAATACTTATACAGTTTTAGTGTATCTAGACAACGGAAGTTGTGTAAATGCGGATTTTTTAATAACTGTTTTTTCCTATTAATATTTTATATTTTCCTAATAATAATGCAATAAACCATTAAATAGTTCATCTTAGGATATCAGATTTTGTTGCAGAACTGAGCTCTGGATAGAATAGAATTGATGTGTTTGTTTGAATCATTTACTTGTTTGAAAGGGTGATTTTTTTCTCTATTCTGAAGATATGACCGGGATCAGATTCATTTGATTACTTCTGAATGTAATTATGTTTTCTTCCTGGCAACATGAATATAGTAAACTAATATAAGAAGGCTCCAGGAGAATGCTTACATACTGCTTCCTACTGGAAACCAAATAAAGACCCTACTGAACGTTTAATGTCATGACGTAATTTTGAACTTTTCCCTTGGTTTGCACAATAAAACAAATTATGCCTTTTCAATTTAAAAATATACAATGCTTCATAGATTCTTAGATAATTTCAAGCATTACTAATATAGTATGCAAAATCTTCTATACAATTAAATAAAGAAACACTCCTAAGATTGTGACATGTTTTTAATTGCAAGCTGCAGAACACGGTGGTTTTCAAAACCTGGTCATGAAGTATACTGAGATGTTTGTGAAACATGCAGTGCTGAAGCTGTATCAATACTAAGAAAAGTTGAAAGCAAAAGAATGTTGGTAATTAAAGTTGAAAGAAGAAAAGCTGTAAGAGCCTTGTGGAGCAGTTTTAACTTCAGATAAACCTAAGCTAAATTTCCATCACTTCCCAGTATACTGTGACTGATTCATTCTTAATTTGTCTGAAGGGACAATGTTTATTGCGTTTAATACTGAAAATTCACTTACACAGCATGTCATTTATTCTAGTGGGTGTATGGGCTTCAGAAAAGGGGAAAACTCCAAAGAAAAATAACAATATTTTCCCTTTCATTATATTTTGGCTTTAGTTCTGGGTAGTTCAGGTGAGTAGACTCTACAGTTACTCTTTTCCATTGCTAGAATTGACTAAAGAATTTCTCTTAGTTGAAATGAAATGAGGGATCTACAGTTTATTAGTAGGACTAAAATCTTTCAATACATCATCAGGTTTATGAATTATTTCAAGAAATTTCAGTTCTTAGAAACAGATTACCAGCACAGTTTTGGGGCTGACCTGCTGGAAAGCAGCTCTGCAGAGAAGGGCCTAGGGCCCTGGTGGAAAACAAGCTGTCCGCAAGCCAGCAGTATGCCCTGCAGGCCAAGAAGGTCAATGGTATCCTGCAGTACATTATGAAGAGCACTGCTAGCAGGTCAAGGAGGGTGATCCTGCCCCTCCACTCAGCCCTAGTGAGCACTGTGTCCAGTTCTAGGCTCTTCAATACAAGACACATGGACACCCTGGAACAAATCCAGAGAAGGGCTATGAAGATGATGAGGAGAGGGTGCCAAAAGGATGGAGTCAGGCTCTTTCTCAGTGGTGCCAAGAAGTAGGATGAGACAATGGACAGAAACTGGAATGTGCAAAGTTGCACCCGAACATGGGGAAGAACTTCTTTACTTCGCAGGTGACCACACACTGGAGCAGGTTGCCTGGAGCAGGTTACCAAGAGAGGTTGTGGAGTTTCCTTCCCTGGAGATATTGAAAAGCTATCTGCACCCAATCCTTAGTAATGTGCTCTGCAGGACCCTGCTTGAGCAGGGAGGTTGGATTAAATGACCTCTGGAAGTCCCTTCCAATCTGCGATTATGAAACATCAGAAACATCAGGAAGAGAGAACAATAGTGGATTTATATCTATAGCCATTTTGCAATAACTAAATTTCATTTTTCGTGTGTCAGTGATTAATTTTCCCTCTTGTTTATCTGGTTTTCTTTCTACACAACTTTGGAATAAAGATATGTACAAGTGGCATGGAAATATATATGTTATTTGGCTCACCAAAAAGAAACTAGGAATTGTATATAGTCGTAAAACCAATTTCTTGTTTTCATATAAGAAGGATAAATCTTTCAGAAGTTACTATACAATGTGACCTTTCAGTGCCTCACAAGTTTTCAATTAGATTTTGAATTTGAGCAGATCTTAAAAAAAGAATGATTGATAAAAAATGTCCTACAAGCTGAAAAATAAGGTTGAGGTCTCACATGAACTCACATCCAAAGGTTTCATTCATGTAAATGCATAAAGAGAATAGATTTAGAAGTGTCTGAGATTGAAAAACAGAGAAAAATTAATCTAATGGTGTTGTAGTTTTATTTATTGATTGATTATATTGATTTTCTTGTCATTAACTGTGAAACAAACCATGTTCTTGAATCAGCTTCCCCAGCAATAACCCATGCAAAATAACACTTTCATTAAAGAAAGTATTTGCAACGAAGTGAGTTCTTGTAGCATACCTTAATTCTCTTAGCCACATTTGGGAGATGACTATGTATTATATTTCTCCTGACAGTAAAAATTGTCTAATGATAATAGGTCAAGGTATTGAAAAGAAGTAGAACATGAATGCTTTCTTCTTTCCTTCTCTGTCTTCCTAGAAGACAGAAAAGAAGACTTGACAGAGAAAACATCTCAAATTGTCAGGATCCAATTCTATTTTTTCTGGCCTTCTGAAAAGTCAATGGGACTTAACAGAATATGTGTTCCAGCAGATTTATGAATGCAGGAGATTGTTTTTACCCTTCTCTTAAAGGTTTGAAATCTTGAAATCTTGCTCATTATGTAACAAAACAAAACTGATGAAGAGTCTGGAGCACAAGTCTTATGAGGAGGGCTGGGTGAGCTGAGGTTGTTTAGCCTGAAGAAAGGGAGGCTCAGGGGTGACCTTGTCACTCTCTACTACCTGAAAGGATGTTGTAGCTGGTGGGGGGTTGGCCTCTTCTCCTAGGGAACAGTAGATAGGACAAGAGAAGATAGGCTTAAGCTGTGCCAGGGGAGCTTTAGGTAGAACATTAGGAAGAATTTCTTCACAGAAAGAGTGATTAGACATACGAGTGGACTGCCCAAGGAGGTGGTTGAGTCACCGTCCCTGGAGGTGTTTAAGGAAAGACTGGATGTGGCACTTAGTGCCTTGGTCTAGTTAACATGGTGGTGTTTGGTCATAGATTGGACTTGATGATCTCAGATGATCTGTTGATGATCTCTTTTCTAACCTAATTGATTCTACAATTCAGTGAATTTGGTCTGTTGTCAAGAAATGTCTTTTCATAGATGACTATTAGTAGTCAAAACTACATCACTGTTAAATAAGTCTTTTTCTGTTATACATCTGAGTTTACTGAGGTCAACCAAACACGTTTATACTCTGTGCTGCAAAAAACCTTATCAGAATCTATCTAGAATATGCATTTTATTCCAAAACATGAGAGTTCTTTACCTATATGGCTTCAAAATTAATATTTGAATGTATGATTCAAACACATTTTACACAGCACTGTCACTCTCTTTCCATCCTTTTGCTAGAGAGGTTTTCTTTGCAATGTTCTTTTTCTTTATATAAAGATGAATTAGAGGTGACAGGGAATCTATAAAAAGAACATGCCATTTATCATGGTAGACTATGATTTAGCAGAATAACTATTGATATTCTGTCTTATAAAAGTCCATCCGTGATCATCAGACAATATGAATGAATACACTAAATTTAGTATGTTTTCAATTAAACAGAATCCTTATGGTATTTAAAATATAAATTCCAGGAACTTTAGTGACTTTTTCAGATAAAATTGAATATTTTTCATCACAATCAAGCTTAACAAGATAAGCAATTTTTCTTTGCCTTTTGTGTTTCTACCCTTCAAATGCTTACATAAGGTTATCATATACCCATGGTTGCTATTTACCTAAGATAGTCATATACCCATCGTTATTTGTTTAGATTGCACAAGCCTAACTTCTGTTCTTTTTTAGGTCTTTTCTTTTGTCATAAGCCTGCTTTTCCATTGTCTTTTTCCTTTTTCCTCTTAATCTTTTTCCTTATTCTTTTTCAACATATTCTTTTTCCTCTACTGTTGGTTGCTTCTTTTTTTTTCTGATTGTTTTGGAAATCTAACACGGAACAAAGCATGAAAGATATAATTTAACAGACTTAGATAGAAACGGACTATAAACCTTCAGAATATATAATCAGGAGACAAAAATACCTCTTGCCGACATTCAGGATTCCAATGCATTACAGAAAATCATGTAAAGAGTTAGCTTTCTGATTTACTGTACGTGTGTCCTTTACTGAGTGTAATAAAAGAATCTCCTTTAGTCATTAATGCCACGCAGCCTAAGACAGACCATATACTGTCCTTGATCCATTGCTGAAAGGTCTGGGAGAAGATTAAAATGTTTCATGCAAATGTCAAGGTGCCTATGTGCCTGTAAGTAGTAGGATAAAATAGGGTAATTGTTGTTAGCCCTCCCTGAGTAGAGTTGTTCTTAAAAATGCCAAGAAATAAATCCTGATACTTTTCAATTAAATTAAGACAATGTAATAATAGAAATCTGGAAGAATAACAGAGTTTTGCTGGGCTAGGGCCTGAGTGTAAATAGGTTTAGCTTCATTTAATATAGTTAACTTTGATAAACTGGGAGTTTGACCAATACATGGAGATTTCAAACATACAAGCAAAAAATAGTTTGAATGCTGAATGTCTTTTAGAAATTGCTAAAAGTCGGTATTTCAGATTACATTCAATTTTTGAGCTTAATCTATGAAATATGTTAACTAAAGAAAGATTGTTTGGACAGAATGAGTAGGGGAGGATGATATTTGTTCTTTCGTTGGAGGTCAGCTGTGGACGAGTATGTTTCTTACTCCTGCAAATAGTATTGAAGTGAGGGTTAGCTAGTGCTTGGAAGAGAAGTGCCAAGAATCAAATTCCAAGATGGCTCACAGGAATATATTTCTCAGATCACAAACACAAAAGAAAATCAAGTCTTTGTGCTCATCTGCAGAAATATGATCCTGAAAGGAGCTAGCTCTACATCCAGAAATAAAGTTGCAACTAGGGAAGGTTGATATCAACCTTGTGCTAGTCTATTAAAT
The DNA here is from genome assembly GCF_025592945.1 of Manacus candei. NCBI lineage: Eukaryota > Metazoa > Chordata > Aves > Passeriformes > Pipridae > Manacus > Manacus candei. The sequence continues at coordinate 5,976,644 of NW_026138115.1, forward strand.
TTACATTAATTTTGCCCTTTATGAATATTTGTGATTGAACAGACATATGGTTGCAAGAATTGCAGGAAAAATGCTGGTTTTGTAGGGAGAAAGTTCTTCATATGTAGATAGCAGCCCTTCCATATCAGATGTATATTTCATTTAAGAAATACAAGCACATCTTGCTCACTGTGGAATGTGGTACACAGAAGCCTGTGAAAAATGTATATCTGAGGAAATAGGGACATAGGTGAGGAGGGATTGGACAATAACATTAGTAGATTTGTTATAGGAAATATGAAATACTGTGTTTATTATGCAGAAATGTTAATTCCATTGTCTCCATTTAATCATAGTGTGGACAATGGTTTAAACCTCTGTCATGTCAAGTAGAGAATAATAACTAGCCAAGCAGTATTTGCGGTTTCAGTGCTACAATACACATTTCCCATGTATTATTTCCTACTTCTTGTTTTGCACAGCCAATTTGTGTTAGAACATCCTTGCACTCTGCTCCAGGGAGAAACGCACTTCAGAAATTCTTTCCTTCATACCTAACTACCTACATAGTTCAAAACTCTTTTTGCAGCCATGGACATTATTATATATGACAGATAAAAATGAAAAACATGCACTTATTAAATAGTTGTCAAGCATTTTAGAGCATTTGAAGTACACATTAGAAATGTTTGCACTTCAGGAGTCTAGAACTGATACTGCCTTATTTTCATTTCCTAGGAGGCACTGGTACTCTGCAAACTTACCAGCTTGGTCCCCTACCTGTATCTCCCTGTTTGGGATCTTCTTCCCTAGATAAGAATCATGAAATAAGTTATCAGAAGCTCCTCCATGAACTTGTGTTTTAGTGATTACTTTACATATCACAGCATGTATTTTTAAAATACACCTCACCTTTAAAATTTTATTCACTTTTCGCTAAAGCTGGATGACATCTGACAGAAAATGACAATCTACCTACTACTGTTATTTCTGTTGGATTAAGAGACAAGAGTCCTGGTAAAGAAGCAATGTGCAAACAAAAAGTAGAAAGTCTTGATTTAAATGACAGGCACATACATATTTTCAACAGAATCAATAAAAAGAAACGTTACTTAACACACAACTTCATTCAAAATTCAGGATTTGTCCTAATAGTTTTGTGCATGTCCTCTGCACCTCTCCTAGTGAATATTGTCATTACTCAGTACTATAACACTGAGTTCCTTTGGTGATTTATATACTATGTAAAAAATACATTTTTTCTTTTTAGTTCTTCATTTTACTGGCAGATTCTTCTTCTTACATTAAAAGAAAAATCAACAAGACTCTGTTAATTAAGAAGCCTGAGAAGAAGAACTGAAGAACTTCAGTGCTATCTCACCATGGCTGGAGAAACAGCCTAGCTTGACACAATTTCAGTCAATGTATAGAAAAAAATTTTGTCACTGGAACAAAGCTGATGTCAATCTCCTTGCATCTTCTTCTTCTTTCTCTTTCTCTTTCTCTTTCTCTTTCTCTTTCTCTTTCTCTTTCTCTTTCTCTTTCTCTTTCTCTTTCTCTTTCTCTTTCTCTTTCTCTTTCTCTTTCTCTTTCTCTTTCTCTTTCTCTTTCTCTTTCTCTTTCTCTTTCTCTTTCTCTTTCTCTTTCTTTTCTCTTTCTCTTTCTCTTTTCTGTCTCTTTCTCTCCAGTCTCTCACACACATTTAAAAGTTGATCTTTATCTCTTTCCATTAAATCAGACTATCATTTTCTTTAGAAAATAGATGTAGCTGTTTACTTTGGCTGAACACCAGGGGTCCACCGAGGCTGCACAGATCTTTCCCCCCAAAGAGGAGATGAAAAAAAACCGTAAACCCCAAAACTTACCAAGAAAAGTAGTTTTATGTTTACACGGAGATGAAAAACACTATAAGCAATATACATACAGAGAAGAACTAAAAATAAAGATACTTCCCACAACCGACAATCTTCTTCCCCCGAAGGAACTGCCCGAAACTGCTCGGTTCAGTACCCGGAAGAGAAGAAAGAGCTCGCTTCCTTCCCACCTGTTTATATATACGAGCTGACGTAACATGGTATGGAATATCTTATTGGCACAATACACATCAAATGACCTGTCCTATTTCCGTTTTCCTTCTCAAGGAGGATAAAAAACCCATTACAATAGACAAAAATTCTTAAAATATTCTAAATTGGAAGCTCAGACTTTATGATGACATAGTGAAGTCTACCACTTCTACATTACACAGAGAAAAACTTTCAATTAATCTCATGTCCTCTTTTCATCATTTACAGGAAAAGGGAAAAAAATAAAACATCAGTTTCTTTAAATACTGTTTTTCATTTCCCTTGTCTTATTTGTCTACTCTTTAAATCCAATTGATTTTTTTGAGCTGGTTTTTATATAAGTGTTTTCCAGTGGTTCGTTTCCTGTCAGTCTATTTTTGACCACATTATCACCAACATGGTGCAGCTCCCACTTCTGAATCAAAATCATCTTCCCCCAATGCTCAGAAATGATTGACCAACAGACCCCTTCAAGTTTTTATTTTCATTAGATCACATTCCTTCTTCTTTCAAATTTGTTAAGACTTCATGTAATGGACTCATGACCTGTACGTAAAGTTATATTCACACCTATATTGCAGTCCTGAAAACAAACGTGGTCTGTCAGAGAGAGGCTGGTGCTTTCATTCCTCAGGTAGCAAATATTTTATTTTATTTGGCAACTGACAGTGAAACGAACACTTAGTGTAAATGTGGTTTATGTCTTATCAAAACTGCTAACTCAGTTTCAGGTAAAAAAAATTTTAAAAGAGTCTTTAATTGGAAGCCTAGAAAGTCTCTACTCAAATATATTTCTGTAACTTTTACAACAACAGAGAAAACATTCAAGAATACACTACAGTTGTAGCACAGCCCTGTGGAAATAAGTAATTGTTTGTTCACATATATTAATAAGGTTCAAAGAGACACAGATTTGTTAAATGATGGGTCATTAGTAGTGGAGGCAAAGGCTAAACAGGCTTGCATGGAAAGGCTATTACTCTAAATGATGGCACTGTCACTCTAGCTATCACTAGGATATGTAAATCAATTTAAACTGAATTACTGAAAATTTGACTGTATTTAAGATATGCAATTTTGTACGTTATTTCTAACTTTGATGTGTGCATAGTTAGTATAAGTTGGCACAGTTCCATTTGTTCTAACAGAACTCTGTTGATTTACCCCTCCTTAAGATCTTGCTCATTAGCAGCAGTTATCCTCCATTTGCTATAATAATATTAATACATGCTTGTTAGGAAAGGTTTTTAAAGAAAAATATTTAGAGAGTCATTGATACCTTGCTTCTCATAATGCCTATGGAAATGTAGGTTGTCTAGATGTAATGTGTTCTGAAAATGAGAGTAATTGTCCAGCTGGAGTGAAATTGCAGTGGGTAATAATGTCTTTTACTTGTCTAAAAATATTTAAAAGCAATAAAATGTTATGTTAAGAAAACATTAATTTAGAAAATGTCAATGAGTAGACTGATTATGTCTAGAATATATTAATTTTACTTCATATCTTTTGCTTTCCTAAAAACTGTGTTTGCCTTGTTTTTGTTCATGCCTTGCTATTATCTACCTAGAAGGTAAATTATGTCCTTCATCAGGTAGAAGTAGTAGATATTTTTCAGAGGTACGATTTTCCATGAGGAAAATAAGCCCATTTGTTAAGGAGTATTATGATGGGAAAAAATAGAAGAGGAACAAAACCCAAAAAGGATAGCAAACTGATGGTTTCTTAGGTTTACTTGTACATACTAATATAAAAACACATTCCTGCTACATAAATTAATTTTATTATTCTGAAAACAGGCCATATTATTTTATGGATGGTGCAATTATTAGTACTGAATCGATAATACTGGAACATAAACACTGTAGCAACTAATTTAACTGAGTATCAAAGAGGCAAGTAAAAATATTAGGTAACCTTAGAGTTAGAACATATGTAATGAAAATTATTACAGGGGTAGGTAGAAACTGGAGTTCTGATAAAAGCATTGTGCAATGTAGTTTTATACTTTGACATAATTTTTCTTTTATCATTTGAAAGGCAAAGGTTTTTTAATATTATCACCCATTTATTCATTAATGTAATATTCATACTTCATGCTGGTAAACTGCACCTAGAGAGAACACATATATGTAAGTTTTAAAAAGAGTGGGTTTGAAAAATACAAAACTATTTTTTACTTAGATACAGTCTGCACATTTAATTGATCTATTACGAAAATGTGACTCGTTTAGTGCTCCCAAAAGATTAAAATAGTACAGTACAAAAGAAAATACATTCAAGTATGTTTAAAATACATATTTTAACAGTTGATTGTACTTAAAATAGATATTTGAGTTCATAGGAACATTAAAAATTTTAAAGGGAAAAAATATGTCACTACTGTGCCAGCAAATCTACATCAGAGAACAGCACAGCAGCTCACCATAAAGTGTGCGGAAGGAATATCAAATGAAAGAAGGAGGTGAGGAGGAATCAGCAGTTGGTTACACAGTACAGTCAAACCTCAAACAGCTACTACTCAAAGCATTTACCTCTTCAGTCAGCTGCATGTTTTCATGTTTGAACAGAGAGTTTTCATCTGGAATGCTATTAATTTAGGGAGATGATAACACTAAAAGAGATTCTGATACACTACATTTTGTTCCAGCTTCTAAAACCCTCTTCCTCACTACCAAACCTGGCAGATCACCTGACATCAGAACATCAGAGTACTTTCAGAGGGTTTCTCTTTGTTTTCTCCTGCAAAGCCACATTGGGTTTCTTCCCAATTAGTGTACATGCACAAGCTCCCACTGCAGAGGTAATCAGCAGTGATCCATCACAGCTGTCACACCTGGCCTTATACTATACTTTCCAACATATTTCAAATGTTTTAATGTATGTTTTATACTTCAAAATAAACATAATTTGAATTTTATTAATTTAACTAATTAACCTAACTTATAAAAACATAACAAGAAAACAAATAAGTATTTAGAACAAATTAGGTCACCTTGTGTGTGAACATAGTAATAGTCTATTTCCACTTATATTGCATTTATTGTATACTTTCAACATGCTACCTACAGTATTTCTGAATGTCTCTTAGCCTGAATCTTTCTTAAACAAAGTTGCTAAAGATAACATGAAAAGTGTCTTTGTTGTATCTTAGTTTTTCTTGGCTCTGTTAGGCACAGCATGAAAGCAACAAGTATTTGGTCCTGTGTATCTAAGTTGTCATTTGGAAATTTCAAGTTTTAGTTTCTTCACTGCATGCTGAGGTTTAATTTAAACCATGTCACTCACCCTGAGCTGTGATAGCTCTCTGAAGTTGCTAGTGAGTTAATGCCATTCTCTCCTCTTGTAAATGCTGAACAAGTGCAATAGAGAAAAATCTATCACTTGTTAATGGAGAAAACTTTGTAAATTTTAGGACAAATGCCAGAGTCAATATTTAGTCCTCCATTAATGTAGAATGAAAACTAATTTAAAAGTCTTCTAGAATTTAATTTTAGCTCAGTTTATTCATATAATTATAATAGTTGTTCTGACATCAGGATTTCACTTCCATTTTGAGGAAACCGCATTTCTAGCTTTACAATAGTAGGTATCATGGTTCCTCATGCCAGATTTCAAAGTTGTTGTAGATTCATGATGAGAGAAAAGATTTTCCATGCTATTTTATCCTTTTTCCTTTCTAGGATAGGATTACTCTTCATAATGGACACTGCAGAACTGTATTCAGTATATCTTCAAATGGCTGACCAAATGGCTTCCATCACCGCTTACCATTTAACAGATGTAACATTGATTTTCAAATGTTGTAGAAATTGTATTCTGAACTTTAACCTATCAATACAAAACCAACCAAAGAAAGAGATCCATCTGTACCTACTTCAGTCCTGTATGTATAGGGATCATTCTGATCTATAATCTGATGCAGAGGACACAAGGAGACAGAAGAAGGAACAGAGGCAGACTGTGATGATGGAGTAAGGACTGGTGTGGTTCAGAAGAGAACTTCCACTGGAAGATGGAAAAAACTAATGTAAACTTGACAAATTATGTCTTATCTTTATGGCACATAGAATTTTTTTGCGGGTCTTTCATTAGATACAATTTCTTTGTCTTAGTTTCCGTGAACTTCTCTTCATTGGAAAAATGAGATTAAGGAGTTAAGGTATGAGGTATAAGTTACTTTTATGGATGGTACATCATAAGGAAAGGGGGACCAAATAATTTCTGGGGAAGTTTTGGTTTATGTTGACTCTAAAGAGAAACTGTAATATAACAGAGATAAGATAGCCAACTCTGAGATGGGTAGGATTAGGTAAAATGCTGGTTTAAGGAGCCAAGGCCCATACTGACTACATACAGCTGGATTTTAACTATGCTCTAAAACTCTTGCCCTGTCCATACTTTTAGAGCTCTAAAAAAATGGAGAATATTTTGGGAAACCAAGTTTCCACAGATATTTTTATGTGGCCATGTTTGTGTAAAAAACTTGCAACCTATGTCAAATACTGTATAAATACTTTGGGATGTTATACATTGGATAAAAATTTTGGATTTTTTAAAATGTTTGTGCTAACATGACAAACTGTTACCAAATTGGTAAACAACACTGATGAAATTTAGATTTATACGTTTTATTTTCTCTATATACAATAAGGATAAATCCGTCATTATAGACCATTTTAGACAAACCTGACAACTCTAAGAATGTTTCTGTAACAGAAAATAAATGTTGAGTCCTTTTTCTTAGCTTTCAAAATCTTGCTTACAGATATACTGAAAATATTTATATTCTGCCTTTGTTTCTGCTTGAAAAGCAATTGTTGTGTAAATTATTTTGACCTATCCCTTCTTGATTGCAGATTTCTGCATATGAACTGATGGGTGCTAAAAATATTGTTTATGCTTCTCACTTGAGAGCATGCATTGGGGATGGTTTTGCCTTGGTTTTATTTTGTTGGGGTTTTTTTGTTTTCTTCCTATGTATTGTATATATTACTTACCTTGAAGAAAATAATTTCAATATTTGGTTTAATGCCCACTGTTTACATTTTATTCCTAAGGAGAATAAAAACAACCCCCTCTCCAAGATTGTTTACAAATCTTTCCTAGTCTGTGTAAGCAGTATCTTTTTCACTGATGTTTTTAATGTCACTGTTTTGTTACTTTTTTTTGAACGACTGGAAATTTCTCATAATTAAAACAGAATGTGTCTTTCACCATTCCAATTAAATCTTTTCCTTGGAAACAGCTTAGTAATTATAAGGGTATGTGTTTCCGGATGTAGGCCCACACCTTTTGCACTGTTTTGCACTGGCCTAATTTTGTTCAATGAAGACTGCATCAGTATAATTCTGCTGTTAACAATATAGCCACTTTTAAAGCAACACTTTGTGCTAATATAAAACTGTTGTAGGATAACTGTTGTGTGTTGTAGGATAAAACTGTGTAAGGATAGTTCACTTCAAAGTGTTCAGATTACTTAAGCAAAATAAAAGAACCCATGAAGGAAGAGAGAAACCCCATTTCTGAGAACAGAAGGAATTGTACCTGAAGGGCAGAGAAGTACTTGCCCTTCCATCATTGTGCTCTGATAGGAAGGTAGCTTTGTTTCAGTTTGCTTTTCAAGAGTGATCAGACTCACGTGGCAGCACTGTTTGTGTATGTCTGGCTTTTCTCACAGTGAAATTTGCAAATCCAATACACGACATCAACGATCAGATAACCAGAAACAGAGTTATCACAGATATTAGATGTTTGATAGGATCTGTCTGTTCTGCAATGCAACTGTGGAGAAGATCCTCTAAGTTTTACCCCACTATGGAAATGTCCCTAAGTTTCCCTCAGGCTGACAACAGAGCTCACACCTACACTATCAGATGGGTATTTTTCAGTGTCAGATTTGAAACTTAATTTCCATTTATTTACAGAATCACAGAATGGTCGAGGCTGAAAGGAACCTCTGCAGGTCATCTTGTCCAAATGCATGTGCAAGCAGGGTCATGGAGAGCAAGCTGCCCAGGACTATGTCCAGAGCCTTTGTGAATATCTCCAAGGCTGGAGTACCACAACATCTCTGGGCAATCAGTGCCAGTGCTTGATCACACTCACAGGGAAAAAGTGTTTCCTGATGTTCAGGCAGAAACAAGACATTCCATAAGAGCTGTCTAATGTATAACTCTTGACTTCAGTGCCCTCTGGGACCCAAGTAATCTTCCTATAAGAATTATAATTTAGTATGAATATTAAAAGAAATAATTAATAAATAAATATATATATAAGAGATATATATGTATATGAAATCACAGATAATGTGCTGATACTGTATCCTGATGTTTGAACCAGGACTGTCCAAATAGTTTGGAAAGGTACGGTGAGGGAAGCCAAATATGGCACTTTGTCATTCTTTATTGTTTACAGGGAACAGCCCCTCCACCTGTCCCAGAAATCTCCATTAGATTTTGATTTAACAGAAACTATTTTCTTTGTTCGAAAACAAAGTCCAGTAGCTAGATAATCTACAGGCCAGTACTCAAGGTCAAAGCTTTTCAGCGTATACAAACACCCAGGGTATCTGGGGAGCACTGGCTTTGAAATCCAAGTTTTATTGACTCCGTTGTTCATGAAATGACTTTTTTCAATGTTCTTTTTTCCCAATGATATACTACTTATTACCTTCTGTGATGTTTTAATTAATGTTCACAAATCTTATCAGATGAAGAGAAATAAATAAGGAGAAAATATTTTGGCTACTAGATGATAGCCTGCAGAAATAATAAAAACAAGCTGTCAACTATGCTTTAATATGCATCTTTATTTTCCATATTAAATTGTTTCTATCCAAATGCAGAACATATATATAATTTAAGTAAGTTCCCTTTTCTCTGCTGGAAATCTTTTTTACTTCATCATGTAAATGGAAATGCTTTCACATCCTCCCCCACATATTTAAGTCTGGATGCATGGCAGGATATTTACTCTGTATAATGTCTCCCGAAACAGTGTAACAGGCCCTCCCTGCAAATATATGGATACCCAGTATGCCATGAAAAAAAAAGAATAAAGATCTCAGAAGCAAAGATTTCTCTAATTGTTTCTTTGGGGGACAGTGGAAATGCTGTTAGAGAGACATAAAACTTATTAACAAACAATATTTGTGAAAATGTAAAAAGATTTATCGGTAGCCATTCTTCATCATATTTTTAATTGTGTTTCTGACAAGACAATAAGAAAAAAAAAAGTCTGCCTCTCCTAACAGATAATTCATGTTCTAATAAATAAGAAACTGTATAAATTGTGCATTATATCAGCAAATGTTATTATCAGCTGTAATGAAGCAGGTACATGTACATTCTACCTACTTAAAAGGAATAACTGTCAAATGCAACCGTTCATGTCCTACATACTATTAAAAGATAAAATTATGTTAATCTTTTTAAGGGGTTTATTGACTTTTGTTTGGCTGTAAAGAATTTGAATACCAAAATAACAGGAAAAATGAAGAAAAAAGAGCAGTGTATCTTCTATGTTCGTTGTCTAGAGAGCAGGATGCCTTTGAGAACAAAGAGATTTAGTTGTCAGTGAAGACAGCTCCTAGCAGAATGAGGCACCTGTCCAAACTGCTTAGTAGTTTACTTTACCACTTTGTTTGTTTCTAATTTCTGCCTCATTTGTGTTCCTTATTTGTTTGCTTTAAGTGCTTAAGTGAAAATGCACACCAGTTTGTTCAATTTACATGTCAGGGATGGGATACACTATATCAAAACATCCTCACAACCAAAGAAAAAATAAGTAACACATCTCTCATTCTATAATCTAGAAAACAGAACTGAAGAGAAACCTTTAGTGCTCTTCTTTTCTGCCTTCCTGCTGTGCAATCCCAAATCCCTTTTAACAGACTCCAAAATATCACTTAAGCAGGCGACACAGGAGATTAAAATCTATTAAATCAGGTAACACTTCATTTTCCACAGATCTCTAGATGAGTAGAGGTCATTAAAAAAATATAAAAAAGGTACTTTTAGTCATGTAGTTAACAACTGAATGTTAAATGAAAAAGTGTTGCCTCTTTCAGTCAGCACATCTGTCTTTAAAGTGCATATTTAATTTTTTAAGTGTAAATCTGTAACACTAATACTAATGTATACTGAGTCCTTTAGTTTTACATAAGAACAGATTAGCATGCTGCCCCAGTCATTATTGGACGTGCAACATAAACTGTGTTAGGCAGTAGAGGAACATAACAAGAGAATGCCTATGAAGCTGAGCAACGAGAAATGCAGACAACAACTGCATGTGTCTTTACAAGCAAGGAGCAATCTTGCAGGCAAGATCCTAGGAATCTTGGTGGGTAAGCGAAATATATATATATTTCTTTATCACTTTGCAGTGGTAAAGACTAACCACACCCTTGGGGCTGCATTAATGTGGTGGGTTAACCCTGACTGGACACCAGGTGCCCACCAAAGCTGCTCTATCTCTCCCCTCCTCAACTGGACAGGGGATAGAAAATATAACAAAAGGCTCGTGGGTCTTGATAAGGATGGGGAGAGACCACTCACCAATTACTGCCACAGTAATCCTCGACTTAATGAAATTAATTTGATTTACTAACAATTAAATCAGAGTAGTATAATAGGAAATAAAACCAAATCTTAAAAACACCTTGCCCCTACTTCTCCCTTCTTACCAGGCTTAACTTTATCCATGAGTTCTCTACCTCCTCTCCTCCTGCCGCACAGAGGAACTAGGAATAGGAGTTGCAATCATCACAAGTTTTCTCTGCCACTCCTTCCTCCTCAGGGGGGTGGAGTCCTCACACTCTTCCCCTGCTCCAGAGTGGGGTTCCTCGCACAGTAAACAGTCCTCCACGAACTTCTCCAGTGTGAATCCTTCCCACCAGCTGCAGCTCTTCATGAACTGCTTCAGCCTGGATCCCTTCCATATGGTACAGCCCTTCAGGAACAGGCTGCTCCAGCATGGGTGCTCCACAGAGTCACAAGTCCTGCCAGCAAACCTGCTACAGCATGTGTTCCTCTCTCTACAGGACCATAGCCTCCTCCAGCACAGTCTTCCCATAGGACCAAAGCCTCCTTAGGCATCCACTTGCTCCAGTATGGGGTCCTTCACAGACTGCACGTGGATCTCAATGTGCTGCAAAGGGACAACCTGCCTCACCATGGTCTCAACATAGGCTACAAGGGAATATCTGATCTGGTGCCTTGAGCATCTCCTCCCCCTACTTCTTCCCTGACTTTGGTGCCCGCAGAGTTGTTTTTCTCACATATTCTCACTCTGACTTTTCTGACTGTAATTGCTTCTGCACAATAACTTTTTCCTGGTCTTAAATATGCTATCCCAGCGGTGCTACCACTGTTGCTGATGGGCTAGGCCTTGGCCAGCAACAGATCCATCTTGGAGCTCTCTGGCATTGGCTCTGTCAGACATAGGGAAAGCTTCTGTCAGATTCTCAAGAAACCACTCCTGTAGACCTTTCTCACTACCAAAACCTTGCCATGCAAACACAATAAAATTAGCCAGAGAGTAGCCCACAAGTTGAGATTGTGTTTACTCTTCTCTACTTCCCACTTCTGCATTGCATCCTGAATAATTTATCCGGTTTTGTGTCCCTTGTACAAGAGAAATATCAATAAACTAGAGAGGGTTTAGTAATGGGTCACCAAGATGGTTAGGGAGCTGCAACAAATGACCTAAGAAAAAAAATTTGACCAGCTTGGTTTAACTTGGATGAGAAAAGGCTAAATAGTATAGGTAATAATTATATTTCTATAACACTAATAGCAGCCTTTAACTACTTAAAATACGACTTATAGAAAGCATGAGACTAGATTTGGTTTTGGTGCATAATAAGAGAATGGAATGCAGTGGTCACAAGCTGCAGCACAAGTAGCACAGTTGGGCATAAGAAAAAAATTCTTCCCCTTGTCAGTTGTTAAACATTGAAACAGCTTTTCTAGAACAGCTGGAGGATCACAATCCCTGAAAACTTTCAGTGTTTAGCTGTGCAAGGCTTTATGGTGTCTAGTTCAACTTGGAAGCTGGCCTGGCCCTGAGAAATTTAAAGCAAGTGACTTCCAGCAGTCTCTTCTAGTCTAAATTTTTCTTTGATCCTATGTTTAAAAGTTTAAAACTTTTTATTTTGTAAGACTCTTTTTGAGGGTTTTTTTTTGGCCCTTGCAATGTTCAACATAATCCAAAACGACCTTGTTTTTCCTTTAAAAAATGAACTCAGAAAAACTTGGGATAAGTACAGAGCTCCTTTCAAAACTTGCTCTCAGAATGTAAATTTTTTAGCTAACATCTGATATTAGAAACTCTATCTTGCATTTGCACAATCACCCCAAGTAGTTCCAACACTGTAATTTTAGCTATGATCTCCTGCTTGATTAGAGAGGATAAACAGGAAATACCTAAGAAACCTGTTCTGAAGAAGAAGGCATTAAATAGCTTGTTTATATACCTTCATAGATGGTTTTCATCAATGTTACCACCCAGGCATCTCACAGTCCTGTTGGATAGAAAATTCATTGATCACAGGAACCGCTTTGCACAGGAAGGCAAAAAAAGAAAAATAATTCTCTTTATTTCAAGATACCAAGGTTACATTCATAAGACTTGCTACACTTTCCCTCACTCTTGTCTCCCACTTTCTCCCCTAACACTGCTTTTGTGGTTATTTGTCTTTTGTCTCTACATAATCCAGAGTAGAATTTCACAGTTCTCCTAGCCTTGCACATTAGTTACTGATGAAGCACAGGCATCTGCTCTCTTTTAGAGATTCTGAGATTGCAAAATATAAATATTTTTTGAGCAAAAATAACATTTATTTTAAGTAGATACGAGAAAGCAAAAAAATAAATTGTGAAAGTCTACGAGAATGTCTGTCTCAGTTATGTGAGTAGTCTGAACTTTTTGAATCATATGTTAATGAACATATCTGTCTTCCTCAGGATATGTTCAATTATTTTAGAGTTTTAGCAAGCTCTTCTTTGGTCTAACTTCATTAAATGAGGAACTGTTTCTTCTGGCCTATTCCTTCCCTCCTTAGGTCTTTCATCATAGAGTTTTCATTTAAAATAACCCAATATATACTGATACACTAAGTGTCTCAGCAATTTACAAAACATGTAGTGTACATAAGCTGCTATTAGAAGCTTCCAATTTCTCTCACAAACTGTCTGTAAGTGGCTATCTCCTGGGACTAAGAGGAATCTATGATAAAACAGCAGGTTTTCAGAGTCATCGTGCCTGGAGCTGCTCTAATTTGCACAACACTTTCAGCCTGGGGCTGTGTCAAGTTTTATTAGCTGGAGTCTGCAGGGCAAACAAATACTGAGATCAGTTCAGAAAAGTTTCCAAACTTTGATTTTAACTGAGTTAAACAGGAATTGATAGAATGCTGGGATGTATGCAACTGTTAGGTTCAAATATTAAAGGGACAAAGTATTCCCTGTCAAAATGAAAAAAAAAAATTACATCAGGATTTAAGATAATTGATAATTTCTATTATTTTTCTCTGTGAGGTGGCAGTTATTGAACAGAACCTAAGATGTTTGCACAAAACTCACTTTAAGTAATTCAACAATAAATAAAGGAAGATAATTTCAGAAGCTAAGGAGGCCTGAAAAGTTTCAAGAGTGTTAGTAGAAATTATGCATTCCTCATAAATTCTTGTGCCTCCTTATGTTGACTTATAAAGAATTCTGAAGTTGGAATGGTTAACAATGAAATAATCCAAATCACTTATATGGTAAATTAATGGTCAAGAAAGGCAAGATGGAAGTACTCCAAGACCGATAGTTTGGGCTGCTACTGCTGCAAATAGCAGTAATTTAATTTATTTTTTAAATGCTTGTCCTGAGGGTAACCTACTATTTTAATTCTCATTTTCAGCATTCTTTTTTTTTTTCGCAATTCATAGTTTTTCTCACAGTTATAAGTGCATTTCTTTGAGGCAAAATTATTCCTGACCTGCTCATTATATAAACTAGGTGATATGTCTCTATAGATTGGTGATAGTAAAGTAAGAAATGAAAGACTTGCCCAAATCATTCTAATAGGAACATAGCCTATGTACCCCTATGCGGTTGCGAGCTATGCTGGCGATGGTACATGCCTTTGGTAGGGTCACCCATGCCAGACAGGTCAAAACTGTAGGGCCAGATTTAATACATTCTTGGGCAGGATGAGCTTGATAGCCTTCTGGCAGTCATCCTAGGAGAAGGACAACTCTAATCCCAAACCCGGGCAGATGGAGCTCGCTTAGCCCTGTAAGGCCATCCATCTAAGAGAAGGTCACTCTAATCAAACCTACGTCCTGAGGACCTTGCTGCCACTGTCCAAGCTTGCTCGGCCCTGGCAGATGAACCTTGGGATTAAAGGGAGGGTTCAGTTCCATGCATACTGCATCTCACCTAAAAAAATCCACTGCACAGGCTTGAAGGCTCTACTCACATGCAAAAAGCCCTGTAGCGATGGGCGAGGGTCGAAACAGCAGGTGAAAGGTGCACTGGCAGCCGCAGACCCAACCCTGCATGCAGGCGGTTCAGGATATTGGTCATTTGAGACTGACCGGAGATGACAGTCTCTTGGGGCAGCACCCTGAACGACCAAGCAGCCTTAGCAAGGACAGCACTGCTTGCTCCACTCGGAGAGGGGCCTAGAAAAGGTGGCCTAAACAAAGCTCATCTCCACTTTCACCCGGTTGGTTAACCGCAGACCAATGGGCATCTTCTTCCAATGCGGTCGCACAAAGGTCAAAAGACAAAGGTACACACCTGCCTCCAAAGGTGTACCTAAATTAACTCTAGTATGTTGGAACATCAGAACCATGCTCGATTCTGCGGATAGCGGATGTCCTGAGCGTCGGTCTGCCCTAATTGCCCATGAGCTGGCTCGTCTCAACATCGACATTGCTGTTATCAGTGAAGTTCGCCTTCATGAAGAAGGCAGCCTCAGAGAACGTGGTGCCGGTTACACACTCTTTTGATTAGGTAAGCCCAGAACCGAAAAGCATCTCTCAGGAGTTGGCTTCATGATCAAAAACTCTATTGTTCCTAAACTCGAAAATCTGCCAACAGGTCACTCTGACCGCATTTTCTCCCTACGCCTTCCACTCCACAACAAGCAGCACGTTGTCCTCTTTAGTATATATGCCCCAACTCTCCAAGCTGACCCTGCTGAAAAAGATAAATTTTACACTGACCTGTGCCACCTTACCCAAAAGGTTCCTGCAGATGATAAGATCATTATCCTTGGTGATTTCAAGGCCAGAGTAGGCAAGAATTTTGAAGCATGGAAAGGAATATTAGGCAAGCATGGTGTTGGAAGCTGCAATGATAATGGTCGACTTCTGCTAGAATTCTGTGCGGAGCAACAGCTCACCATTATTAACACTATCTTTCAGCAGAAAAATAGTCTGAAGACAACCTGGATGCACCCCAGATCTAAGCATTGGCACCTCATCAACTATGTCTTGGTGAGACAGAGAGATGTCCGCAATGTCCACCATACCACATGATGCCCAGCGCAGAATGCCAAACAGACCATCGGCTTGTGCGCTGTAAACTCAACTTCAATCTCAAATTCAAACCTAAAAGGGGCAGTATCCCAAGGAGAAGACTCCAAGTTAACAATCTCCAATCAGCCACAGTTGGAGACAGATTCCAGGCAAACCTTCAAACTAAGTTTGATAACCATTCCACAGGTTCTACAGATGCCTCTCCTGTAACACTCTTGCACCATATTAAAAACAGCATCCTGTAATCCTCTGAAGAATCCTTAGGATTCTCCGTCAAGAAGAACAAAGACTGGTTTGATGAAAACAATCAAGAAATCCAGGACTTGTTGAGGAAGAAGAGAACCGCCCACCAAGCTCACCTTGCACTGCCATCCTGTCAAGCAAGAAAAACAGCTTTTTGTCTTACATGCAGCAAACTCCAACAGAAACTCCGTGACATCCAGAACAAGTGGTGGATCAGTCTAGCTGAAAAAACTCAGTTATATGCAGACACGGGTGATCACAAAGGATTTTATGAGGCTCTCAAAACAGCATACAGGCCTACACAGCAAGTCCAAAGTCCTCTACTCAGTGCTGATGGTCAAATGCTTCTAACAGACAAAACCTCCATTTTGAATCAATGGTCTGAACACTTTCAGACTCTTTTCAGTACCAACCATGTAGTCCAAGACTCAGCAATTCAGTCCATCACACAACAACTGGTGAAATACGAATTGGATACTGCCCCCACTTTAGGAGAAACCCTCAAGGCCATACAGCAGGTGAAAATCGGCAAGGCAGCTGGGATTGATGGAATTCCACCTGAAGTCTGGAAACATGGGGGCCAAACACTCCATGCTAAATTTCACGAGTTTGTGGTGCGCTGTTGGGAACTAGGCGAACTACCATCAGACCTTCGAGATGCAGTCATCATCACCTTGTATAAGAAGAAAGGTATTAAATCAGACCGCTCAAATTACTGTAATATTACTCTGCTCTCCATTGCTGGCAAAATCCTGGCAAGAATACTCTTAAACAGACTAATACCCGCTGTAGCTGAAGGAATTCTACCTGAAAGTCAGTGCGGTTTCAAAGCCAACAGGCGTACCACAAACATGGTGTTTGTTCTCAGACAACTGCAAGAGAAGTGTAGGGAACAGAACAAAGGTCTCTATGTAACCTTTATCGACCTCACCAAGGCTTTCGATACTGTGAGCAGAAAAGGTCTGTGGCAGATTTTGGAACGTTTATGTTGTCCCCTCAAGTTCCTTAAAATGATCATCTCACTCCATGAGGATCAGTGCGGCCAAGTCAGTTATGGCAATACACTTTCTGAGCCCTTTCTAGTAACTAATCCTGTGAAACAAGGCTGAGTTCTCACACCAACCCTATTCACAATCTTTTTCAGCATGATGCTCCAAAGGACCACAGCAGACCTCGATGATCAGGACGGTATCTACATTCGATATTGTACTGATGGAAGTCTGTTCAACCTAAGGCAGCTGAAGGCCCACACTAAGACCTTAAACCATCTTGTCCGGGAGCTGCTTTATGCTGATGACGCTGCCCTTGTTGCCCACACAGAAGCAGCTCAGCAGCATTTAACATCCTGCTTTGTAGACGCTGCTGAGCTCTTTGGGCTGGAAGTCAGCTTAAAGAAGACAGAAGTTCTCTATCAGCTGGCACCTCAGGAAGTCTTCCATCATCCCCACATCACCATTGGCCAATCAGAGCTCAAATCAGTCCAACAGTTTAATTACCTAGGTAGCCTCATCTCCTCGGATGGTAAGATTGACAGAAGGATAGACAACAGGTTAGCAAAGGCATATAGTGCTTTCAGAAGACTCCATAAAAGAGTTTGGCGAAATAAACACCTGAAGAAAAGTACAAAGATCAGTGTTTACAGAGCCATAGTGTTGTCTACTCTCTTATATGGATCTGAATCATGGGTCATCTACTGCCACTACCTGTGACTCGTAGAACACTTCCATCAATGCTATCTCCACATAATCCTAAACATCCACTGGTCAAATTATGTGACCAATACATCTGTTCTAGAACAAGCAGCAGTCACGAGTATTGAGGCCATGTTGCTGAGAACACAACTGCAATGGGCAGGGCACGTCTCCAGGATGAAGGACCATCGCCTCCCTAAGATCCTGCTTTATGGTGAACTTGGCACCAGCTGCCGCATGAGAGGAGCCCCAAAGAGAAGCTACAAGGACTCCCTGAAACAACATCTCAGCCTTGGCCATATTGACCACCATAACTGGTCTACTCTGGCCTCCAGTCGGGAAGTCTGGAGACACAACATCTATAACGCTGCTGATGCTTTTGAGAAAGCACGCAGGATCACTCCTGAGGAGAAAAGACAACTCAGAAAGAATCGTGCCTTGCAGAGTGTACCACCTGGGGAGTCTTTCTGCTGTGCCTTTTGCAACCGGACGTGTCTATCTCGTATTGGCCTTTTTAGCCACCAACGCACTTGCAACAAGCGTGGGTAGTGCCTTCCCAAATCTTCGTTCGCGAAGCCCAGCCATGATGTCTCTATACTGTTTGTAATGTATGTACATACATCATATGTGGACGTGTAAGAAATATAATGTATACAAGTAACCTCTTTTTCAGGATGTGGTCCTCTTACCAGTTAACAAGCCATTTCAATGTGTCATCTAAACAAAATATAGTGCTCAAATGCTTTTAAATAGCTTACCAGTTATATGACTTGATTTCTGCTATAATATTCTGAAAATATCTAATTTCTTTTCATACTACACTTCATGACAATAAAAGTTAGAGATAGATTTCAATTGCTTCCACATGACAGTAGAAAACTACAGTTTGGTCTTTTGTTGAATAAAAAAAAGAAATTAAGTTCCAAATCTCTTGTAATTTTATTGCAATACTCGTCTTATTCTTATATTTATAATCATTAAAAAGAAAAACATTGCCTTCCTATTCTTCCAGTACAGGTTGCTTATTCTTATGTGTATGGTTGGAATAGAAATGGATTGTTCAGAAGGTTAGAGTGACAAACTCAGTGTGGTCTGGAAAATACCTCTTGACAAGCTTACAAAAGATTTATCTGTAAAGAAAGTGCACAGTCCTTGGCAGAAGGATACATTAGGAGTATATAACTCCTTTCACAGAGGATAATGTTCTGAATCTGGTAGGTTTGTCTTTAGAAAATAAACAGCTCTTTGTGGGTGACTTTAACAGTCACAGAACAACATTTTACTCCAGCATTAAAAATTTAGTATTCTATGCAGAAAAACAGTAAATTCTCTGTGAGCTAAAAAAACAGGAGATCAGATTAATCCATGCTGCAACAAAGTAGTATTTGTATTTTTGTATTCTCATTCAACATTCTATAGCTAGAACATATTGATATTAGTATATATTACCTTTGCAGTATGCACTTATGAAGTTGTTCTGTTTCCTCAGTGCTTTTTCCATATATTTTCTTCTGCCTCATTTTCCTTTCCATGTTGTACTATCTACCGCTTATATTCTTTCATCACTGAAGACAAGTTTATACTTTACAGAAAACTGTTGACATCTAAATGTCAAGCTCTTCTGCTCTCTTTTTGTAGTGGAAAGAAACACACAGAGTTAATTGCCTAAAAATAAAAATATCCTCCTTTTTAGCACGTTCTATCCATTCACAAACATCTGTGGAATAATTTGTGTTGAAAAATTTGCATTGAGTCTTTTCGAGGTACACCCAGTAGCAAGTAGCAAAATGCCTATTTGGCATTTTGACATGCCAAGCAGTTTGGCAAGACCAAATGTCATGTGAGCTTCCAGGCTGTTGTGCATAACTGGTCTTACAGGTGTCTGATCTTAGTGCACTTAGTACACTCTTACCAGATTAATCTACATGTCTCAAGTAACAACATAGCCTGACACTGCCATTTGAAATGACTGTGTCTTCATTTCAGAACATTTGTGGCAGATATTTCAGTTTTTCTAAATGACTTTTCCCACTTCTGTAGCATCAAAATAAAACAAATACAACAAATCAAAATATATTGTTATGTATTTGAACCTTTGATGAGGTCTAGCTGTCCTTTTTGCTACTTCTTTATAGGTCCTAACACCTTTTCATTATTAGTTCCAGCAGACATTCAGATAAATTTCTGAAGTCTGAAGTTTTTATGCCTGTTTTCCTAGGACAGAGTAATTAATATTTTGGAATATTATGAAGTTTGAGTCAGTAGTTTTTTTACTGCTCATTAACATATGGGTTTACACTTACATGCTTATAAGGTCTGTTTCTACAAATTAAAATTTTATTTCCTCATCCTTCTGTTTTCATTTTCTTAAGAAAGTTGAAGCTACACTGGGCGACCAAAACATCCTTTCCATTTTTCACCCAAAAAATCAAAAAAAATCCCAACATGCTTTTGATTTAAATATTTAGTTAGAATAGCAGAAATGTTATGAAATTAACTAAATTATACATGTCAAATGGATGAGTTACATGCTTGAGCATTTAGCAGTAGAACACTGAACCTTCTGATCCAGTTCCGGTTTATTCCCAACCCTGACCTATAGCAACCACAGTTGAAATCTAGTGGATATTTTGTAGCTCATCATGACAGACATGGTTTACAAATAGACAGGAAGCAAATCTAAACAAGAGCAAAAATAAAATTGAAGTAGTGCAGAATACCACACATGTATTGAAACATAAAAATATTATTTTTCAGGTTTGCACATCACTCCTAATTATTTCTTTTTGCTACATCCACACACTGGGAAGCTGGTCACTGAGATTTATCTAACCACCTGCTATCTGTTGTTCACTGGCACTTTGAATCAAACCCACTGAGTGGATGACCAAATGTTACAGTAGAATTATCAATGATCTCCACGGGAAAAATCTTCAACTTTAAGTTTCCCTGTTTAAGTAAGGAATAAATGTACTGTCTGTAGGTGTTGAAAATAGCGTAATGAGAAAATAAAATTTTGGTTTGAGTTGATATACGTATAAAAAATATGTTGGATTTTTCATCGGCTTTTCCAATTTGACACAGCAAATTGATTGTAGAAATACTTCATTTAATGACAGTGTTTCAGAGAAATGTGAGAACTAAAAGTCAAGTGAATATCTAATGTAAAACTTAATCCAGAAAAAAAAAAAGTGGAAAACATTAAAAAAAGTAATTTCAATAGGGAAAGAAGGTTATTTGTTTTTAGCCATGTATGGAAGTTTTACTATTGCAAAGAAAAGAGGGTAAAAAATGTCAAGTGCAATACTTTAATCACATTTAATTGTAGAACTAGTTTATGTAATTTCATTCTGTTCTGATCAGACTTATCAAATTTTGGAGAAACACCTCAGAGTTCTATTTTTGGAAGCTGCTATTCAATATTCAGAATGTTACTCAAGGCTACTGCATTTCTGTGGGTAGATATTTCATCCGGTATTATAACAGCTCCCTCCAAAAAATTAAAAACCTAAAGAAGTGTGAATCTGGGGAATCTGTAAGTGATTTTTCCACAGTGTCTGTCCCAGTAGAAGCAACCTCTTTTGCTTCTTCAATCAATGTAAAAATTAGCAGATATTTTAATATATTTATTTAGAATACCTAGCAAAAGTATATTGCATTTCATTTTGAGAACACAAAATGACTTAGAGAGATCAGAGAATTACACCTTAGTGCACGTAAACGCTCTACAGTGACAAACACCTCACCTTGTTCAGGTATTATAGTTACACTGGAGACTCTTAAGAAGAATAAAAGCTAGAACCAATTTTACCAGGACCTGTTGAAATTTATCTTTTGTCATAACTGGGTCTTTGTTTTTCTCACAGATTATCTACTGTATGTTAAGTATGTACATAAAAGCTTGAGAATATTATATGGCTCCTTCCAAGGTGAAGCCAAAAATAAGTGTGGCTCATAAAAGCTGTCACAGAAGTAAAAACACTGCATCCAAACAAAAAAAGGTGTTATAATCCAGGAAAATAATTAAAGGATCCTCTTGAAATTCAATACCTCAAATAAAGGGATATTGTAAAAGTAGTCCCAGTTTTCAGTTTCCTGATGTTAACTTTGAAAGTAATAAGCATGAATAGTCAAATATATAAGTAACAGCTACTCCAGTATAAGTATATTCTCCCCAAAAACCTTTACAAAATTTAAATCAGACCATAAGTCATCAAGACAGGGGCTTTTACCCTAAAAAAGGAAAGCAAGCAATACTTATGGCTACACTGATATTTTACACACAGTTCCATATCCAAACTAGTATCTATTATTGTTTCATTTAATATATTTTACTATAATCCAATCTGATTTAACCTCCTAAAACCATAACATTCTACCTTTCTCTATAAATTAAGGGCAATCCTGTTAATTTTTTGTATAGTAATGTGTATCTTTTTTATGTTTGGGGATTTTTTCCTCATCTGAGAAGCAGATTCAAATATTCAGATATTCTAATGCAGGCTAAATCCACTGGGGTACATACTTCTGTTTATCTACTTACTTTTTTTGTGAGGGCTACTTAGTGTATGGCTATCTTTTGAATCTATATTTTCTGCAGCTACAGTAGATTCATAACTCCTGGGAAACTCTTGGCATTGCCCTCTGCACGTCTGAGTCCAAAATTTCAACCTCTTCTTAAGGAACCAGAAAACAAAGATATTATTTTACCTATTACTACAAACAAAGTAACTGTCCCCACCAAGAATTCTATATTTTCTATTTCATTGAAAAGCGAGTACATGACCCTTTCTATATATCATAGACTCAGAGAATCATTAAAGTTGGAAAAGACTCTAAGATCACCAAGTCCAACCCTTAACCTAACACTGTCAGAGACTACGCTAAGTCCCTAAGAACCAAATTTACATGTTTTCTTGGACATTTTCAGGGCAGTGATTCAACCACTTCCATGAGCAGCCTGCTCCCATACCTAACCACCTTTACAGCAAGGAAATTTTTTCCTGATATCCAATCTGAACTTTCCCTGGTGCAATTTGAGGTCATTTCTGCTTGTCCTGTCCCTAGTTGCTTGGGAGAAGACACCAACCCTCACCTTGCTACATCCTCCTTTCAGGTAGTTCTAGAGAGTGATAAGGTTCCCCTTGAGACCCCTTTTCCTCAGGCTAAACAACCCCAGCTCCCTTGGCTGCTCCTCACAAGACTTGTGTTCCAGATCCATCACCAGCTTCGTTGTCCTTCTCTGAATGTGTTTCAGCACCTCAATGTCTTTCTTGTAGTGAGAGGCCCAAAACTGAACACGGGATTAGCAATGTGCCTCACCAATGCCAAGTACAGGGGGACAATCACTGCCCTGGTCCTGCTGGCCACACTATTTCTGACACACTGGCCACCTGGGCAGACTGCTGGTTCATGTTCAGCTGGCTGTTGACCAGTGCCCGCAGGTCCTTTTTGGCTGAGCAGCTTTCCAGTCCCTCTTCCCTTAGCCTGTGTTGTTCCATTGGGATGTTGTGACTTAAGTGCAGGACCTGGCACTATCAAACATTTATGTCTGGGAATAAGCAGTTTCACAAAATACAGAAGAGAAATTTAATATTGTTGAGGTCTGACAGGGACAAGATTCTGTTTTTCTCTCCTTAAGGACCTTTCCAATTTAACCTGTTGCAGATTCTTAAACAGCTAAAAACGTAGGAAATGTAAGGTTCGCAGTAGCCAAGGCAGTGAGAGGTCACTTAATGATAAAGTAAATCAATGTATTTCATTATCTGTATTTCATTATCTGTATTTCATTACCTGAAGTATTTCAATATTTCAGCCATTTGCACTAACTATATATATTGCCTGTTTAATTAAAGATTAGGACGCATAAAAGAAAAGAAATTTTGGAGAATATGGATGTATTTGGCAGCATCTTTTGTGTAACAGGAACAATAACATTAAGAAGTGAGGCACAGCAGGGTTCCCTGAGGCACGCTGCTGTGCTCAAATACTAGAAACTGGTTATCACAAGTACCTATCTCGGCCAGCTTTCTGCTTTCATTGCGTGTTTTTTAATATAACGTAAGATATTCTGCAGGGTTTAGATGATAATTTACTCCAGTAGTTTTCAAATTAATACACAAAAAAAGAGGAGGCAGCATCATTTTCTTCTTGTTTTCAGATGTGAAAGTCGAGAAATGAAAGGTCAAATACCTTGCTGAATGGGAAGAGTCAAGATTTCATCTCAACATTTTATGTATATATTAGTCAATGAAGATATATGTGCAGCTTCAGACATAGGGAGACCCAACCTCCATTTCCTTTCAAGATTTAAACCGCAGGTGAATATTTTATGAAGGTTTTTATTAAATGTTAATTTAAACTTCCTACTTACTCTCAGACTTTTGCTCTCATCTGAATCATATTTGAAAAGAAAAACAAAATATGGAAATTAATTGATCTGGTATTTGACAACAAGCTGAAAATATAAAGTAGGATAAAAATTTATGAGAAACCTGGAAGATGAAGGCTGAGTAATTTTTACTTTGAGCCTGGGGTTCCTGTCTTATCAGAATAATTTTCTTCTTACTGTGTCATCACACAGGTTCATACATTCTGCTTTGCTTCAGTGAGGACTTCTGAAATATGATGTTTATCTTAAATGCCTGAAGAAAGTTGGTTGAAAGTACACTAAATGCTTGAAAAATTCTGTACATAAAATGGTACATATTTGTACATAAAAATGGTTGATTCTGATCAGCTTAGCCAACTGAATCCATGAGTGGAAAGGGTGCTATGGACAGTGAATGCACTGATAACCAGTTTGCTGCTACAGGTAAGTGCAATTTGAAATATACTCTTTCTTTAAAGCTTAAATGATGGAGAAAGTAGAAAGGCTGGAAAAAAAATGAATATATTTTCTTTTGGTCCCATATATTCTTTTATATTATTGTTAAAATTTGCCCTAAGGAATACTACACTATAGAAAATCACATACTTCTAGTAAAATAAGATTTTTTAAGTTTACAAGATCAAATCTTTGCTGTTTAGTCATGATAGCAGAAACCTTTGTTCTCCCCGAAAGGATCAAGTATTTATTTGGTAATTCTTTTTCAGGTGTTTATTTCACAGTTGTTTTTTTCCTATCCTCTTCCTTCTCTGTCTTCCTAGCAATGCCACCATAAAGCTCACAGTACCATTACACAAAAAAGTTATTTTTTTAGGCTAATTATTTCATTTTTTATGTTGGGGGTTTTTGTTTGGTTGTTTGTTTGTTTTTTGATGGTGGTTGTGTCTTTGCTTGGTTAGTTTGGATTTGTTAGGGGTTTTTTTGTTTGTTTGGTTGGTTAGTTAGTTAAAAGACCTGACTTCTTTTTATTTCTCTAAAGGAATTTCTTTACAAAGATATTTCCAAAGATTTTTTTCTATAGTTGGATTTAAATGAACAATTTACACAACATTAAGCCAACATTTTCTCAAAGTTTTGTAAGAGACAGTAAAACTGATTTAGTTTTAAATTAGTAGAATTTACAGTAATTCCACAGCTAAATCCATCAAATGCCAACCATTTATTGCCTGCTTTTATGCATCTTCTGTTAGATTTAGTTAACTCAGTCAGATCAGGGAGTTACTTTTATTGCAGAACATCATAAAAACATAGCTAGAGACTGATCAGATGATATGTAATGACTAGATTTCTAATGCATAGTTAGATGAAAATGTGACTCAAGCCTCATTGGTATTGGAAGCAAACAGGAAGACACAAGAAATGCTGTATAAAGGAGGGTTGTGCTTACCCTTCCAAAAAAAAAATTCCTTATTTTAAACAAACTGGAACATTTTCTTCTTGGCCGAAAAGCAAAAGCATAAGGTATTCAGCAGAGTTAGAGTGAATACATTCTCATGTGTGAGAAAATTCAAAAATCTCCAAATGGTAGAATTGGAGGGTTTAATATAAGAATATTATTGAAAACAAAGCTTTTATTCTTACTTTAACTTTGAAATATTTCATGTTATAATAAATGAAGTCTGTTTTACCTCCTAAATCATCACAGTGAATAAAGCCAAATACCTTAGTAAAGGAAACTTAACATGGCTTTAAGAAAAAAATATGAATTTGTTCTTCAGTGAGCTACATAGAGTTTGGGATCATGTTTACTGTGCTGTAGAAAAAGAACTTTTCTCAAAATCAGTGTTAAGGTCCAGTTTTTAGGATGTACCATTAGTAAACTCATGAAAAAGTTCTACTGGGTAATACTGGTGTGAGAGACCTTTTAGAAAACCTAATAATAAGGTTAAGAGTTGAATCCAAAATAGGCTTTATATCACTGACATTCAAGTATTCCATCTAAGTCCTTACCTCAACCAGTAGATTAAAATGAACTGATTTACTACAAGCAGCAACATTTCTATAATATAAAATCTTGAAACTTGACAGTAATGCATGTGAGAGTGCAGAAATACTTCTGAATGCACACCTGCATCCTTTATTTGTTTTTCTCACAGTCAATAATTCTCTCAAAGTAGTGACATGGTTTTTGTAATTAATCATAAATACAAGTAATTAAAAACTACCAAAAACATAAGCTACTGTTTGTTTATTTAGATATTTTTCTCATTAGCAACATATTCAGAGCAGGAATACAGGAATACATTCAGGATATGCTTCTAAACAAGACATCAATTAATAACAGAGTACAGTCCTACATCACCTAACATTATAATTGTATTCCAGTAAAAGAAGAATCCAAGAGTTCAGGTGCCCTCATCCCTGAGAACTAATTATTGATCAGACACACTTCCTCTGCAAACCATATAATACCACATAAAGGTCACCATGGACAGCACAAATTGCTTTTATTGAACAGTATAGTGAAGAGGCATTAAAGGCAAAAAAGTACCTTTTTGTTGTTTTGGCAAGCAGTTGATTGTGACTGTGTAGTTCATAGTTCTGAAATCTGAAATTGTAACACTGGTTCTCCTGAGTACCTAAGACTATTTGCTTTGGGAGTTCAGTATCTCCCAAATGAATCAGGCTGAGCAATCTGTTTGCACAGAACAATAAAACATTAAAAGAGTAATGAAATGCATCTGCAATGTATTTTTTGAACATCTACACAGGTGAAGGGAGTGACTCTTTAGAAGACAAACTTCCACTTGATTATGTCAGACACTTTAATTCACATTTTGTTCTTTGATTGATAATAACTGATATATCCTACTTCAAAACAAATTATTTAAATAAAACAATATTTATAAGTGACCGTACCATAAAAAAAATCTCGAAACAAATAGACGTGAAAGTCCCCAATCATATTAGATAAATTAGGAAAATAAAATGTTTTGATCCTTCTGAAGCTAAATTTTGTTCCATCTCTTCTTTTGAAGGAAAAGATGTTCCACAAAATTGAAATACTCAGAAATACAATACTCAGATTGTACAGAAAACTCCTAACAGCATCGACTAAATCTGAAAAGAAATATGCAGTTTTTAAGACAGTTAATGTTTAATGCCTTGTTCCACCATTGCTGTTGACACCACTCAGAAATTAGAAATCAAGAAAACACAGTATATGGGAAAAGGTTAAGAGTTTGGTTTATATGAAAGCCAACAAAGAGAGCTATTTTGTAATGCTCTTCAGGCAAGTACAAACTTGCTGCTAAGAAGAAACAAACAACATATTTTTTATCTCCCTAATGAATGGGACAGAAATATTTAGCTGTAGCAGTTGTTATTATAATATTTTCAGATGAAGTATTAAGATAAACTTTTCAACTGTGAAAATTATTAAGCACCAACCTCTAGAGGCTATACAACATCTAGCCTTGGAAGTTGTTAATTATAGGCTAGTACAGTAACAGAAATAGCCACTGGTACCATGGGCATGTTCTTGGCCAGGGCAGTTGACTTTTCCAAGTTCTTTGATCTTCTATGCTTTCCTTGTGGCTCGTTTTTGTTTGTCATACCATTTCAAGGTTTTCTCCAAGCACTGTCTAGCCCCAGTCTTCATTACTGCAGAATCCAGTTTGAGACAGCAACTACAGTCTTCTTTACAAGAGAATCATAGAATCATAGAATCAGTCAGGTTGGAAAAGACCTCCAAGATCATCAAGTCCAACCCTTGATCCAACACCGCTGTGGTTACTAGACCATGGCATGAAGTGCCACATCCAATCTCATCTTAAAAACCTCCAGGGACAGAGAATCCACCACTTCCCTGGGTAGCCCATTCCAATGCCTGATTACCCTCTCTGTAAAGAATTTCTTCCTAATATCTAAGCTAAACCTCCCCTGGTAGAGCTTAAGACCATGCCCTCTTGCCTTACTGATAGTTGTCTGGGAGAAGAGATCGACACCCACTTGGCTACAGCGTCCTGGCAGGTAGAGTGCTGAGGTCTCCCCTGAGCCTCCTCTTCTCCAGGTTAAACAACCCCAGCTCCTAGCTGAGGTAATTCACAATTCATGCATGACAATGATCACTGATATAACTAATATAGCAAGGGTTATCAGTTTTAAAGTGTCTAAAACCAATTGTATTCCCATCTGAGATTTAGAATCTAACAATATCAAATGGCATGTTTAGGTTCCTTTTGGGGTTTTATTCCTTTGTCATGTGGCACTCATTGCTCGGGCAATAAGATAGCATATTAAATAGGATCAGAATATCCTTGTGTCACACTGTGCTGCTAGATGATGCACAGAGAGACTTCTCCAAGTCAGAAGATGAAAATATATATCCTTCAGAGAGGAAATGGCCATGTTTTTTAAGCTATGAAAGTATAACACTAAATACTTGAAGAGCATGGAATCCCCTGTATCATACTCAGCATTTAGGCATCCTTGAGACAGCAAATGAAGATGGAATATATCTATGGCCAGTGATGTCCACTTTGGCTTATCCAAAGAAAAGGGATAGTGAAGATGTGTAGAAATTCCCACAAAGAATGAAAATGAAGCAAAACAGACACTTGATGGTAACAGAGGGAGCTGCAGAGAGATGAAAATGGATGGGTGGCTGCTTAGGGAATAAAACTACAGCCCCAAATCACTCTGCTGGAAATCAGCTGACAAACCTGGGTAAGTAATTCTGTCATTCAAAAACAAAAGCAAAAACTGAAGTGTGATTTTCAAGCTCTGCTTCACTGTCTAGCACATATAGACATGAGATGTGAAGACACATAAAGATGTACATTTACATTTTAACAGCTAACTGAAGCTGTCTACATCCAAGTACAGACCTTCACCTCAAGTACAAACTGATCTGGTTATTGTTCTGCAGTTTTGAATCTCGACTGTTGCATCTATAGATGGTAAACTTGAATGAGTTTATTTTCCTATTTACCCTCAGTCATAACTCTCTAAAAGTCAGCAGCATTACCATTTCAAAAGGAATTTAACTGATACTGTAAGTTTAACTCAAACTGTAGTAATCAAACATCACAGAGGGAAATCCGTATTCTCTGACCTACCTTCAGGTAGATTAGAACACTATGTTTTCATTCACGTTGGTAAAGACATTTTATTTTGGGTCAATATTTGTTCTAAATTAGATCAAAATCAGGCCTAGTGTTAATACTTTTCACATCTTTTTTCTTTTCCCCCACCATGAGGTAGATCAAATAAAAGCAAAAAAAAAAAAATCCACCAAAAAATAAGAAACCTCTAAAGTCCAGAGTTCTCCTCCTATGATGATGACCAAACTGCCCAACATTAGCAAAATCTTGCTGTATTTGTGAATATATTTCTAATTTACAACTTCCTAAGACAGCCAAAATCTGGAAAAAATATCAATCAAAAATGCATATCAAAGCCCCTAATTAATATCACTTGAAATTTAAAAAAAAAAAAAATCCATCAAACAAAAGCAGTTATTTTTCAACTAATGTTTTCCTTTAACAAACAGTTAAAGGATAAATAGAGATATAATTAATTAGATTTTAAATCATTCAGTTAGTGAAAAATAAACTTAATGTCCTTGATAGGATTTTGGGTTTGGTATTGATTTCCCTATTTTTAGCCAGAGAAAATCAAATACTCCAATTCGCTATGGTATGATTGCAAAGTTTAAACTTCTGAGCAAATGTGAAGAAAATCACTGTTTGTAACACAATATTGTCTAAAAATCCAAAGGAATAATTTTTGTCACCAGGGGTCTGGAAGAAATACTATTTTAGGAAAGACTGAAGGAGTTACTTGAGTAGAAAGTTTATTAAGTAACACAAATCATGAACATTTTCATATATTTTATGCCCACTGTTTCCGCATCCAAATCCTTTACCTACAATTCAGAGTAAATAACAAGTACTAATTTTCTGATATTGGGAGTGTTAAATAAATGCTTGCAGAAAAAGTTGGCAGCTTCATTGTTTAGAGACTTTCAACACTAAAATAAATCATAGCAGCAGCTTGACGATGGCCTCAGAGACCTTGTTTTTGTTCTCCTTCATACAAAGCCACCTTCTGTGCTTGCTGTGCCTGAATCCTCCTTCTAGCTAGAAAAGAGCAGAGAAAGAAAAATCTATTTCAAGACAACTTTTGATATTCCAAAATTTGCTTTTATTTTTCATTCAGACAAATGTCATGTCTATCATTCATTTGTAAAAAAAAAAGAAAAAAAAGAGAAATGTCTGGGGTGGTAGTTCATGTAGTTTCATTACTGAAGGATACTAATCTGAAAAGGATGAAATGTACTGAGTGATTCAGTTTGTCTGAGTTCAAGGATGTGTTTCATCTCCAAATTAAGATGTGGGATTCAATGTAGATGCCTACATGTGGATGTGTAACGCCATTTGAAATATTTGTTGCTAACCTCCAGCTGTTGTTCCAGGGTGACACAGGACTCCCCTCAATCTTTTGTCACTTCTACCAATTGTGAGGGTTTGGATTTGGATGCTTTGGTGCACCTCAAACACTATTATGCGTGTATGTACAGCAACTAACTGAAAAGTTAGGAAGGATTGTCATGGTTTAACCCCAGACAACAACTAAGCCCCACACAGTTGCTCACTCACTCACTCACTCATGTTCTCTCAGTGGGATGGGGGGGAATTGGGAGGGTAAAAGTGAAAAAACTCTAAGGTTGTTTTTTTCCCTGTTGTAGTCAGATATCTATGCTGACAGAAAATTCTAAACATGCAAGGCACTTAATTACTCAATTTCAGCAATAATATATCTTAGATGAACAACGTTCTTGGTACTGGAATGTAATAAACATATATGTGTGTATCTGTGCATGCATTTGTATAAATAAGCAGAATGATATAAATGGGTTTAAATACATTTATCAATTAAAGAATTATATTCAAATCTCCTTGAAATACAATAGTTAAAAAAAATCAAGAAAAAACAAACAACTTCTAGACATTAGTGGCCATTTACATAACATAATTTCACCATATGGCTTATAACTGGAGTTGAAACCTTATATGGCCTCAGTACCTTTTAAAATATTCTACTGATATGATTTATTTTAACTGGACACAATGAGTTTTTATTTCTGGATGCATAAAATATGAATATTGGCAATATAATAAAGATCTGGGAAAAACAATGCATGTTTTAGATTGCAAACCATTGCATGGTTTCAAGGGAAACTTATGCAAAATTGTACTGGAAATAGTACAAATGTCCTTTGAATCCTATTTCGCATATAGGAGGTCTTTAAAAGGAAATGTGTCTGAGGAAAATTGCCTCAGAGCTACTGAAATGGGCTCTGAGGTGACAAGGTATCATAATGAATAGTGCAGAAGTGTTATTTAGCTATTACTTGATAGAAGTTTTTCATTATTTTCTTACATCCTGAAGATGAACCATGGAACAGGGTTATGGAAGATAAACTATTTCTCTACATGACCCTTGGTCGTTCACTAGCTAAGAATTATGAAGACTTTGTTATCTACCTCTATATCAAAAACTATTTGACTCTTAGTTTTACTAGAGCTGACTTTTTTATTTTTGGTCATAACTTCACGAAAAATTAGCACTTTTCAATATTTATATCCTATCATATGAAATGTCAAATAATAACTTAAGGAATTGTTATGCCCAAATGAGTAGCAGGAGACTTTGCCAATGCATTTATGAGATAATTCCAAAAAGCCTGGGACTATAGAAATAAGCTGGAATTATTTGTGACACAAAATAAATGATTAATAAAACAAACCTATGTTTACTTTATGGAACTTTATAACTTGGTCTCTCAATTGATTTTTTTCTTTTTGAGAGCTAAATTTGGAGAGTAATAGAATGGTCCTGTCCTAGCTAAAGCAAACTCACATCTAGTCATCCACACTCCCCATCCTTCTTTCATCGATATATCATTGAAGGAAGATTCTTCTACAATTAAAAGTTGCCTGATAGTCTTGTTGCAGTTGGCCAGTCAAAGGTCCCTTTAGTTAAGGCATATACAGATAATGCCAACAAGAAGCAATGAATGGATGTGGTAGACATATTTGTCCTTTAAATTTATTTGTATTTTATAATTTTAAAATTATTTAAATTTAGGGTTTAAAGATGTCCTTTTTTCTGAAATAAACTACATGTTCTTTTTAAAAAGCCTTTAAAATTGGATGATGACTTTTCAGAATCAGAACATTTGCATAACGTTCTTCCATCTACGGTAAAAGGCCCCAGTGAATTTCTCTGAACTCTTTTCCTAACCTTCTCTTTTGTTAACACAGTTTTACCTAAAAGTATTTTGGTTGCCTAGGACCAGGCTGTCTATAGACAACCTGAATGAATGGATGGACATAAGCACTTTATAAGTACTTCTTCAAAAAAAAGTGCATGTGATAGTGATAAGGTTGTAGTGATAAATCTGCTTAACAAAGAACATTGAAATTTTCTACAACAAAAGTAATAGTTTCATTAATATATGCCTTCTATTATGGAGCAATGTTTTACTGCTCTGGAACATTACAGAAGTTGTAAATACATTAAAAAAAAGATGAAGTTGACAGAAAGTAGTAAAAATATGTGAAGTAATAAACCAGTGCATTTTCTTTGCAGAAAATCTTCATGTACACAACGAAGACACATAACCTTCTTAAATATGCTACAAAGAATGTTCACCAATTTAAAAGAAATTGATTATACTGATGCAATGGTAATTCAAAACTCAGTAAACAAGGCTGTGGATCAGAATCTGTCAGCTTTTTACAAAGTCAAAAGACATTATCAGTCAAACTAGCTAGTTAACTTTAAGCTTAAAACTTTTTAATGGATAACTGCTGCATTTATTTATAACTCAGGGTTCTTGCTCTCATGA
The DNA here is from genome assembly GCF_025592945.1 of Manacus candei. Classification (NCBI taxonomy): domain Eukaryota; kingdom Metazoa; phylum Chordata; class Aves; order Passeriformes; family Pipridae; genus Manacus; species Manacus candei. The sequence continues at coordinate 6,009,402 of NW_026138115.1, forward strand.
CAGAATCATAGAATCATTTAGGTTGGAAAAGACCTCTAAGATTATCAAGTTCAACCTTTGACTGACCATTACCCTGCTGTATTTTATGATAGGAATTATAGAAAAGGAATTTACAGCAACTGTAATAATTCTGAAACACATGATTTCTGCAGTTTCGACCTGTCTTGATAGACTGAAGGGAGGGTGATGAAAACTGCAATCTTAATAAATCTCCTGAAGCTAAAGATTTAAAACTCACACTGTTTCAAATTAGTGAGGACAGCAATATTTATTTGCTGTTGAATTCTAGCCAGCAGGACATTTCAGCAGGAAACACTTTATAAGACTTCAACTTATGATCACAAAAGTTGCAAATGTGTACTTAAACCATGCATAAGTACGAGGGTTTGCGTATTGAAAAAAAAGATGAGTAAAGTTGATTGCCATTCCTGTCTTTGATCTTTCCAGAATCAGAAAGCTACATGTGGATTGCAAGCAAAGGAAGCCTAGAAAGGACAGGAAACAAAGACAGCACACACATTGTCGTCCCTGCATTCTTGGGAGCAACTGAACAACATTACAGTCCATCAGATCCAGTGCTTTCCAGCAGGTTGTCTCTGTCAAATAACAACTAGGAAGATGTGGATCCTGCTGACATCTTTCTTATTTGTCTGTTTGTTTGCTTGTTTTCTAGAGTTGGATGGCTAGCTACCAGAAGAAAACGGAGAGTAAAGCTCATCAGCAGAGTAGGCAGTTACCAATAAGAGCCTCAACCACAGCAAAGGAAGCAAGCCCATCATAGCTCTTGCCACTACATTTATTTCCAAAACCAAGGCCTATACTATTCTGAAGAAGCATTGCAAACCCAGTGTTATTTTCAGCCTGCTTTCCCCTCATGACCTTTTTTTTTACAAGGTAACAGGTAGCTTGCAACCACCTTCACGTGCGGAACATAATTTAGCTAGTTTGCAATTAGAATATGAATTTTTAATGAAAAAGACAAAAGAGTGTGATAAAAGAAAATATTATTTCCTTTAAAACAGTGTGAACTAGTAATTCAGGGGTAGAGACAATCCAGGAGGATGTCTGCAGTCACTTAAAATTATATTAACTGGGAATTTTAAGCGAGTTAAAATGGTGTAAACACAGCTTCTATGAATAAGAATCAATCGGAGGTTTTCCAAAGCAACACCTTTGTAGAAAAATAATCACAAGAATATGTCAAAAGCTGAACATTTCTGGTAATATTTCTAAAGATCTAAAAAAAGAAACATTTCAATATTTCATGATTACAGCACTTTCCTTTTCATGGAAATATTCCTTTGATATAATAAAGGGTGAAAAAATGTCAAAATAAAACATTTCAGTAGGCTGAAAATAATGAAAGGCCTAAGCCTAAACAATTCATGATTTCTACAAAAAGCTATGATGTGTTCTTTTTTAAAAAAGAGCAACAAAAAAGACTTCATATGACTCACGAAATGCAAAACCAGTTTAGACCTGTCTTATAAATGCACTAATAGCACAGGTTATTGTCCTTTGGATGACACATGTTCCAAATTAGTTGTGCTGGCCATCTTCCAAAATGGATAATTACATTCTGCTTACCTGTTATCCTCCCGCTGTTTTTCTTGTAAGGTGTATTTTTGTTACATCCTGTTCTGAAATGTTGTTAATGATGCTGTCTTCACGACACCGATTTTTCTTTTCTTTTAAACATTAAAAAATATACTTTCTATAGAATGCGTGCCTTAAGCAATAACAGATAATCTCTCACACCTAAAAATGACTATTTCTATAGCACTCAATTTGTCTCTTTTTAAATCTTCAGCAATATGAAATAAATTTGGCAAAAAAATCCACAGAACCTGTCATGTTAGAGAAATCTGTGTTTCGATAACCTCAAGAACACCCAAGAGCAAAAATTCTTAACTGAAGCAGCTAGTGTAAATTATGATCATAGATTGAATTGGGCATTTACCTACCAACAAAGAGAAGGATTTAATTCCTCTGTAAGCTTTGTTTAGTAAGATCTCAAGCATTTAAAATATCAATGGTATTATGTAATTATATAAACAAATAAAAATCCACTGCCTCTATTGATTAGTTCTCCCATATATACCTGGTCAGTATTTATTCAGGTTATTATTAAAATTCAGATGCATGGGAGTAGCCTTTTGCATATATTAACTTTAATAAAGTTTGAAATTCTACTTTTTGGATAGTGTCCTATAGCATTATCTCAAAAAGTTATTTTATTGTTAAGGTCCAACCAGGTTTCCTTCATCACTAGAAATTCTGTTGGACTGGTTTTCATCTTCCAGGCAAAACTTTCAATGCTTGTATGCCCAAGTATCTTTTCTGGTAGGCTTAAATACTTCTGGAAGACACAGGACTTTTTTGCCATTCTGGTACTTTGTTGCTATTGGGATTTCAGCTATTCATATTATCCCACATTTCAAATTCTAATAATTAAAGGAGTTATACTTTATTGCTAATCTTCAGAGTTTAAACATATTTAGGCATAATTCCAGGTTAATCACAAATTAAACAAATCCTGGCCAATGGGAATTATAAAATAAATGTGTAGAAAGAAATACACAGGCTGTTCTCTGGGCAACGGGCACAAGTCCTTCCATAGAGAGTAACAGTAAGAAGTGTTTTAGCATGTTTCCCCTTCCCTTCCCTTCCCTTCCCTTCCCTTCCCTTCCCTTCCCTTCCCTTCCCTTCCCTTCCCTTCCCTTCCCTTCCCTTCCCTTCCCTTCCCTTCCCTTCCCTTCCCTTCCCTTCCCTTCCCTTCCCTTCCCTTCCCTTCCCTTCCCTTCCCTTCCCTTCCCTTCCCTTCCCTTCCCTTCCCTTCCCTTCCCTTCCCTTCCCTTCCCTTCCCTTCCCCTTCCCTCCCCTTCCCCTTCCCCTTCCCCTTCCCCTTCCCTTACCTTCCCTTCCTAAACCTTCCATTCCCAAACCTTCCCTTCCCAAACCTTCCTACCCTCATTTCAGCAGATGTGGCTGTCAGAGCTTACCAAACGGGCTATCTATTATAAAGACAGAGATTCAGCCATTGTTTCTAATAAATGTGAAATCAAAAATGTTTACATGATTCTTGAATTCTGGCATATGCCCTCAGGAAAGGTATATCTCCTTCTAGTAGGGATTTTGAAACCGGTATTTAATTTTCATTTTCGAGTCTATTTAGAGCAATGTGTTCTCCAAATCTTTGGTGTGCCTGGCTTTCATATAATAATCAGAACTGCCATATGTTTAAGAGATTTTCTTCCCACTTAACAGCTTTAACTTGCAGAAATAATCAGCATGACTCAAAGCCAAATTCAATGGCTTGATGAAAAGAACACTCACGAAGCAACTGTCCATCAGTTTTCATACTGTGACAAAATGGTTTTCATTTTACTGCAATTATTTTGAACAGTTGTGTGTTAACAGCATTCTGGTTCAAACTTCCTTTTGAGAACAAAGATGAGTTAATTTTAATGGAATAGCTATTGTAGTTATATATATATATATTGCTCACTAACTCATGGGCATGATAAACAAAACTCAAGTTGCTATAGACTAAAATACTAATTCAAATTACATATACAGACAAATTAGAAATCACAATCTTACAGATTTTGATTTTATACAGTTTTACTGAATGAAAAATCTGACCAGGAGGTGCTCACAAAATCAAATGTAGCTTCTCTGTGTTGCTGCTTGAGTATTGGTTCAAATGTAAAAAGTGAAAAGAAAGGATGGATTATCTTTCGGATATGATTTACATCCACTAAGACAGACATTTAGTGTCTTCATTAGGAAAATCTAGGTTTTAGGTTTTGCATGCATTACACTAAAGTTACTGAATCTTTCAAATCACTGCTTTCATTAAGCCCTAAATGAGCTTTGCCTGCTGGTATACCTTAACAAAATAAAACCCTATGATTTTCTCTGAGAGCTAACTTCATTTCTTATCCCATTCCTACACAAATTGTAAGAAGGGAAGGCAATAAAGATAATGAGTAAATATATTTCTATTAATCCTTTAATTGTACATAAACATGTTTATTACAATTGTCAATACTGTGGTCTGAATGTTGCTCATCAGCTGGGCTCATAGACTCTATTCAGTGTTTTCTACCCATTTATCTGGAAGTAAAACTACATTGTTGATTCATTAGCTACACAAAAGTCTATGTTATATCCTACCTTTCTATTTTTATAATAATTTATCAAGATATTAATTTGCACATACATAGTATAATTTTTACTTACAGATGAAAAAATGGCAATATTTTCATCTAAGTAACTTGTCACAAAATTATGTGATTAAGCTTGGCTTTCTTTCTGTGGATATATTTTAACAAGGAAGGTAAGTTTATTTCCTTTTATGTTAATGTTCTTGCAGCTTTTAAGTAGGCATAAAAATAAAATTACATCAGATGAATTATTTTGTACTAGTGCTATCTTCTATTATTTCGATGATATCAGAAACCAGGTAGAGCTGATTATATATAATATAGTCAAATAGCATTTTATATATAGACACATAACTTGTACAGAACTTTGCTTATTTTGGTGCACTTTTAAAACAGAATATTGGAGCACACAGGAAGAGCACAGGGAACCAATTAATACAAGAGCTGATCACAGTCAGTTGACTAAGAGAGATCAAACCATAATTACATTTAAATGTTAGATGTTATCAAGAGTTACAGTCCCATAAGACTTCAGGAATGGAGGTACTGATAAAATGTGACAGATCCTAATATTAACATCCAAGGTTGCCATGTCTTAGAAGTAACATGAATGTTACTTAAGGAAATGATAATATCTTTGCAGGAGAGGCAATAACATTATCTCACATCTTCCTAGTTCAGGTTTTTTACACCTTCCACTGAAGCTGCCAGCGTTGGAAGCTTTGACAAACCTATTACTGAACTGCATGAGCAATCATGCAGCCCTGTAATATGGTGTTGCCATTGTTAGTAACAGGTCATAATACTTGAAGCTTTGTTTTATTTGGTTTAGCTGTAATAATAATTTCTCTAATTGACCAGATGTCTTTATCTAGTTAGTTTTAATTCTCCACATCTTTGTATGATGCAATTAGAGTTTTCCACAGAAGTAACAAGCAGATTTTCCAGGTAAAATAAGATGTTTACAACAAATATGATGTACTGTAGAGAAACACAGACACAGTATGTTAACACAGGCCTTAAGAAGTGCAGTTAAAGGATGCTAAACTATTCTACGTGCTTTATGATTCTTTGTTTAATGATCATTCTTTAATTAAACTTAAGATTTCCATCATACTATCAACAAACATGTGACTTTACTTATATACACTTATACATAAAGAGTGTTCCATTTCTTGGACATAAACTAGATTATGAATGTAATACATTTGAATACATTCATATGCTTAAAAGCTATGTTTAGATGTTCAGACGGTTGTTAGATGTTTTAACATATGGTTGAGAAAAAGGGTGGATTGTATCAAAGTTCTTTGTATTTTATAGCAGAAAGTAATTTTTCACTCAGCCATTGTAACTCAGTCCCATTCTGTGTAAGGTCTCTAAGTTTTTCAGTTTATCCAGACAATCTTGATTCATTAGAGGAATGTTGTGCTTATGGCCTCAGTTATGCTGACAAACATGGGAAAAGTAAGGTGAAGGACAACCAAGAATTCAGCACATGATTCCAAACAAAGATAATCTAATGGCAATGGCTCCTTTTTGCCCAAAAGCAGAATAATTTTTTGAAAAACATATGTTTATAAGGATATTGGCTTAAAGGAATTCAAGTAAGATATCCAGAAGAAGATTCATTTGAGAATCTTCGTGGGATTTTGAAGTGAGTTAGATTCTTAGGAGCATCTTAGCTGAGCAGATATAAGCTCAGGTATGTTGATGCTGAAGTACCATTAAGCAAGTTCAGAGACAGAATTTCCCAGGAAATATTAATGCATGAATCCACTTCAGATCAAAGTGCCTATGAGAGCAGTTCTAAGAGCTCAAGTCCTTTTGCAGTTCTAGTTTCATATATCCACCTACAGCTTTACATATATCAATACTTTAAAAACATTACCTTGATTTCCTATAAATAAAACAAAAGAAGTAGACAGTCAACAAAAGAAGTAGATATGTGGAAAGTCAGGATTTTTCACAGACTTTTCCTACATGCTACTTTTCTTACATATGTTTCTTCCCATTTATTTCTTAATTTCCACTCTTCCACAGATAAAAATTATTCAACTGTATAGAATAATTTCCAATCCCTTTTCCTGAGAAATCAACAATGAAAGAAATAAAGGTTATTGTAAAAGCAGGTTTAGTCTTTTTTAGCTATGTACGAAATTAGACTTTTAAAAAATATAATGATGAAAGAGGTAGAGAGACGGCTGAAGACATTATGGAATCATGACTACATTAAGCCCTTTGAGACTCAGGCTGGATTACCATTCCCTGGACTAAGCAAGTTGTTCAGAGACACCTCCCTGGAACATCTGGGACTCCATACTTAGAAAAGTGAGTGCAGGAACCAGGGGAAGTGGTGGAGATCTGGTGAACGATCCCTATTACTTGGCTCAAGGTTGTAGTTTGTTCTTTTACATGCATTGAGAATACTGACTACAATTTTCTCTCTTTTAAAAAAGACCAAAGTATCCTTTGTATTCATTGTACCAAAGGAAAGGTAATTTCTATATCTCTGTCTTTGGTACTTAAATTATTCCTTCTGTTTGATTTACCTTTGCCTTCACTTGTGCCTCAACTTGTCAAAATTGTTCTGTCTTCTTTTAGCTAGAGGCTAACACTGTGACTAAGACAGTATCTTGAGGTGCTTGAATTTTTCTTTAGCTAACAGCTTGCTTACCACAAAGGATAAAATATTAAGTCAGAGTTTTGGACTAAGTAGATTTTTGAGGACCATGGTGCTTAGACTAGTGACTTTCATGAAAGTCTATGTTATTATTTTTTTTATATTCTTTTATCTCTAATTTTAGTGGCATAAAATTGCAGTTTAACTTTTAAGGAGGAAGGCACTAATAGAATCACATGTGCCTTATAGGATACAAAAAAATTCTTGATCAGATATATTTTTTTTAAATCTAGTTGATTGTTTAATTTTCTTTCAACATTTTTCTCACAGCAATTAATACAGAATTGCTGCATTACAAAATGTATTTAATATATTGCTAAAAATAAATTAAAATCTGTCAGCTAGAACCTCACTGCTAGCTCCCAGTAACAGATTTTGTCCCAATCTTTTTAAGATTGCATTTCAGATACTAATTTGAGTGGCATTACCCTGCCACCAGAATACAGCAGTAAGATAACCTGGATAGTCAATGTACTTAGGTGCTAACACAAACATGAAAATATTGCCTCTATGTATTTAATACCAAAATTTCATGTTGACATGTTTGAATACATCTTTGCCAAGCAAATGTGCCAATATCAGAGGAGCTGCTGAGAAGACGTTTTAGCTGTTTCATATAAAATAACATTGACGCAACTTTTGCCTCAGAGACAGATATATCTGTGCACCCAATTAGTTCTCTGAGCTGGTATTAATTGCACATTGTGTTGACAGATTTGCCTTTTCCTCGAGAATGCAGATTTGATGTTTTTCCTCCTTTTGCTACACTGCCCAAAAAATAATCTGAATTCCTACATGCAATGAAGGGGTGATGCTCATTCTCTACCACTTAACATGCTGCACAGACCTACATCTTACAGTAAAGGCCATTGTTTCATTGCAGCAACCGATATATTTTTAGGCATAAGTGCTTTGCTACGCTATGATCTTCTAGCTGTGGAGAGAGAGTTTTTGCACTTTATTCCTTCTAATTTTCTAATGCTCTCATTATTTTGTTTACAGCCTGTCATTTTCACCTGGCCTTTGCAGAGTCCAAAGTGTAGTTTCTACAATACAGTTTGGGGTAGGAGGGCCTGGTAAGTCACCGACTGACAGAAAAAAGGAAAAAAAAACCAAACCTCAAATCTCTGAAAAGGTACACCCACTCCACAGACATATATATTGAGAATACCAACACCAGAGAAAGGATTAAAAGTCTTGTTAAGAATTCAGGTCCTGTTTACTTTTTTAGTCAGATGGGAAGCAAAAAATAAATAAAAAAACTATAGAAGTAGAAAAAAAAGAAAATAAAAAGCTTTGGGTCTGGCTAAGTATGATAAAATGGTGTGCATCAAGGACATGGTCTGATTGATGGTTGAACAATTATCAAGAGATAGATAAACTGCTGTCTGGCATTCTCAGCTTTGTAAACTTGAACACTTTTATACGTACCAGGCCCCAAAGGGGTCTGCCAGATGTCTTGATTGAAAATGTACTGCATAGAAGAAAATTTAAAGGGCAAGTCACTAAAATAAATCCCTGAATTAATCTCTAGTGCTGTCATCACAAATGCTTGAACTGCTTACCGTATCACAAAATAAAAAATTAACTTATTAGAAAAATGAAAACATAATTTTGTAAGCCTTGCATATAAATATGGTGTTTGTCCCACACACAATTTTAATCCACAAAGATAAAAGTGCTTTAAGGCTGGATAAATAAGAAAGTCCTGTTTTAAATAGATAACATTTAGGCTTGAATACTGCAAAGTAATTAAAGGACATAATACCCCATTATAAAAGATCAATATGCACTTGAGACTAGGCCAGGATCTATTTCTGAAATTATATAGCTCACACTGATTTCTATCACATTTTCAGTATTGATCTGATGTGAAGCTTGTTGATTTGACTTCACAGTTTGTTGTTTGCAGAGGTTTGAAGACTGCCTGTGCCTCCAGAGTTAAATTAAAGTCAAGGCTGCTTGCATGTCTACATAAACTGCTGTTAGCAGGTCTCAGTCACAGACTCTTCAGTAAACAAGCTGTGCATTCATTTGAAATGATCAGTTCCAACTCTGTTTTGACAATTTCTTAGAAACTGATTTTCATGAGAAATTCTTTGATGGGAATGGTGAGTGCAAGAAGCACACAGCTATAATGTATTACTTTCTCTTACATGTTGTTTGTTCTTTTACGTATGAAGAAGCTCTTTAAAGTATTCGAATAAGAAAAAAGACAGTGAAATTTTGGCAATGATTCTGAATTTGCTTTACTACACTAGATATAGTTGATATCAGGAATATTTGAATAAAATATATATATATAAATAACTGAATTAAGGAAATGACAAGGAATCAATGCAGCATTGCTTAGTAACAAGACAGCCTACAGAAAATGCCACTCTCATTTTTCTTAGTCTATTGGAATTAGAAACTCCAGAAAGACACCTGCATTTACACACAGGTTCCAAGATGTCTTTTTCATTTCACTCCATGAAATATGAGAAGAACAAGATCTTTGGACAGTGGCTGTTGGCACTTACAGACATTGGCAAGGTTAGAGGTTGGACCCCAAAGTCCCTCCCAATTCTCAAAGCTACTGCTGAGCTTCCACATAGCATTTCAAGTCCAGGTTCAGGTGACAGCAGTTAACTTTTGTTTTAACACCAGAGAAAGTTTAAAGCTTTCTTCAAGATTTGACAAGGGAAGATTGATGATACCTAAATGTGCTTAGAGCATAGTGGGATTTATGATAGACAGAAGTTCTGTTAGTTATGTGTACTAAGCTTCTATATGCAACTTTGTTACATAAAAGAGGAATAGAAGAATAGAATATTTCTCTCTTCTCCCCATGTACCTGGCATTTCAAGGTTATATGTCAGTTTGAAAGACTTGGGTTCGAGTATGAATTTTTGTATTTGTGATCTTGTTATTGTCATTACCATGAGGTTAAGCTGTTTTGAAATGTCATCTACCATGCTTCTAAAGGGCTCTGGAACACTGGGTCAAACTCATTGACTTCAGTGCTAATTGTAGTTTTTGTAGAGTTGAAATAATTACTTAAAATACATACTCACACTCGTCTCAGAGGAAATGAGGTGTGTGTGGGAGGCAAGAAACAGGGGTAGGCTCTCACAGTCATGGTGAATATTGAATTTTTTGACACAGAGCAGAACAGCTTCATAAGAAGTGGCTGGAAGTAAGAGTGCTCCTCCTCACTGAGTGCCTTCAGCCTGCTGGTTAGGACACCCCTATGGGAGGTGAGATGTGGGGTTTGGTGCCCTGGACTCCCACATCCTATTAGAAGGTCTCTGATGCTCTGGTATGAAATTAAAGGATCACAGTAACAGATCCTCCTCCAGCTATCTCCTACAAAAAGCAGTGACTCATGTTCCATTTAGAAGGAGAAGTGAAAGATACATTATACAGCAAGAAGATCTGGTGCACAGAAGTGCATCTCAGTAGCACTGAGTTCACCATTCAGCAAAACCACTGCTTTTCTGGGTTTATCTGTAGGCTGGTTTAGGTAGTTTCCTACTGAGTAAACTGTTATATAGTTTGGGACCCTATGCTGAGCTGCCTAATTTTCTTCAGACTGAGGGAAAGCCCTAATGTAGATTCTGTTTGCAGGATCAGAGACCTCCGTGCTTTTTTTTTACCTAAGGCTGTAATTCTTATATATTTTTAAAATTTCTATATTTATTTTTCCACAAAGGAGTAATGGAAAGTCAAACTTAAAAAAAAAATCCTTTTAAAAGGGATAATATCTTTTCCTACAAAGAATGACTCACTTCTTTGATAATATATATTTTATATACAGTTTATAGTACTTGTATTTTGTCCATTACCTGAGGCTTTCTTTTTATATTTCCATAAATTCTGCTTTTTGGTCTGAATCAGTGTTGCAAAAAATCCATCTAAAATCCTAGCAAAAAAAAAAAGCTGTTTCAAAGAGGGTAAACGATGTTTTGTAGTTTTGTTTGTTTTGTGAGCCTCTGTAGCTTAAGCTTACATTTGCCTTGACTTCCAGGTAAGTCTGATTTTAGTTTAGTTGTACTGATTTGCTTATTCTGCTAGTAAGATACACCTTTCCATGAAGGGGTAGCTTCTTAGATTAGGTAAATCAATGTAGTTCAATTACGTTTAGTGTTATGATGATCTGCACAAAATAAGAGTCTAGTCAAAAGCTGAGCTTATCCATTTTATTGCCTGGATTTTTTTTTTTTCAGTCTAAAAAGACTTAGTTATATTTTGTCTAGATTCCTAATTATGCAGTACAGCTGACAACCAGTGCTTCTAGTGCTGTCTAATCACCATATATTAGAGACAGCAAAACAAAAGATTTGTAATTTACTCCCATGCCTCCCTGCATCTTAAATCTACAAGATTAAGTGCTTAAATGTTGCAGTCTCTACAGTAGCTTAACATTCAAGGAGCATTTACTCAGTTAAATCATTTAAGTGGCTTAAAGGGGTTAATGAAAATACAAAAGAGTCTCAAGCTTCCTAAATAGAAGCTCGAGGGTGATTTTCATAAGCTAAGAAATACCAAATTCTAGACATTTCAGGAGGGTGGTATAAAGGTCCTTTACCAGATCTATTTCACAGTAAAAGAAAAAAGTAAAGATTATCAACCTGTTTTAGCAGTTTGGATTTGTTTACTAACAAAAAGTTCATCAAACGGTGGGGGCTTTTTTTATGGGTAATAAATAAGATACACAGCATAAAATGTAATGCACAGAGACATTTTATTAAAATAAAATTTGGATTCTACTTATGTGGATGCATAATCAAGAATGATGTGACCACCACTCTATTTTAAAAAGCTAATTGAGGTGGTTCTTCTTGGATTGTAAAAGTACATACAAAGTATTTTCTGATTTTCTGCAATATTATTTTGGAATCTTTGTATTTGCATATATTTCATAGAAGTTTTTCATACTAAGCAGCAGTTCAAGAAAATAAATTATTTCTAAACATTTATTAGACAAAGCGCTGCTGTTATTGCTTTTGCCAAAATTCACCAGATATACATTGTATTCATTAAATTAAGAATATTACTAAGTCCTTTGGAGAACTAATATGTCTACAGTTTTTTATTTTTGGTGGGGGTCTTTTAAATTTCCTACATATTCTAACTACATCAACTTAGTTTCTTGCTTATATTCATTCCTCAGGTGAAGTTCCCTCATTTTGTAAACCTTATTAATGCTGTAGGCAGAAACCAAGAAGGCTACCCACCTGTAACTATTTTAAAAATACTTATGTGAACATTTGCCATTTCAGGGTCAGTTTGCATTCCAGATGAATGCTCAGATCTGCTTTTTTTTATACTTACTGATTTATCCAGCCTCCCAATTACTACCTGCTTGGCATCCAAAGTCACATCTCATATCTTACCATTTGTGCGGATGTTGTATGTCATCACTTCACTCCAATAAACATCTGAGGTCCCAGCTTCTTTCAATTCTTGCAACTGTGTAAACAAAAAAGCAAAGGATAATCCTGGAGGAGGGAAAAAAAAATAAAGAGGAGAAATAAACCCTTTCACCTGTGAAACCTCAGTCTGTGCTGCTAGAAAGCAATAGGTTTTGCTTGGCTCCTATTCATTTCTTAACTTACATCCCAAAATTGTCATGCATAATTTGATCCAAATGGATTGCTTTAATTTCAGGAGGGAAAACACACAGCTCAACCAGAGGAAAAGAGTGAATCACCTGTAAGTTATTGAGAAGTCAGACTGCCTCCTGGGTCAAGGTTAGGGTAATTAGCTGGTCAGCCTGAACTGTGATTTGCCTGAGGAGAAACAAATGAGTTTGGTTTCCACATTTTCAGCATGACCTTTGTTGCACTCTTCCTGAATCCAACAACCTCTTCCTTACACGACTGAAAAATAACTATTCAACTGCTAAAATACTAATATTTCTTTCAAAGACAGTAGTGGATGTCAGCAGTCAGGTCCATCCATAAATGTTTCTAATTTCTTGCCAGTCTGTTACAGCGTTCACACTTTTTACTGCTGACATTGCAGAACAAGTTAGCTGTAACTAGATTATGCATGCCTTTTATTTTTCAGTTCCTATAATTTTCTCAGTAAATACAGAAACCTGAGTTATTTGCTGCAGCATATTGCCCAAGCTTCTGTAATACAAGTACATTTATTTGTGATTCTTGTGTCTTTCTCAGCATTTTTTTTGCATTCTATTTTTAAGTGTTAGATATTTGTTTTGGCTTTATGTATGTGTAAAAATGCCTTATTTAGAAATTATAGACATTGAATCATTTAATTGCCTCTGGTAAAGACAACAGAATCTTCCAGCTGATCTCATTATTGTACCGTAGCCAGTGTCTAGAATGATCACAGCAAAGGATTAAGTTCAGTCTAAGCAGTCAGTTCTACTTTGTGCACTAGACTGCTGGGAAAATTCAAATTAAGATTATTTCCACTTGTGATTCTTTAGTAAGAGTCTTCTTTGCATATACACATGTGCATGTATGTATACAAAGCCTTTAAAGTTTGAGGAAGCAGTAAAAGAGAAGATTAAGATTGTACCTGTCTGGAGCTTGGCACAGATACTTTCCAGAGCTTCTTCCCAATCCAAATTATTCTGTAACTTTCAGATAGTAATGGATTCTGTTGACAGGTTTTGGCAAATATTTCTGTGATAACTTATGAATATCCCCACTGGATACATTTTCATGCATTAGAAATGATAAAAAACTTTCATGTATTTAATGTTAATATTCTCACTAATAGAATATTTTCTTGTGCTATGCATTTTACAAACATATGCAAAGACATCTTAAACTAATTTTGATTGCCGGTTTGTGGAACTAGAAACATGTAGGCTTTGGCTCACATGGCATTTCTCCCAGGGGAATGCAACTGTGACATTAAAGTGTGAATAGGTAATATACAGCAATGTGTGGGATTGTCAACAGAGATGGACAGCGGAGAGCAAAAGTTATTGAATAAAGTTGTTTGGATCATGTTTTCAGCCTAAACTAGATTAGCACAGAACTTGGTTGATGCAGCTTTTTGCCTACGTATAAATGTGCAAAACAGAACTGACATTTATTAAAAGAAGAGAGTTTCCTAGGTCATGTTGAGTAGTAACCTATTATAGAAATTAAAAGAGTTTGAGAAACCCAGAATCCAGCAGGTGTTGTTTTCCTCTACAATGAACCACACTGGTGGATCACTGCTACCACCTTGACTCCCAGACCTTATTTAATCGCACAGGGGCCAGGAGAGTATCCATAACACACTTGCAGGATTAACTTCTGTCAAAAAAAAGTAAATCCACAAAATTCATTTGTGCATGTGGGAAAAATGCTCTGTTTGGGGGAAAAGTTATTTAGACCTACTGTAGAGAAAGATTTCTGCTTTCCTATTAATCAAGCAGTACCCTAAAGCCAAGTCTAACCTTTCCAGATCATGCCCTGTGGTTACCACTGAATTGGCTGTTTATTTGCACAGTTCACATGATTAAGATACAGTACTATGAGCTACTTTGAACTTTTACAATGTGAGGAGCTCATATATCATCAAATCTTTGTCATTTTCAGCCTGGTATAAATGTATCTTGTTTCTGTTTGCTTTCTTTTAGTAAACAATCTGTCCTTTTCCATTTCACATTTTCCTGCCAAAAAATATATCACAGTTGCTTGAATTAAGGCCTAGACAGAACTGAAGGGTGAATGTCTTTGTCTCTCCTTGGGGAAAAACATGTGAACACACAAATACATATAAGCATACGCTATCAGCTACAGCCTGCGGCTTAGCAGCAGCCCGTTTATATTGCTTTAGGACAGACTTTCTGTAGAACATTTTTATGCAATTTTCTTATAGGTGACTTATGAGAAAACAACATTTCTCTGTCTCCACGTGTAATCTTTAAATCATTCACAAGAAGCCTGAAAACTGTCCAGCTTACTTGGCTTTAAATACTTTAATGCTGCCACTAAGTTTGGAGAAAGCAATTCTCAATTTGAAAGCAAATGAAGGAAAGCTAGTATGCTTACATTGTGATTATCAAAGCAAATTTAATACACATTTAGATTCCATGCCAGCCCATTCAGAACTATTTCAGCTTATTGGCAAATTTGCGTTAGACTACATTTAGAGCTCATCAACAAGCCATTCAATGTAAGCTTCAGTACTTAGCTCTAGAATAGGATGCACTAGGACAACATGATCTTAGTGATATTTATATGCCCCACAAAGTACACCAGGCACTTCAGAGATCAGGATTAATATGCAGTTTTATTCCTAAGGAATTTGGTGTCACAGAAAACCTATCTGACACAGAGATATCTTTCCTAAACCTTCTGCTTTTACAAGATGAAAAAAAGTGTCTAAGCTGCTTCCTTCAGCTTACCACAATGCTGTGAAACAGAGCAATGTTTTCATGTCCAGGTGGGATGGCCGTACCAATACAGCAACTGATTTATCTGTCGGTGTAATGTGGCTGTCTTACCTCACAAGATCATAACTGATACAATTATCAGCCTAATGAGACAGATATTGTTCTCTACACTGTATTTTCAAGGATTCTGTTAATGGCATAAATACCACAACAAAGTGTTTGGGCTGTCACTGCTAGAGGGGGCAAAAGCAAGGCATCATGGATTAGCTAAGTTTCAGGGCATTAGTGTAATTTGGGTGGTACAACTCCATGGGCAGGGTGTGAGAGCGATGATGTACTTTTCTGTAGTTACGAATGGATAAAATAACATTAAACATATGTATGTGTTCCATATGTGCCATTTAGATATACTATGATCATATGGTATCATCCCACGTTCACAAATAGAGTGTTTATTTGTAGGTTGGCCCCAGCTGGCAGCCCAGCTCCCCACCCTCTCTAGCTGCTTGCTTACTCCCTTCTCTTTGTTGGGATGGGGTAGAAAATAGAGGGAACAGAAGTGTGAAAACTCATGAGTCAAAATAAAGACAGAGAAATCACTCACCAAGCGATGTTATGGGCAAAACTTGGGGAATTCAACTGAATTTATTCCAACTAACATCACTGTATAATTACTGTTTGGGCATTGAGAAACTAAGAAACAAAAAAGACAAACACAAAACCACCAAAAAAAGCCTTTTCCCCTCTTTGCCAAACTCAATTTCACTTCCAGTACCACTTCACCTCAGATACCTTTTTATTCCGCACTTTAGTCTTTCACTCCAGTCACCTCTTTCCTTGACTCAGCTCTCACTCAGTTCCTTCATTGCAGCAACAAGCACTGTTGGACTCATGACTGCAGTCTGCCACTCCTACCCTTTCACTCTTTTCTGCCCTAGTGAGGTTCTCTGTGGCTGCAGTCCCTGTGGGAGTATTTGTTTTGCCATGGAGCACCTCCTCCTCTGACCTTGGTGTTCCTTCTGCTTTTTCTCACTCTTTCTCCCCTCATCCTCTACCAGTCCAGTATTTCTTCCCTTTTTAAATATGTTTTCCAAGAGGTACCACCAGCTTGACTGATTGGCTCAGTGGTGTCCTGTGCTGGGTCGGCTGGAGCTGTCTGGCACTGTCTGTTTCCAGTTTAGGCAACACCTGGGTTCTCCTCTCTGCAGCCGCCCCACTACAGTCACCTTGATGACTACACTTGATACAGTCATAAACGACTTGTTTGTTCTCCCTGAGTTTTTCTATGGCATTAAAATGTCTTTGCCAGTTGTATTAGGGAGGATTCGAGCATACTGAAATCTTGAAACCGTGACACCATTGCAAGCTCAACAAAACTGAAATTTATTACCAAGAGGTGGCCAACAAAACGGACAAACCCGAAAGGGAGCAAGGAAGAGAGAAATAAGCCCCCAGCACGACCTCCCCAGTTACCCAGCTGTTGCCCATAAAATTATCTTACCGACCTAGCATGCCTATAATTACCCATAGCAGAAGCTGCATCCTTGGAGAGTCAGTAAGTTCACAAATTGGCAGGCAGCCCCACCAAAAGGCAACCTCGTCCTTGATGTGAAGCTAACTCACTCCCAAGGAAGAGCTATCTGCTTTTTATACAATTAACTGAGTGACCTCAACCTAGGCCCATGTGGCCAACACCGCCCAGCCACAGGTTCTCAGTCCCACCCCCTGGTTATGTAAGTGCATCTCTTCTGTGCTCGGGTGGCTTTCCGTGTGCCTGCGTATTCACTCAGGAGGGTCTTTTCCAAATGAGTCTGGGTGTTCCCTTCATCATCATAGTCTTCAATTTCTCCTTCAAGTGACCTTGGAGAACAACTAGCCAATCACAGAACACCAGTTAAATATAGTTTATTCAAGAACTCCCTTCAAGGACAAAGTACCTGTTTATCAGTGCTTGTTTTCTCATATCTTGGCAAGGAAAGAACGAAACTTTTACAGATGGCTGGGCTGAACACAGACCAAAAGTATCAGCGTAATTAACCCCTGATACACCAGTGCAAGGCTTTTTGTAGAGGAGGCAGGCAGGAATCTGAGGCCTGACACGAGGCAGCTGGGCAGATTTTTTCTCACAGTTTAGAGGCAGGCATGAGGCAGGCTTTGACTTTGCCCAGATTTGGATGCCTAGTCCTTCCCAAACTGACCAAAATCTCTTTCCTGAAGAAGTCCTATTTTGCTACCATAACTGTGCAGTTAAATGTTTGAAAAATGTTGTACATTTTTTTTATATGACGAGACTTTCCAGAGAATCAAGTGTGGACCACAGTGTGCTCTTAGTGTCTCTGTAAGAGAACATGATAAAGGCATTCAATAGGAAGGTATGCATGTCTCTCTACATTTCTAGGTGTTACCTGAGATCAGAGTCTTCAGATGCAAACTGATAAATGAGAATAACAAAAGCTGTTCACGTTTCACCTTAATTTCAATGGAATTTCACACACAAGCAAATAAAAGGATCCAGAGAATTATATGCCAGGTAGCCTAACTTCAATACTCATTAAGATAATAGAAAAATTAAACAATCAATTTATAAGCACCTGTAGTATAATGAGGTGATAGGAAATATGCAGCCTGGATTTGTCAAACACAAGTCAAGTTAATTTTACTTTGTCTTTGAGAAGGTAAATGACCTAGTGGTTAAAGGTATCTTTTATATCTCCATGTTAGCAAGAGTTTTTGATACCCACCATGTGATGCTGTCATTAACTAATGAGGAAAATATGGTTTAATAGAATAACAATGTGGGAAAGAAAAAAAAATTAAAAATGCTCACAGAGACCTGATTTTCCTGAAAGAGTAGGTCACCTGGAAGAACAGATCAAGCAGGGTCCCATGTACTAGGACATGCTGGGGGCAAGACAGCTGGAAAGCACCTTGGCAGAGAAAAATCTGGAGGTCACTGTTGACACCAAGTTGAACATGAGCCAGCAATGTGTTCTTGCATCTAAAAGAAGGCTCATAGCACCCTGGACATTAGGAAGAGTCTTGCCCGCAAGTCAAGGAAAGTAATCCTTCTTCTCTGTTCAGCACTGATTAGACCACAGTTTGAGTAGTGGGTCCAGTTCTGGGCTCTCTAGTACACCAAAATACAGAGCTACTGGAGGGAATCCAACAAAGGGCGACTAAAATGGTTAAGGAACTGGAACATCTCTCCTATGAGGAAAGACTGAGAGAGCTGAGGCTGTTCATCCTGTAGAAGAGAAGGCTCAGGGAGGTCACATCAATGTGTATATATCATTAATGTACACAAGAATGGAGGACATAAAGAAAAGGGGCTCTCTTGAGTGGTGCCCGATGACAGGACCAGAGAAAGTGTGCCCAAAATGAAGTGTGAAAGGTTCCATCTGAACACCAGGAAACACTTCTTTTACAGTGAGGGTGAATAAGCACTGGCACAGGCTGCCCAGGGAGATTGTGCTGTCTCCATCCTTGGAGATACTCAGAAGCTGTGTGGATATGCCCTAGGTGGTTCGGCTTGAGCAGGGGCATTGGACCAGATGAACTCCAGAGGCCCTTTCCAACCTCAAGCATTCAGTAATTCTGTTCTTCATGCATGTACTTGTCATGCAGCTTTGGTAAAAATTTTAATTAAGGAAATGGATAATAAACACCAGGAAATTGCACAGGACATCAAACTCAGAAGAAATGCAGGGGAACTGAAAGCCATTATACTCCAACATGATCTTGAGAAACTGGAGAAATAAGCTGCTATTAACAAGACAAATTTAAATGGATAATGTGCTACACTTAAAAAAAAAACCAAACAACAAAACAATTTAAAATTGGCAAATAGCTGGCAAATAACTGGCTTGAGAGCAGCCCTGCAGGAAAGTGATTGGCATATAGCAGACATCAAACCAGATGTGAAACAAATGGTATTTTAAATTATTATTATGGATCTCATTGAAACACAGAAACCAGTTGTGCTTTTGTATTTAACATTGGTGTAGCTTAAACCTAGTGGCTACCTGCTGTAAGCTGCTATTTATAGACTGGATAAGTATGAAATGGAGGGAAAGATGAAAGAATTGTACTGGTTTAGTATATAAAGGAGAAAGTTAAACATGGGATATTAGAGTAGTAATTTCTATGCCTTATGTAAGAAATTAAGTATCAGAACCGAGATAAATTTAGATTAGCAATGTATATAATTGCAAAATGTTACCACAAACTGTAATAAACATCCCATGGAATTCTGAGAATCTTTATGAATAAACAGTTTGGAGGCTTTTTTTTTTTTTTGGATGTGTTGTTTTTCATGAGAGATTAGATAATTGTTTTTAGTGGTAGAATTAAGGACTAGATGTAGCAGGTCCTTACTAGGAGTATGTTCTAGATAATATTCACAAGTTCATTTTCTGCCTTGCAGTTCAGTTAAAAGAAAAGATTAATTATTTTCCTGTGAGTTTACACCTTTAAAAATATAGCTTTATTTATTGTTTTGAAAAAAATGACAACTGAGTTTGAGAGAAAATATTTTCACTTGCAACTGGACTGTCTTTCATTTAAGGACGGGTGATTTGCAAAGAATATGTGTGTTTGTTTATTTGTTTGTTTAGTGACTGGAGACTGAGAAAACTACATTTCTGTTACAAGTGATTTTTAAATTCATTGATGGCTTACAATTTTCAGTTCCTTCCTAATTATGTTCATTAATGGGGTATGAATTCTATGACCTTAATTCTGAAAAGTGTACAAATTTATGTTTAAATCCACCCATATGGATGAAAAAGAAAGAAAAAGTTTTTTTTCAAAAGGTGAGTGTGAGAAACATCTGTATGTTTACAACACACATTTGTACTTTTATACATCTCCTTGAGATTTCTGCTGATGAGAGGTCTGCAAACATGTACATAAATGCATGTGAAAGGTCTATGTAGCAGGTTTTCTCCCTTTATATTTTTAATCAAAATCTGCTCTGGTATATGATTTTTTTTCTAAATCTAATAAGAAAAAAGTGAAATGCATCAAATAAAAAAAAATGAGTTGTAAGGATAATGAATGCAATTGGTCAGAGTGGGTTCCTGTGACACTGATGGATACAGAGGCATTGCTGGAGATGTCAATACAAAGGTAAACAAAATCTGACAAGGAGACTGATTTTGCTGTCAAAAAGAGATAAAAGAGACCTTCGGTTTCATATCTGTTTGCTGTGGTTAACATCAGCAGTACACCATCACTGTTTCCTTCAGATTAATTAATCTTGGGAAGAGTGTCAAAAAATACATTTGTTCAAAGTAAGATCTGTTTTAGGTTACTTGCTCTGTGCTCTGTTTAATTTCTCATAAATAACTTTTATTTCATTTTGTTGTGAGCATTAGCCTAAATTTACCAAGACAGTACAGATGTCAAGGTTTTGTGTTTGTTGAGTGAAGGCCACTTCCAGAGGACAGTCCCCTAATTATCTGCACTGTGTACTCTATTTGTTTTATAAAAATGCATTCAGTGGCAATATGTTTCCTCAACATAAGAATCCTTTTCTACCCTTGATATAGCTAAGTAATGTTTGTGAATTGTTTATTTGATCCTTGCTTTCCCCACACAAATTGATGAATACATTTTTTCACAAATGAAATGTGTTCACTATTTGACTACATTGCAGATGAATGAATAATATTAAGAAAAGATCTGCAATATTTTCTACTGTTAACTGTTAAATGTAGCTGACTATTATATCTCATCTAATTTGACATCCCATTTTGCCCATCACCCAATACACATTAATTTCTCTTCAATATGAATCACATAACCATTAAAAAAATCAAAACCAAAAAAGGACATAAAAAGTTTGCCAGATCACAGCAGGCTTTTATACTGCAGCTCTCCTAGGACTTTGTTTAGTATGTTTAAATCATAGAATCAACCGGGTTGGAAAAGACCTCTGAGATCATCAAGTCCAACCCTTGATCCAACACCACTGTGGTTACCAGACCATGGCACTGAGTGCCACATCCAGTCTTATCTTTAAACCTCCAGAGACGGTGAATCCACCACTTCCCTGGGCAACCCATTCCAATGTCTGATTACTCTCTCTGTAAAAAATTTCTTACCAATATCCAACCTAAATCTAGGCATCTCCCTTGGCAAAGCTTAAGACCATGACCTCTTTTCCTACTGCTGGTTGCTTGGGAGAAGAGACCGACGCCCACCTGGCTACAACCTCCTTGCAGGTAGTTGTAGAGAGTGATGAGGTCTCCCCTGAGTCTCCTCTTCTCCAGGCTGAATAGCCCCAGCTCCCTCAGCCTCTCCTCATAGGACTTGTGCTCCAGTCCCTTCCCCAGCCTCGTTGCTCTTCTCTGGACCTGCTCCAGCATCTCAATATCCTTCCTGAACTGAGAGGCCCAGAACTGCACACAGTACTCCAGGTGTGGCCTCACCAGCACTGAGTACACCAGTACTCTGTGCTCAGCCTGTAGCGCTGCCTGGGGTTGTTGTGGCCAAAGTGCAGGACCCAGCACTTGGCCTTGTTGAACCTCATCCCCTTGGAATCAATCCAACTCTCCAGCCTGTCCAGGTCTCTCTGCAGAGCCCTCCTGCCTTCCAGCAGATCAACACTCCCCTCCAGCTTAGTGTCATCTGCAAATTTGCTAATGGTACACTCAATCCCCACATCCAGATCATCGATAAAGATATTAAACAGAACTGGGCCCAACACTGATCCCTGGGGGACACCACTAGTGACCAGCTGCCAATTGGAAACTTCTCCAAAGTGTACACAATACCATTCCTGCCTTAGGTTCACCAGGAACAGCTTCTCCAGACCAAAATGCACACCATATCCCTGGGTACACTTCCAGTAATGCTGGATCAGGTGACCCTCAGAGAGTCTGGTAGTTTTTTTGCTACATACATGTATGGTGGGCCAGGAGAAAACCACAGTTTTTCCTGACTTCACTGTATGTAATTTTTTAGAGTATGTATGTATGTATCTTTTAGAGTATACCAGCTGGAGCCAGGGTTTACTGATGTTTATAACTTGGGATGTCCAAACAGAACAAGTAACTGGGTATGTAGCTAAAAGCATTTGGCCATAAAAGTTTATTTTTAAGAAAACAACAGTGTTAATGGACTGTGTCCTGAGAAATTTGACTTCAGCTCCTGTGTTGGCCTCAAATGTTTTTTCTGTGCAAACTGTGCAAAAGAGCCCAGTGGTTTATGTCAGCTGTGTTTTGTCTGTGTAGCAATCTTGCATACGACTTTGGTCCAGTAGGAAGGATGTGCAATTGAGTTTTCTTTCTCACTTCAGCGCTCTCCTCACATTTCACTTCATCTCTCTTGCTCCTGTGTGCTCCCGTTGTGTAACACAGCAATAATGCTTATGTTATTTTTACAATTAATTATTTGTATTTATAATTTTAAGTCATATACTGACTGTTCTGTAAATTACCACTGCTATTACATGTTTGCATTAAACCAGCACAATAGGACTCCAAGTTTGGTTGGGTTTCTAGGCACTACAAGAGAGATTAATAATAAAGCTTATCAGAAACAAAAATATATTTCTTGAGAGATGGAGAAGCTTCAGGTTTGGAGCACCTTGTAATTATCATGACAGAATGTATATCTTAGGTACTGTTCGATTTAAGCAGAGTAGATAAAACTCTTTCACTGCATAAATTATGCTTGTAAAAGTAAAGCGGAAAAAATAATAACCTCGGCCAGTGATAAACTTTTTTAAGTTCATGTTTTATTTCACTTCTGAAATTCAGTCAGTATATTTAACAGCATACTCTGACCTAGGTGTCTTTCAAGAAAGAAAGGTATATTTTAGTCAGACTTTATTTACTATACTTTGAAAAAATAACACACAATTAAACCAGTGTCCTCTGGAAGCTGGGAGATTATTGCTGTGTGATCCCCCTTGTTCTAGCTAAGTTGTACAGACTAATCTGTAAGCTTCTTGTTTATGGTTGATGCTTTAGATTCCTGAGAATATTTGTTTTCAATTCAAATTAGACCATAGAGAACTGTGGCAGAAGGCTGCCTTTCTGCATTCAAAATTTATGTTCAAATTCCAGTATTTTTTTGAGTTCTCTAATGAATTCATGGCAACAAAATTTATACCTCAGAGCAATCTTGACTCTGTGCGCCACCCTCACTTTTTTCCAGTGAGAAAGGCATTCCTGATGCCAAGGATAAAATAGTAACAGAATATCTGTTTCTTTTTCCTCTAAAAAGAAGTATTATACTTATTCCACTCTAAATAGGGCATACAATCTTATATTGATGTCCTGTAGTGTTTCTATGAACATGTCTTGATTTGGTTTCATCATGGAAATATTTGAGCATTCTACTAATCATGAAAGCTTGAAAAAGAGGAAGGATAACCTTTCCTTTCAGGATTTCTGTCTCCAGTTTCCTAGTGAGAGGGGTATGGCAGTCTGCTCTATTGCTTTTCTCTCTGATATTTAAACTGGTTTTCTCCCCTTTTTCCCCTTAGTAATGCCACTGCCTTCCTCTAACAGAGTCCAGATTTTGTAGAACTTAGGAGTCAGTCCAGTTGCATTTGCTGAGGAGTCAAGAAAGATTTCTTCACTTTCAGGTAAAAATGGCATAGGCATGATGGATTTCCTTAGCTTCCTCAAAGTTAAGCAAAAAAAAAGGCATACATTTTTTGGGAAGGATTCAGGAATTGTCATTAGTCATCTATAAGAGTACTGTACCCACTGTGAATAAAGCTCAAATAACCAATTTTACTAAGTAAGGAAATCCTGGGATTTCGTCAGTGGATGTTGAAAGAAGAATAGAGAAGAATCAGTGAACTAATAATGAACTAATATCTTCCATTGAGATCCTTTCACCTATTGCAAATAGGCAAATCTGCATCCTTGCAGATAGCAGGATAAAATAAGACTGATAAGAATAACTTTTGGAACAGCTTAAAGAAAACCCTATCTCTATGAAGTATTATGATGTAAGTCATGTAACTTGGCCTGTTTAAAAGGTTGGACAATTAAGTTAATACATTTAGTCCCGCTTCTTGAATTGTTCTTGTTATGTCAATAACCTGTGTATTTAATTACTTTTAGAATTTTACTTTGATTGATCAACTTTGTGTAGGAACCCTCTGTCACCACCATACTGACTCCAAGCATTTTTAGGCTCTATACTGGTGGGATGCATAAGCTTTTTTCTATGAAGGCTCCTCAGTTCCAAAGGAATTCAATATAACAGTTGTAGAGTTTCAGGGAAACTGCTAGAAAAATTGTCACTCAGATCCTGAAATCTTTTGAATTAGGCAGCAAGCTGCCTGGTGAAATGGAAATCAGGACCAGTAGCTCAGCCAGTAGAGGGAACCCTTACACAGTACAAAGTCAGGCAGGAATACAAGGTAGGATATTAGGGGTGTAAATATGCATGAATGTATACACTGCAAAAATCTAATAGCACTTTTTGGCTTCTTTGTACATGGCACATTGACCTTTGTATTTTTATCCAACTGCAATTTAATGCAGTGAGTATAACTATGTTAGATACAAGACTGCAACAGTTCAAAAGTAATTTCACAAAATTTAGTGATTGTTTAGGGAGAAGAAAAGGGAATATCTGTTACTATTTTTTTCATTAGAACCTGCAATTTGTCTTTGAGAGCAGCAAAACAGTTTTGTCATTCCCTGAAAGTTTGGGATTTGAGACTTTTTGTTATCCGAATGCAATTGTTTCTTTCAGAAATTTACAATGCTGTGACTGTGTGACTTAATTCAAGTACTTTGTTCCCTATGAGGAAAACAAATATTGCTGGCTAAAGTGAGCAACACGCAGCCTTATACTGGCCCCAGGAGCTAGATTTACAGCAGTGCTTAACATCTTCCTCACAAGAAAAAGCATCTAGATTTCTGTAAGTGGGTTTAGCCATTGAATACTTTAAAAATGCTTTCAGCAAACACTAAAGGTTTTTCCCAGTATCCCTGTTATTGTGTTTTGTCTAGATCCACAGTTTGATCACAGTTATCAAACATTTATAACTCTAATAATTCATTTTCTGAGCTATTGCTAATCAACTGAGTGATGACTGCTCTTGATTGTCTAATCAAACTAGATATTGCTTCAGGACTCCTTTACTGAGAGTTTGCAAGAACATTAAGTTTTATAGAATAAAATGTTTTTTTTTCTGTTTGTATCTGATATTGGTGTCAACCCCAAAGTATAAGATTCTACTTTTATCAAAGGTAACTATTGATGGATAAGCCCTTATAATTAAGCATGTTGCCATCTATAATCCTACATCTCACTCCTGCCTGGCAAAACGAAATGCAGTGTCTGCTTTTTCTTTCTCACTGCATTTTGTAAGATTTCTTTCTGTTATGAGCTTTGCATCGGTACTGACCTCCTACAGAGAAGCTCCTCATTCTTTGGTGGCCCTAACCAAGTATTTTTGTTAATTTTGAACCTTACCTTTCCTGTTTCATTTTCCCCTAATTCTGGCAGTTTTTGCACATTTCGTGACTGGCAGTCATGGCCTGTTTTCTGGTGATTACGAACATGTGTCAACCTTTTCTTGAGTCCTTTTTTGTGACCTTCTTCCATCTATGGTAGCAGAACAAGAAAGGTACAGTAGACTGGATTATGTTTTCTCATTGCTGTAAATTCAGGGTAACATCTCTGATAATACATATTCATCCAGTGTTCAGTGAACAGATATTTTGTCTTAACACTTTCTCATTTCCTAAAGAAAGGCAGTATGTTCCCATACCAACAGGCTGTGATGGACGTCTTGACATGTAAATAAGTGATTTTTTTATTTTTTTTTAATCTCTCTCGTGTCACTCAATCACTAAGGGTGATAATTATTTTTTTCAATGTTTCCACAGAGTTCAGAAAGCTCTTTTCATCAATGGAAGCTGTAAATACAGCATTTAGGTCTTACTGAAAATGTGTTTTAGAAATTATCCTGTACAGAATCCGCTCTACCTCATGTTCTCTCAGATGGAACATTTTGTTACATATTTCCAGGCTTTATTTGTTAACACTTTAGCCCCTTTGGCCTCATAGGGGCAGAGGCACCATAAATGACTTTGGATCTGCTCTTTATAATCTCAACAGAAACACCCCAACCCAGGCCAAATTTTGTCTCCATTTGCTCAGTGCTGCATCCACACAAATGATCTCTTCCAAACAGGTACTGCCTATTGACCTTCTAGAAGTTGCTCTGTAATTTCCAAACTTGAGCTATGCATCATTTAGGGGTACCATATGGACATGTCAGATCTGATATCTGCTATCATTTACGTTGACACGTACATCACACGTATAATGTCAGTGAGAGTATGTTTAAACCAAAATTTGAGTAAATTGTAGCAGAGATCATCACATTTAACTTTGCATTGAGAAAGGAAGATGGCTAAATATAATGTTTGCATATTAGTAGTGAAGATACACTCTTTCCACTTACATGTAAAGAAACTAAAAGCAAGTATCACTGAAGGCAGTCTGGCAAAGTCAGTTTTAGCCTTCATGTGACAGGGTTCTTTGCGGTCCTCATACCGAATCTGGTAGCTGGTTAGAGGAAAACAAAAAGGAAAATTAAATCACAAGTAACACAGTGGGAAAGAGCTGGGAAATAATGGAAATCCCACCCCCTTCCCCCTGCAGCACAATTCTAACCCCAGCAGATCAAAGTCTTTCTATTTTAGAACCAAAGCTTCCTTATATTAAATACCAAGAAAGTATGTTTAGATAACATTAAGGGAATTACTTAAACCATAAAAATCAGGAAATTCAGAATTAAGGCTGGCACTCAGATCTTAAATCACACAGCAGAGAAAGGCAGGGATGGTGATGGGATAGTGAACCCAGGCACAGCAACATAAGCTGAGGACTGAAAGTGAAACCTATCTTGGTATCTTCCTATATGTGTCACTGGAAACAGAAAGACTGAGTTTTGAGGGGTGTATTAATCATTATATGGCCATTATGCCACTGCTTTCCATTTTTTTCTGACATATTAGCCAAGTAATTATATGCTTTGAATATTGCAGAAAGCTTTTGGTGAATGCCTAGATCTGCTATGTTTTCTGTAATTATCCTATCCAGCCAGGGGAGAAAAGGTGATGTGATTAGTTAGTTTTGTTTTCTTTTTCTTCTCAGATTCATACTGCTCTTAGCCCCACTGGTATCAAGTTAATACTACCCTGTTCTGAAATCTAGCTTTATGCCCTTTTTTTTATTTAATTGAAACTCCAGTTGTCCTTACAGATTTTCTTATACAACTTCAATAGGATATGGTTTTTCTCTTAGATTTTTGAAGAGATTGTTTTTTAAGAAGCTGAATCTTTTCACCCTAATTTTAATTAAGGTGTCTAAATTGATTCATCTATATAGACACATACAGACTGTATAATAACAGCATGCATATCTGGGATTATTTAGAACAAAAGAAAAAAGAATCAGTATCAATGTCACAGTGTTTATTCACTATAGGAAAAATTTATTATTTACATTGAGAACAAAGTCATCAACTATAATTTAAGATATCCATTTATGTGTGCTTGATAAGAAACACTTCACCTATCTATAAGAGTAGAAGTTACAGTTTTGAAAAGTCTGTTGGTTTTAGAACTTATTTGCCTCATGGTTTATTTTCTACTCAAAGTTTTTGGATATTTACTCCTGGTGTGCTACTATTACATGATGGGTGTCAGAAACCACAATTCCCAAAATTCCTCTTTCATTTATTAAAATCAGAAAGAATACAGGTTGTAAAAACTTTTTATATTAAAACACTGAAATGTTTCTTCAATAAATATGTGTATTATAAACTAGTAAAAATAAAAATAGCAATACACCTTCTGGTCTATGGTAAGCTGAATATGAGTCAGCAGTGCCCTGGCAGCCAGAAGGGCCAACCATGCCCTGGGGGGCATCAGGCAAAGCATCGCCAGCCGGTCGAGGGAGGGGATTGTCCAGCTCTGCTCTGCATTGGTGCAGTCTCACCCTGAGTATTGTGTACGGTTTTGGTCACCACAATGCAAGAAACATATAAAGCTATATGTCCAATGGAGGACAACAAAGATGGTGAAAGGCCTTGAGGGGAAGCCTTTTGAGGAGCAGCTGAGGTCACTTGGTCTGTTGAGCCTGGAGGAGACTGAGGGGAGACCACACTGCAGTTACAACTTCCTTGTGAGGAGAAGAGGAGGGGCAGGCACTGATCTCTTCTCTGTGGTGACTGGTGACAGAACCCAAGGGAATAGCCTGAAGTTGTGTCAGGGGAGGTTTAGGTTGGATATTAGAAAATAACCGCCCAGATATGTTCAGCCAGAGGGTGATTGGGCACTAGAACAGGTTCCCCAGAGAAGTAGTCACAGCACCAAGCCTGACGGAATTCAAGAAGCTTTTGGATGACTCTCACAGGCCCATGATGTGACTCTTGGGGATGCTCTTGTGCAGAGCCAGGAGTTGGAGTTGATGACCTTTGTGCATCACTTCCACCTCAGCATATTCTGTGATTCTGTGAAAATTACATGAAAAATACTGAAATATAAAATGAAAAAATAATCTGGAAGCTACATATCTTACTTTTCCATTAGTCTTCATGGTCACAAAGAACTATCAAATGGGCTTTGACACGACACACCAGTCATTCCATTCTGTTTTACTTTACTGTGACAGCAGCTAAATGTTGTTTTGTGGTCTTGCAAAGAAGCTTAGCTTCTGTCAAAGTTGCCTTATTCAGGAAGAAAAAGTGCTGAACAACCCTAGAATTGTTCATTTATATTTTGAAATGAAATGTTCATTGCTGCATTTGATCTTCACATTGTCCACAATGAATTAGTTTGGATTATTTTGGAAAGAAGTTAGTGCATTTGGACACTAATCAGAAAAACTATAATCATCAACAAATAGGAAAAGCATAGGCATATTTCTACAGGAAACCTGATTTAAGAGAAAACATATCTAAATGGAGTAAAAATACAGAACACATGAGCAGAGTATGGTGTGAGAAGGATGATATTTGCATAGTACATCAAAACGTGAGGTAGATATATAAACATTTTCATTTTTTCAATCCAGAGAAAGAAATTGATATTGACAATATTTTGCAAACTGTACTACTTTAATGCTTTTCTGTTGATTTTTGTCATCAGATCTGTAATTTTGTCATTCGAATTTAAAAAATAACTAGCTTGCATTTCAAAGAAAAAAATTGTTTAAAACTTGAAACAAGTCACAAAATTATTCTCATTCCCACTTAAACATATAAAAGAGAAATATCTCTTCAATTTCTAAAGCTCTGCTTGATTCTTCTTTTGATTTTTCTGCTCAATTGAAGAAGAATAATTCTCCTTTTGTATGGAAGACAGATTTCACCTTCAGTGTGTAGCAATGAAACAAAAGGAGATGAGAACATTCTGGCTGGTTGTGCATGCAAAGAAGAATGAAATGTTACCTCACACAAAACAGTAGCCAATATACCACCAGTTCTTACCAATTTTTTTTATTTTAGTTTTAGTTCCATCCAATAAAAATATTGTGTGTATAAAAATTGATTATATAATACAATTTACAGGTCTGATAGTCTTTATAGGCATTAGTTCCTATAAAATTCTAAGTACTAAAAATATTTGAAAGACATCATTATTTTTCACGAGAGACCAGCTGGAAACAGGTTTATATGTTTATATGCTATTGCACAAGTAGTACAAACACCAGCTTTAAATCTACTGAAAATTAGGAAAGTTTTTATGCAGTTGAAAGTTATATAAAAATTAAATATATTTTGAGTGTTAATTTTTAAATTTCTATCCACGATTTTTTCCAGTAGAAGATATTAAAGTATTTGGTGAAAGTAATTAAACTACATGAAATAACTGTTATATATGTTGCATGCAATATCTTCTTTTCAAACCTATATACTTAAGTGTAAAGAAATAAAGGGTACACTGATAGGATGTAAACAAATGTCATGTAGGCTTATCTGAAGAGAGAGCTGTATAAACTGGTTAGAATGCCAAAACCAGACACAATCTATAAGATCCATCTATATTAACAGTGTGGCTGCTGACCTTTTTTTGTTTTGATTAAAAGTTAAATCTAGTTATATTAAAAAAAAAAATCATTAAAATGGTAGATGGCTTTTATTTAAATTTTGGTGCCTGTCCATAGGCTGCTGTTACTATTTTGGAATCTGCAGCTTAGAGGTTTCCAGAGTAATTTTTTTGTCTTTGATTAAATAGGTGAAAGATATCCACCCTACATATGAGAAATGTGGATGCTTAATTCCACTCTCAGTCAATTCATAGCACAAAAATATAAAGTCCTTAAGATAAAGATTATTATGGAAATGCCAATGAAACTTCATCTGGTACTGAAAAGAGGGATTCTGTAATCAGAATTAGGTTAACTACCCTTTATTACTCCTTATTATAATTGGCTTGATGAAGTTAAGACAATAAAGTGAAGCTACCAACATACATGCAGTTGACCTTCACTGCTTTAATGTAATTGGTTCTTAATTCTCTCACTAGGTCCTCTGGATATGTTTAAATTTGGAAAATGATTCAAAGAGATGTCTTAATTATTACAACATGCAGTTTAATGCATGCTCTGTAGAATCTCAGCAGCTAACACCTACAAGTTCCCCCCTGTGCCCCTTTTCTCTGTGTCTGTATCCAATTTCCAGGTTTCTAACAACCAAGTGTGCAGTGTCGGCAGACCCACAAAGCAGGTTAATCGTTGCTGTCCTATGACATGCACACATCCCAAACTTGCCATTTGACTGGTTTATATGAAGCATACACTTTTTTTGGTCTGTTTTTCACCATCCTGATATATAAATTTGACAGTGTTTTTCTGATAAATACTGTGTCTTATTTATTTCATTATGGATTTGATTCCATATGCTTTAGCAACAGTTTTCTTCAGACAAACTTTTATCAGAAATAAAGGATTAAGAGACCTAGTGAGCACATTACTAGGCAAATCTGTTTTGACTGAGAAATTCTGTCCAATATTTGATAGCACCATACATAGCACAGTTCTGCATCATAGCAGTCAACATACAGATAGCCTCCTATTCTTTTGCTGGGATTTTTTCTCTGCTTATTGACCCTGCAAATTAAAGGCACATCCATCGTATCAGTCTACCTGTATTTTCTCTGGAGATAAGAATTTTGAATACTTGCAAGCGTACCAGATGTTGTCTATTAATGGAGTTGTTGCCGTGGGAGTTAGGTGCTGAAAAATCTCCCTGAGCAGTTAATTAGGGATGAGATAAGAAAGGGTTTATTATGCCAAGGCAAAGATGTTACAAGACGCACGCCCAGGCCCTACCTGAGATGTTACATTTTATAATACCATCCATCCAATCCCAGATGTGTCCACCCTGTGGCCTTTACTCTGGTCTGCCCAGGGTCCACCCCCTGAGAATGGGTCTGGGGGCTTTTTGGGACCCTCTGTTCATTCCATCTTCATCTTCATCAGAGCACAAAGGGTACATAGTTACCTAATTCTTGACCGTATTCTGTGGTTTAGGCCCTGATATGCTGTTCTGCCAACAATCTGGGCCTTGCCTTGACAAAAGACTAAACATTTCTGCTGTATTCGGGGGTAGCGGTGATATAGGGAGCATAGAATGGGGTAAGAGGGTTAAGGAATGTGTAAACAAGGGTGCTAGAGGGAAAGGGATGCTGCTTTTAGAGTCTACTTCCACTACTTATAAAACTTACAGGTAATAGAAAAATAAAAACCATTAGGGGCTTAAGGCATCAGAATAAGAAAAGATGTTGTTATTTGGAGTGATACAGGACTAAGATATACTGGTACATGCATTCACTGAAACAAAGGAAAGAAGTGGATAAAAAATACAAAACAGAAGATTTCAGGGAAAAATTGTCCCAAGTATTTAATGAGAACAAAAGAGGGGTAAAATAACACAGTAATCTTACACTTTTCATAACACAGTAATCTTACACTTTTCATAAACTGATACTCCTATGAGTATCAGGACAGGGCAGCTAAAATATATCAAGTGACAAAACAGCCTAGTTACGAATCTAGACTTGAAACTTAGGAGGCCTGGGGATCCACAAGACACACTCAGTAAATGTAGCAGATCTTTTCTGAAATCACACACTCTACAATGCTGCTCTTCTATGTCCCGCCTGATGAAATGTCATGCAACCATGCAGCTTCCCAAGGCTATATTTCGGAAAAGTTCATAAAACTGTCAGTACTTTTCAACATAACAACTTCATTTGACAAAATGTTTTGGGGTTTTGTTTTTGTTTGTTTTTTTTTCTCCAGAAGAAAAAAAAGTAATCAATTATGGGATTTTCTGCAATTTTGCAACCAAGTCTACTCATACATAGAGTGCAAAATTTGTCTTCTATTAATATTGAGATATAGCTTTCTTTTACTTCTGTGGTGTGATTTTCAGATATAAACGATTCTTTGAATTTCACAGGGACCTAAGAATTATCATAGATCCATCTCATGCCTTCTCATGTATCCAGCAGGGCCCAAGATCCCATCCTTCAGCAGAACACAGCAGATGATAGTTGTTAGTTATGACTGCATCCAACCATACTCTACAACATTCTTTAGAGTTAAGTCTGCTAACTGAATATCATTGATATCTATATCATTGATATCTGTACAACCATCCAATCCAATCTAATAACATTCACAAAACTTTTATAGTTTCATGCGAAGATGTAGCAAAG
Source organism: Manacus candei (assembly GCF_025592945.1). Classification (NCBI taxonomy): domain Eukaryota; kingdom Metazoa; phylum Chordata; class Aves; order Passeriformes; family Pipridae; genus Manacus; species Manacus candei. The sequence continues at coordinate 6,042,315 of NW_026138115.1, forward strand.
CACACTCTCATTTTGAGTAAAAAATGTTTCTTTTACAAGCTTTGAATTTTATTCATTTTAATTTTAGTGTACCCCGTTGTTCTTGTATTACAAGCTAGTGAATGCAGTAGCACCTGAAACAGCTCTCTAAACTGTATGTCTGTTTCTTTTCCTAACTTCTTCATTACTTAAATTTCCAATATATATTTTTCTGGAAATAAGTGGGTATATCAATTAAACTTTTGACAATACCAGTTATTAAAGGAGAAGTTACAAATTGGTTATTCTTTATTTCTAAGTACTCATAGTAAAATAGGGATTTTCTCGAAATTATAGTAAAAGATACTACAGAATGTTGCATGCCTTCTTTTTTTAAAAAATACAGTCTCTTTCTTTTTGAAAGTGACAATAATTATTTTTGAAAAACCTGTGTTGGTACATATCACCTTATGTCACAAAAAAATCATCATTTTTGGTTTGAACAGCTTGGTATAAGGCCACAGGAAGCTAAACCCTTATGATTCGGAGAACGAAAACCAAATCAGCTGGACTAATTCAAGTTTTATGCTCTTAGTTAGGATGCTGAACTGAGCCAAAATGCTATCAGATCCCATAGAAATCACGTGCTGGTGTGTGAATTTTTAGTAGCAACAACTGTCATGCAAGTTCGAAACCACATCAAAGAGATCTGGTTTAGTGACGAGCCCTCTGATAGTTACAGTAACAAATAAAGAGGTCACATACTGAACACTAAAATAAGTACAGTGAATAAATCTATTTAAAAAATAGATATAATTTGAAGTATAAAAGGTGTTATTAAGATGTGAAGAGGAGAAACAAGTAAAATAGAAGTGTAAGGAAAAGGTTATAAAACTACATTGGGCACATAAAACACAGAGTCAATGTTATACCAAATGTTTTAAGGAGTGATTTTCATTTATTTTAGAGCATTTCCAGTTGAAGTTTTGCTGGAAAGAAAATCCTCGGCATTAATTAGTTCTTCTAAAAGAAAGATAATCTCCAATAATTAAAGGGTTAGAATTAATCCTTTTTAAAGAGAGAACATCCACCTTGTTCACAATAAATTACTCTTCTGAACACTTTTTAAAAGGAAAGAAATTGCTTAATAGCGACATGTTCTGCTGAAAACCATCAGATGAAGGAATATCCAAATTTAGTTTTCTTTGCAATGACTTGAAATATATCAGATTATCTTTAATGTTATCTACCTTAATATACAGAGTAATCAGGATGTATTTATACTCATGGCTGTAAAACTGCTGTGCTGTTTTGTTGACACTTAGAAATGTCAGTTTTCAAGCATTTCTACAATGTCAGTGTATAGAAATTCATGTACGAAATGCAATCTCTGTTTTAGACCAATACCACAGGAGGTCAATAAAGTTTTCCAGTAAGCCTTTCCTTCTTCAGTTTTCAGGTGCCACCCTCTCAATACTGAGAACTTGCCTCGGTGTGGGATGTATTAAATGAAACTGAATTCATGGAAAACTTTGAGTTGCATGCTTAAAAATTATCTTATATAGTTTCACAGTCTTCCAGTTCCCTTTCAGAAGCTACTACATACATCGACTTCTAAGTCAGATGCTAAATTTAGAGATAAGATATAAAAATTTGGAAATACTCCTATCACAGGCATGTGTGCTCTCTGGTGAAAAATGAGAATTTGAATAAATTCACTTGAGCAGTAAATTGCCAGAACATGCTTTGAAATTAATTAGGAAGATGATGAGCAGCCTGATTGCTGGACTCAGGTTTTGCATTTTTCTTTCCAAATTTTCACAAATCAGTGACACCACTAGCAGCGAGCAAGGAAAGACATGCAGTAGCAAATTAAGCTTTTTCAAAAGGCTGTAAGGAAGAACATTTGCATTTGGAAGGCAGATATTGCTGAGGATGATCAGGCATCCCTCCCAGCCAGGAAATAGAAGTTTCTTGTAGAAAAAAAAATATAATTTTTAATTTCTAAAATGATGGATCATTAGATATGATAAATTTGATGACATACTAGTCCTAGAAAGTTGACAAGGGTCAGATATTTGAAATTTAGGATGGAAGATGTTACCCCTGTATTTTGAAGAGGAATGGAGATTTGGGGTAATTTTCTGGGTGTTCTTTTTTTTTTTCTTTCCTATTTTCTCTTCTTTTCCCTAAACTCCAAATTCTAGATGGAATGTATCTAAATTAATCTAATTGCTATGCAATAATGGCCACATTTTTCAAGCCAAACAAATGCTTAACTAAACCTTAGATTGGGCCTCATGTTATGTTTCCTATTATATTTATTAGATTTGGTTGAAGTGTTGGTAAAGAATAGGTCAGCAAGCAAACTTAACCCATCTCTCTATTTGCATCTTACTTCAGAAGACATCCCATTGATTGAATTTGAATTTTTCGTGGGAATATAGTATTCCAGTCTGAATGTGCATCAATTAGGAAGATAAAATCCTGATTCCCAGAACCCTCCTTACATATGTTATATGCTCACTACATAATTTTTCTTACTTCTTTCAATCACAGCATATTACCTAAGCTCATAGGCAAACTCTAAATAGTCCCACTGGAATGTGCTTAAGTATCTTGGGTGAACTAAACTCCTTTGCCTTCTGAAAATTAAAACAGCAAAATATACTTGAAAGCTTCTTAATTCAAGTCTCAGATAGCAGGTCTCCACATTTAAAACATGGCTTATTTCTTTATCTTTCTTTTTGATTTCTGCATCCTCTCCTGGAAGACATTAATCTTCCACTCTTTAATACAGAACACTGAAGGAAGGAAAGGGCACCAATTAAGCCTCTGTTATCTCGGTAAAGACAGGCAATTTCTTCACTAATTGAATTAAAGATTGTGGAGGGCAGCCATTTCAGTATAATCCAAATTTGTTTCTGTAATTAATAAAACATGTCTCTGATGCTGACGAGTTAAAATCATAAACTTAACTAATATTTGACCTTAAGGAATGATCCTTGTTTCTAAAACATGAACAAATGTGTTTTCAGCAGAGTATATTCAGTAATATCAGCAACTATGGTTTTGGGGATTTGTTTATGTGTAAGACAATATTTTCTTAAAAAGAAAGAATATTACACTAGATGGTAGTATAAAGCCTCATAAATGGATGAGTTTCTTACAGAGAGAAATGGTGAATGTTATTCCTAAAAGGCACCAGTGGATAAATAATGTAGCATAAAAAAAAGGAACCTATTCTTTGATACAAATTTTACTTTGTGTTTGGATGCTGGCACATATGAGGAAGCTGAGGCTATAGTTTTCTTTTTTGTCACAGCCACATAAGAATGAAAATAAAAATATTCCCTTTTTATTGTTCTTTTCCTTTGCATTTTGTTATAAAACTAGAATCTCGACTGAGCATGTTCACCAGCATCCTAATCCTTCTACACATTTTTAGTTACCCACATGGATGTGTCAGATATAATCTGAAAAACGGGATTAGTATCAACATTTGCAGTTTTTACTTTTGTGGTAACCATTTCACAGAAAAGATGGCACACTTCACTGTGCACCAGTGTTATTGTCACAGGAGGAGCAGAAAATGGTATGTTTATGCAGCTTCTAAAGTGACACTTTTAACTGTGGGATATCATCCCCAGCAATGTTTAAGGAATAAAATGGTCTCCTATCGACTTAACCATCCCGTTTTCTTATCATTTTACCAACTTTTTAGAATCTATTTCCTGAGATCTAAAGAATTTGTCATCAAATCCGTAGAGAAACATGACTGAACCTTTATCAACACCTGTCACTTGAAAAGTATCTTATCTCACTTTTCATTTCTGTTGACTCCAAGTTAACAAGATTCTTAATTTTGTGCCCAAGATTCCTAATTTTAACATGTCAATGTGATGATTTATGTTTAACATAGTAAGAAAGTTCATAACTTATTTTTATGAAAACATTTTGACTTAGATTATATGATGCACATTTATTTCAGTGGGGACCAAACTGAACTTGACTTGATGAATTTTTACCCACCATGATTTTAGAAGCATTGATTCATTTTATATTTTATTAAATGAGGAACACATATTTAAAAATAGGTAGGAGACTTCAAATGAAAACTCCACAGATTAGCACTGAATGTTCATACTCTAAATTTTCTTCATGAATATTTAATTAAATGGCACAAACTCCACAAACTCAGTTTCCTTGCTTTCCAAAAGTCTCTAAAAATAAAAGACCTAATTTGCTAAAATAAGAGTTAGAGGTTTATGCTAGAATAATATTAAAGATGCCAAGAGAATCACACTAGTATTTATTGCAATAAAGTCATGGTGATTTAGGGCTAAAAAATTTTAAATTTGTTTTACTAAGCAAAAGGTCTAAACATCTGAACTAATAACTTCAATGTAATGTCACAAGACACTCAGAACACGCCCCAGCTCTGACAACTCCATTGGAAGCCTCTCGCTACAAAGTACACCACTATTCTTTGTCATGAAGGAATACAGGGTGACATTAGCACTGCAATTAAAGAAAATACAATATTCAGCATTTGCAGTATCAGAAAGTTCGTTCAGAGAAAGGAAAAAATTAATTCAGAAAAGCAAACTAAAGAGGGGGAAAAAGAAAAAAAAAAGAAAAAAATGGACCCACAGAATACAGTTACTGGAAAAGAGAGGTTTAATTTCTTAGCTAGTATAAATCAGCACAGACTCCCTGGCATGAACAGAGCATTGCCAGTAAACCCAATAGTTGAAAAAAAAGACAAAAAAGTTTGTTATGGAGGAAATGAAAGGATTAGAACAATAGAAGATTCAGAAACATCCTTTGTTTTACTGCATACACATCTGTGCTTCTCAAATATATGGGTGTTCATTTGAAACCAGATATAAAGTTTAGATTTAGTATTTTTTTACATTCTTATTATTTGGATAACTTAAAAACACACAGTCCAAGTGGAGAACTATCAGTGCTCTTAAAAATGTGGAAAATGCTTGAAGAAAAACATACTTTCTTAGAAAAAAAGGCAAAGAGAAGTAAAAGTTCTGTAAAGAATATCCATCTCTCCTCTGACAAATTAAATAAATTAAAACATGATCATATTTTGGCAGAAATAGCACTGTCATATAATTTTCAACTGTTGCAAACTTGATCTGAATTCTGATCAGAAAGCCACCCTAGCTTGCTATTCTGGCAGAGTATGCCTGTTATGTGTCTCAGTGTTCAACAGGAAACTGTGAAAAGCATCCAAGACCAGGGAGTTGAGGAGAGCATGAAATAAAGGGTTTCCTACAGTGAAATGTTTGCTATTCTCATTGCAGGAAAGACAACTTGGATAAAATAAACAAGCCACTATTATGTGATTAATAAAGATAACATTAGATTACATTTACTCATTCTGGAAACAAATTTTATTTCTTTCTAAGATGTGATTATCATAGAATCACAGAATATCCTGAGTTGGAAGGGATCAACATGGATTACTGTAGTCCAACTCCTGACAGTGCACAGGACAGCCCAAAGAACTACGCCATGTGGTAAGTTCATTGTCCAAATGCTTCTTGAACTCTGTCAGGCTTGGTGCTGTGACCACTTCCCTGAGGAGCCTGTTCCGATGCCCAACCACCCTCTAAGTGAAGAACCTTTTTCTAATATCCAACCTAAACCTCCCTTGACACAACTTCAGGCCATTCCCTTGGGTCCTGTCATTGGTCATCAGAGAGAAAAGATCAATGCCCGCCTCTCCACTCATCCTCACAAGGAAGTTGTAACTGCAATGTGGTCTCCCCTCAGTCTCCTCTTCTCCAGGCTCAACAGACCAAGTGACCTTAACCCCTCCTTTTATGACTTCCCCTCTAGGCCCTTCACCATCTTCCCAATCACATCCTTTGGACACTCTCTGATAGCTTTATGTCTTTCTTGCATTGTGGTGACCCAACTGCACACAGTACTCAGGGTGAGGCCACCCCAGTGCAGAGCAGAGCGGGACAATCCCCCCCTCAACTGGCTAGTGAAGCTTTGCCTGATGCTCCCCAGGACATGGTTGGCCCTCCTGGCTGCCAGGGCACTGCTGACTCATACTCAGCTTTCCATTGATGAGGACCTCAGGTCCCTTTCCGCAGTGCTGCCCTCCAGCATCTCATTTCCCAGCCTTTACGCACATACAGGGTTGCCCTTTTTCAGGTGTAGAATAAGGCACTTGCCCTTGTTAAACTTTATATGGCTGGTCATTGCCCAGACCTCTTATTTGTCTAGGTCTCTCTGCTTAAATGAAGACACTGAAAAGGACTAGCACTAAGATGGAGCCCTGCAGAACTCCGCTAGCGACAAACGCCAGCGTGATGTAACCTCATTTACTATAACCCTTTGTGGCAGTTGTTCAGCCATCATGTTATATATTTTTCCAGGAAGTGTCTGTTTTCTCAAGTATGTGCAAATTATGTATCATAAAGATGCAAGAAGCCTCTCAGGTGACTGCAGCACTCCTTAGGTTTCTTACGTGATCTGATTCCAGTTATTAGACTTATCCTAAAATCTCTCATTTACTTCGAACGCAATGTTCTTAATTTTCTGATATAATATACATGCAGACATGTATGTAGAGATGTTTATCTTTTGTACTTCCCTAAAATTACTGAACTACATTTGGCACGACAGGCTTGTAGTGTCTGTGTGTTGGTGGTACCAGCAATAACTACATTTATGAACATAGATCCTTCTGTTCTCTGCATCTTCAGGATTTAAATATGTGCTTGTTAGGAAGCAATAGCAGACCTTGCACAGGTTTTATTGTGCTCTTATTTATTCTCACACGAATTATTGCTATTATAACATTTGCTGTTCCTTTCTTCTGTTCATTTCTTGTGCGAAAAGAACTTCCTAGTTTTATCCGTCTTTTGTAGCAGTGATAATCCCTGGAGAAAGGTGGAAACTGAGAGCAACTGCCACCCAGTTGGTCTTCAATATCCTCACAAAGTGAAGAAGAGGGATAAGTCTGTTCCCTCTCATGACCAGTGATAGCAGTCAAGGAAATGGCATGAAGCAGAGTTGAGGGAGGTTTAGGTTGGATATCAGGAAAAAGTTTCTTACCCGGAGGGTGGCTGGGTGCTGGAACAGGCTCCCCAGGAAAGTGACACAGCATCAAGCCTGACAGAGTTCAAGAAGCATTTGGACAATGGTGTCAGGCACATGATGTGATTCTTGGGGCCAGGACCAGGCACAGGGCCAGGAGGTGGACTTGATCCTGATGGGTCCCTTCCAACACAGCATATTCTATGATTCTATGATTCTATATGCCATGCTTAGTGCTACATCACTCTCTCTGGCCCTTGGCTCCAGCATTCTTAGATCCATATTGCCTCAGACAAAAAAATGTGAAATATCCTTGTCCGTGTTGTAGAAAAGCATTTAAATTATTTTCTCAAAAAGTGAAAGGTGGTGGCTCAAACACTTTCAGTCTAAGGGAAAAAAAAATAAAAGCAAGACTCCTGCTTGCAGATTGAATATTTCATCCAATATGTTGTTATGCAAAAAACATGAGACTACAGCTGTGACGCACTGTACTGGATTCAGATGATAGGTCATCAGAACACTTCTAAGAGTATTAAGCAGGCTGAAGTTAATCCAACAGTGACAAATAACAAGACAGCTAAAGCAGGAGCTTTATTCCCAGGTAGTATGGGTTCCTGGTACTCAATCCCCAAGACTATTCTACCTTTTAAATATAGGTGTTATAGACTAATCTCTTGGTGTTAAGTAATAAAATTTCACCAAAATCCCATTTTAGGAAAACAAAGTAGGAATCCTGAATATAATTTCTGTCCCCTATTCCCTATTCATCCAGTGACCTACTAGGTAGCTCCTAAAAAGTCATGGTGCTCTCTGCTGTCCTGTCTTATTATCTCCGCAGATAGTTTCAAGAAAAGCAGGAATGATTCTATGCTGTTGTCTGTCAACATCCAGTTTAAACTGTTCCCAACCTAGATGTTACTGTGATAAAATTCTTTGTTATTTTTTTGTGGGTTTTGGTTAGAACATAATGCTCCAACATTTGGTGAGGCACTGCCAAAACCACGTGTCTGTTGGCCCATTGGATGGTAGAAAATAGAAAGAAAGATCCATCAATCAAAAGAATGGAGAAAAACAATTTACATTGAAGAGTTTCAATGTGTCGTGGTTTGAGATCCCCCCAAAATCCAATTTCTGAGTCCAAGCCCCCCTCGCACAATTCAACCCAGTGTGAGAGGGGTTTTCCAGACACAACAGAAGACTCAGTATGAGGGGAAGGGAATTATATTACAATTATTACACAAATAAACATTATAATACATTATATACACAATTCTAACTATCTCTCCTATGATAAAGCATTATTTACATTGGATCCAATCTCTTTACCCTCCAAAAAAAGTCCAGAAGGGAAGAAGGAAAGATCCTTTCCACTTTCAGGGCAGCAGTGTCTCTCTTCTTCAATGTAGCAGTTGTAGTTGGACTGTTGTAGCTGGATCTCTCTCCATTACACACAAGGGGGTCTTCTCTCACCCCTCTCAGCCCTTCTACTCCAAGCAAAGGTCTCTCTCCTGTGGACTACGATAACCAGGACAAAGGTTTGCCTCACCACATCATATCATGGGTTGCAGAGATCTTCATGACAGTCCCTTCCTCAGGGGATTTAAGCTTCCCCTGAACCAGAATGTTTAGGGCAGCTTTCAGTTCAGTCTTTGCCCTAAGTGTTCTATAAGAGTTCCTTTGCTCTGTCTCAAAACTGCCAGTGTGGCAGCAGCAGCGGGGGCAAGGCCACTTCCCCTGCATTCCATCTGACCGTCCAGCTCTCAGGACGTCTCCAAGCTCTCAGCTCTTCTCTCTCTGCTGCATGTTGCATTTTAGGACTTCCATCAAGTAGGAGTCCACCCCCTCCTCCTAGGAGGGGTCTCAAAGGGGTTTTGGGGAAATCTGATTCAGTTCTTACCCCAAAACTGTCTTTGTTGAGCTTAGTCCTCTCTCTCTCTCTCTCCATCAGATAGCTCTGTGCCTCTCAGCTTAACTGCATGCCATCTTTCCTGCTTGTTTCTTATCTTCTTGGCCTTCTGACACAGTTCTCCGTTCACAGGTGCTCCACCACCACTTTCAGTATCTCTGGCTGTCCACTCACAGCAAGGAAACTTCCCCCAGCCCTTAGCTACAGTACTTGGTCCAGTTTAACACTGTTTCCAAGTCTCTGCAGCCCCCAGTTGGGGGTTAGGGGGAGCTAGGCCGCCAGGGGGGCTCCTGGCCCCTCTCTCTCTCTCCTTGTGGTCTAAAACATGGCCCCTTCCCCTCCAACTACATCATCATCCTTCTTTTCCGGTCTGGTGTGATATGTTTAGATTTTGCAGGGGTGCTGGTTGGGTCAACGTCAAGAGATACCACCCCCTCGGAGTTACCATTTTTTTAACTCCAGGGGGAAAACCACTTTTTTTCCCCACCACACAATGTTTTCATTTTCAGTTAGATCTTACTTAGACCACTTAATGAGGTGTTCTGTCCCACTAAATACTGTTTGATCACTTGAACTACAATCAATACATTCTTGTGTATGCTTGGAGTTTTGCCTGTTTGACAAATTTATGGCTACAGCTTATTAGACCTTGAACTTGTGCTGGGCACAGCAATGTGAGCTGACAGTGCCTGCTGATCGGTGCAATATACATGCAGCACATGTATATTAGAGTTATGTACTTACTATTTATTCATCCTTACTGTTCCTTTTTCTAATGCATTCTTTTACATCATACAGCTCAATGGAAACACGTATCCAACTTGTAGCTGTAGTTGCAAGAAATCAAGTGATGCAAGGCTGTATTTTTAAATAATGAAGGATAAAATAACTATTATGAACACATTACACAAATAATTGGTTCATAAGATCTTGAATATATCATTCTCTATAGCTTTTATGTCTAAAGGCAGTTGTGAAGCTGCTTATATTCGTCACGCTTTTATTACTTCTATTATATCTGTTTATTATCACAACACTAATTAGCATATGAAATAGGCACAATTTTTTATTCTAAATGAAGAAAAATCCGGAAGAAACAAACATTTTCAGTCTTAAGACAATGAACATGTTCGGCTACAGCTATGAAGAAAGGGCATGACTGAAAAAACACTAGCAGTGGTTGTGAAAACGTGTAAGCAAAGTTGAGATTCAACTCTTTCTAAGTTCATTCAGTTTCTATTTTTAAAAAGCTAAAAATATCATAAATCTAGTGCAATCTACTGAAAGTATAATACTCTCTCATGTCATACTAAAAGCAAGTTGAATTTTGCTTTCATGAAACCATAATCCAAGTTACAAAACATTTCAAATATAGGGATAAAAGACAATTCCTGCCATGATTTTTTTTTTTTTTAATGTATAAAGCCAGTCATAAGAGGTTATAAAGACGAAAATTGTAAGACAATATTGTCTAAATCAATATGTAGTAGGAATGAATACATTAACAAACTGATATCAACATTTTTCACAAATATCATGATGCAGAATTTGAAGGGGAGAGATGAAATATGGTAAGTTAGCTGCTCTGAAAATATTTCTGAGAAACTTCTCCCTTGTCTGAGAAATAGCATGAAGCTTATTTGAAAATATAACAAATAGTGCCACATCCAGTTGAGGTGTGAGATGATATTTTATCATAAATAAGATATGATAGCTGGATTTTTCAACACTGTGAAGGTCCTTGAAAATGAAGGTAAGTGGATGATGCTTGATTGTAAAGAGATGATGAAGTAGCTGATGTAAGAATTTAAAAAAGGAGGGCAAAAGCAATGAAAAATTACAGTGGATGAATATAAGTGGGTCAGCACTTACCAGTAGATGTCAAATCCAGGAGAAAACATTGTATTAACTGAAAAGCAGCAGATAAGAATTTAGAAGAGTTTTAGCTCTTTAATTTGCAACAAACTACAACTTAAACAAGTGCAAGCAAACTTGGCCTCTGAAGAGCCAGAGTGATATCAAAGACAAAAAATGGCCCCCAAAAGCAAGCCACTCTCATGGCACTTTATTAGCAATTTTGCTTTAGAGCCCCTGCTGGGACTGTTATGGTGACATGATGTAATGGGAATGATTTTCATTTGACAGGTAAGAAAGTTGTACTGAAACAATAAGGAATGAAAAGCTAATTTGACTGTAAATTATTCTTGTACACTACATTTTTTGTAGAAAAAAGCCCTGGAAGAACAAGAGTAAGCAATTGGAAATGGAGGGTGGGAGGAAAAAGAACATTTCCTGTTATTTGACAGACTGTTTTATGTAGGTGAAGAATGACCCGGAAAGGAGAGAGTCCTGAAACAAAAATCATGCAAGTTTTCAGGAAGATCTTGGTTAACAACACTGAAGGCAGTTGACCAGCCAAGGAGCATAAAAGTGGCATAATTTTGCAGAATTTGACTAAGTTTCAAAACTGTGGGAAGAAGAGCCTTGTGTCAAGTTAACAAGTGATTACATAGCTTTAGTCTCTCTTAAGTCCTATTGCTTTTACTGGTTTTAGTAATTCATCTTGAACAAATAACTGAAAGGAAATATAGTTGCCATACAGAGTTTTTGAAAGTCATTAATAGGTTCATTTTGGTTACCTTTCCATTTCTAACTTTTTTCATCTTTCAGGATGCTTAATTATCTAACATATGATAAATCCAGAATTTTCCTTTCCTCCTTTTTTTAGTATGTGTTTGAAAACAGGGATTTGAACATGGGTGTCTTGATTCCAGCAAATTAATTTCTACAATAAGTGGACTCAATGAACTTAGAGATCTTTTCCAACTTGTTCTATGATTCTATGAAATTTGTGCTTTAAAATTGTAGAATAATATTCAAAAATGACACAGAAGAGATGGAGAATCCGTTTGGATGCCTGATTTTGGAGTATTGAGTCCACAGCAGGCCACTAATGACAATTTCTTTCTTTTAAGTCAACAAACTTTTCAAATTTAGAAACAGCTCAGAGGATTGGCCTATAAAACTAGCCAATTGACTATTCAAGAAGATTGTATGAAACATGAAATAAAAAAATTTTTTTGATCAGAATTTTTCAGAAAAGACAGTCTTTTGGATAAATAGATCCCATATAAAAATACACTGCTCTGGCTATATCAGCTATTATACACTGTTCTGTACAATAATCATCCAGAAACAGGCAGAAATCTTTAGAAGGAAAACAAAACAAAACAAAAGCTTTTGTTTTCTGCTGAAATACTAGAAATACAGAGGTACTTGCATAGTGGCAGATCTTAGGGTCTTGAGTTGGTGGTTTTGGGGGTTTTTTTTGGCATTATCAGAAATACAAGTCATTTTACAGATTTCTGCTGATTTTTATGTGTCTAGAACATATTTTTAGTAGAACTCATGGTAGGATTGATAAACCTAGATTCAATGATAGTCTGGCATTCCAGTTACTGAAGTACCTCTATTAATTATTGTGATGGTTTCAGTCTAGGCCTTCCTGGAAACCAGCTTGTAACCAGGAAGGAACTGGGAAGGTGACCAAGGAAGTATTCCATGCTATTCCTTTACGTAACCTAGGGTATAAATAAGGTTTTGATAAGAGAGTTCGCTCTCTTCTCTTCCGGCGAGGTTGGAGAACGGTGGTCCCTGTCTGGGCCTGGCTTATCTGGAGCTGAGGCCTACAGTAACTGCTGTTATCGGCCACGCGTGAGGGGGGAGTGCTGGGCCGTGTCCAGACGTACTGCTTTCTTTCAAGGGAAGTGGTGAGCTCTTGCCAATCCTTCAGCTTTGCTGGGTTTTTAGATTGTGTAGATCTGTTTTGTTATTTGCCCCTTTTCACCCTATTTTATCCTTTTCCCTTCTCCCTTCCCCCCTCTTCCCTTTGACTTCGGGAAGCTATTTGGGGTCATAGATTCATATATATAATTCTCATTGTATATCTCTGTTTTATACATAATATATATATATTTTGGCTAGAACTTTGGCTGCCTGGTTTTTCGTTGTTTTTTCCTTCCCTCTCTGGGAAGGAGACCCTGTTGTCGAGTTTCGGAGATTTGGCAGGAAGCCAACTCCAAACTTGCACAATTATCTTTGGAAATCTTGTCCATGACATTTTCATTAGTTACAGATCTCACAACTGTTGTGTTTGTTATCACAAAATCAAAATACTATAAGTTTTCACGCATTTTTCATTTCTTTATTTCAATACTATAGAAGTAGAGAAGCTAGTCCACAGTATATACGCTCATATTTTATTTTAACTCTTTTTGCAGGAAAAAGTACTCTGTGGTCCTGCACCTGTTGCCTTTTCATTTCTAGGTAAAACTGAACATGAGGTACGTAAATGTTTGAGAACATGCCTTGAAATCCACCCATCTCAGACATTGCACCAGTAAAGGTTGCTGTTTGAATTTTGTGTCATCCTTTAATGTTCCCTTTGGAACTCTTGGTGAAATAGAAATTGACTCTGCCCATAGCAGGGGATTGGAACTAGATGATCTTTAAGGTCGCTTCCAACTCAACCTTTTCTATGACTCCATGAAAAGTCTGTTATAAAATGGTCAGTATTGACCAATTTTATTTTTTGTTAAATAGAAATATTTTTTCCCCTTAAAAATCCCAGATTGGAAGCAACAATTTTTCATGTACATATTAGCTGTCCCTCTAATTGACAATGACTTCTCTTCTGTGCCACTTTGAAGTGCAAATTGTTGATGTTCAAAAGTGACTACAAATGCGTTTCTCAAACAGCAGCTGTCCTTTTCTCAGATAAAGTTCAGTTCTGGGTGGCTGTCACGCTAAACTCCAAAACAAAAATCACACTGCATGAGACAAAATGCTAAATCTACTAATTTCAGCTAAATACTTGCTGGATGCCAACTTTATTAAAGTTTCTATGACTCAGACACTATGTAGCTGAGCAAAAATCAAGTACATCAGCATAGGTATAAGCTGTTAAGGTGGAAATTTCATGTGAGTTTCCAGAGAACTGTTACAGAGAGAATATTGGATGTAACTAAAGCCTCACTGTCTGGTAAATGGTATTGAATCTATCATATTGAAGCTACAGTACATTTGCAAGAACATTAAAATACTGCATAAAATTAGGAGAAAGGATCCTAGGTAAACTTCTAAAAGGAAGCACAAAAAAAAATCGAATTTTTAAGCTCTAATATAAGCTTCAAATTGTGCATAGAAACATGGCAATTCCATCTGCATTTCCAGAGATTATCTGATGCCTCTTATTGTGCCAAATGCTTTATCAGGTTTGATTTTCAGGTTCTATCTCTAATAACATGTGGTCAACATATGTTTGGTTTCCTTTTTGTCTGTGTTAGTTGCTGTGTAGTGGGAAGATTGTACTGAAGTGTCCAAGGAACAGAAGAAATGGAAGATTTCCAGATTTCCTGTCAATCAGTTTTGTTTTTTTTTAATTACCATCATTTTTAAAACATTGTTTCCTAATAGACGATGGCAGTTGAACTAAATGGAAATACAATACAGAGAAACAAGCCAGCAACAAACTTCACTTAAAGCAAAATTGTAAAGGTAATTTATCTAAACAACAAATATCATGGCTCAATGCACTCTTTGCAATGGTAGTGCAACTCTATGGTTCATTAAATATAGAATATATTTGTGTCTATTTTTCAGGCTTCATTCTTTTTGAGAACTTCTGTAACAGTACTCTCACACTGTGATTAACCCTTTCTCCTACTTGTACCCTTTCCTGCATTCTAAATAATCCATGGAGAGATAATCAGTGTCTTTATACTCTAAGATAAGTAAATATATGTATAACAGTGGAACTGATGTCAGTTACAATTAAGCAAACCATAAATTGCCATCTCATTAAAAATTTCTCAATTATACTTGTTATCTGAAAATTACTCTCTTCAAATAGTCTTTAAATATTGCAGAATCACATAGTTGGGGTTGGAAGGGACCTCTGGTGATTATCTATTCCAACCTCCCTGCAAAAGCAGGTTACCTTGAGTAGGTGGCAGAGTATCATGTCCAAGCAGATTTTTAGTATCTTCAGAGAAAAGCTAGTTTCCATAGTTACTTCTAAAATTTGACCTAAGTGAATTCACTGCATATATGTATGTATATTCATATATATATACACACACACATATGTAATACTTGTGAAATTTTTATGCTAACTTCTTCAACATTTTGAAGTCTGCACTTAAGTCCTTCATAGGAGCATTTTATTTTTGTTTATTCAGAATCAGACAGAGATGAAGGCTCAACTCACAATTGTGTTACTGTAGCAACAGGTTAAATAACTTCTAGCAACAGACAAACAACAAAAGAAAACTTTAATTAGAGCCAAAGAATATTCTACTGAAATAATTATTTAATCTTTCCTTCCCAAAAGAGAAATGTTTTCTTTTTAAATATACATCTTTTTTTTAACTTCCTTTACTTTTCTTTGTTTTGCTGTTTGTTGTTTTGTTTTTTAATTTGGTTTTGGGGTGGGGTTTTTATTTGTCTAGATTCTTCTGTACCAGGGACTATATTTTCTAAATATAAATAAGAATTTTAGCCCTTATCAATCTTCTCTCTTAAAGAAATGATTGTTTCACAAAAGGAAAAGAGACAAAACTCTTGTTAAAGGTCCACACACACAAACACATACAGAATATGGTGCATTGTCCCTCTAATTTACTGGCATTTTTTCTTCTGCTAGAAAGATAAAGAATTAATTTAATAACACTTATTATGAGATTTTTGTAATGATTTAACTTAAGTTTGAGAAACAGTATAAATGTTACCTCTCATATTTAAATCCTCTTCATATCTTCCCCAATTTTTTTTCTTATGCACTTAAATAGTACATTACAGAAAAAGGAAGGAATCTACATATCTCTATTAAAAGGGCTATACAAATATCCTGCTAAATGGAAGAAGTGGGAGTAACAATGAAATGTTATGAAAATATGGAAATAAAAGAAGGTCGAAGGAACTGTTTTAGTCTTAGGTGGAGCAAAAATGAATAATAGCAAAGATTGTTTCTGTAATTGGGCTCTATTTTATCTTAGAATACTGCACTCGGCACATTTTAATGATAAAACCTCGTCTCAGATGGCCAAGAAATATAAATACTAAAGTTAACCTTTATGTGATAAAGAGTTGTCAATGATATTTTATAAATACGCACATTTTGAAGACCGGTCAAATATTTCACCACCAGGGATGTCTTTTTCCCAGTAGGATTTAAGTAATATTAATAGAGCAAGGTGAATATTTCAGTGTTCTATAGCATGGTCTGGTGAAACTACTCAGGCTGCCAAACTGATGTTGAATATGTGGTAAATGTGTGTTTTTAAAAGCAATAAGCAGAAGCAATCAAGAACAAAGATTGCTTTTAGTTAGAAGCAGTTGGGGAGTGTGCTCAGAATAGCATGAACATTCTGGAAGACCAGGAGAAGCCTCTTATTTTACGACTCATACTATATCATTGGCTGAACTGACTGTGCTCCACACTGTCAGATTGCATAAAACATTACAGTTTCAGTAATGTCAAAGTTCATTACAAGGATACTTCACCTTCACAAACTATTAAAGGAGCCCCTTCATCATCAGATGGATTCCTTGATGATCAGGAAAATGGATCCCTCATAGCATAACTTTCAGGGCTTAGCATGATTGGCAAAGGGAAGAAGTGATGGAAGATATGTCTGATTACTTATTAATGACACTTAACAGCAGGATTTCGTGTTTGCAGGATACACTTATTCTAGCTTAGAAAAAAGTTTTTTTACAAACAAGTTTTTCTGTTAAAATATATATTGAAGGTCTTGTTCTTATAAAAGAAAGAAAGATGATAAAACTTTTTTCAAAAGACTTGTCTAGAATATGTTTGAAGTTAAGATAATGGCTGCTTTGCAGGGCCTGCTAAAAAAATTATTGCATTTTTTATTAAGTTTATTTCCTATGTATACTTACATATACACATGTAGAAACTTAATATTTCATACATCAGAAATGTTGTAGTTGGAAATAGTGCAGTTTGGAATAAATAGTTCATTTTGATGCCATGAGTAAACTCATTAATTAAGTTCAGGAGAGAATTGCATCATTTTAACTCCTACAAATAAGAAAATTTTTATATTTCATATAGCATAATCCAAACATGATGAAAATTCTATAAAAAATCAAATCTATCCTATCAGGTAAGAGATTTTATCTATCTTATCGTGAAAATTATACTTATTTGATATTATGAATAAAAGTGTGACTATAAAGATCCAGTTCACCTTTTATGCAGTTAAACACCATCAGAATAAAACCTATTACCCTATGCTTGACAGATATAATATTATTTTAGTGTACAGAATAGAAATTTATAAGAAAGAACTGAAAAGTGATTTAAAATAATGACCCAAACTTAAAGCCTATTTACTGTGGACACTTTTAACATTAACAAGTGCATATATTCTTTCATGAACCAATTATTAGAAGATCACTTTATCGTGAAAGAATATGTTTCTGTATTTATCTGAGAATTGTATACTGAATATAAAATGAAGTTCACAACAAAATAAGGTGTGAGTACTCTTGCAACAGAGAGGCATTTGAACATTTTACCTCTCTGCTGGGCCTTCTTAAAATTTTGTAAGTTTGAGATTTTGTAAGTTTGGGATTTTGTCTGGTAGCATAAATATCTCGACCAAAAGGGTAAACAAGACATAAATAAAAAGTCTTATGGAAATGAGAAAAAGGAGTAAGAGGGTGATTATGACACCAGCTCTTTTGAGCAAAGTGATATCTAGAAAACCTGTCTTCATACTCTTCTATTAAAGGTGAGAAAATGATTGCCATTATATTAGGAGGACAGGTTAATCAACCACTAGGTCAGATTTTCACTGATCCTCCTTAAATTTTTAAGGCAAATGCATGTGAGCATCTATCTATATATGCAAACTCACAGATTTGTGTTATAGAATTCATTTCATGAGCCACATGAGTGCATGGCTAATAAACCTGATTATATTCTTTTAGGTGTAACTGCTAAGCCAACAGTCAATACCTTAAAACATTACACCTCTTTATTTTGCCATTTTCCCTGTCAGAATTGCATTTTTCCAAGGTAACTGTCATAAATACATACATACATACACATATATATGTGTGTGTGTGTGTGTGTGTGTGTGTAACCACAGAATATTTTAGGAAGCTATAAATATTTAAAATTTATGTCAGTCTTTTAAATTATTGCTTTCATAACAGCAGGAAGAGTCAAAATCAGAAACATCTGACCAAATCTGTAAAAAATTTAGTTGCCTGCAAGTTTTCAATATTTTCAACTTGTAGTGATCAGTAATGGTTTCTGTCTTATTTAACACACATAAAAATAGTTTAGAAAAAGAAATTCAAAGTTAACAGTTACATTCACAAATTATATGAATACCAGTGAAAACGCAGCAATACATCAAATAAACCCAAACAGATGAGGATCATTGTCTAAAACATTATAAAATGAGATTGAGCCTAGAAAAAACTCATCTTATGCAAAATCTGGTGTACAGTGACCTGAATAAGAGATAATACCTAATGATATAAGTAACCGGGAAGCAGTAATTCTGGAACAGACCATGATTTAAATGTAAAGTAAATTATACACAAATTATAATGAGATATAGTTGCAGTGAGGAAAAAAAAACCCAAAACACAAAAAACCACAATAAACAATAAGAAATAAGCCATTAAGTGAAGACATTGCATAAGCTAAAAGGTAATAAATTCTTGTACTAATAATTCTTGATGAAAAGCAAGCAACACCAAGGAAAATATAAGTTTTGATATTTGATTTGTACCATCCAGGCTTACATAGACAGTTGAAGAATATATAATTTTGAGAAATAATAATAAAAGGTATGCTGGTATTTAAGAAAATGCATTTGTCAAATATATTCTTCTGGATAGTGTTCATGTTAGAGAATATAGAAAATACACAGTAGAAGTTCTCCTTGAACATTAAAAATTGATGGTAAACAAAAAAGGGAACAAAAATTCAAAAATATATTCTTTGGTGTTTGATGGAGATTTTAGCCTGCTAAAATATTCCCTAACTTTGTGTGGTCAAAATGTTTTCTTTGGTAATGAAAAAATTCTCTCTGAGTTTAAATGACACAACGGTATTGCTTCTGTGATAGACACAGAAGCTTCAGAGCTTACACTTTGGAGTCCATTAAAAATGTTGAAATATTTCACCCTGAAAATGTCTGTATTAATTCTCTTTCTCCCCTCCCTCTTCTTCCCAAATGCATTAAAAATTCAAGAAGGTTGAAAGCAGTATTCTTGTTGCTGTGCAAAAGCTTTTATCAGCAGCTTTTGCATTTTCTCTTAAGCAAATGGATTTTTAAATCTTAATGATCTCTGGATTTGCAATCCACCCCATTATTTCTGCTAAAGAAACAAACCATCTGGACAAGACTTCTGTGGGGTGATTTGTATTTATGTAAATTAACAGCAGTGTGTGTAATTTTTGACCAGAACCAAGTCTTTCCATTCAGGTGAATTCTCTAAAGCCTTTATTTCTTGAAGTCTTAAAGCTATAGTGTGCACATTGAAACAATTACACTGAAGTAAAGATGATCATAAAACCAAGACTGTGCCCCTCAAAACCATGTAAAAAGCACTCATTGAAAGAGAAAGAGAAAGAGAAGACAGGCCAAGGCTGAGGTGAACCAATGTCTGCTACCACATGCAATTGAGGAGAATAAATTTTGGGAATACTTTGGTTACTTTTCCTTAAGAATGAGAGTACTAACATAGAATTAAGAACTGGTAAGATAGTCCTGTGGGTAACTCTGTCCTTTTTTTAATCTTCAGTTATGCCACATTCTGAAAGTTTTCCATAAGTTAAGCACAGGGATTTAGTATCCTCTATCATGTGTCAGTAACTGAGTGACCGTATAGATGTGACCTCAGTTACTGAGTTGCCACTTTTTTTTTCCCAGATCTTCTCTTCTTGGTTTCTTCTTTTAATCTTTTTGCTTTCCTTTCTCTACCTATTTAAAGAAATCATAAAAAACAGTCTTATATTCAATTATTGGAAGAAATGTCCTTCTGCTGCATAGCAGTTATAATGCCAAAGCTCTCAGACATTTTTCCATTACACTACTCTATGACCTCAGGAATTTCACTTTCATCTCCACAACATGTACTAGAGACACTTTTCTCTCATGTCTTCTACACGTTCACACTCACACAGAAAGGCTTTTTAATTGCACTGCATTAATTAAGATGAAATAAGCTAGAAATGGACATAAACTATAAGGCTTTATTGAAAGGTGTGAGCACATACTTGCGAAATTTTTGGATGATAAACTCCAGTGCAGCCCTGCCAAAACCATGTACGAGCCTGCAACTTTAATTCATCATGAAAACAGAAATTTATACCGAATACAAATTGTTGCAATATGGGTTTTTGACTCACTTTCCATATATTTATTTTGTGTGCAGAATGTACATCATCCTTCCAAGGTGACACTTTTGAAAGGGAAGAGAGTTTGTTAGCTCTATTCTGTTGTCTTTCAGGAGGTATTGGTAATGCTCTGGGTGCTCTGATGGCTAAAATGACAGTATTACAGAAGAGTTACTCTAATTTCCCTTGCTGCCCTATTCACAGTTTTTCTGCCATGATAATATGGAGAACTGGAAGAGGAGTAGAGCCAGCCACAAGTGTGAATTCCACTAACTTTCTGTAGGGGCAACTTTCTTTTGGTTTTCTTGCCTAGTAGTGGAGATTGTTTTGAAGTTCTACATATGTAATCAGAGGGATGATCAGTTAGGAAGACTCTGCATTTCAAATGTAGAGAATATACTCAAATGGCAAATATCCTAGAAAGGGAAGACATGTGTCCTAAAATTAGTAGAATTTTTTCTAAATTTTACATAGAAAAAAATCCCAACCAACCAAATTTATTTTTCTTTATTGTAAATTCTCCTCCTTCTGTCCTCAATGAAGAATCATAAATAAGATGCAAAAATGCCATGATTTTTGGTTGCATTTTCTTTTAGCGCTCTTTTAGGAGAGTAATCTACTGCCTGTATGGGAATAGTTGTTGTTAAAAGGGAGTAAGGAAGTATGACGTCTACAAATTTAGCAAAACAATAGGATAAAGCTCCACTCTGGTGCAGATGAGCAGCAGTCAAATGAACTGAGTGAGATTATTTCAGAAATGCAAAGTCTAAGTTTGGTTCCAAGATACTAGTTTGTTTAGACAGGCTGCGGAAAATCCAAATTACTCTACTACAGCAAGAATTTCACTCTTTCAGTCTTCATGTTGATCTACTCCAAGCCTCTGAACATTGAAAAGTTCACCTATCACTCAGTAAGTCACATTTCCAAATAGTCAGGATTCAAATGTTGATCTGTTTTGACAGTTCAGATTATTTCCTAGGATGTCCGATGCGTTTTTTTGGCTCGATTTCACAATCAATGGCCATTATAGGAAACAAGTCACCTTACATTGCAGAGACAACAAGTTTTTTTAAAAAAATTAGTATTAGGTTCTGAGATTCTTGAGTTTCTAAAGAAAAGGCTTAATTTAGCAGATTGGCCTCTATTTTCAGTTCAACATTTTGCTGGTTATTTGACAGCTTAACAGCTGTTGCTGAAAATGTCTGTAAGTCTGTGTTTTGAAAAAGAAAGATGAAAATACTCTACTTTCCTCTTCAATTCCAACAACAACAAGGTCATTCACAACCATTTTTGCTCTACAGGAGGTGAATTAAATCACAGAAAAAGAATAATTAGATGCTTTCAACCATCTGTCTCCCATCTTTCAGTGGCTTTCTCTGCAGTTTCCACCCAATAAGTAGGTGTGATCCTTCTACAATTTTTGGTAGAAAGGTGGTACATTAGAAAGACCAGTTCAAGCCTATATGTTCCAGGTGCTGGAAAGGTGCTTTCTTTGAGCTTGGTGGCGGATATCTCATCTTCTCACTGAAATTCCAGTATACGTTCATAACTTTCTATGTTGGTTTCTTTAGAGACATCTGCTAGCCAGGTTGAATGTAAGGAGGCTATTTTGAATTTATACTCTTGATGCTCATATCTCCCTTGTAGCACAGGTTAAAGTCATGAATTTCATACTAGATAGAAACTCCTAGAGCCTTGGAAGCAAATGTTTAGTTTTTCTCTTTTTTCCTCTGTAGCCCTATTTTATATTCAATAAATAAAAATGAAGATTGTTAGCAGAAGCATTTTGTTGCTTTGAAAATGAAAACAATAGCAATTCCTTCAGGTTTACCAAATATATATGATGCATTTACACAAATGGATGAAATCTCCATATGCATAAAACTAACATTTCTTGTTGTGACCCCTACTGTAGTCACTACTTCATGCTTCAAATTAACAACCTTTCACATAGTTACTGCCAATATGCTCAAGAGTTTAAAATTCAATGGTTTTTGTAAACATGGAAACCAGTAAAATGCTAAGCCCTGGGGTAATGATAGTTTAAAAAAAAAGCCATTTTTTGTAGGTTTAATTACTTGACTTCAATTGATCTTGTCCTTGCACTGACAATTTACTAATGTAATATAATATGATATAAATAAATAAATCTTGATGGCTGGATTGTTTTTTGCTAACTAAACCATACTGTGCATTCCCATAGACATTTAACTTAAGACTTTAGGTCTTGGCTATAAATCTGTGATCTGTTTTTCCTTCATAAAAATATGTATTCTAATGATGGGAAGATTTCCTATCCCACATGAATTCACATTATAAGCCTTCCTCTAGGGAAGATGGGATGCTGAGTGATCTGCAAGCTGAAATGAATGAACTGCAAATGTTGAGGAACGCATGCCAATCTTTGAAGACCCCAGACAGACTTGAAAGGAGCAGAATAAGACTTACCCAAAAAAAAGCAGTCTGAGACTCTGGACATTTAGAGTCTTCCTTTAGGGAGAAGCCTTCACAGACTTAGTAAATGTAAGCAAGTATGTATGAGTAAGAAATAAAAAACCTGATATACTCAAATTAAGTTGCTTATCCTTAAAAATCTCTGAATTGTCCTCACTGCTCAAATATATACTTTAAAATTTTGACTCCATGTGAGCACACCCTAAAACTTCTACAGTACTTCTGACACTTGAAACAGTATAAAAAGTAGAAGAATAAATTTGTGTATTATTTGTAAATCAAGCATTTTTTTGTTATATGTTGTCTCTGACTTGAGCAAGGATGAGGAAGTACACTGGAACTGCAGGTTCAGATACCTTTTTGCAGTAAACTTATTGTATGGCTTCAGAAATAAACACCAGAGTATTATTCGGATCTCATCAAATTTTGACAGAAGGGCAGAACATACAGAGTTCTGCTTTCCTTGTTGCTCAAGAAGGGGCCTTCACAGGACATGCCCCATTCCTGCCATCATCCCTTTACCCCACCCCTCGCAGCGTCCAAGGCCAGGTTGGACAGGACACTGAGCAACCAGATCTAGTGAGAAGTGTCCCTGCCCATGGCAGGGGGTGGATGATCTTTAATGTTAATTCCAATCCAGAGCATTCTATGATTCTATGACTCAGAGCTTAATTCTCTGAGGGTATGTGTGGTTCATGGTCTCTACCTAGGATTCTGAACTAATGAGCTTTCAGAAGAGAGTATTCTTTTTCTTTTATTAATGCAAAGTATATATGGGTTGCATTGGCTATAAAACAGCATCAGAACAAACTAAGGATGATGTATGTTATATATTCTACTTCATAATAAAATTGGTCACATCATAAAAAATCTATTTCTAGTGAAGGAAAGGAAAGAAATCTTAGGATGATCAGTCCAGATCCAGAAGCCATCGGTGCTTCCTGGCTAAGATGGTTGGATTGCCCCTGCAGTAGATTGATAATAAAGTTTCAAAAGAATGAAGACTCTTGGTTTCATTCTCTTATCATTCTTCTCTGATAAAATCTGCTGATTAGGAGTTTGACCTCACCTTTCTTACCCGTGTGTGAGAAATGAGTATTTCAAGGTAAACACTCGTCTAGTGGAAGATGACACAAATTCTTTGGGTCGCTAGGGCCTTGTACCAAATGCAATCACATACACACATGGAGATAGACCTTAAAAGCTTACATATCCCAAGCATTCTAACCTCTTGGTACAATGCTGAGGCTGTCAGCAAGCTATGACCCGACACATCCTCCAAAGTGTCCATGTCTTGTTCTCTCTGCATTGCTAACTTCCATCAGCTAAAACATTAAGTGTTTGCCCAAAATATTTCTACAGTTATGTAAAGCTTTCCAGGAAACATTACTTCACACAGATGTTTAACTTCCAAGTCCTGAAGGGATAGCTCTGCCAGTTGCCAGGCTTGTCAATTAATTTTACATTGACAATCATTCTAATGTAGTTTGACACACAGAACTTTTGCAGGCAGCCAGTTGCATTAGATAAACAAGGTAGATGAGTGCAGTTCACTGCAAAATTTATCTGAACACATAGCACATCACACAGCATATGTCTCATAAGTAGAACTGCTCAATTTTGTATCAACTGCTATCCCAGATGATCATCAGTACTAGTAAAAATCACTTTTTTGCTCACCTGGGAACTCTTTCTCCCCCTTCCTTCTGTGGTCATGTTACCAAAAATGTGTGCAGGAAATATGAATATGAACTATACCTGAATACTTGGCTTACAATATGAACTTCCAAGCAAGACAAGTACTGCTGAGATGTCCCTGAGATAAGTTCTTTCAGCTTGAGTCATCTCATCCAAATTCTGTCAGCAAACTGGAAGGACCTTAGAGAAAACAATAAATATTTAGAGGTTGGAAGGAATGATTTACAGGAATACTTTAAACAGGCTGGAACACTAATGATGAAGGTATGATGAGGATACGATAATTGCCTAAAATTACCTAACAAATAAAAGCAAGCACAACAATAGTTGCAACACAAGAGAATGAAATTAGATATTAAGTTAAAATAATGGAAAGTGTCAGCCACATCAGATTCAAAGACAAAGCCAGCTACCACAGATTCAGAAACCGAAGTGTGGACTAGTTGACAGAAGATAAATAAATTCACATCAACTAGAGCATTTAGACTGAGACCAAATACAGCTGCAATCTGGAATCAGACACATATAAGCTAGTGAGTACCTTTAAAGTTTTATGCCCTTGTCTCCAATTTCAAATTATGTGCTTTATAACTGAGAATTATTATTTTTAGGTTTGAAAGTGATTGAAAATTGTATGACCAAGAGAACTGTTGGGGGTTTCTGTTTTTTTGCTTTCTCCTCCCTCTTTCCTTTCAACATTGAATTAATTCTAACCAAAATTATTTGACCATGTATAAATTAAAGATTTAATTTCCCTTAAGATGTTAAATAACTATGAGAGTAGGAAAATGAGAAATATTTTCTTTTCATTAGCCTGCAGAAGAAAAGAAATCTGAAATTCCAAAATTGAATATTGTAATAAATATAAATACGCCTAGTGTAAGAACTATGAATTCAAACATTAGTCCTTGATGCTTCCCATCAACAGCATACACTTATGAGCTTGACTGTGAGCTTGATTGTGTTGATTTTTCATGGTCATGTAGTGTACCTGAGGGTGTAAACTACTATATATGTACATATTTATTATTAAGAAAAAAATTGAAATAATGAATATGACATGAAGAGCACAAAACCTTGGAAAATACTGTATGTTGTATATACAAGCAAAACTTCTTTTTTCTACATGGACAGACTGTTGTAATTCTTAATCATGGGGAAAATCACTCCGTAAGTGTCTTGAAACATCTGTCTTTCATGCTGTAAAACAGAAAGACTTTTTTTTTTATCATTTTCTGGCAGGATCATAATGTAGGCAAGCTGTTCTTTAGCCAGAGTGGTTAACAACTGAGGATGCAGTACCTGATGCACATCCACAATGAGGGCAACAAGGAACAGGCAGTTACTTCCAAAAAGAAGATACTGTAAACTAGACCATAAATGTTTCTATTGAAAATACTTTCCTGTTTATATGTGCAAGTATATTGTTTCTGCTTCATCTTATCTTAGAGCATAGACTCTCAAGACTGAGACTGTATTTTTGTTTTGTTCCTATGCATCATTTAACCCAGGGGACAAGGCCTTTGATAGCCTGTCATCAACAACGTTGAGCAACTGAAGAACAACAGAAAGGTTTACTGCCTTCATTGGTCTCAGTTGTAATAATGGCAGCCCCAACTTTAACTTTTCAATAACCCATGGTAATGAATGATGTCAAAGCCCCCATCTACAACATACTCATTCCCTGTGGGTTGAGGCCATTTATTTATCACAATGCAGTTCTGGTCTTTGTCTTAGTTATGATAATAATAATAGAAATAATAATAGAAATAATGATAAAAACAACAACAACAAATTTAAAATAAACATCCCTTTTTGTTATTCTGTTTTAGAAGAGCAATTATCTTAGTAAAACTGTTATGCAGATTTGGCTGATTGGAAAGCTGAACAATCTCTCAGACCTTTCTAGGCAGCTATCAGAAAAAGTAGAGGCAGAGCTGAAGTTATTCACAAGCTTTCTTTGAAGTCCTAATTCATTCATTAGGGACTGTTTAAACATTTATTTAAACAAATTATTCTTTGCCTGAAAATTGTTAGTAAACCATTCTGTAAACATATGGATTTTTACTATGTGCTGGACAATGCTGAAGATGAAGGAGTAAAATTAGATGAATTCACAAAAAAAAAAATTAATTTTTTTGTCCCAGGAAAAGAAACCATGAAATTTTGTGAAGAAGTAACAGTGATGTTTGGAGAAAATCTATAGCTTCGCTATTTTTTTTAATGTAGAATTGGAGGGACAGCTGTGATTGTATTATAGACTTAAGAGACATAGATATCCCCATTACACAAGGGCACCAGGAGGAGAAGTTTACTGATCAGCAGTGACAAATGAATATGGAGAAGAGATAAAGTGCTATTGTTTTGTGACAGAGCATTTAGGTAGGAAAATAGACATTTCTGGAAAAAAACAGACTGGAGATGAGGTTGGAGGTGAGGAAGGTGAAATGGGTCATTTCTATATGAATAGAAATGAAAAAGAATATACTATTCTTTCTTCTCCCTGAATTTCTTGCTTATATTCTTATACAATCAGGGAGAATGGGCTTTGATTTACATATTCAAAGAGCAAAGTAAACTGTAAAGGCAGAATCTGCATTTTTGTTGATTAGCTGAGAAACGTTCAAGCCTTTGTGGTGGAATGCATTATTCAAGAATATTCTTCCTGGTAGAATGTGTTTGCCAATATAGTTTTGTAATGTGAACACATAAAAAGTTATATCCAGTCAACTAAAATAAATACATTTGGAATATAAATGCACCATCGGGTGTTACTTTCTCATCAAGGCTCTCCCAGCTGTCCATTTGGGAGTCCATAATAATATGCAGTCTTTTCTTTTGGCTCAGAAAAAAAGGCAAAATATTCATAGTTCAAAGCCTCAGACAACTCTTAGGGTTTCCATGTGCTAATTGGTAGTGAGCTCTGAGGAGCTTTCAAGAATTCTCTGTCCCTAGTAAATAAAGGCAGAATTTGTGGCAAACTTGTGCCATCTTTTTCAGAGAAGCTAGGAATGAATTGATGAGAAGGAAGTAATAAAAGTGAAATATTTGTTAAGGAAGCTCGATTCTCCTTTTGTGCTTCTGTTTTTAGGAGCAAGCTTTCTACCACATCTTAGAAACCAAACATTAGAATTCAAAACTTTCCCTCCTGGGGTCACTTCCTTACTCTTTTTTATTCTTCTCCTTGTACTGGCAATGAATTTGCAAACCTCTGCCAGACAGATCTTTAAAACTCTCATCATTCTTAAAAAGAAATCCAGTGTTGGCAAGTTCTGACACTGGACAAACATGTCAATAAACACTGAGAGAGTGCTGCCTCCAAGCAGCAGAGCACACTAGGGCTCTGTTTACTCAAGTTTGTTGATACCAGGCTTCATTAAGAGTGATGACATTTTTAAACACCATCTCTGTATTACTGTGTGATACAAATCAAATCTAGCAGCCATACAAAGCCATTTGTCATTGCTCAAGACTTGTACCAACTTTTGTGGTTAAAGGTGTGACCACATTTTCTGGTTGAAGGAAAAATACTGGAAGGAACTGATCCTAAGCTGAACAAAGTGGATAGAAAAGTTCTCTTTTGATACTAGCAGATTTACATCTAAGCATTGTACACCTCTTCTCCCTGCCTACACAAGGAAAAATCTGACATTGATATACAGAAGTCACAGAGAGACGCTATTGAATTCTAAAGTATGGATGTAACCCCTAAAATTGTTAAATTGCTCCTACTGCTAACCACAAGATTACTTTCTGAACTTTAGCTTGACTTTGCAAAACAAAGAAACCCACCTTTGTCCTGTAAAACCATCTTCCATGTTCTTTTTCAGCACAAGCACAACTTCATGTGTTTGTCCTGATTATTTCTATTCTGCTTTAGGCACAAAAATGGTCAGTATTATGCCACCAAAATGTCTAATGTGTGCATATATTTTGAGTTGCAAGTTACTAGACTCTTCCACTCAAAGAGACACTTTCAAAGAGGGAACTACACTGTATGAGGATGGAAATGAAGTACTTTTTCTCTGGAGAAGGGTATTAGAATTTGAGCTAATGTTGGGACCAAGGTGAAATGCAGAGAACTCTACTAAGAATAGAATAGAATAGAATAGAATAGAATAGAATAGAATAGAATAGAATAGAATAGAATAGAATAGAATATTTCTGTTGTCAAGGACCTATAACGATCATCTAGTTCCACTGCCTGACCAGTACAGCACTGACCAAAAGTTAAGGCATTGTCATTAAGGACCTTGGCCAAAAACCTCTTAAACACTGACAGTTTTGAAGCATTGATCACCTCCATAGGAAGCCTGTTTGACCACCCTCTTGATAAAGAAATGTCCAGTCTAAATGTCCCCTGGTACAGGTACAGCTTTGAACCATTTGCACACATCCTATCACTGGATCCAAGAGAGGAGACGAGGTCAACATCTTCCTCTTCACTTCCCTCATCATGAACATATAGAGAGCAATGAGGTCTCCCCTCAGCCTTCTTTTTTCTAAACTAGACAAACCCAAAGTCCTAGCTGCTCCTTATAAGACATTCCTTCCAACCCTATCACCAGGTTTTTGTCCACATCCTTTTAAATTGTGCGGCCCAGAACTGCACACAGTGAGGCTGCACCAACTCTGAGTACAGTAGGATGAATTATCTCTTCTGACCAGTTGGTTGTGCTGTGTTTGATGCACCCCAGCCATGGTTCACATGGCTGCCTGGGAACACGAGTGACACACACTGAACTGCTGCCGAGCAGCACCCCCAGATCCCTTTCTGCAGGTTCTGCTTTGCAGCTATTTCTTTCCCAATTTGTACCTGTGCCCAGTGTAATATAATAGATAATATAGTGTTTAATAGTGTATAATATATAATATATGAAATATTAAATATATAGAAGGTATGATATAAAAAACACTCCATTAATTTGGATGTATACCTCACTGGGTGTGCACTTGTACCTGTTTCTAATTTATCTCTGAGAAAACAATATGCAGGCTTCCATTTACCAGGCTTTGTGGGTAGAATCTTTAAAAAATGGAGAGGCCTTTTTTCTGAGTAGTGTTATTATTAGCAGTTCAAAAAATCTTTTCAAGTGGGAGATTTAAAATAGCTAGAAAAGCTGACTTTTTTTAAAAGTCAGCTACAGAATTTATTACAAGCACAAAGAAAACAAGTACATTTACAATGTGAAAATTACATAGCCTGGTGTTTTCACACATATGTGCCTCTGGATAACAGCCTTAATTCTTATTTAGGCACCAAACCAGAACAAGCATGTTTTCAATAGAAGCAAATATCTGCAAGGCAATTATATCAGAAAACACACCAAGATGTAAATCTCTCCAGCAAGCATACATTACCTAAAAATAAAAATATCAAACAAAGACATCTGGGTTGGTATGCACTGATTCCCTTTGAAAATGTAAAGAAACATCTAAATCCTTAACTTCAGAATCCGGGTATGATTCTGTCAAATGCCTTTAACTTGAAACATATATGTGACTAGATCTTTATTTCATAAAAGCATAAATTGACATGCCTCTTGTTTTCAGATGGATATTAGTACAGTTTATATGCTATATATCTTATGTTACAGACTGATGAACAAAAGGTTTAAGCTAAGATACTTGTGATGAAAAATTTAGTACCAGTGCATTGTTACATGAAAGAGCAATTTTCCTACTAAAATATTTCTTCTTAAAGCATGCAGGTTGCTTGCTAACATCTAGGAAAGAAGAAAGAAAGAAATAAAGAATCTAGAAAGAATTTCAAAACCTTTTGTAATTTTTTGTAAAACATTTGCTTGTGCACAGATTTTAGTGAGGCCAATGTTTTCATGTTGATGTTATATGAAACATCAGTTTATCAATGTTGGCAATTTTTGCAACACTGGTATTGCAAAACTTTATCCACTATTTGACAATTATTTCCTTCCTTTGTAAAGGTCCTTTGGTGTTGTTGGGGTTTTTTGTTGGTTTTTTTTTTGTGTGTGTGTTTTTAACAAAGTAAACAGTTTTGTAAGATTTTCATTCTTTTATGGGATTTACTCCAGACCTATGTTGGCAGTTGCTTTCTTTGTTCCTTGGTTTTTCTATACAAAATTGACAGTGGCCAAAATGTACCAATTTCTAAAAATACACTGGAAAGAAACTGCAGGGGAAGGAAACAAAATCTCCAAATATTTAGGGGCAGAATAAAACTACCAGCAACAATGAAAACTTTATAGAGCTGCACTTTATTAACTCTGTCCGTTTCAAGCTACTAATAATTAGCTCAGCACAAAACGATTACTTAGCATTCAGCAGAGAAGGTAGCATTTCTCCAGAAGGGACTTTGTTATTGGAGACTGTTTTTATAAATGCATAGTTTCCTTAATTCCAGTATAATGATCTTTCCTGACTTAGTTATTGTTGTTTTAAGTGGTTAAAATAAACACTCTTGTTCATGTACTTTCAAATGAAAACATGAGTGTTCATGGCTTTATATAACTAAAGTTTTCCCTTATTGCCCCTACACACCCCCCCTTTTTTTTCAGACTACAGTCTCTAGGCACTTTGATAGTTTATACTTTCTTCTCATAGTGAGGTGTTGCAGTAAAAAAGTTCCTTAGGCAGCTACCAAAATATGTCACACTGACTATAACCTTTGCAAAAGGAAATGCTCCATGGAGCATTTATGTGTATAAACATCATATTCTGTCCTGAAAATGGGGACATTGTAGAAGAAGAAATTATATGAAGAAATGTATATTTTTTACTTTGTTTTGATATTTAGAGATACCTCTTCAAGATTACTGTGCTGTATACTCATATTGCTGAGACAAATTGTTACTTTTTCTGTGTATAATGTTATTGTGAGCAGATGTGTAGTAGACATTGGTTATCGTTTTGAACTCAATCATTTCCCATGTTGGCTAAAGTCAGAACAGAAAAGCTATTTTACAGAGGCTGCAGGGAAATGGAGGTCTGAAACAGTGCAAACACGCCATTGTCATTGGATGAGGACAAGGGAATCTGAACAGAAGTGAGTGAGGCACACATCAAGTAAGTTTTATTTATATTCGGTGTTTGCTAAAATTTTAGTTACTTCTATGAAAAACACTGGTAACATAACTAAGAGATTACCATGTTGGGAAAATCCTTCACAGCAAAGTTATAACGCAAGTTTTGCTGCTAATGCTCCAGCTTAAATCTTGAGATACTGATCTTGGATCAAATTTGCATGGGGAAGCATTTTGTTTAATTAGAGTGGTTTAATTTAAGAAAGTATTCCTTTCTTTCTGTGGAGAAGACTCTGCATTATCTCTAAAGATCTGAAGGCACCACAAGGTGGGAGGATGCAATATGCATCTGCAAAATGCAGATAGTGCTTGGTTCTTCCAGATCATCTTTTATTTACGAGAGACTTCCCTAATCAGCAGCATATTCTAAGATCAGTGCTGGAGCCTGGGTAATTCAAGATTCTTTGAGGCTAATTCACTTCAAGTGCATTGTGAATGGATGCAGCTAAATGTCCCATCAACAACCCTCTAGAAAAATATGGGCTTAGACTCTCATTTATGTATCTTGTGGAGTGAAAGTTTGTCTGTAGTGGACTATAGTTGTCAGTTGCTACATCTTCCCTTCCTTCCTTCCTTCCTTCATTTTTCATATACCACCATGAAGAGCTTTTTGTGGAAACCTTACTTAATCTGCTACTTGTGAGTGGATAATTACAGTTATATGAGATGCTATGTCATCTATTTTAAATTCTGAAGATTCATCCCTAAGAATCAAGACTGTTTTTTTAGCATTTTGAAAAGGTCTCCTTGATGTTAAAACCAGACAACAGTGGGTAAAAGGCCTATACCTATGCATATCTATATCCACTATTACAATACAAAGCTTTTCTCCCCTATATTTTCCACAATAGTATTTTAGAATTATTTGGGAGCTGGATCATGGAAGTGACACATAAATATATGAATATGCTTTGATTGAAAAAGATAATTTTAAAAAAAATTCCATTTAAAACTAACCCATGAAAAAATAGTTTTGAATTAAAAATGTTTTCAGAATTTATTTTCCTGTAGAAATATCTCTGAAGAGTGACAAATATTTTTTTTCTGTTTTCACATTCCTTGTTAAAACACCACTGACAACTGCCTTTCCCTTTGTATTAATGTCATAAAAATATAGCTTTCTATTGATGTATGTGCTTTGTCACAAAGTTTTTGACCAGACTTATTTTCAGTGCAGCTTGTTTGTCAACAATTATGATCACGATGGGTTATATAGGTTCTTCAGATGACAACAAGAACATATAAAGCACTTTATGCCTAAAGCGTAAAATTAAAATATCTTCAACCAATCAGTCGAACAGCTAAATTGCCATTAAGATACTGCTTAGATGTCTCTCAATATTAGTTTGACCAATGCTTTCTTCTTATAATGTCTGACGTAGTTCATGATCACTGATTATTAGATGCAACACATTTCCCAAAGAATTAATAACACTTCTACTATTCTTAAAATATCTGAAAGATACTATTTCTAGATAAACAACAATACACAGAACATAAGCAGTATAATGTTTAACAGAATAAACAGTAGTACAGAATGCTAACACAAAGAATCAATCCATTATCCATACTTAACTAATCTTTACTCTTCCTGAGTGTAACATATTCAGATTTTCAGAAAGCTTGCTTGAATATGAAAACTTTCCTCAGAGCTCTATATTAAAGAAGACTAGCACAAGATGATAGGAAAATTATTTGTGCATTAACTATTGGTTGAAAGTAAACAAATTGTAGCACTAAATAATAATGTTTTACTATCAAAGAAAATTAACAATAGAATTGCAGAACAGTTCAGTCCTCAGAGGGTTCAAAAGTGACCCATACAAAAAGGTTAACAGATAATTGAAAAAAACACGTGATATGTTTGAAAGTTCATCCTTCACTTCAAAATAATAAAGAAAACAGTGTAAATCCAAGAAATATTAATATAGCAGCTTAAAATCATACTTAAAAGAATCAAATATACAATACCTAAAAATCACTGGATTTTGAGAAAACTGGAAAAGTTTTAGGGATTGGGTGGACAGTCTCAATGCTTTGTCTTTCTTCCCCGATAGCATCTGGCAGAATCTTCCCGGTACGTCAGTTGTAGGATAATCTTCAAAATCTGCCATAGTTTGCCAAATCTCTTTTATTTTTGGTATTGACCAACATCACACTCTTAACAAATTTAGTTACAACAAAGTAGGAAATTTGTACTTATTCTCCTTTTTCTATATGTGATGTATAGTTGAAAATAGGACTTAGATGTGCCAGACTGTTCACCTTGTTTAATTTCTTGAAGAGACAAAAATGTGTCTTTCACAAGATCTCTAACTGTTTCACATTTCAGAAAAAAAATAGAATAAATAACTGAAAAGGTGGAACAAAAAATTCTAAGACAATCTATTCTCACAAGAGCTGTGAATAAGCTTGTGGAGCTTAGAGTTTTATTACTGGTTTTATGCACTTCCTGAAATAGTATAATTACACTTCCTAAAATACCAGGCCTCAATGTTTCTCCTATCTAGCATTGCCTTAGCAGGTTTGAGGACTATATCCGCCACCGTTAAAAACTATTAAAAACTGCATATTTTAGACTAAAATGGAAACACTGCCCCAAACTCATTCCATCCTGTGAAGATGAGCAAGTTTACATTATTTGTGAATTTAGAAAAAAGTTCAGATTTCACCCTTTACAAATGATTTTGAGTCAGCTCAGACTGAACCGTGATGATGCACGTGTAATATAAATGCACCTACATCACCTCGGTATTGAGGCCATGTTGCTGAGAACACAGCTACGTTGGGCAGGGCACGTCTCCAGGATGAAGGACCACCGCCTCCCTAAGATCTTGCTTTATAGTGAACTTGCCACCGGCTGCCGCAAGAGAGGAGCCCCAAAGAGAAGATACAAGGACTCCCTGAAAC
This sequence comes from Manacus candei, assembly GCF_025592945.1. Taxonomy (NCBI): domain Eukaryota; kingdom Metazoa; phylum Chordata; class Aves; order Passeriformes; family Pipridae; genus Manacus; species Manacus candei. The sequence continues at coordinate 6,076,819 of NW_026138115.1, forward strand.
AACATCTCAGCCTTGGCCATATTGACCACCATAACTGGTCTACTCTGGCCTCCAATCGGGAGACCTGGAGACACACCATCTATAACGCTGCTGATGCCTTTGAGAAAGCACACAGGATCACCCTTGAGGAGAAAAGACAATGCAGAAAGAATCGTGTCTTGCAGAATACACCATCTAAGGAGTCTTTCTGCTGCCTTTTGCAACCGGTCATGCCTATCTCATATTGGCCTTTTTAGCCACCAACGTGCTTGCAACAAATGTGGGTAGAGCCCTTCCCAAATCTTCGTTCACAAAACCTAGCCATGAGTGAGTGGCATCACCTTAGAAGAAGCAGTTTATCTACCAGAAAAAAAAATAAAAATGTGGCAATCTCAGACAGTCTTCTTATTTCTGACTGAATATTACTTCTGAATACTATAATGACCATTATTAACCATGGGCCACACAGTAGCTGGACTGTTAGCTACACTTTGAGACGGAAAAGAGGGACTGTATAGATTTTACCACATCTGATGCTTGCAAAGGCAGATGACATCTACACGTTCAATACTACCTTCAGGGTATTATTAAGAAATTCTAGATAACTATGTTATACAGAAATAGATGCAACTGGAGTACTTTCCTACTACTTTTTTCTGTGGCAGACTCAAGTGAATAAAAATCACAACATAAATGTTCTTCCCACAGGTTGTTCTCATGCCAGTCTTCCAAAAGTATCTTTATTAGACTATATGTGAAATAACTGTAATTCTTTGTAAAGAAAACGGAATGGAAAATGTGTTACATGTAACATATAGCATTTCATAATGAAAGCAAGTCAACACATAAACTTACTTTTTTTCTTGACTAGCAGAACCTGTAAAAAAATTATCCAAAATACATTGGGATATAAACTGTGTTCTGGTTATTCCTACTTTTATTTAGACTGGAAGATACCTGAGATACTACTCTTCCAATGATACAGACTTTGATCTCCTAGTGTAAGAAATTATAAGCAAAAAATTTAATGTCTGACAAACTTTTGAGATTTTTGAGGGACTTGGATGTTTCTTTCACTCAAAATGCAATTCTCCACTCCCAGTACTCACTGCACACAACTGTTAGAATATAAACATGTCTCTGAGACATGGAAGAAAATCTACCCTTTTTCTGTCTTAATTTTTCCTTTATTTTTTTTTCTACCTTATTCCTCTTGGTCTAGCTATTTATTTATTTATAAGCTTTTATCTCCCCAAGTATGTCAAATATCTTTTAAACCTTCAATATCTTTTTTCATTTCATCCTTTTTCTTTAATAGGAGTTGTTCTAGATTTGAATAACATCTTGAGCCACTTAATTGTTCAAAAGTCAGTGATAAATCAATGCAAAATGTTCTGTTAAGCTTTTAAAAATCTAATATCTTCAGATACTTAAAATTTTGTCTTCTTTTCATGAAATTTACAATTTTTTTAAAACATTAATATCCCAGATATTTTCTTCCTCTGTCAATTTGGCCATAAACGTTTCCTCCACTACCTGACAAACACTGAAAGAAGAGGAAGGTGAGCACTGTTTAGAGAAGCAAAAGTTGTGTTAAAATGAGCAAGTCAGTTCTATAATTAGTAAGTGGCTTCCCAGAACAACCATTTCTAAATTAATGGTCTTACAGGAATGGACCAGTGGGACAACAGAGCATATTGGCAAACGAATTCAAAAATCATGAAAGCACAGCAAAATAAGGAAGTAATTTAGATTGGAAGTGACCCCCGAAGATCATCCTCATCAAACCTCCACTCAAAGCAGAACCAACTTCAAAGTTACATTAAGATGGTCTTTGTCCAGTTAGGTTTCTACCTGGATATTCTATGATTCCTCTCAGAAACCTTTCCCAATGACCACTCTCATTAGGAAGATTTTTTTTCTCCCTTATATTCATAAAACCTATATCCTCATTCTGAGTTTCAGGAGGTTTAGGTTAAAGTGGTACAAAATGCTGAGTGATGGGGAAAATGAAGGAGAAAGAAGACTTAACCTGTTGAAGCAAAAGTCCATTAACATTACATTTAATTTATTTTTTTTTTTAAAAAATCTAAATTATGCGAATAATTTGACTTTTGCATCTTCAAATTTTTTTTCAGTTGAACTAGAAAATATATACAAACGATTGATGACTAGAACTATTACCACTTAAATAGAAAGTGAACGAAACACAAAGAAATTGCATAATTCGTGCTAAGGAATCTTTCCTAGCTGACTATCCAGGAGACACTCTGGCAGTCATAACTGCACCAACTGAGCGAGGACAGAAGCCCCTTCCCAGCAGGCATCTCCAGCGAGTCAACGCTGTCCCACTTGACTCCCTGCGCATCCCACACTCACAGTCAGACAAGGTTTCCTTACCAGCTGGACCAGAGGTTTACCAGAGTAGAGTCTCACACATTTCAATCCTTCAAATAATTTAAACTTTGTGCAAAAATTAACAAAAAAACAGCTCACATTTGGTGCCTTTGAGGAAGGACTCCAAACAAAGGAACACCTGGGGTTTCATACCCTCACAATCTATGTCTGGGGTTATTGGCTCCTGCTGTGTCTCTGAGTGTCAGGTCCCCTGGCTGGTGTCACAGGGCCCCCTGCCCTTTGTTGTGCAAAGGGTAGGCAGTACATGGCCTCTTGCCTGGAGCTCCTGTCACCCAGAGTTCAATCTGCAGCTCACACTGCAGCTGCACACCAAGCTACCTACACTGAATGTATTCCTCAAAATTTGGTCAATGTCATATAGAGGCTATAGCAGAACCTACATTTTTGAATTAACCGTTCTGACATTATGAGTTAAGTCTGTTTTGAAGTTTTAAAGACAGTAACCAAGATTATACCTTTTTTTTCTCCAAAATAGTACAATGCCAGTTCACAGTGGCAGTAGTAGGTTACTTTCTTTCTTTTCTTTTTTTTTTTTAATATATTTTATTTTTTTAATCTATATTTTATATTTGTTTGTAATGCAAAGAAGCAGAATCAGGGTATTTTCTAGGAAAAACGAAGGTCAGGTTTGACCAGCTGCTCTAGAAATCTTAATCCAGTATATCACTAGATGTATCTTTTCCAATTTGAATATGCGGTTGAGTTCAAAGTGGATCATCTCAAAATCTGAATTTGTATTGGATTTCATTCTGAAATTTGGAGCTCTCTCCACAGCGTTCAATCCCATAAACCACTAGACTAAGCTCCACTTCTTACTGATACATTCTGATCCTGCAGCCTCATCTTCTTGTTCTGTAATATATACAATAAATCAACTACTATTTAACCCATTTCCAGTAGGTTAGTTTTCCTATCATCTCCTTTGTTGTCTTCAGAACTCACATCCATTCACTATTTACCAAACATTATTTACAGTTTCCAGCAGTTCTCTACCTTTATTATCAATTTTTTATCACTGGATCACAGCTGAACCCAGGGGAGGAAGTTGTTATATGCAACTGAAATAGATACTAGCTCTGCATTTTCAAAGAACAATATCACAAATGAAAGTTCTACCCTGCAAATACCCAATCCAACCTACAAAAAAAAAACCAACCCAAAAACTAACACTCGTACTGAAGAAGTCTTCATAATTCAGAAGGGATCTGAACTATTATATGTAGTTAACCTATGTGAAGCACAACATTAGCAGCATGTTTTGCTAATCAACACAGTGTAGATGATTTCAGAATGTAGAAATTGTTATTATTTCCAACATAGAATTTCACTCCTTTAATTTATTCTGAATACTGTCAGTGACCTTAGGACCTGAATAAGATATGCACACGCATAATATATGATTTCATTTTCTTTATATTGCTTAAAAGATTTCCCAAAGGCCAGGTAAATGAGTACATATATTTTGAAAAGTATATACAATAAGTGACCAACAATAACCACTGGTTCCCTTACTTCCATTAACTGAGTTTTTTAAACAGTTTCCATGTGTTAATTAATTAATAGTGATGCATAGTCTGTGAGATTAGGCAGTTATTAGTTCTGTTTTATATCAAGGATCGGACACTCAAGGAAAAGGAAGGATAAGAAAAGTAATTTTTTAGTAACAACTCTACATTAAAACATGGAATTACCTGAATGGACCGTACAATTTCCTTTCACTTTTGACCTTATAATAAGCAACCAACCCATTCTACATAATTTGCTAAGTTCTACGTTCATGATTTCTTAAGAAAGAAAAAAAAATAAAATGGTCTGGGTTACAGCCCTGACCTGCTGCAATCAGAGAAAGTGGAAAGAGGGAATGGCTGTGAGCTGTGACTATCTGTGACCAAAAAATAGAATACATTTACTATAGTGAAGTAGGAGAGGAAAATAAGTCAGTCCACATCTTCCTCACACTTTCTAAATCCATCCTGGCTGGAGCAGATTGTGAGGCCAAAAGGCTGGAAAAGAGGTATTTGCAGGATTTCATTACTATTCAATATGCTTCACTTTTCAAAGAAGGAAGAACATGGAACACGCCAAGAATTTAAAAAGTTCTTGAGTTTTAGGAACTTAATGCACTTTTTTGATATTTCAGGCCCAAGTGTAATGACAACTCTCTTTTAATTTGGTTTTTTTTTCTAGTTTTCTCAAAACTACAGATTCCAGAGAGGCTGTGCCTCTTTCTCAGAAACTTTTAATGTTTAATTAAACTTTTCAAAAAAATAAGGAGGGGATATAGCAGAATTGCCGCCTTGGGCCTGTTAAAGGACCTTGTTTAGAGAGTCCCTTGGGAGGCAGTCCTGATGGGCAAAGGAGTCCAGGAAGGCTTTAAGGAGGAAATCATACAGGTACAGAAGCAGGCCATACCCATAAGGTAAAAGATGAGCCTGTGGGGAAGAAGACTGGACTGACTGAACAGGGAGCTTTGACTGGAACTCAGGGAAAAAAGAGAGTTTATGACTTCCAAAGAAGGGACAGACAACTCAGGAGAACTACAAGGATGTCATAAGGTTATGCAGGGTGAAAATTAGAAGGGCCAAAGCCCAGCTAGAATTCAATCTGGTTATTTGACATAAAAGACAATAAACATGTTTCTATAAATATACCAGCAACTAAAGGAGGGGTAAGTAGAATCTCCATCCTTTGTTGGATGTGACGGAGAAATGTGACAAACAATGAGGAAAAGTCTGAGGTACCTAATGCTTTCTTTGCCTCAGTTTTTACTAACGAGAATAGTTCTCTGGCTAACCTGCCCCCTGAGCAGGAAGACAGAGAGACAGGGTGCCATGGTCCGAGGAGGGATGGGGCCATGACACAGCATGGATGGGTTCAGGAGACAAGGTAGGGTGCAGATGGAATGTTTTATTGAAGGGTGCACAGGATTTTTTATCAGTTCAGGTGGGGAAAGGGCCAGAACATAGGGTGGAGCATGAGACACACAAACAGGGGAACAAATTGGGATGGGGGCACAGGCAAAAGAGGGAGGAACATGGGAGGAACTGGGGAAGGAACTGCAGCTTCTCCAGCCAATCAACAGGGAAGCAGGGAAGTGGACAAGCCTGGGCATGCCCGGGAGATACAAATTCTGGGGAAACATACAATGTGTATATACATAACTGTAAAGTCTGTATCATAAAGTCCTTTCAATCGCTGTACATCTTTTTCCACTTCTGAAATCATTCCCATTCTGATTCCTGGTCCTTCACAACAGGGAGCAGAGTGAAGCTCCAACAATCCAAGGTGAAATGGTCATGCTAAACTACTAAGACCTGCACAACTCAATGGGGCCTCATGAATCCACCCAAGGCTACTTAGGAAGCGGGCAGAAGTGCTCACCAAGACACTCTCCACCATTTATCAGTAGTCCTGACTCACCAGGGAGGTCCCAGTTGACTGGAGGTTGGCAAATCTGATTCCCATCTACAAGAAGGGCTAGAAGGAGGATCTGGGAACTACAGGCCTGTCAATCTGACCTGGTGGCAGGGAAGTTAAGGAGCAGATCATCTTATGTGGCATCACGTGGCACGTGCAGGATAACCAGGAGATTAGGCCCAGCCAGCATGGGTTTGTGAAAGTCAGGTCCTGCTTGACTAACCTGATTTCCTTCTATGAGAAGTGAACTTGCTTAGTGGATGAGGGAAAGGCTGTTGTTGTTGTCTACCTAGACTTCAGTAAAGCCTTTGATACCATTTCCCGCAGGGTTCTTCTGGAGAAACTGGCTGCTCCTGGTTTAGATGGGCTTACTCTTCTACTTTACTGAGTAGAAAACTGGATGCATGGATGCAGAGAGGGGTGGTGAATGAAGTTACATGGAGCTGGTGGACAGTCCCAGCTGAACATGAGTGTGCCCAGGTGGCCAAGAAGGACAATGGCATCCTGGGTTGTATCAGCAATAGTGTAGTCAGCAGGACCAGGGCCCCCTGTACTCAGCACTGGTGAGACCACACCTCTAATGCTGTGTTCAGTTCTGGACCCCTCACCATAAGAAAGACATTGAGGTGCTGGAGTCTGTCCAGAGAAGGATAATGGAGCTGGTGAAGGGTCTGGAGCACAAATCTTATGAGGAGCAGCTGAAGGAGCCAGAGTTTAGCCTGGTAAAAGGAGGTTCAGGGGGACCTTATCATCTCTCTACAATTACCTGAAAGGAGGCTGCAACCAGGTGGTGTTCAGTCTCTTCTCCCAGGCAACCAGCAATAGGATGAGAGAAAATGGCCTCAACTTGCACTAGGGGAAGTTTAGTTCGGATATTAGGAAAAATTTCTTCACTGAAGGGATGGTCAGGCATTGGAACAGGCTTCTCAGGGAAGTGGTTTAATCACTATCCTTGGTAGTATTTAGAAGACATGTAAACGCAACACAGGGACATGGTTTAGTGGTAGTCTAAATCATGAGTAACATTAATGTTTGGACTTGGTGATCTTACAGGTCTTTTCCAACCTGAATGATTCTATGATTCTATAAATGCAGGGTTTTCAACATGAAAGTATGACTAAAATGCAAAATGGAAGCTGGATTATATCATTCAGCTTTTCAGTCTGCTTCTCAGAAGTAATTTTTAAATACACTGAAGAACCTTAGAAACTGAAATTGCACCAAAACATGCACTGGTTTTTAAGTCATCTAAGATTTTTAGAAAATCCTTTCAAAACTGTTAAACATCCTTTGAATATTCTCATTAGAAAAATGAACCTAAAAATTTACCACTGCTGTAGAGTTTTAGTAACATACTATTTATCTATTAGCCTGAAAATTCCACCTAATGCCTGAAAATAAAGCATTAGGTATTTTTCCTTGTTGCTTTTCAGACGCAAATGCAAGCAGTTTTTAAAACGTATTTCTTTCTTCTGAGACTCCTAAAACATTTTTTTAGACTTCAGCAGTTCCAGTTCAGGAAATATGGGATTAAGACTTTCTGGGGTTCTCCTGTTCCCTAATTTCTGTGCTTCCTTCCCCCTGCAATCCTGTCTGCAGCTAATCTATAATAAAGGTTAATTTTGAAAAGCAAGCTCCATAGTATTTACACAATGAAGTCAAATGCTGAATGAAACACACTTGTAAAAACAACAGCAACCTTTTCCTTGTGCAATATAGGATGTGGTCAATCATTTGGCAATTCAGTTTTGGCACATCATGAACTATTTATTTGTTAAGGCAAGTTCTTGAGACTACAGAAACTCTGGGAGGTTTTTTTCCTCTCTTTTTTTTTTTTTTCTGTTCTTTTCTATTTCCTCCACTGGAAACTATTAAATTTGCAGAGCCTGATGTTTATTTCACACTGTAACGTGCACTATTGTATCGATAAATATTTAATGGTGCTGGAGTTCAGTGGATATAGCCTCATATGTTTCTTTTAAAAGGTGTTTTATTGCCTGGTGAATGCACTGTGGTCAATTGAGAAAGAAAAAAAAACAAACTCAAACCCAAAACTTTCCACTAAAAGATGACACAGGGTTCAATTTCAGATTGAAGAGGGTGTGGAGGAAACAAGTAACCATATATTTTTCTGAGTCTCAGTCCTGGCACTACACAGACAATTCCATTTGGGATAAACATCAGGGGCATTACATAGATCATAAAAGCATTTGAACAAAGAAAGATAAGTGCTAGAAAAGATAAAGTTCTAAAAAGGAGCTTTCTTGAACAGACCTCAAAAAAAAGGAAGGTAAATCCGTTCTTCCTTGAACCTCTGCACGTTCTGTGATAGATTTGCTGTGACACATGCATGCTCAGACTGTAAGACTGATTTAAGTGCTCATGCAAAGTGTTTTCAAATATTTCTGGACAAACATTTGCTGAAGTTAAATTTTAAATATGGTGTTAAATTATTTAAACATATCTGTCAAACTGTTAGTATACACTTTACCTAACGTTACACTTGAAACTACTTGTTATCACTTTGACAGGAGAGGATCAAACTATAGCAAAGAAAAAAAAACCTCAGTGATGGATAATAACAAAAATTACATTATTGATATTCTCTTCCTTATATTTGATTCATATTCTAAACATCTACAGCTTCACTAAGTTGCTAAACAGGCTTGGAAACTAAATTTTACCTTATCCAATTTTAAGTGGTAACTTTAAACATCCAAGTAGAATATAATTTCTAGCAAAAACTTTGAAGATTTTTTAACCAATTTTCCAATTTTAAATTAATCTGCAAGTCATACTCAGGTGTAATTTAATAAATTTTAAAAACCTATTCATGGGTTTTAAGAAGTCTCTTACTGATTAGTAAGCAAATACCATCTTTACATCTAATTAACATAAAATTCACAAAAAACTTGTAACTCAGAAACGTCTATTAAGCCTAATGAATAAGATTAGTACATAGTATCTTGCAGGCAACATTATCTTCTTATTTATTGTTAAGATTTGGCAGCTATTAAGCTTACTGAATAACTTAGTTATAAATTAAATATTTTAAGACTGATTGAGGAATCTTTGAGGATATTACCTCAGCCTCAGTGGATTTGTTCAGAAAAAAACCATATACTGCTATGCCTGAAAGATGCTTTGTTCAACTCATGTGGAAAGACTAAAATAGCAAGAGGTCAAACAGCCTTCTACCCTGATGGGAAATGATAGAGCTGAAAAGTAAAGGCTAGATTATAATAATGGAAAAGATGTTTAAAACCATAGTGCCAGAATAAAAGGAACACAAATCTGCTTGCGATGAATCTTCTGAGCTCTTGTCTTCTTTACTTCATGGAATTTTAAATGGAGGACAATAAAAATTGCCTGAGCTCAAGTTTCTACTACTCAATAAAAGACCACATTTGTGTATCAGTAATCATAGATCACAAATATAAATTTAAAAAATGCACACATTTACAATTAGGACCAGTGTTCTCTCAATAACTATTATACCTCAAGAATACTGTGTTAAATATGGTGGAAACCTGTATCACAGGCATGTAGTGAGTTAATCAGTCTACTATATCTAAGTTCCCATCTCTTTTTAGATTTTAGGTAAACACTACCTAATTTAGGTGTAAAAAGCTGTAGCTTGCTTTAAAATGCATTGAACTGATTACAAGCTACAAACAGACCTTGAACATTAAATTAAACTCCTGCTGGGCACTTGAAATATTGTCCAGAAAATGACCTCTTAATAAAAGAAGCGGTTTCCCTTTACCCATGTCCATACTTTGCTCAAATCCTCAATTCAGCCCCACAGACAGATTTGTCTTTTTCTCCCAGTATTAATAAAGTGCAAACTTGAACTTGGAAACAAAGTGGTGTGGAGTAATTTGCAGTGATGAATAGTGTCGTATGGAGGGGGGGAAGAGGAAAAAAGGAAAAAAGTTATGCATACTTGAACCTCTTATTTTACTTATCATATCAGGGTCTTCCTTGTCATATTTTTTAATAACTGTGCTATTTATTCAATTATGTTGTACAAATCTGCTTTATCTTGGTATCACTAAGAAATTGTAACCGAGTGCTGTTTGACTGTACAAAACTATACTGAAGAAGCACAAACCAGGTCATTAAATATCAGTCAACATCTCACTATGCTCTACAGAAACAAAGACAAAGAAATGAGTTCTCATTAGTATTTGTAGACTGAAACTATTGAGTTAAAATCCACAGGTGCTGTACTGCTGTGAAAAGTACTTCTATACAAAATTCATATATGAAAAGTACTACCTTCAAGGAGGCTGAGAAGTGACGCTCATGTGAGACAAGACCATTTTTTCCCAGAATGAGTTGTTTTATCACAAAAATGATACCATTTCAGTTTCCATTTAAAACCATGGTTTTCAGTAACTTGACACAAAGATGAAACCAACTTCTACCTTTTTTAATTTGCAATGTTTGCAATTGAAAATCAGATGAAATGACTTCAAGTTCTCTGGTTCCCAGTGACTACACCAAGGGAATGCTATATCTCACAGGAAGCCATCAGAGCCAACACCTCACACGACTGAACTCTATGACTTTTATTGCTTTCACAGAGAGATTTATCCAGTTTTTCTGGCTTTGCTTTTGGCTGAAAGTAAATGCTGCTATCTTCATTGTATTTCTGAACAGAATGAAAATGTTAAATACTGTAAATTGTTCAAGGCAACTTTTACGCACAGGATTGCTAGAAACTTTAAACCAGAAACTTGGGTTTATTTTGGTGAGCATCTGCACTGAACCTCTGAACTTTCAAAGATTAACTTGTTGCAAAGAAGGATGTGTGTGTTTTTATATGATAACAAGAGAAAGAAAAAGAGATTCTCTTAAATGCCTGCCTCACTAAGCAGACATATAAGTAACTATAACTTCCTTCTGAGAAGGATATCTTGTAGACCAAAGGTTAAAAAAACAAAACTTTGAAGCTCAGTGAGTAGAGTAGTTCCGGTTGTGTGTGCATGTAATTTTAAAGTTATTTCTGGTGTCTACATTAATTTTATATTTTGAATGTATCACAGTACTTTGTTATTGTCATTAATTTTAGCCACGATTGTAATGACACATTTTTAATTAGTAGGTGCCTTAAAATGTAGCTGATAAGCACAGGGGTAGGAAGATCATCTACAGTGGTGGTGGTAGGATATCTTGACTTGGACTGGTGGCATTGAAAACAGATAAATTTCAAGTGAAAGCTGCTACTTGGACTTTTTGCAATGCAATAGAAGTATGACATGAGAAGGAAACAACAGTGCTGAGACCTCAATGTATTGTGTCTGCAGTATATATTGACATAGAGAGGAGAGCTCTTCAAAACATGCATTAGCATCATATTTCACTCCTATCAGACATAACAATGTGGGATACAGCAATCCACACTGGCAAGCGATCTGCTTTCCATTCTGATGAGTAGGCCACGTCAGTGTCTTTCTTTACTCTCTGATTACATGAAACTTTGGTTTGTAAATTTGTATTTTTACTCTCAACAAGATTTCTATAAACCCTTTTCTCAAGCTAACTCTCTCGTCCAGCTCTCTCACAATCATTGAAAGTACAGCATACAGCTGCTACATTTTTCTGTCTCCCTCTTGGCCTGGTGAATAAATCATCTTTAATTCTTGATATTGAATTAATCTCTCCTATGTCATACTTGCTTTACAAAACTTGACTTTGAACTTGAAGCCTTTTCCACACATTTTACCCTTGAATGCATCTTGCTATAATTACCCGGGTTATTTTTTGTTCCTATTTGTTTAGCTGTCATTTCCATAAACTAAAAAGTTTGGATTAAGAAATACATAAATCTCATAGAAAATAAGAATAATACAATTTACCAGATAATACTATTGCCAAAACTGTCTCTGGAATATCCAATTAGTGGGAGGGGTAAAGTTCTGCCAAAAAAAATGTGTCTTTTGCCAAAATTGATTTGAAATCAACAGAGACACAAGGAGACAGAGACATTTAAAGTCACGTCACGATACAACAAGAGCAGGATTTCTTCAGTGCTTGCAGTTCCAGTCCAAACCAGATACTGTGTATGAATAAGGAAAACAACATATCAGGAGAGTGAGGAGAAAGAAACAACTGGAAGGAATCAGCATTTCCAAAGCCATATGAGTAATTTGGGCAAGGTCTTGTTTTAGTTGCAATTAGAAGAAATCTCTCAGTCTCACCTTTAATAGACGGCACCAGTCAGTTCTGGACTTTAGCAACAGAGGAAATTTCTATAGTTTTTCATAACAGTATTTGTCAAGGAAGAGCAAATACTGAAAAAGATCAGACATAAGGAAAAAGTAATTTTGCAAACTGTACACAGAAGGACACATTAATTTAGAAACTTTCTTGTCTCAGTTTGAAACTGTTCTTTATTTCTTGTTCTTAGAGTCAGAGTTATTTTGAGGGTTTTTTTGATAATGAGGAATTTGGCTTAAGTCAGTTGTACCTGCATTCACTCAAACTTTGATCCATCAGCTGACACAATGCAAATTAGCCACCGTATCTGCTGCCAATCAATACAGTGATGAATAATTTTTAGTCAAATGAGATTTTAAAAAATATTTTCTGTCAAAGAAGCTTATTAAAATGCATTGCGTAAGCTGATTGCACTTCACAGAAACAAACCATCTTAGATAGCCTGATTATTCCCAAAGATGTTGGTTTTTTATATTACCTAGTTTTATTTATTCTTTTATAGGAATATTAACATTTGTGAAAATGTAGCTTAGAGGTGAACAACAGCTTGGTTCTTTTCAGTGGTAAATACAGTTGATACCTTCATATCTGTGAAATTCTCTGGGATTTGGAGTATGTACATTACTTTGATGATGATAACAATGAAGATTCCCAGCATCTGGAATCTCAGAACTCTCCCTGTGCTCTGGAACTACAACACCTGGATAGCAAAGGTTTTCAGATCTTGTACTGCATGACAGATGCTGCCATTACTATATTACTTGGGTTTTTTTGGAGCAGGAAGGGGAGAGGGCAGGAGAAGGGTTAAAATAAATGAAAAATGGGTCTGTTCCTTCGGGTAGCTGAATAAATCTCAAATAGGCCATGGAGCTCCCTGTGTCTTCTTGATCTTGTTAGAAAGAATGTGTGTGGGCAGGAAGAGATGAGACTGGGATTTCTTGCTACAGTGCTCTCTGGAGGATCACAAATCTGGTCATTTAAAACTGATTTATTTGGGTTTATTGCACTAGTATTCCACAATTCCAATTTGTCTTTGCTCCTTTCATATTATTCTTGACCCCTTGGTGAAACACCCACATAAGTCCAGATAGTTCTCTTTAACAATTCAAGTAAGCCTTCTTTATTCATTTAACAATTCTGTTGTTATTTCTATTTTTTCCTTTTTTTTAATATTTGTTTTCCTAGAACTTTTTCTCATACCCTTTCCCTTTCAGCTATTGATTTATAATTTCTCCAGAGACATCAATAATAATGGAAGAAATTACACTGTCATTTTGAAGAGGACTGTTTTCTTTTTGATGATGATCTCAAAGCACTTTCCTAACAAATGGTCTAAGCATTATAGTTCCCCTATGCATGCAGGAAATATTACTATCTTCATTGTTATACAGATAAAGCAGAGATATAAAGTGACCTATCCAGGGTGAAACTACAAGCCAGAGTAAACATTTTGAATATTGGCAAAAAAATCCAGACAATGGGTCTCAGAAGCTAGCCAGAAGACCGTACTCTTAATTTAAATTGCTACATCACTGTGGCAAAACATTGTAACAGAAAACAGTCATTTATTGCTTTTCTTATGAAAGAAAAGAAAGGGAAAGTAAGGGAAGGGAAAGAGATAGACACAGCAACAGTTTAAACCAGTAAGAAATCTCACCATTTCATTTGCAGCCAAAAGAGAGATTGGGAGCAAATGCTCAGGTTATTTAATGCTTACTGCAGAGTCCTTGGTTTATGTTTTCTCAGTGTCGGTAAGGAAGGTGGTGTTTTATCATTGTCTAAAGTAGGCATATAAATTGCACCTACAGATTGTTCATTCATGTGGAAATACCATTTTTGAGGATGTAGATTTACCATTGCAACATTAGGGTTTAGCTCTTCCCTCCCACGGGCACCAGCAGGTGCAGCATTGCTGTTTTGCTGTCACAGACGCTGTCAGCTCAGCCACCTTATTTCCTCTGTCCACCTCTCATTTGTATGAATGGTGAATCAGTGAGGTACCACAAGCTTAAGGGACATAGATAAATTGACTGAAAATTGTACAATAGTTATGATTATTCCATTGTGTTAAGCAAATTTCTTAAAACTTACTGTCCTTGTTAGATATCAAAATCCTCCCATGAAGGTCCTTCAGCAGGCACTCCATTGCTCTGCAGGAACTAATTCTTGTAATAGTACAAATGGGACAAGGAGAGATGGAAAAACTTGTGTTGTTGAGGAATAAGCCTAAGAACTAGAAAGAAAATGACACAATTGTGTGAAGGAAGAGGTCAATCCAGCACAAAGACGGGTATGAATTACTATAAATATGTTCAACCCACCACTTTCCCGGCCAGAAGAAGATGCCATTTTGTCCTTTGATGTTAAAAGTTAATGTTTGCATTTGATTTAGGGTCAGAACTCTCTATCCATTTTAGGTAGGCACCAGTTGCCGAAGGATTCCCACTCTGTATATTTCAATTCTAGCTCAGAAATGCATTTTACTAGTCCATAAATAGGTTTATGGAAGATCTTCAAGTTTCAGATTCATTGGGGATGGAAGAAAGGGTAGAAATTTTGAGCTGTATCACAAAACTTATTTCTACTATGATTCAGAATGCTGCTGCCACTTGTAAGGAGTAAAGTATAGGAAAAGCTCTACTTTTTCATACAATTTTAGTAGCACAGCTGCATTTTGTAAAAAAACAACAGTCTTTAGAAATATAAATGAAGACTTGAGAGCTTGAGAGTCTGCTACATTTTCTACCCTTTCCCTAAGATAACAAAATTATTTAAGTTCTAAAAAGTTGATTTTTAATTAAAAAAAGAAATCAGCATGTTCTTGGTTTTTTCATCCTTTTTTGTGTGTGTGTGAATTTGTTTTTTTATTCAGTTTTTTATTTCATTCCTTTTAAAATACCTGTTTGAAGGCTTTACTTCACAGAAGTTTGAGCTTGGAAATAGGTCACTTTCAAAACTAAGGGTTGGACTACTGCTAGATAAAGCTGACAATTTTACAGAAAAGCATGTGTCCACATGCAAGTAGCATGACAAATATTACACAGGAAACCTGAGATATTTTGGGCATAAGCCCTCAGACAGTCACCTAAAAAAACATGGGTGCAACTTAGCTCACTTTGGGCTTTAGTTGTACAAGCTTTGTGCATGTCTAGGCTGCACATACCAAACACGTAATTATGTTAGTTCAACATAGTTTGTCATGCTGTAGTTTCAGATGCTTTGATTACAATCTTTTGTGAATCATTTTCCATTTTGCCTTGGATACTACAGTATCCCACTGGAATTTAGGTGCAGGGTCATTTGCAATACAGCAATTCCCCCTGCTGCAGCTGAGTTGTTGAGCCAGACCCACGGAAACAGGCAGCATTTAATCTCTGCCATCTAGTGGCAACCACTGAGTTCTCTGACTCCAGCTTCCAAGGTCTATTTTTGCAGTTTCCATCTGACTTCTGTGAAACCTATCATTGCTCTTTGCTAACAGAGGAAAACAACCTAGGTAATTAAGTTGAGTTAGAACTGTGGTCTGACTCATTCCAGCTGACTTCCTTTACTAAATTACATTTTGACTACATTTCTGTAGGGTGTGTAATGTTGGTTCAAGTGGTTCCTGAAATCATTTCCAATATAGCTTATGAAACAGATAAAAAATAAACCAGGAAGCAGGCATCAGTGGTAAAAGCACTGCTTTAGGATTCAGTGACTTTGGTTCTCTTCCTGCTTTGATAAATGGTATGACCTTGGTAAATCACACAAATATTTTGATCATAGTTATCCCTTTCTAAATTTGGGTTCAATTTACTTATTAGTTTAGGAGAGTTTTCTGAGGTTTAATTAAAGAATGCCATGTAAGCCCTTTTAAAACCTGAAAATTAAAGAAGCTAGAGAAATATGGAGTATTGATATATATATATATCATTATTTGTTTTCTAGTGTGGTGCATTTCCCATTTTATTGGTGGACTGTAATTGCACACCTCCCTCAGATAAGATACAGAATAAATCTTTCCAATATAGCAGGGAGGATCTTGGCGTGTTTATGTTTTCCAGTCCTGAAACTTCTCCCATTGCAGTAAGGCCAGGATATCCATTTCTTAGTGCTCCCAGTTCCTGGGGGCAGTTTATGCTGTTAGTTCACTTTGCTTCTCTGTCAGAGACCTCTCTTACAGTGACTGTCAAACATCTGAGCAGTCTTTTTTTTGTTTGTTTGTTTAATTTTCTAAAGCCAAAGAACTTAAAACTACATAGATTTATTTATGGTGTTGAATCCAAAAGTCCAAATCAAATATCTATAGTCTTCACTCGGTGTTTGAGTGGGTAATATTTAGATGCCTCAAAATGGCAGTGCAGAAAGCCTACAAAGATCATACAATCTAATAACAAGCAGAAAAAAAATACAGAAAGGTGCTTATAACACTCTTTGCCATAGCCTGGGTAGAGTTTCTGGGTGAGATAGCTCTATGAAGAGCTGAGAAACTACAAGAATTTTCTGGAGAACAGGTATTTGCACATATACAAATCCAAGTGACAAAATCGGTTTACCTTTTTTCCTTTCCCCTTATCTTTCCATATTTCTAAACTAACACAGTCTTAAAGGAGAAAGAGGATTGCAGAGAAGCAAGTTTTCCTACAAGCTAACATTATCTGTATTTTACTGAAAAATAAGTCTCATTTCCTCAAGCTAACAAGACCAATGGGTATCCCATCCAAGAGCAATGCAAGACACTGGCTTGAGAACCACCACCAGTTTTAAGTAGATAGATTCATATTCATGTATAACATGTGACACTTCTCAATCAATTGTGCCTCAAAGAACTTGGTAGAATTTTCTATAACTTGGCCTTCTAGGGAGGACTAACCTCTAAAGTAACTGCTCTAAAGCAGTTTCCTTTAAAGGGAAAGCATTTCCTTATGCAGGCTTTTCCAGTCTTTGAAAGACAGGAAAAATTACTGAGTCCTACATTTCAGTAAGCTATTATACTACATGTTTTTTCCATTCTTTGAGGTGTCCCCCTAAACCACTACCCACCAAGGCCTTGTGATTGAAAAATACAAATGAGCTGCCGGTGCTTAGATTTTGTGATTACTCTAACCTACTCAGTATCAACAAGGTACCTGTAAATTTAGACCATGCTACTGTCTTTTCCCAAGCTTCTAATTTATTTTTTAAAGCTGACTATTTTCACATTCACACACACGTGCAAAAAAATAAATAATTCTGATTTTTCTCATGGTCTAAATCAGAGCAGTACTGTTAAATGAGGACAAATAAGATAGGAAACACCATTTTTTATGAATAGGTAATTTAGAAGTAGTTCAGAATTAATCACAGAAAATTACTAAATGCTTAGACCTTTGGGCTATGTGAAGTAGAAGAGCTATTAGGAATCTCTTGGTATTTGTGTAAAAAATATACATAATCTTCCCAAGGTAAAAGGACTCATTCAGTCCTCAAGGGCAAGATTTAAAGCCAACATTTGTCTCTGTGATCATCCACTGGCTCTGTTCCTTACTGGCAGCATAGCTTCTCTTAAGCAGAGCTGCCAGTGTGACTATTCAGTATTGTTTGATTTGAGTCACATTAATTTCTGGCTGTAGTTTTTAGGTGGAAATCCAGAATTCCTGGAAGGTTTGGAGGCCAGCAGCAATAGCAAACATCACCTGATATATATGCCAGCTCCAAACTCCCACTGCAAGCAGTTAGTTTCTAAAAATGCCAACAAGCATAATGAGTAATTGGTGGAAAGTATTTTTTTCACCTAGAATAGCAAATCAAATTTCTCTTTAAATGAACTGACATTATCTCAAAACACAATCAGAAATTAGACATTTTAAATGCCTAGAGATCTGTCTTGCCTATTCTGTTTCATTTATCCTTTTTGTGGGCTGGATGAGAGTAAAAAATCCTCCTGAGCATGCGACTGCATTGTAGATTCTATTGCTTAGATTTTCTGATCACAGCTTTCCATCCCTCTCAGACATGTCACGACCTTGAGGAATTATGGTCATTTAATCAGCATTGAGCATTTCCATGTTCAGCCTTCAAGCAATGATACCAAAACTCCTATTCACAAGTGACAGCCGAATTCACTTACTCAATTTCCTTCTGTATAGTATTACTTTACAAATCAGCTAAAGTTCACTTTTCTCAATAAAGCTGAGTTTATCAGCACAATAATCTTCTAGAGGCCCTTTTTTCTGTGTGTCAGTTTATAACAAATGATTAAATGTCAGTGTAAACCTGAAGATACTGAGAATAAAAAAGGATTCAACAGGTAGCTGAGATATAGTTTGCAGAAAAATATTTGCCTCTAGAATGCTTGAAGTAGACAATCTGTGATCAGCCTGCAGACATTCTGCACAACTGCAGAAACTACCTAGTTATCTGTCCAGTAGCAGAATAAGACATTTCCAAGGAAAACTTCTGTCACATTATGACCCTAACTATGCTGGGAAATAGCAAGGAATGAGCTAAAACGTAAGTTTCAATTCCTCTGTGCTATGTTCCCTGGTGACTTTTCTCCAAACATCTTCATGGCTTAGTTTAATACATTTCCAAGATGTACTAGAAAAGTGCTCCTATTATGAAATAAAATGATACACCCACACTGCCATGAAAAAACAATCTTTCAGACAGGAATGGAGATCTATGCACCTTACACACAATGAAACTGGTCACTGCAAAAAGATCTATGTAGTAGATCTACAAGGAGGTTTTTTTTCAGGTCCTGTTGTGCTTACACAATATTCCAAACCTTCCTTCACACTAGCTTTTTATATAACATGACCATCTTCACCTACAACTTCCCTTTGGAAACACTAGATGGTCAACAGAGGCTCTGGAATTACCAGACCCAGACACAACTGAAACTTAAATTCCACCTGGGTTTGGTCTACCCGCATGACTAGATATTTATAAATCTGAATCTCATGAGTTTCCCTTTATTTATAGGCACTGCATAATTCCAAAGCTTTCATAAAGATATATCTAGGCAGTGTTCAAGAGTGTGAGGCAAGAGTAAAGAAGGGTATACATTTCCAGTGGCTATGCTGCAAAAATCTGTCCTCTGCTGTTGTCTCATAAAGAAAAATCATAAAAATCAGTTGTTAAACTAAGGCCCTCAATAGGCTGAAATGTTCCTGGAGAAATTAAAAAAAGTGATGACTGAGCTTGCAGACCATAGATTTTATTTGATTTTAATCAATGAGTTTTAGGAGAAATGTCATATTTAGCAAATGGAACTTAAAAAGAAATCTACTGGAGCATATCATGAACTTCCCCTTGAATGGTTCTGAGGAAACAGTTTGTGCAAGGAGATGTTTCATTATAAACTCTACAAATATGAAAGAACCATAAAGCTATTCTTCAAGTGGGATTTTTGGGTGGGGTAAGAAATGTTTTGGTTTTTTGTTTTATTTTTCCCACCTGGGGAAAACAAAAAAATAATTGTGAACACAGAAAAAAGCAAAACAGACAAGTTGCTAGTTGGATAAAGAGGATTTTTCATTTTCTTTTGATTTATTTCAGTACCAGTGATTTGTTTTATATTACATCTGGAAAAGATCAGGAAAAATGAGGAAAAAACCCAAGAGCACTTTTGCATCAGTTCTGCCATCAGTACTTGGAGAAGGGGAGGAGATTTACATGTATATCTCCTTATTAATAGGAGCTTTGTGTGTAAATATTAATATCAAAAGGGGAGAATATAACTTTGTGCATCATAAAACTTTCAACAGAAATTATACAGGGAGCATGCACACACACACTGACAATAATTTCAGTTTAATAGGATATATTAAATTTAAATTAATTTACTGTAGTGGGTTGACCTTGGCCACATGCCAGGTACCCACTAAAGCCGCTCTCTCACTCTCCCTCTGAAACTGGACACAGGAGAGAGAAAAAAAACAGCTAAGAATTCATGAGTAGAGATAAGAGCTGGGAGAGGTCAGTGACTGATTACCTTCACAAGCAAAACAAGACTTAAAGTGAGGATAATACTTATATTTATTACTAACAGGATAAGAGCCAAAGAGTGAGAAATAAAACAGTCTTAAAAACACCTTCCCCTCCTACCCTCCATGTTCTCCCTCCTCCCCCCAGCAGTGCAGGGGGACGGGGAATGGGGGTTGCAGTCAGTTGTTGTTTCTGCCACTGCTCAGGGAAAGGAGTCCTTCCGCTGCTCCCGTGGGATCCCTCCCATGGGAGACAGTCCTTCCATCCCTCGGGCAGCAGCTCTTCCCAAACTGCTGGCCCCCTGGGTCACTCCTCCATGGGGTGCAGTCCTTCATGAATGAGCTGTACCAACGTGGGTCCCCCACAGGGGCCACAAGTCCTACCCGGGAAAAACCTGCTCCAGTGCGGGCTTCCTTCTCCATGGGCCATGGGTCTTCAGCAGGACCCTGTTCCATCTTGGGCCTCCCAAGTGGTCACAGCCTCCTTCATGCATCCACCTGTTCCAGCATGGGCTCCTCCATGGGCTGCAGGTGGGTTTCTGCACCCCGATGGTCCTCCATGGGCTGCAGGGGCACAGCTGCTCCACCATGGGCTGCACCACGGGCTGCAGGGCCTCAGCTCCGGTGCCTGGAGCACCTCCTGCCCCTCCTTCTGCACTGACCTTGGTGTCTACATTGTTATTCCCATGTTCTCACTCCATTCTTCCCTGGCTGGAATTTCTTCTGCACAACAATCTTCTGTTCTTAAATATGTTATCCCAGAGGCGTTACTATTACTCCTAATTGGCTTGGCCTTGGCCAGCGGTAAGAAGTCAGTCCTGGAGCCAGCTGGCATTGGCTGCATGGGACAGGGGAAGCTTCTAACAACTTCTAACAGAAGCCACCCCTGTAGCCCCCCTGCTACCAAAATCCAGCCACAGAAACTCACTGCATTTACCAGTGCGCAGTTAGTTTGTTTTACAAAGGCATAGGTAATACTGAAAAGCGTGATTATAATTAAGATACTTGTCTGGGCTTCAGAATTGAGATCAGTCCCCTCTGTCTAAAAGGGACCAATCTCATTTCATGTATACTCTTGGTGCCTCAGTCATGTACCAACAGATGTAATAACCTTTCCTTTCACTCACACTTCATCTTTCTTGACATTTGAGATTGTCAGCTCTTTGGGATTTGGATATGTTTAAACACATGCAAAAGCCAATACATTTGCAGTCAAATGTAAAGTAATCTAAATTAGATATAATGCATCTGTGTAATTTAGGAATTTCAAGTGTCAAATGAACATTGAGATTATTTCTGTGTACAAAGACTCTTTTTTTCAATATCTGTATTATGAAGTTTAATATTCCTAGAGTTTCTACTAGAATTTTAATTTACATAGGCAGCATTTGTCTCACCTAACTGAATGAGTGGCTCATCATGTCTCTCATATGGTCTTCAGAAATGGATTTTCTAAAACGATTGTCCACCTGAATTTCACAAGAAAGGAATATGACACATTCATAGGATAATTCAGGCTGAAAAGGACTTCATGAGGTCCTTAGTCCAATCCCTTTCTCACTCAAAGCAAACTCAGCTATGAGGCCAGATGAAGGCTCAGGACTTTATCCAGTTAGGGTCTTGAAAAAAAGTCAAGGCTGGAGACTGTACAGCCACCGAACAGGCTGTCCCGCTGCCTGACTATCCCTATAGTGGCAGAGGTTCTTCTTACAACTAGTCTTAGCCTCTGTTGTCTCCGCTTATGTTGTCTCTCATCCTCCAACCCTGCACTGATATGAAAAGTAACTCTGTTTTCTTTATAATCCTGACAGCACTTTTCAATTCTTGTTGATATTGAGGTGCTGCTACTTGCCCCACCACAGTTGTCTCTCCTCCTGGCTGAACAAACCCTGATTCCTTGGTCCATCCTCACAGGTCAATTTCTCCATCTCCCAAACATCTTGTGGTTTCTGCTCTGATTCATCAAGGTCAATCTTTCTCTTTGTTCCTGCACTGGGAAAACTACACAAAAGTCTGGTAGAGAGGTTTGATTTTTACTCACAGATTTTACAAGATTTACATTCTGGCTAGAGTTCTGGGGACAAGTTAATTCTTGGTCTCACTTTGATGAACTCCTTGGTAAACTGAACTCTCCTGAGGCAGTTGACACTTTTTGAATTTAAACAGCATACCTGTGATCAGATGCATTCTACTCTATCGTGAAGATTATGCTCCAGTATTTTCTTGTATTGCTTTCTTCAGCAGAAGTCAAGAGTAAGTCAAATTTGAAGGTGAGGTGTGCCTTTTGTGCAGAGCAAGAGAAACGTCTAAGAAGCTTACGTGACATGTGACAGAGATTTTCACATGCTCCTGATCATAACTTACTATAAATATATAATTCACAATTATTGTCAAAATATTGTACGGCAAAATATTTTATCATGTTTTACCAGTGACCCGCTTATCTCAAACACGTCTGATCTCTGATCCAGGAAAAAAATATATGCACAGATCAAACCTGAGTTATATATTCTGCACATTAGTAAGAGTTCTTGTCCAACATAGTTCTGTACAACAAAGACTGACAGTAAGAACTGGAAAACAGAATGTTGTTATATCCAAGGTTTGTTACATAACGTACCTTGAAATGTGTCAAATCCATGTGAAACAGACTGATATCATTCCTTCATTCCTTCCATTCATTCCTTCATTCATGGCTGGGCTTCGCGAATGAAGATTTGGGAAGGGCTCTACCCACGTTTGTTACAAGCACACTCGTGGCTAAAAAGGCCAATACGAGACAGGCACATCCAGTTGCAAAAGGCACAGCAGAAAGACTCCTTTGGTGGTATATTCTGCAAGGCATGAATCTTTCCACGTTTTTTTTTCTCCTCAAGAGTGATTCTGTGTGCTTTCTCAAAAGCATCAGCAGCGTTATATATGGCGTGTCTCCAGACCTCCCGATTGGAGGTCAGAGTAGACCAGTTATGGTGATCAATATGGCCAAGGTTGAGATGTTGTTTCAGGGAGTCCTTGTATCTTCTCGTGGCAGCTGGTGGCAAGTTCACCATAAAGCAAGATCTTAGATTTGTTGATTTCAGTAGTATTTTTCAAAGAAACTTTTCCCTAAGTGTTGACTGTTCTCTTGAAAAAAAATATGTTACGAGGCAGTCACTGAGGGAACTGACAGAGTGAACAGCTTTGTGAAATTATATCGTTTCTAGTGAGAGTCTAATAAATTAACTTGTGAACTTTTCGATACTTAATAGTTAAATTTGTTGGGATATAAAGGACCTGTTTTGTTCTTTTAGTGCCTTGTTCCATGCAAGTGCTTTTCCTTAGCGTTTTTAGTTTCAGCTACGAGATTCTGGAATTCAGTTCTTATTTGCTCTAGTAACTGTCACTTTCTGGAAGCAGCTAGGATTATCATTAGAAAAAACTTAAGCTAACTTTTCTTAATAGGATTTTATATGCATATTTTAATGTTAATGGAGTAATTTTGAGTATGTCTTTCAAGAAAGCTAGACACACTTAATGATTTAGTCCATATTGATTCATCATTTACATTAATCCTGTTTTTAATCTATGTAGTACTAAGAAACGTCAGGCTGTTCCAAGGCATATCTTCAAATATCTTTGTCATTCTGAAACCTATATTGAAAAGATTCAAATGTGGAGATTCAAATCTATATGAACTTGATAATCAGTTTCACAAAATAGCAAAGAAAATTTTTTGTAGGATGAAATTTTAACATCCTTCAATATAACTCTGACTATCTTTCTAGCATTTTACAAAATTAACTTTTGACATCTGGTCAATTCTAGTAATCAGCTGACTCTGTGTCCAAACCAAACATGAATCCTTTTTGAATAAGTGATATGTTTTGAATGTTTAATTGATAAGTTCTGAATTATTAATTTGTGCACGCTAAAGATATCTTGCTTTTTTGTGCCTGGGGAAATATTTCTCCAGGCACAAGTTTACAGACAAGTAGTATGCCGTCCATTAGAGGACAGACTAAGAAGAGTGACTAGAATGATGGCTTGATGAGATAGCCATTAATTTATTAATTATAAATTTACTATCTAAAACTAGAGGATCAAAGAACTTCTAATGGAAACCATTATTCTGATTACTCAAATGAAATCTAGGGAAAGGTAACCACCAACATTTTTTGCAAGACAGATAGTGTAGCTTCCCATAGATTTATAACAACAAAGAGCTTTGACATGCATTTAGCTGTTGGAAACCTATTCAAGATTTGGTATCATATTGTTTTTTGATATCACGTGTGTTGTTTTAACACAGAAGGTAAAGTTTGAGGTAATGAAAAGCTGCCCCTTGATGTAATGTTTGATGAGGAATTTTTGTTGACACATCAAACACATCATAGGTAAAAAAAAAGTTCTTTTGACTCCACTAGAGTACCTTGCATGGTTCCTGAAAGCGAAGGTTGTAAATTATTTATAATAATTATTTTTAATAAACTTAGCAATTGTGTGAAGTTACACTACTCTGAAATAAATTTAGGAGTACAGATGAGTCTATCTTTTTATATACTACAGTCTATCCTCAGTCTGTTCACAAATTTTTGCTTTCAGTCCTTTAATTATGTTGATATTAAATATTTCAAACAGTTGTTGAGACTGTAAGATAGTTAAAACAATTTTATTGATCCACCACAACGCTGTTGTCATACTAGATCCCCTATGTATGCCTCTGATGAATAATATTACCTGAGCAATAGTTCTTTAGGATACGTGAAAAGATTTTTCCTTAAGATCATTTGACTATGTGAAATGCTTTCAGATGACAACACAATTAATTCTTTCTATGGAATTAAGTGCATTATTTTTAGATAAACCTTTTGGAAGCCCAAAGAAATAACACTGACCAAAATGACTGATACACGTGAGCTTTGTTATTTCATACTTAACTGGTTTTCAAAAGAGCAATCCTATAATAACATCTTATGTAAAATACACAATTCAGCACACCCTTTCAGGGTTCTTTATGAAAATGTTAGCTCTCTTAGATAAAAGGAAAAAGAAGGGTTAAAAAAAAAAGGAAAACTTTCAAAGCCTCAGTTTAGGACACTTGGACTATAGACTAAAGTCTGAAACAAAATAAGTCAGCCATTCTTCCTGCTAATGTAGGCACACTCCTTAACAAACTTCTGGTTGATAGGAAAACTTTTGTGTTCAGTCAGTAATAGAATAACAGATGCTGTACAGAAAAAAATTGAAAATCTCGTGGCCCTTTGTGTTGGACATGCAACATTTCCCTTATCTGTACTGCAGCTGAACATATCAGATGTCTGCTGCTCCTTCATCTTAAAGATGGATGCCTTCCATAATGTTCCTTTCATATTATTTATGACTTACCTGTGTTGATGTAGCACAAGTTAACCTTTCACATCATTCTGGAATGTCTGATGCTTTCTGTTTATCATTGGGGCATAAGACATAAAGCAGAAGGTAGTATATATGTTAAACAGTTGTAAAAGGACCTAGCTGAGGGCTAGGTTAGTACCAACTAGCCATTTAGGTTAATACAGTGCACAGAAGTCCATAATCTTAGTTTTAGAGGTTTTGGCTATGTCGAAAACATTAGAACTGCTGAATCTGTGTATCTGAACTAATCTCATATAGTTAATGAATCTGGATATCAGTGTTTCTGTTACTGACTGCAACACTCAGTCATGAAGAAAATGACTTCTGTAGATTAGAAAAAGTTATTGATTTTTGTTTCCATCCTCCTTTTCCTTTCTTTTTTTTTTTAAATTCAACATTACAGTGCTATTCAGAGATGAAGTTTCAATTCCTTGTCTTTGAAATGGCATTTTACATTAAACAATATTAAAATAATCTGTTTCAAAGACAGAACACATGGACAAGAAGAACAGTAAACCAAGAATTTCTTCTTATATCTGGATAGAGTTCTATAGCAAAATTGACAAAATAACACTTTCTCAGCTGTGTGTGTTAGCCCTTGGGGTCTTGGTTGTACAATGAGCAAAATTTAACCTCAGGGAGCAGAACTATATTGTACACATATGTAATGCACTAGAAGTGAAACAGCAGAGTGACAGCTCTAATACATGCTGCAGGGCAACATGCTACGATGTGAATGGAATTGCTCTGCGTCTGGAATTTCAGGGAAATCAAATAACTTACTGTTATGTGGCTGTGAAAATCTCATCATTTCTGTTGTTTTCCACTCTATCCCTTATAATATATTTTATTAAAAATGATTCAAGTTCATCCTTGAGTAGCCACAAACCATTTAGGTTCTAGACCCAGACAGCAAGCTATAGATAGTTCAGCACAGTGCTCTTAAAATGTAAAGAAAGCAAGAATATGGTTCTATGGCATTGCCATGCATTCTTAGCATTGTCCTTCCTTCTGTTTCTTCTTGCTTTCCTATATGTTCTATACCCTCATTTAAATGTTATTCTATTCATGCAAGTGGGCTGCATAGGAGAAAAATATTCTAAATAAAAAACTTTCCTGCAAGACTAATATTTGTGCAATATTAACTAGAATCCAGGTAACACTCAGTTGACTGGGATATGGAAGAGATATTCTAAATATAGTTTACTGTTTCCCCTTTGAGAATTTTTTCGAAACTCTGTGATTAAACAAAACCACATAAAAACATTCTCTGTAAAACATATAAAGAAAAAATTTCCTTTCAAAGTATTCATTTTAGATAGCCAATATGCACTTTTTGCATTCTCACAGCTTTTTGTCATATCTATGGATGATATCTTCTGCTCGAAAAGGGTAATATCCTATATATAAGATGAAAGAAAATAGGGAGATATCTAAAAGACATAGAACATGTTGTTGTGGAAAGAACTTGTAAAAATCATCTAGACCAAATCCCCTGCAATGAGCAGGGACGTCAACTAGATTAGGTTGCTCAGAGCCCCATCCAAACTAACCTTGACTGTTTCCAGGGATGGGGCATCTACCACCTCTCTGGGCAGCCTATGCCAGTGTTTCACCACTCTCATGGTAAAAAATTTCTACCTTATACCTAGTCCGAATCTACCCTCTTTTAGTTTAAAAATGCTACCCCTTGTCCAAAGGGTGAGCAAAAGGGTGTAGAGCAACATAGCAAAGTTCATTCCAAATGTTATTTTACTTAGGCCAGTTTCATACTGTTACATTAAGTGTGCGTGGAGAGTGAGTCCTGCCTGTCAACTTTACTGCACAAGAAATCAGAACTAAATATGTAACTTGCTCTGAAAATTTTCAGCAGCAAGGTGATGAATTGTTCTGTTTTTCCTTTACCTACCTTCATAATAAATATCAAACACGACAGCTGAAAAAAACTCCCAAACAAACAAAAAAATCTCTTCTCTGTCTTAACACAAGGTGTACAGCAGGAGAGGACTGTTCTGGGATTCTGACTTCCTGGAAAACACAAACTCAAAGTTCCAAATTTATTTTCAGTGACTCCCACATTATTAATAGACTGCTAATGGGATCCTGAATACTTAAGTATTCAGAAATAAAAATTCACTCTTTGATCCTCATTTGGAATATGATTACTTGATTCAATGTCAAACTATATGGCTGGTAATCTCTATGGACTAAATTCAACAAAGCATAAGTAGGTCAACAGACAAATCCTCCATTGTAATCAATAACAGAAATAAATTACTCTGGTATAGCATGTCAGTCTGCATTTGATTTGTTGACACATGATTACACTGAACTGTTAGCTTCATTTACTTTTATTGATTGTTACTGTGAAAGGCTTGCTAATTGCACATCAGATTTTTAAAGATGCTTAATTGCATACTTTACACTAGTGTTAAATTCCATACATTGACTATCTGTGAACTATATTCTAGGAAGTTACATCCCTATGCCATACCTGTTTTCTGCAGTATTATGGGTTATATCATTAGCTCAGTGACAGCTGACTCTAGAATTTCAGTTGGAAAGATGGATGAGAAGAGGAGCTAGCTCCATTTTCAAGGTTTGAATGCTACAGGTATGTTCAAAACCCTTTTTAAAAAATGTGTGATCCAGATCCAGACTTTGAACACTAAGCAGTCCAAGCAGTTTGTATCTCAGGGTTGAGTTAAGAAAAGATTTACCACTAAGTCAAACACCTCAGTAGTTAACCTATATATAAGTGCTCAAGTCTTACAGCAGAAACAAAAACTCAGTCACTTAGATCCTAACCTAAGTTAGAACTCATTTTCCATACCTGCCTTCTTCCTGGAAGTGGGAGATATCCACTCTTAGGTGACTCGGGAAGGAAAGCCTCCATATTACGGCTGTGGTTATAAAAGTACTCTGTGAGAGTCAGATGCAAAAGTGGCAAAAGATGGGAGGCTCCAAACTCAGTGACTGAAACCCGAGTTGGGTTTGCTCATACAATGAAGGAATTTAGGTGTGACCACACCTGTCATCCAGAGCCCAGTCAGCTCTAGAGTAAAGAGTTGTCTCCTTAGGGTGAAACTCCACAGAACTCCAGGAATTAACCAAATTTGGAAGTGGGTATTGTACAGGTTCTTAATTCTGTATTCTTAATGGCAATTTATATGTATTGCAATTTGATTCCCTTTTTAGGTACCCAGATTTCTCTCTTGACATTGCCACTTGTGCTTCAAATTTACCATAATTTACAAAGAGGAGCAAAATGTGCCGAGAAATTTAATGTCTGTGCCCAGCATATTTATGGATGATCTCTTTGAAAAGTGTTTTAACTTCAAGTCAGTCTGTACTCAGTCTTTTTTCAAGTAATATTCTGCTGAAATAGAAGGAGGTCTGTGAGCGTATGAGTATGAATAAAATTACAATAAGAAAAAGCCAATAAAATTACCAGAACTTTAGCTAACCAATTTCAAATCTGAAAACAAAGCTTGAACTAAGAGCTGCTTCTTATTTTATTCAAGTCACCCTGGTAAAGCCTATAAAAATATAAATCATACTTTTTGCTAATGTGCTCTATCTGGAGACTGTTAAATCATTCTGCAATAATATTGTCCTGGGTAACTTTGTGAGCAATGTGGGTTTAAAAGAGTCTGATGGTCAAGACTATCTGAAATGTGTCCAATAACCACAGAAATGAGACATAATTTAGGCAAACACTGGAGTAATGTGTTAAATCTGCCAGGCTTCACATTATCACACCAGGTAAAAACTCTCCCTTGGGCATCACCTGGCATAAGAGGTCTCAGGTCTGAGGAAAGTAAAATATCTAAATGCTCAACATTTTTTGAGTCACAAAAATATACAGAAAAATCAGTCACTGTTCTGTCTGCTTCTGCAAATCTGAAACGAGATTATTTTTTTGAAAATAACATTTTGGTAGTAAATAGTCCTAGCCAACTCAATTTCTGGTTTTGTTGAGAGGTTTGAGTTAAAAAGTGCGGAGATCAGCGCTGGAATAAAGACCTCCACAACTTTTCTGGGTGCAGCTGGTAGGGCGATTTTATTATAAAAGTAGCGGGGCAACTGAATGGCTTAAAGGGAGGAACAAAAGGGCACAAAAAAGCCCTACACAAAATGGCTCCAGCCTTAAATAGCATGGGTAAGGAAGGCACTAGAACAGAAGGTGGGGTTTAGGCGGAGCATGCAAATTACAACCAATCATAGGAGATAGAGGCTGAACATAACCTTATATGGTACTGCATCAAATATTAACCAATGAAAGAACAGAACATACATACAATACAATACAATACAAAAACTTATATGCAAAACCTACGATTTCCTTATTAATTACACATTTTTATACCACCACAAAAAAGTTAGATCAGAAGTGATGAGGAAAGTCTGATACTTCAGACTTATGAAATATTTGAGGGTGCACACTGTTTATCACCTCATAACAAACCTTACTGACTGCTTTTGTTTGCCATCTGATTCTCTTGTTACTGGGAGCAGAAACATTTCAGGAAGAAAAGTGTTCTTACAGCCACGAGGTCACTTGTTTGCTGTGTGCTTTAGGGGTAGCTAACCGGTTCTGTGATCTCTCCTTGCTCTCCAGAGTGGAAACAGTGTGTTGGTTGGTCTGATCCTTTGCCCAGGTCTTCAGGTGTACAGTGGCCATGTCATCTCATGCCTCTCAACTGCGCCAAAGACCACAACGGGGCAGAAAACAACCCTTGTGGTCTGAGCGTTGCTGCTTTTAAAACCTTTAACTGCTTCTTAGGCCACATTGCTACAGAGATGACTAATGACACAATTGACTCCTTGGAAAGAGCAGGGGGCAGTATATTGCACCTACTGTAACAAGACAAAGTATAAACCACAAACCACAAATCATCCTCATGATTTGGAAGCAGGTAAATATTTTTCTGCCAGATTCCCAGACAGCTGTAAAAGAGTAGGAGTGCCCAGGTGAAAAGCTCCTCTATGCTCAGTCAAGCAATCTAGATTTAAAGCAGAAAAAATAAAGTAAACTTCTTTTTTCCCTCTTGAAACTGGGGAAATACTTGGCTGCTTTTTACCACTAATTTGGAACTATGAACATTTGACTCCAAACTAGTCCTGGGAAGAAAATTGCAAAAAGAACGTTTTCTCATATGGTATTTTTCTGACTTGGGCAGATATAGAAATTGCTGTAAATTTTATGAGGAAAAATATTTGGTGGTTATTCATACCCCAAACATGAAGTCCTTTGTAGTGAAGATAGCCTTCAGATATTTATTCACTGTATGAGAAGCTGGGGATTGATTCCCAGCTACCCTGATTTTGCATCTATCTTCTTGGATAAGTTGTGAGGCAGTTGCCAAAGTGGGAAGTGCACCAACAATACTCACCACCTGCCACAACAACATGTTGTGACTCTGAGCATATCTAAGACTTCTCTAATTTATATTCACAGGCAATCTACTTTTACCCATGCTGAAAAAGCAGGATCAGTTCCCCAAGTCTCTGAATTTTTAAAAGTTCTCTTGTTTTTCTACAAATGTTATGCACCAGATGATGAACTTCACTTAATTAAAGGGAAGTGTTACTAATACTGAATGCATTGTTATGATTTCCTTTGAAGTATTTCTAGTTGCCTGTGCTCAAACAAACTCATTTTGGAATTACCAGGGAAAAGGATAGTGAAATTTATAAAAGCAGCACAAAAGCACCCAGCAGAGGCTAAAGAATGGGAAATTTATGTTTATAACTGCGTGGGGGGAATCAGACAACACCAAGGATTTACAAAACCTATTGAAGTACAAGAAGAAAAGGATATAAAATATCCATGAAAACATTTATGGGAGATATCAGAAAAAAGATTATCTTGGAGATTTGGCTATGAGAGTCACCACATAGGAGAAGTGGGAGGAAGAATGCCAGTGGCTTTTAAGCAAACTCCTACATTTCTAGGATTTTTTTTTAATAAAAATATATTAGAATATAAAAGAATTTAAAGAACCTTCATTACTTAACTAAGATATTAGTAGAAAGTGGGAACTGATCTCCTCTTGGCAATGACAAGTACTGCCTTCTAAGAGATGAAATGACAAAAAATACTTTAAATTCCTAAGCCAGACCTTCAGTGGAAGTAATGAGGATGACATAGTTACAGTAAGTTTTGAAATGCAATACTGGGAGGCTTTGGGCCACCAGAAGCAACAGAGGAAATGAGCTGCCCACACAAGGCTGCCGGTGCAGGATGAGGAACCATTGCCTCTTCATGTCAGCACTGTGCTACCTTCAAGGGCTCTGCTGATTTCCCCTGCAGCCATGCAAAGGTGAGAGCTCTTGAACTGAGGATAGTCCCTCACTATTCAACCTGCTGGAAGTTGGCACAGATTGCATATACTGAAAAAACACATTCTGCGCTATTTTTGCTTTCCAAGAGGGATCCAAGGCAGTGCTCTGAGTACCATTCAAGGCAGCTGACTGATCTTGAACACCCAGCAGGGATGTTTGAAGTAAGCAGCTGCAAATGGAGACGCTTGAAAATTTTCAAATACATTTTTATGTAAATATGTGTGCTTTACACAACATTGAATATGTTAACAACAAGCTACACGGTTTCCTCCTTTTCTTCTTTTATTTCCCTTTTCTATTCACCAATTCCTGCCCACAAAAGGAGAAACAGAGAAAAGATGTCTGACAAAAATAAAGGTAAAATAAACAAAAATGATCAAATCAAAACAAGGAAATGTTTTCAAAATCATAGCAAATTAAGACAAATATTCACGAAAAATTCATGAGAGAACATTGATAGCATTAACAAAAAATCTTTATTAACTATGTGTGTTTTTATATGTTTTTAGAAAGCCTAAACCAAAAAAAAAAGGAAACAAAAAAAAAGGAAAAATAAAAAAGCAGAAAAGGTGTTTTTGTTGCTAAATCATGAGTGTCTGTAGAAAGGTCTTGAAGATTTTAGGTGTTAGGCAAATCAAGTATTAATTTCCCAAATAAGGTTATTATAGTCTTTAAGAAATGCATCTCATTCCCTCACAGGACAAATATTCAGATTGTCTTGAAATCCAAGCTAAAGAGAGAACTCAGTGATGAAATAAATGCAAGTGATTTGACTGCAAATAAAAATTTCCTAAGCAATGGGGCTATTGCATTTCACAGTTTGAGTAGTAGCTCTTTTTTATCTCTTTTTTCTTTTTTTTTTAATGTGAACCTTTCTGTATAGACCTTTTGTTTTGTGTTCTATGAATGCCTTTTATAAACACTTAGAGAACCAAACTATATTACATTTCTCTCTCCCAGTCCCTTCCCTCTCCCAGTTCTTCCATTCTTTTTCAATCAAGAGGACGGGGCCATTTGTTAATTAAGACAGAATTTGGGGCTTGCTTTGTACTTCTAAACACGTCTCATCTGCTTGAGAGCCTCTCTAATGTACTCCCTTGTTGAATGTAGAATTGAGCCATGGAAACTCAGCAATTCATTTAAGTGTTAGAAAGTTGCCATCTCACAATTGCAAGACTCAGCCCTTATGAACCCACACTACCTTGGAGCAGATGATAGATCTTATATCATCTTGGCAAAAAAAATGGTATAACAAATATTTTTTAATTTTCTTTAATATGTGTTAAATCAATATAATTGGGTTAGCAGCTAAAATATTAAATTTTAAACATCCTTCACAATTCATCAGTCTACTTTCAGGTGAATTCTCATAACCTTGGAAATCTGTAAAGCTGAAAATGTGTAAGACATCTCCTTTTAGTTTAAATTTATAAAAATGATCTCTTGCCCTACACATCTGTAAAATTTAAAATCAGTGCAATTTGTATACTTTAGAAAAAAAAAAAAAAGTTAAAATTGAGTGAAATGTACCATGGTTTTCAATCGCTTTCAATTACCATTAAACCTTTCTGAGAGCAATTTGCATAATGTTTCATAAACATGTAGGCAGATTAACCTTTTTAGTTAATTTATTCATTAGCAGTAAAAATTCAAAGCACCTCTTATGAGAAAATAATGTCTTGCTGTTAAATTACATGGAAACAAAGCAATTGGGACATAGTTGCCTTAGTTTTCCATGTGTCAAAGCACAAAATAGTGGAGAGAATAAAGCTTCGCCTGTTAGCAGAGTGTTGATTAAATTGTGTTTGTGAACAATTAGCAGTATTAGAAGAAGATTAGGTGAAGTATTAATTAGAGATGGGTTAGAAGTGTCCTGCCTGGTGCAGGTACCTGCAAATACAGGGCATGGAAGAATGAAAAAGCGTGAGAAAAGGCAGAGGGTTTTACTCTTTCCTGCCTTAAATTTCTTTTAACCTCATATATTCTGTCAGTGGAAAGTGTGGGAATTTAACACTGTTTTTCTGTCACTCTATGATCCCTTTACAAGTCTGTAACTGGCTGCTTGAGATAGAAAGGAGTGGTCACATTCCTTGCTCCCCCATTGTGGTCTCCATCCTTCATTTTGTCTCTGAAGGAATTCTTCAAAAGTTACATCATTATCCGTTTGTGGGAATGTAAAAAGTGGTTGAAGTTTTACACTTATGTAGTATTTTATTAGCCAGGTTCTTAAGGCATTTTATACAACAGGAGATTAAACCCATCTCATGAGCCAGAATCAAATAATTTGCAGATTGATTTTAAGGCACTAGCAGGTCTATCATTTTGGGTAAAATTATACATTGGGTGACGCAGGCCACAGTAGCATGTAGAGGGCAGATGCTTAGCTGATGAGGATAGTCAGAGCTTGAATGGGTAGTTTACACCAATTTTGGACCTATCCTTACACATATTCATTAAGAAATAAAATAAAACCTTTCTGTACATGTGAAACTGCAGACTGATCTCAGTTCACACATGCTCTGTCATACATCATAATGCTATCCATTGCCTTTAGAGTGTATCTAAAACAAATATACAATTGCAATGAGTGTCCCTATCTTTACCCTATTTACTTATTTATATGTATGAATATTTAGATTGACACATCTGCTATATAACCCTATTAAGTCTATAATAACTTCCAATTTTAAATGTCAGAACAATCAAACTGATATTTTTACACTTTCTCATATCTTTTTATGGTTTTACATCTGGAAGAGATATAGTGATCAAGATTTCAAAGTTAAGGAAATTCCACTCGCCTTTCTAGTGACTCAAAATAGGCAGATTATACAGGTGGCATGAGAATGTTGAAATCACTAAGTGCACAAGTATGCAGAGGCATTAAATTACCTAATATTAATTTATGGTCCTCTTGCATTGTTGTCATGTGCTGCTAATGGAATGTGGTTGACTTAACTGATATAAGTCACACACAGAAGTGGCAACAATCTCAAACTAGCCTCTGGAAAGAGCTCATAAAAATAAATAGACTCACTGTAGAAATTTAAAACAGGTTACATGTTTAAGGATGATTTCTTAGCTTTTAAAATATTTGCCAACTGCCTAGTTGGCAATTATCTATTAAAAAGCTCTGCTCTCCTTCAACAAATAAACACAAACAAAAAAAATCAGAAAATGAAACAATGTATTCAAAAAATGAGGGTTCTAAAAGTCTAGGGGAAAACAGTGGTTTTTCTTACAAAGGTCTCGTGAACTTAGCACTATATTTGCTGTGGGTGTTTTTTAACATACCTTACAAAGCACTGAAAGCAGCTTTGAAATAAATAAAATTTTCAGCAGAAACCAAGCGAGATTCCTGGATTCTGTCTATATTTATGATCAAATGTGTGTCTCAGAGTAAAAAAACCCTTCTTGTCACAGCCTACTGGAGTGCAGATTCGAATCACAGATGAGTCTCAACCTAAAACCTCTTTAGTGTTTTGCTTTCTCACTCAGTTTAGTTTGGTCCCCATTCAAGCTGCTCTCTGAACTTCCATTAATAACCTTTCAAAGGAGGAAAGACATTTTTCCAAAACTGTCTTCACTAGTTTTGTGTTCCACCAAAAGTACAAGTTGTTATATTGCATTTTATACATGGAGGTGAGACTCTACCCTCACCTTATGTCCGTGGCTGGATTGCAGAGTAATATGTAGATGTAGTTCTTAGGTAATAGCTGGGAACTGTAGAAAGGCCTGCAGTGTGAACTGAAGCAGACATCTACCTATACTCCCATTAGCAATATGTAGTTAACAGGTCACCCAGAGAGCTTGTGTAGCCTCCATCCATGGTAATTTTCAAGATGTTACTAAAACAGACTTCCAAGAAGGGCAAGAAACATCTGTGGTCAACAAAACAAATCAGGCACTTGCATCACACAGAAGAAGCAGGGCTGTCTCACCAGGTTTAAGCCCTCGATCAAGCATCATTGAATATGATTTGGCTGAAGTATGTGAGAGTTGCACATCTGGTTTAAAACAAAGAAACAAAGACTCTTTTCATTCCATACCCACTCATGTTTGAACTTTTCCTATCATTTTTACTTAATAGAAGAACGATCATGTTGTTTGCATTGACTATATATCATGCATAACAATCAAACTAGGTTGCAATAAGAGGACATTTTTCCCTTTTTCTTATTTGCATTTCAAATGCTTCTTCACTTTCCTGTCTTTGATAACGATGTACAAGGCACTCAGCTCATAGATAGGCAGCTGGATGGGGTTTGGTTAATAAAGTTACTAGACCATGGCACTAAGTGAAACATCCAGTCTCATCTTAAAAACCTCCAGGGACAGTGAATCCCCCACTTCCCTGGGCAGTCCATTTCAATGTCTGATTACTCTCTCTGTAAAAAATTTCTTACTAATATCCAACCTAAACTTCCCATGGCAGAGCTTAAGAACGTGCCCTCTTGTATTACTGCTGGTTGCCTGGGAGAAGACCGACGCTTACCTGGCTACAACCTCCTTGCAGGTAGTTGTAGAGAGTGATGAGGTCTCCCCTGAGCCTCCTCTTCTCCAGGCTGAACAACCCCAGCTCCCTCAACCTCTCCTCATAGGACCTGTGCTCGAGTCCCTTCACCAGCCTTGTTGCTCTTCTCTGGACCTGCTCCAGCACCCCAGTATCCTTCCTGAACTGAGGGGCCCAGAACTGGACACAGTACTCCAGGTGAGGCCTCACCAGTACTGAGTCCAGGGGAAGAATCACTTCCCTGGTCCTGCTGGCCACACTGTTCCTGATCCAGGCCAGGATGCCATTGGCCTTCTTGGCCACCTGGGCACACTGCTGGCTCATGTTCAGCTTCCTGTCAATCCAAACTCCCAGGTCCCTTTCTTCCTGGCTGCTCTCCAGTCACTCTGTCCTCAGCCTGTAGCGCTGCCTGGGGTTGTTGTGGTTAAAGTGCAGGACCTGGCACTTGGCCTTGTTGAATCTCATCCCGTTGGAATCAGACCATCTCTTCAAATTGTCCAGGTCCCTCTGAAGAGCCCATAGTCATATTTATGCTCCCTGTACACATTGACAAAGCTTGTCCTGTGAGAATGATCAAGGACCAAACAATGCTAGAGAAGCATGTAAGTTCAGGGATTGACACAGATAAATGGAAACCCATCAGGAAAACAGGGGGTTGCATTTTTGATAGATAACACCTTCTAGAAATGTTATCAGAGACTTGCTTCATGATTAAGAATTAGTAACCAGTGAACCTAGAAATAGGAATAGTGTGCCATATACAAAACCCACTATGCTTATGATTCTACAAGAATGGTAATGTGGGATTTGCTTACTAAGAAAATGTCAAACACTTCAAACACAAACATATGCCCCTACAAAGGCTGTCAAACACCCTCTTTAGGCTAAATGGATATTTCACTGGAAGTTTCCACCATATCATAGGTCTGTGTTCTTTCTATATATATATTAGCCACATCATTCCCTACAAAGTGCCTGAAGTAGTTGAAGCAATCACCTCAAAGATGATAATAAATTTCAGTGATATGAACCCCGAATATTGAATGTAGGAATGCTTTTGTATAAAGTATACTTCAATAACACTTTGCTTTGACTTTCATCAAGAAATCAGTTTGTAAGATCATAAAATATTGAAGTCAACATTGGATGTGTCATAATCTTCCTGAAAGAATCCTAAATGCAATTGTATTGTCAAAACACCCTAGGGAGCAAAACTTTGTAAGGAGCAATTAGTGTTATAACTGTGGCACTTTGGGGTTTTTTTGGGAAGGGAATTGGAGCCAAATGGAAGACAAAGCTCACTCCTGTTAATAAAAGGGTTAAATATTAAATCAAATGGCAAAGAACTGGCTTAAAACTCTGGGGATAAAAACAGAAATCTTTTTTAATTTTGAAGCGCCTGCTCTGAACAATTGCATATCCCGCTTGACAGGAAAAGCTTCTCTTAATGTCTCCTCTTGGAGTAGCTTCCATTATTCTCCATCCGTTAAGCATAAATCGTAGGAAATTAGACATATTTTAAGAGTCTTAAGCTCATTTCCCTGTTATAACAAGTATGGCATAAAGTGTTTAAATGCAATGTAAACTGGTGTCTATTTAATCCAGTGGTGATTTATAATCATTGTAATGCATCTGTTTATTTCAATGCCCAATTCGAAATGCAGACTCCTTCTGTTTCCCAAGGAAAACAGAAACTTGAATGTATGTTTGGAAAGGAAATATCAGTGTTCAACCAAAGAGATCTTAATAGAAAATGCTGAATGAACACGAGGGAAACAAAAAAAAGAGATGATTCTTCTATCATAGATGAAATAAGATGGTCAGCTATTTTCTAAATGAACTTTATTTTTTCAGACATATTAACTTACTAAATTTAGGTAAATACAACAGTTTTGGACAAAACAGGATGATTGTATCTTATGTATGACACAGTTCAGGGGCCTCTTCAGTCACAGGGTATATGGAAGATTAAGATTTGGTCACTTTAGTACCTAAATAAACCCATAACCTGGGCAGGAATCTCTTCTTGACATCCGAAGTGCTATAACTCCTCAGTTATTCTGGATCGCCATTGCATCCATTGGAGTCACTCCATGAAATATAAATAGATATTCATGGTTAAATATTCATAAGGGAAAATAATTAAAACTGTCCTCTATATTTTTGATGGGCTTTCTGGTCACTGGACCACAGAGCAGTTATTAATCATGCTGTTCTATGAGTCATATTCGACAAGAAGTATGCAGAGAGCCTCATTTTTGCTGTAGCCTGGTGGTATACTATGCTCATGGTTCATGCCAGTGAAAGCTCAAACAAGCACAGGTAGGACTTCAGCCTAGACCTTCACTGAATCACAGAATCACAGAATCATTCAGATTGGAAAAGACCTCTGAGATCATCAAGTCCAACTCATGACCCAGCACCACCCTGTCAACTAGACTGTGGCATGAAATGTCACATCCAGTCTCTTCTTAAATACCTCCAGGGACAATGACTCCACCACCTCCCTGGGCAGCCCATTGGTAACTGACCTTGGTAACTATTACTTGAACTGAAGTATCAGTTTTTCTGTATCCAAGGAAAAGGCTGATGCAGACATCTGTCTCACACCAGCCAGTGCAGAGCTGGGAGGGCACTTACCCCGTTTGAGTGGAGTGCTAGAAACCCTTGCTTGTACACACCTTCATGAAATGACAGGACTTCATTTCTAGGTACCTAATTCTCCTCATAGGCAAAGCACATGCATGTTGCTACTTTAGAATCACAAAGAATAAAATGGCTTCTTGCCTTGACATGACTAAATCACTGACTAGCAATTAGTTTAGATTTTGTGGCTGTTTCTGTTTTATTCTGTTGATTAGGTAGCTTTGGAATATCGATGTAAATACAAAAGCTTAAAATTTTCTGAATGTTTAGCAGATACAATTATTCCCTTTGAAAATATGTTCTGTAATGTGCTGTTTATTCTTTATTAATTTTTTTTTTTTTTTTACCTGTCACAGGAAGTTCTTATTTTATATATATTTTACTTATAAACTTACAGAGGATTCTACAAGGCCTTGAAAACAGAAGACGGGCCTACATACCAGGTCTAAAGCCCTCTACTCAGCGCAGAAGGTCAAATGCTTCTGACAGATAAAACCTCCATTCTGAATTGATGGTCTGAACACTTTCAGACTCTTTTCAGTACTAGCCATGTAGTTCAAGACTCAGTAATTCAGTACATTACACCTCAGTCAGTGAAGAATGAATTGGATATTGCCCCCACTTTAGGAGAAACCCTCAAGGCCATACAGCAGGTGAAAATCGGCAAGGCAGCTGGGGTTGATGGAATTTCACCGGAAGTCTGGAAGCATGGGGGCCAAGCACTCCATGCTAAATTTCACGAGTTCGTACTACGCTGTTGGGAACTAGGTGAACTACCATCAGACCTTCAAGATGCAGTCATCATCACTTTGTATAAGAAGAAAGGAGATAAATCAGACTGTTCAAATTATCGATGTATTACTCTACTCTCCATTGTTGACAAAATCCTGGCTAGAATACTTTTGAGCAGACTAATACCCGCTATAGCAGAAGGAATTCTACCTGAAAGCCAGTGTGGTTTCAGAGCCAACAGGAGTACCACAGACATGGTGTTCATTCTCAGACAACTGCAAGAGAAGTGTAGAGAACAGAACAAAGGTCTCAATGTAACTTTTGTTGATCTCACCAAGGCTTTTGATACTGTGAGCAGAAAAGGTCTGTGGCAGACTTCGGAATGCTTAGGTTGTCCCCCCAAGTTCCTTAAAATGATCATCTCACTTTATGAGGATCAGCACGGCCAAGTCAGATATGGCAATACACTTTCTGAGCCCTTTCTAATAACTAATGGTGTGAAACAAGGCTGCGTTCTTGCACCAACCCTATTCAGTCTTTTTCAGCATGATGCTCCAAAGGGCCATGGCAGACCTCGATGATCAGGATGGTATCTACATTTGATACCGTACTGATGGAAGCCTTTTCAACCTAAGGCAGCTGAAGGCCCACACTAAGACCTTAAACCATCTTGTCCGGGAGCTGCTTTACACTGACTACGCCGCCCTCGTCGCCCACACAGAAGCAGCTCAGCAGCGTTTAACATCCTGCTTTGCTGAGGTTGCTGAGCTCTTTGGGCTGGAAGTCAGCTTAAAGAAGACAGAAGTTTTCTATCAGCTGGCACCTCAGGAAGTCTTCCATCATCCCCATACAACCATTGGTGAATCAGAGCTCAAATCAGTCCAGCAGGTTAATTACCTAGGCAGCATCATCTCCTTGGATGGTAAGATTGACGGAGAGATACACAACAGGTTCGCAAAGACATATAGCGCTTTCGGAAAACTCCATAAAAGAGTCTGGCAAAATAAACACCTGAAGAAAAGTACGAAGATCAGTGTTTACAAAGCCATAGTGTTGTCTACTCTCTTATATGGGTCCGAATCATGGGTCATTTACCGCCACCACCTGTGACTCTTAGAATGCTTCCACCAACACTGTCTCCGTACAATCCTAAACATCCACTGGTCAGATTATGTGACCAATACATCTGTTCTAGAACAAGCAGCAGTCACAACTATTGAGGCCATGTTGTTGAGAACACAGCTACGTTGGGCAGGGCACGTCTCCAGGATGAAGGACCACCGCCTCCCTAAGATCTTGCTTTATGGTGAACTTGCAATCGGCTGCTGCAAGAGAGGAGCCCCGAAGAGGAGATACAAGGACTCCCTGAAACAACATCTCAGCCTTGGCCACATTGACCTTCATCATTGGTCTACTCTGGCCTCCAATCAGGAGGTCTGGAGACACACTATCCATAACGTTGCTGCTTCTTTTGAGAATGCACGCAGGATCACCATTGAAGAGAAAAGACAACGCAGATGATGACTTATAAATATGCCATTCAGATGCCCACAGAGATGATGCTTATATTTGTTTGTTAATGGCACACAGAGATATAGATTAAAGACAAGACAATCTAATGGTTTTCACCATCTCCTTTCAGATTATTTATTAATAAATTGCATTTTGGTCTACTAGGACCGGAAAAAGAATCAGAAGAAAAACTGAATTCATAAATAACCTCCCACTTGGAAACGTAAGGTGATGAGCTTGACATGTAGCAGCACATGGTACATTCAGGGATTCTCTGAATTTTAATCAGAGTACTACAGTTGTAAGACTGTTCAAGTTTCTCTCTGCTTCTTATCTCTCTTCTCCTTCCCTTTTCCCTTCCTCTCATTCTTTCCTCTCTTCTCACTTCTTTCTCTCCCTCCCCCACATCTTTCTGTCCTTCCATGCCCATTAAACCACTTAACAACCAGATATCTGAGATTGGAAAAAAATGAAAACCATTTACCTTAAAGGTTTTGAAAGGAGTGGAGAACACTCTATACCTAGCAGTAGACAGCTAGGAAGGTTCAAACAGTTTCAGGTTTTGGTCTTGACAGAATTTGGATAGGTTTCTTTGTTTGTTTGAATTTTCTTAAAAAAAATATGTCTAGAGTGTGTATTTTGATCATGGACAACTATGTTCTCATTATAAGGTAATCACTTTTTTTTTTTATTTTACTGTCTTCTCTGCAGGTAATTCTTGGGTTATTAACAAATGCTGTAAAATAGTGTGTGTGTGTGTGTGTGTGTGCATATGTGCACATGTATATTTGACTCTGGTTTGTAATAGCTCTGAGCGAATTCACCGCTAAGGATTTCTAAAGTGATTTAACATTTCACTTCCTAAAATAACAGCATATTTCAACATGAACACTTAATTATTTTAAAGGTTTATTTGATTTCATACTCTCTTTATGTCATGTAGCTATTTTATGCTTCTTCCACTTATATGAGTTTAGACTGTGTTTGTTTTAAGTTTATATAAACACAATTCAGAAATACTGAAAATAGCTATTAGCTTAGAGTGTTACATCAATTTAAAACCTGATTCAGATGTTTCCATAAATGAAATAAATGGAATTCGGCACTAGTTGAAGTAGAAAATGCTGGATATAGCAAAGTCACTGAATGCTAAAAATCAAAACAGCTCAAGAATCCAAGGTACAAACACAAAATCAGTACTATTGAGCTCTCTGACAGAAATGAGAAGGGGTTAATGTTTTATTCTTCCATTACTGGATGAACATTTACATTATTATTAATAAACCAAATCAAGTAGTTTATTTTAAAACTTAATCCCTTAGGAAGTAAAAAAAAAAATCACACTTTCTGTAACGGGAGTAAAAAGGAATAAGGGGAAAAAATATAAGAACACAAGAATTTAGTTCCAAATGATGAACGCATAATTCTGAGGATAATAAAATTTTTCAGCTATGTATGGAAGTTCTTCAGCTGAGTTTGAGAGTGGAGCTATTTTTAACCATGAGCTAATTATTGTTAAGAACTGCAGGGCCCAGATTTTGCTTGAAACAGTAAAAACAAGTGCAAAATATACAATGAATAATAATAATAATAATAATAATAATATCTGTACTAAGATCTATATTCTGGTGTTGAACCCAGGGCCTAGAAAGAGATGAATAGGAACTAAACTCCATATTTTCCTTATACTATGTAAACATGATTTCTCCTATGCCGCCCTCAGCAAACGAGCTTACATAAACTGCTTGTATTGGCCTTCATTAATTATTATGTTGGGGTTTTTTTCTAAACTTGAAAAATTTCTCCAAAATATCTATTTTTTTATCTGTGTAGGGATGTGTAATAATAGTAGTTTCTTGTAGCAGGACAAAGAGCATGGACATTTGAACTAAACAGGGATACCCTGAATTCAAGGCATGATTCTAGCCTGCAAGCGTCTGACATTTATTTTCTTAATTTAAAGTAGTAATCTGAGGACCTCCTAAGTGTTGTGAACATAGTAGACTAAAGACCTGAACTTCTGGATTAATGTCAACCTGTAACAGAAAAAAATACTCAGAAGTTGCTTTCCACCACAAAAATCCCAAAATAAGTACAACAGAAGCAACCATGGTGAAATCTGTAACACACTACTGAATATTAGCTACAGCTTGCAAAACACTTTTTTACATTGAGGCATGTTTTGTAAGTCACTCCATCAAAAGTAGGAGGAATACTTGCAAAGCAAATACTATATGCAAGTA
Source organism: Manacus candei (assembly GCF_025592945.1). Lineage (NCBI taxonomy): Eukaryota > Metazoa > Chordata > Aves > Passeriformes > Pipridae > Manacus > Manacus candei. The sequence goes on from NW_026138115.1 coordinate 6,120,177, forward strand.
GTTGAACTGGTTCCCAGCTCTGTAATATTTGAAAACCTTTCTTATAAACCAGGTCACAATGACTGCAGCAATCCCTGTACCCTTTGGCACTTCTCTTTTGAGTTACAGAAACACTTCTTTGCATGAAGTGTTTTGATAGTTCACACAGGAGCAAGGTTGGTTTATATAATGAATATGCCTGTGTTTCAGGTGGAAGTCTTTTATCAAGGACAAAGATTTGGCAGTACTCCCTAAATGTAATGAAACACCAGCTTTGGTCTGTGTACTTTGGAAATTTATTCCACAATCAGTTCCACCAAGATGTACATTATTAGCATGTCTCAGTGCTACATACTGCCTATAAGTAAACTAAGTCTCTCTTACATATCCACAGTACTAGAACATAAAACCATGGTGCTGTCCAAAGAGGCACAGCACACTGTGTGAGACACAGGATTTGAATCTCATGGAGGATTATTTAATTATTCAATAATTTATTTTTCTTTTATTTTCCTCACTTTCTCTTATTGTCTTTCTTTACTCCTATTTCTTCTCTTACTCTCTCTCTTTCTTTACTGTTTTCTTAGTATTTTGGGTAACTTAAAACTGGTGAGTTGAATTTTTCACTAGGTTGTATGGGTTAGCATGTGCTAAGTCATAGCTTTGTGGAATGCTTTGTTTTGATAGCATGTAACCTTTTTAAACTTTTGCCAAGATTCTTATTTTCTCGCATATTTCATCAGTAAAAATATCTCCTGAGAAAACGCGTGCAGTGTTCTCTCTGTACACTACTCAAGGTATTGAGGAACCAAAAGCTCTGCAAAAGTTCAATGTGCAAACTTTTGGAGCCTTACGTATATTTTTTAAAGTAAAACTCCTGGTTGAGCTTATGACTCCATGGCTTGGGTCCTACAGGCAAGCCTCTTCTCCCTCCTATCCTTGCATAATCTCTGAATCCTCACATCACCCCCCTGCCCCCAGCTCCCTTTAATCAGTTTAGTTTCTAACCATCTCAGATGTGAACTTCTGAAGTATGTGTGGGAAGAGGCATAGACTGTTTATATTCAAGGAGATTTATGCAGAATTCAGTTGACCATATAACCACAGCTTATATTTTTTTCTCTGAGCTCCTGCTGCAGTCAATGGAGAAAATGTGGTTCCTCTTGTGATTTGCCATCCATAACAGGTTAACAGGATCTGTGAACTGCCTTCTGAACCTAAGCTTGGATGCTTAAAGGCAGTAGTCCCCTAAGCATCAATGCTCGCTTTATTTTCATCTCTCACATGTTTTAGCCAATGCTTTGTGAGTAGTGCCACGGTCCGAGGGGGGATGGGGCCATGACACAGCACGGATGGGTTTGAAGACAAGGTAGGGGTGCAGATGGAATGCTTTATTGTAGCGTGCACAGAATTTTTTATCAGTTCAGGTGGAGAAAGGGCCGGAACATGGGGTGGAGCGTGAGACAGAAAAAAGGGGGAACAAATCGGGATAGGGACACAGGCAAAAGGGGGAGGAACATGGGAGGAGCCAGGGAAGGAAAGGGCGAATGGTGGCTGTCTCCTCTCTGCAGCTTCTCCGGACAATCAGAGAGGGAAGCAGGGAAGTGAGCATGCCTGGGCATGCCCGGGAGATATAAATTCTGGGGAAACATACAGTGTGTATATACATAATAACTGTAAAGTCTGTATCATAAAGTCCTTTCAATTGCTGTACATATTTTTCCACTTCTGAAATCATTTCCATTCTGATTCCTGGTCCTCGACAGAGTAGTCTGGTGTAAAGACGGTAGAATCTGGCCCAGAGTTCCTATGAACTCATACTGGCAGATGGTAAAGGACCTAACCTGATTCTGACATTTCCCATTCTGCTTTAGAGGATATACACCTGTATTCTTCAGATATTCAGAAACACCTAAAGGTTCACCTTTCAGAATATAAAGGACCCAGAAATACTAATACAATGGCTGCACAACATCAATGAAAATATTCACACCACACTAAAGAACCAAGTGGGAAAAGCATGTCCTGAATACTGTTGTGCACTGTAACCAAAAGTACCCTATATAATGACAAAAATGGTAATTTTTCACAATCCCTGTCATTCACTGAAAGTGTATTTTATCTTTTTTTTTTTTTTAAATTGTGTATGTGGGGCAAGAAAATGGCATATTCCTTGTCCTGTAGATAATTTTTTGCATTTCTGTATTGACTTACTTAGGCTATGTGCATATTGTGAGATCTATGAGAATTTCTGGGCTCCTGCATCCTGACTCTCACATCAGGGTGAGGTTTGGACTTGTGCTATTTGCCTCATCCTATGTACCCTGGTTTCTGCAGAAATGAAACCCAGATGGGAGACAGGAGCTACAAAATGCTTATCATGCAGACCTTCAGCCCAGACTGTTACATCGTCATATGCTAAACATGCTCTCTCAGGCCATATTAAAAAATAGTTCCTGCATAATCAATGATGTTTTTTCCAACAGATTCTCTGATTTGAGCAAGACAGATGTTTGCATTGCATATGCCATTTTCTACCATTAGATTTCAACTATCAATACTGAACATAAAAGCTCATAGAATAATCTTGTTTTACCACATACTACTTACACTTTTGCAATACAATTAAGTTGGGCCTCAATATAAGAGGGTTTGCTTCTATCAGTTGCAAAAACCACAGCCTTATGAAGGTTGTTTAGCATTTAATTCTTTACTTCTAACCTTATAAATCACACAAATGCACTATGTGTGGGACACTTCTGGTAAGCTGCTATAGTGTGCTGGCTCTAAAGTATGGATAAATTGCACAATGAAATTTGCCCCTTTCTTCTCACCCTCACTCGGATAACCAGCTTTATACCAGCAACAATGATATCTCCAACTTCAGAAGTTAGACTTTTGCCTATTTACATATTCCTTATAGAAAAGGAAGTGTAGATGTGGAAAGCCCTTCTCATCAGGCCCGTGCAGAAGGCATGGGAAGTTAGAGTTTCATGAATCTAAGAGATGCTTTGAAGTAGCATAGACATTTTCCAGAGGATATTGTGTTGGCTATATGCCTGTTATCAAGGAATTGTACAGGATGCATATTCAAAACGTTTCCTGAAGGGAAAAGCAGAATAAGTTAGGCTGTCTGAGCAGATTTGAGTCATTTACCTGGGGTCAGGGCAACATCTCAGCCTTTATGAAAGAAAGGCATGGAAAGTTACTTTTGACATCCTGTGGGATAAAGGAAAGTTTGGCTAAAAGTTAAGAATAAATTCCAGCAGCTTTGATTGTCATGTTAACTGATAGAAAATAAGAGAAACTTATTTTAGAGGGAGAATGAGAAAAAAGTGAGGGGAAAAAAGTAAAATGTTTTAAAAGGTAAAATGCTCTGGCAGCCAGGAGGGTCAATGGTGTCCTGAGGGACATTAAGCACAGAATCGCTAACTGGTCAAAGGAGGTGATTTTCCCACTCTACTCTACACTGGCCTGGCTTCACTTTGAGTGAAGTTTTGGGCACCACAATATAGAAAGGACATTAAGCTATTAGAGAGCATCCAAAGGAGGGCCATGAGGATGGAGAAGGGTCTGTAGGGGAAGCCTTATAACAAGCTGAGGTCACTTGGTTTTTTCAGCCTGGAGGAGACTGAGGGGAGACCTCATTAGCATAAAGCTAAGTTGGGAGAGGTTTAGATTGGATGTCAGAAAAAAGTTTTTCACCCAGAGGGTGATTGAGCACTGGAATAGGCTCCCCAGAGAAGTGGTCACAGCACTGAGCCTGTCTGAGTTCAAGAAGTGTTTGGACAATTCTCTCAGGCATTGGTGTGTCCATGATGTGATTCTTGTGGTGTCCCGTGCAGGAATTGAACTCAATGATCCTGATGGGTCCCTTCGAACTCAGCATATTCTGTGATTCTATGATTCTTTTGTTCTGAGGGCACATGTCCCTAATGAACATTAATGTGGATGACACTGCAGAAATACATCCATTTAAAAAAAATAAGGAAAAAATTAAGCTGGTGAATGTAGCAGTCTGCTTTTGACTAAATAAAGAAAAATATTTGTGGATTTTTATATAATGACTGACACAACAGAAACTATTACTCAAATGAGAGACCAATGTGACAAGGCCAGAGAAAGACTTGAAGTATGTGGACTGGGGAGTTTTCCAGGGCTTAAAATTCATATTTATTTTATTGTGTGGCCATATGTTTCCATTAATGAAAAAAAAACAGAGAAGGCTGCTGAAAGCCAAAGAGATAACAGGAAAAATGTTGCTAAGGTATCTTTGAGGGAAAATTAAAATAAAACTTTTTGGAGCAGATGGATACTTAGAGAAACCAATATGTCCCCTAATATATATCCTCAAACATTTTCACTGGAAAATTACCAACCATTTCTATTAGAGTCTGGCATTGTAAGAATTTTGAAGCTGTTGGTTCTGCTGGATTTCAGAACCTCTCTGACACTGAAACACTTTACTGAGAATGGAAAATTTAGTGGGAAACAGAAGTAGCAAGTTCAGACTTATTTTCCATTTTCATGGAAGAATTCTTTTGTACAAATACACTGGAAGAGAAAAACATAGAGTATCAAGATATATGAGTATAGTTACCACTAAATTGTATATTAATCAATGTTTCTGTCAATAAACATTCCAAAAATGCAAGAATCTGAAAACTCGTTTCTGTATGATCTAATAGACAAGAGAGAAACCCATAACAACTCAGCTTCTGTCAAGAGACACACTAATGATTCTACCCATTCTATTCATGAACTCAGCAATAGCCAAAGGTTTGGAGATAATAATAAAACACTAGGTAACTGTAAATGTGTAATTAACACAAACCTGTATCTAATTAAGTCTATCATGTGATGCCAGATTCAATAGCAGACAATAAAATCCAGGTTTGATGGCTGATGGGTCTGATGAGTTTCTCATTATTTAATCTGTGGTATAGTGTGCTATGCTGTTGCTTTCCCAGACTTGGGGGGACAGGGTGGCAGCAGCAAATGAGATTGTGGCTTGTCCTGCCCTACTGGCTTCAGGTAGGTCATGAGAAACCTTCTGCAGGGAGGACCAATTTGGGCGTTTTCTGGGCACTAAGACTGTGGATATGGAACTACCATTTGAATTCAAGTAAGCATGAGGAAAGAAGTAAGCTTGCAGCTGAGGTGCAGGCTGAAAGAGATATATTTCTTACCTCTGGTTTTAGGCATCTGGTATCCATATAGATTCTTATAAGCTCTGTACCTTCTTCTTTCTTTAAAATACACAGAGAAAACCAGATAGTCTGTATAGGGATGGTATATTATTCTAACCACATATAGATGAATCACAGCTATAAGGACACGAATCACACCATAAAAACACTTCTGTGTCTCTACTATTAAAAAGACAGCTGAAGGGGAGGTGGGTGTTTAGATGTGGATGGATCAGCTCCAGCTTGACAGGGTCTTTCTCACTTGTAGCAACAAATAAATCTAACGCAAATTCTCAAATGTGATAAAAAGCCAAATGCTTTTCTAGTGACCTAGATAGTACTGTGAGGCTTGTTTAGTAAGACAGAACTAAACACGATCAACTGCCAAGTGGGTGAAACAAGAGGACCCATCTTTTGGGGACAAGGAAGGGAAGACTTGTTTTCAGAACTTTATTTCATCTAGCTCATTGAACAGCTGTGGGTTTATGCTGATTAAAGTGCTGCTTTCCTGTTCCCATACATATGCTTGTAACTTCCAAAATGTATACTCTGTTAAACTGAAGACTTTTGATACCAGTGTCTATACTTCATAAAAAAAAAAGAAAAACATATGGGGAGTAGATTCACACAAAATTTTTGATTACTTAGAATCTGGTCACACCGAATTAACTCCTACTCCAACCTTGCTCTAAGAAAAGTTGTTTCTATGTATGGGGAGCTTAGTGAGCCCAAGCTACTGGAAAGATATCTTTGCTGTATCAAACCTGACGCAAGGAAGCTTTTATAAAGACAGAATAGGATCCAGAAAATAATTGATTTTGCTCTTTTCATCTATCGTGAGTGACTATTGCAAGGGAACTATGTAATGGAAAGGGTTTATGGAATCTCAGAAGAGCTGAGTGCCCAGTCTCACTCTTCTGCTCAAAACAGGTTAACCAAGGCTATGTCCAGCCAGGTTTTGAATATTTCTAAGGAGACAGACTACACAACCTCTCTGGGCAAGCCTTAAAAGAAGAAATTATTTTTCCTATGTTTAAATTTAATATGCAGTACTTAATTTATGCCCTTTGCCTCTTGTCCTACCACTGGACATCAATGAGAAAACCTTGGCTCAGTCTTAACAGACTTGCATCAGATATTTACTCATATTTATAAGATCACCTTAAGACTTCTATTTGTTTGCTTAAACATGACAGCAATTATTACAACTAAAACTTTCTGTCAACGGAAGTTATTCTTTTAAAAGATACTTTATTTACAGAGAATTAAAATAGCTTTAACCATTAGTAATTCTTCCCAATATCCTATGTGCAAATTTAAAAAATTATATATAAAGAAATTTTAACTAAAATAGTCAAAATACTTTTTTAAAACTTGGTTTTTTTTTCTTTTTCAAATCTCTTCTGACTTTTAAAAATTGTTTCTACCAGTTCAAACAAGCTTTCCTTGGATTAATAAGGGAGTTACCAAAAAGTGTCCAGTATAATACACCAAATGATGATTTGATTCATCTAAATCTCCACTAATTATTTGGCCAATTCTTAGATCAGGATCTGTAGTAGAAATTTATATTTATATGTATGTGTTTTGGAGGTGAACTACAAGGCAGATCTGCACTTCTCATGGTCCATGCAATCTGTTGGTAGACATTTCCAAGAGATTGCACGTGTTACATGTCATCAGTTCTTTCTTCTTTTCAACAGCCTTTGTAATATCTTTAATATGGTACCAAGTAAGAAAATATCAAATTTAGCTTCAGTGGTTTACATACTTCATTAGCTGCATTTGTAGATGCAGTTGTACGAATTATAGAGGAATGCAAATGTTGGCTTTAGTTCTAGTTCTGTTTCTGTGCAATTATTAGTCACAATGGAGGTAAAATCATAGAAAACTCTAAGTTTAGTTTTGACATATTATACCTTGTTTGCAAAGAGCTGAATAAATCTATTAAAATGTAAACATCATATTTTAAATCAAATAGTACTAAAACTTTTAATCTCATTTTTTAACTCACGGAATGCCTATGAAATATTTCATTTTTAAGCATGTTCATTATAATTCAAAATAAAAAGAATATTGGAATTCAACCTCTACATTCTGACATTAATTTATGAAGTATTTGACAGTTATAATTCAAACTGCAGTGGATAGTTCTGATTGCTTACATAAATCACTTTATTAATTCCAGCTCGAGTATAAGCTAATAAACAGGCTCATACAGGCATTCTTTTGGAGCATAATTTTAAAGTTTATCTTAGGAAAACTAAGATAATTAATCTCATATATTCAATCAACTCTCTGGGATTGTTTAAGATTGTGAAATTTGAATTAATGACTTTTCAGACAGAAAAGCTTCCCTTCATAATCTAAATTATCCTTTTTGGCACTATCTTTTCAGGATTAATTTATACGACATTTTGAAATGTGGACATTTCTGAGATGGAAATGATTGTTATTGGACAATAACCACAGTAGTATACAACAGTTTCAACCAAGAAATCAAAATGAATACACTTCTGCATAAAATTTAGTGTGAATGTAGCTCTGCAGAATAAACTGTATTGTGAAGAAAACAAATGTACGGATTACAACAAAGCAATTCTGGCTTATTGCCTAACACCTACCTCCATCTCAACAAACAGTAGAGAAGTTGTTTTGTGGGTTTTTTTAATGCTAGTGGTGCTGAAGACTACATTTAAGAAGAATCAAGATGATTAAGACCTTAGTTTACAGAACCTAAGGTTAGCAACCATGCTGGTGGTCATATAAAGGTTTGTACATGCACATGTCCAGATTTCCTGACATGATTGTTCTCAAGAGACCGAGTTAACATTTGTTTTCAGTCAGTTTTAGAAGCAATCAACCAGTTCCCTGTCATCCCCACAGATTTTCTTCATTATTGTTTTACACTATAGCCCAGATCTTCCAGCATGTTATGTCACCATGTTGACTAAGTTCTTAGCATTAGAAAATCACTTGTAGTAATCAGCAGGAAAGAAATTTAGCAAACAAGGAATTACAGTTCTGAAAGTAGTTGGAAATGTAGTAATTTAATAATCTTCTTTTGTATTGGTATTATTCCATTTAAAGGTGTAATGGTCCCTACTAAAGGAATAGATCAGAGGTGAACTAAATCACTAGAAGTCTACCAGCTCAGCCTACAGGAGTGTTATACAGGCCAGGTGAACAACAGGACTGCATATTTCTTGTGGACATAAACAGAAAATGCTTAATAATAACAATGAGGTAAAATCCATAACTTAACTGTATATACATACAAGACATTGTCAATATCCTTGCTTCTGAAAATACCTCTGTAACACTCTAAGAAATAGTGAATGACATAGATCAATTAGTGCTTAATCACCAATCAAGTTAAATTAGTAACTTAAATCAGTAAAAGAGAAGTAAAGCAGTAGATGCATCTGTTTTAAAATGAGACTTTTCAACACATACAACTGAAATAACTCATTCCTTCTTAGTTTTCTCAAAAGATGAGAGGAAAAGTGGCATTTTTATTTCTTGCAATGGTCAAGCATTCAGCAGGTTCCAACATCATTAAAATGACAGTCATTGAGCTGTTTTCATTCTGTTTCACAATGGTAGGCATAAAGGAAGAGGCAGGATATAAAACAGAAATTCTGACTTCTGCACTTCAGCCATTATCGTCAATGCTCTGTTTCTCATTTTAGACCAGAACTTCCTCGCCCTCCTCCCACCAACAAACAAAAAACCCCAAAAAGTATCAAATTTTTTCTTGTGAAATTATAGAAGGAATAAAGGAAGGGTTTCTGGGAAAAACATGCACACTTCAGGGTACCAATATTTTTCAGTGGAAAAAAGTATATGATCAAAAACTAACTCCAGCTTGTAACTTTACTGTGTGCTCTTGGAATGTATATGCTCCTCAGTCTCATTCTAGTTGTAGATTGTGTAGATGTATTTAGCCCTAAATTGGCCCTAAATAAGCTAAATTTTTCTTAAAAAAAAAAAAAAAATCCCAACATGTGAAGTGCAGAGCTGCAGCAGGATTGTCTGTTTTCCAAGGTACATGGTCTGGAGGTTTGTTCTGGATGCAGGCCAGTGACCAGGGTCAGGGAGTGAGCTACACTAAAATTTTAAACGCTAACAAAATTCAACAACTTGGATCAGCAAAACTTCTAGCTTAATATTGAAATATTTCTGTATTGCATGATGTTAGGAATAAATACTTGGAGCATTATTTACCTTAGGATTTTGACTTGGGGTTTCCTTTGGCGGATTTTTGTGGAGTAATGAGATAAGGGTACCTTTTTGAAGAGGCATTTAAGATCTTTGGAGATTTCCTCCTATTCTGGGTCATGTATTCTCTTTGGAAAAAGGAGTAGCTGGGAAACATAGAGAAAGACTCAGTAGCCATTTAAATTCTTGAGTACTTCAATTTGTTCCTCACCAATGCCTGAAAATTGCATGTTGATCCTCTACTCGTATGAACCTCAGATTTTGAAAGGGCTATCTTTCATGTACCTGTGTCATGAATATCTCAAAGCTACATGCCAGTATGCTCATTCAAGCAAACAAATCACAAATGTTATCCCACTATGTCACAAGCTGTACCTACTAGGTGTTCTAAAATACTTGACTGTTGAAAATGGTCAGTCTGCCAACACCCATATGCATGGTGTAGTCTCATAAACTAGGAATCATTTGTGTCCAAAGGTTTTCTGTGTTAATTCCACTGTGAATGATCTAAATCAATGTTTTTGTTGAATATGGTTCCTTTTCATGTTACTTTTCAGGTCTATGACTTTTTTGGCTAAATTAAGTTAACCAACATTATTTCTGGTTTGAAGAAAAAAAATCTTGTCATTCTTTAATGAAAGAGAATTACTAGTTGAAATTTGTACTTTTTGACTGCCAAAACCCAATCCAAAACTAACTGTGTGATTTATGAAGACAGACTTGCTCTGGTGCCCTTTGAGGCTTACCCTTTACTGTCTGAATAAGAACCTCTAAAGGACTGAAACATTTGAAATAACCTATTTACTCCACCTTGTTTTATAAAAACACTTTTATTCTAAAATTTCAAAGACTAAACATTTATAAATTTAATTTGTACAAATATTTGGTTTATGCTAGAGTTGGCTGACTGTTAAAGCAGAAGTGCTATTCAGTTATGGCCAGCCTAGAATGACTATTCTTTTAATAGGAACCATAAAGACCAGGTGCTAAACATTAGTTGCATTTTTTAAAGAAGAGAATTCATTTGCTATGATTTATGAATTTATAATCCTCTTCTGCATGGCCAGAAGTGAAGCCATTAACACAACAGATCACTCAGTTAATAAATGCTGTCTTTAACGTACTTCACTCTGGTGTGTAACTGGGCATAAGATTAAGAAGCACAGACACAGACATGATGGTGGAACAATCTCTTTCTGACCCTAAAAATGACCTCTGGATCAACTGACAGGGAAGTCACAATGAAGTCCTTTTTAAAGGGACAGCGTAGAAACTGCAAGATCTAAACATTAACCTGTCGTAAGGGCATTCGAACAAGTTGTCATTCAGTTTTGAGAATTTTCGTTTACACTTTTCATCATCGTATTATTAAAAATGGTTTACTTTATTTTAAAGCCTGGTATCACTCATTGTGAATTTCCCAGACACTGTTCTTAGGGTTTTTTTCAGTTTTAATGTTCTGTTATGTCTGCATCTGCTATTTTTCCTTTTATCACCTACTGATAGAAACTGATTAAATTCCCACAAATACCCTGGGAAACATATTGTTAAGAGTCCAAAATTCTTGGCAAAGATAGAACCAACCAAATGGACCTTACTGTCAAAGCACAGTTTTTCTAGTGTACTGCAGTGGTCACATTTCAGCCTACTCTCAACTTGGAAATACCATGATATATCTGTTCAATTAGTAGAGTTGTACCGATATATATTTTCCTAAAATTTTGTCCAGAACTGTCTTACTGAAATCACACTTCATAACAATGTCTTCCTTCTTCTAGTCCTGTGGAATAAAATTATTGTTTCACCTAAGACTGTTTCAGTATTGTCATGTGAAAGGAGAAAGTTTAGATTTTGTCACGCTTTCACGTGATTCTTTGTAGTACCACGCTGCAGAGTAAAACAGTTTCAGTTTACAGTGAGAAGAAATACCTTTCTGCAGAAAAACAAACATACATAAAGTATTTTCCAAATATATCTGTTCTTGACTGTGCTACAGAATTCCTCCTGGGCAAGTAATTTAATATTTCTTTGCCTCAGCTTTCTACCTGAAAAATGGCAACAGCAGTATTTTCCAAACACTTTCTATCAATCTTGTGTGACTAAAATATTGGCTCGACTGTGCAGCAACAGGAATTAAATTTTACTTCATAACCATTTCCCAAACTCAGTCAGAATTCCCATAGAAATAAGACAAATAGAAAACTTCTGGCCAAATGCATAGCTTTTCTTATTTTTGAAGCTTTAAGGGAAATAATGTATTAGGATTCAGTTAACTTTTTGAATTCTTTTTCTGAAGATAATTAATGCACAATTATAATCAGAAACCAGGATACATTTATGAGATTCACAGGAAATAGTGAAAACTGTCTGATGGCCCCTGGACCTATCTATGCAAAACAGTAAGGCACAGGTATCTGTCTGTTCACTTTGCTGATCAGCTAAATTCACTTCTTTCAGACTAAGAACAGTGAAGCAATAAATCTAGGTCTGTTCTTTATGCATAGACAGAAACAGGGCAGAATATGTGGGAATGAGATGTTAATTTGAACATTAAGCTGTCATGTTAATGGATCTATTGCTTTCCCTACCAGAGAAGGCCATGCTTCAATATTCTACCCTGACCAGATTTTCTTCATTAACTCTTAATGGCGCAGTATTTAGGGGTACCATTACAATTGCTTTACATAGCCAAGTAAAAAAGCTGTTTGTTCTCTATGCTATTTCTCTGTCCATCTGATGTGTTGTGGTACATCAATCAATCAATAAGATTAAATAATGTTATTTTCACACAATCTTGGATTCTTTAATATTAATCTTCTGAGATTGTTTTTTTCAATTGTCTGTTTCACTGCAGTGTTTTCCTCCATAGATTATTTAGATTTCAGACCAGTATAGTGATTGGGGCATTTCTCATTCCACCAGATAATATCTGTTCATGACTGAATTTATTCCCTTTTCATTAATTATCCTTCAACTGCAGAAAAGAATACTGGAGACAAAATGTTAAGTAAAAAAGCAGTCACAAACTAATGTCCCTAGATGGATAACAAACACACACAAATTGTTAACTAATGTTCTCTGGAGTCAATGGCAGTCCATTAAGTTTGGACAAAAATTCACCTGTTTTCTGACTACCATTTCTCCCCTGGAGTTTCATTCTCCAGTTCACTATAAGGTTATAGATGTAAACAAGGCCTTGGACATTGCAGAGTTAGCTTTAGGATGTTTTTTTCTTCATAATTCAATTTACATTTTTAAAGCCATTGAACTGAATTTGGCCATCATGCAGAATTTAGTTATACTCAGAAATCCCCTCAGTTCTCTCCACAGTCAGGATCACTGTTCATAACACCTTGACCGTTGCTGCATTTTTTACATTAAAGGTAACACTTGCACTTTCAAACGGTAGGATCCAGCTACAGTAAGCAGGTAGTATTTTTGAGCTGCCTTTCACAAACAAGTTTCAATATTAGAAATTTCATTCTACTTTCTCATAAATATACCACAGAATAGTTTAGGAGGGACCTCTTTAGATTATCTGTTCCAATTATATGCTTAAAGGAAAAGGATCTAAAAATTTCAAGAACGCATAATGAATAAATTATTACGTAGAAAGACCAAAATATTTCAAATATATTCACTATGTGTGACTAAGAAAAATGTTACATTAATAAAGAATCATACAACTGAGAATACAATGAACTCTTTCTGGTGAAGATGCAAGCTACATATGCCAGACCTGTACCCAAATTACTTCTGATTTACATAGTGGCCAGACCTAACAGCTTAACATTTTGTAAAAAATCCTCCCAAAAAAATCTGTTACATTGACGCCTAAAAGAACTGAGGAAAAAAACTCCAAAGCAATTTAATTGGAGATGAGATAAGAAAAGGATTTAATTCCATAACAAGATGTGCACGTATCCCCGTGTCTCAGATGTTACCATTTATGATACTACCTGTCCAATCCAAGGTTTTCCCACCCAGTTGTTTTTGCCCTGATCTGCCCCCTGGCCCACCCCTGGGGAATTGAGGTGAGGGTCTTTTCGTGACCCTCTCTTCATCAATCTCATCTTCTTCAGAGTACAAAGGGTGCACAGTCACCCAGTTTCTGATCGTGTTCTGCTGTTTAGGCTAACATACAAACATTCTCCAAATAGAACAGGCCTGTCTTAGAGTGAGACTAAACATGTTCTAATGGAATCCAGGGGTAGAATTGATATGGGGAGCATAGAATGGGGTTAGAGGGTTGGTAATCTCTGTAGATTCTGTGTTAAGGGTAAAGGAATGAAATGCTGCTGCTTCTAATCTGCTTCTGCTATATAACTACTTATAAAACTTATAAAAATTAGAAAAATCAAAAAAAGTAAAAGGACCTTAAGGTATCACATTTTTACGAATTTGTCTTATTTTTCCTAATTTTGCTAATTTTTGCATGAAGTTGTGATGCTGTAGGAGAGTTTTTGATTTGCATTCAAATTCTTGAGCCAAGTTTATAGTAGATTGACTCAACATAATCTGGTTCGTGGGAACATTCCCTCATGTATCACTGAAGTGCATTCTGGAGTCAAATTTGTCAGCTATTTGAACAGCAGACAGCAAAGCTATACAGCAATTTAAAACAAGAAGTCAAGAGAAGTGTCATGTGAGTGGTCTGAGGATTTACTTTGGAAAAAAACTTTGTAATTGTAAGTTGAAAGGGAGTAGAAAATTCTGATAAGTAGAATTTAAGCTAGAAAGTGAAAAAATACCTTGTGGATTAAACCAATTACTAAAAATAAAAGCAGAAAATATATTTTAACCTAATTATTAAACAATTTTAAATTGTAGAGGTAAAATACAATAGTACATTAAAATTACTCCTTCTTATATCTTGGATTTCCAGTCTGATAGTAACTGCTAAGTAACCTTGTAACTCAAGCCCTTCCTTTTTTTTTTTTTTTTGCCAAAAGGCAAAAAAATTATAAAAAATCTTGAAATGACACAGATATCAATTAGAGGAATGGCTTCTTTCAAGTGAGAGGGATTTGTCTCAGGATACTGTGACATGAAAACCTGCACTGGAAAAGCTAACCTTCTTATCTTTCATAGGATACTGCTGTCCCACTGTAATGCAAAGCAGCCTTAGCATTATGTTGAAAGTTGGGACACTGAGGAGAGTTCATGAGTACAACACTGGGATGTAGATATACTTAAATTTATTAAAGGTTGACAAAGCATTGATGCTATTTTCCAAGTCTATATATCACATCACATAATAAAGAATTACTAGGTTAAAAATGAAAAATTAGATCTCTGAAATGTTTATTTGAAATAATAAATTAGTTGAGATATGAAGTATCCCAAGAGTAGATTCTTAGGCTCTATCCATTGATAAAAAAGTCTGTGGAGATTTGATTGAGGGTAAAAAAACCCTGTGTAATATTCTCTTTTTGCATGAGAAGCTAAGCCAACACACCAAGTTGAGGACTATCTGGAAACGAAATATAAATGAAGAAAGCCAATGAAAACATAATTACAACAATTGACCTAGAAATAACAACAGAATTTATGAAGAACAGCATGAGCAGTGTGGGCCAGGAAGAACTCAAACTCCCATTTCACCTTCTGCCGAAGTGTGGGAATTAGAGAGAAAATTTCCTCACATGGAATCTCATTTCAAGAAGCCAGAAAAATGAAGTGGAATTCATGTGCATCCCAAGTGTAATGGACCACAGGGTGTTTGAAATTGGACAGATATGCTGGTATCAAAAAAATAACAGAGCAAGAAAAACAGATTCTGTACAGGAAAGTGTCCAGGTGCCTTCCCAG
Source organism: Manacus candei (assembly GCF_025592945.1). NCBI lineage: Eukaryota > Metazoa > Chordata > Aves > Passeriformes > Pipridae > Manacus > Manacus candei. Next base: position 6,135,377 of record NW_026138115.1, read on the forward strand.
AGTGAAAGTATTTACTGCAAGAATTTAAACTGAAATAGTTAAACATGAAAGGAAAATAATGAACAATGGCACTCATGTTGAGAGGGAAGAAATACAAAATACAAAAAATAGAGCAGTATTTAAGTTTTCTCCCCTTCTCTACCTTATGCAGTGAGATACTACAGCAAAGAGGAAAAAATATTCATGGAAAAGTAGATTTCATAATACAACAGTTTGTCTACTGAAATTACAAGATACTGTACTTCAAACTGCATGTAATAACAAACTAATGCCCTCTCTTCTGAACAGTATTATGAAAAAGGACTACAATAAAATATGTTACCAAAAAATCAGCATTTGGAGTTGCATGTTTGAAAGTTTCTGGAGATGGCTTAAGGATGTTCATCTTCTGGCACTCTACAGCACAAAAAAATCTTCAAGCGTGAAGACATCTGCATTGAAATTAATCCTTAGCATTTCCAAGCTTGATATATTATTGAAAAAAAAAAGGAAAAAACATTATGAGACTTTTTGAGATGTCTGTAAACCAAGAAGCTAGTTCTTTTTTACTTATTGTGAGCACTAAACTGAAGGCTCTGGCTGAAATTCACAGGGAACCAGTTGTCTTTCTCAAAAAAGCCTGGGTCCTGCTTAGCAAGCAGGACAGCACAGTGAGACACAAGAAGCCAAAGAGTGGGAGATCTGATATGAAACACACAGGTTCCTGCAGAAGATCTGATGAAACTGGCAGTCTCTCATAAATTTTTCAGTTTTAATGAGTATAAACATTTTCAAAAAAAGAAAATATTTCTGAGAAAACTAGATAAATAATTTTGGGTCTACTTTTTAAGAGGTATTCACTGACATTCCGCCTCTAGGGTGCTTGCAGATAAACATTAAAAATATACTTATAAAACTGTCAGCTCAGGTATTGGATACTCTCTCTGCACTGGTACCAAACTTTATACTTCTACATTTTTTTTCTGCACAGTGAGAGAGTTATCTTTACTTTTTTTTTTTTATTAGCTTTGTTATGGATGTCCTGCAATATCTTTGAAAACAGTCTATAGACTTCATTTCAGGATTTTTCTTACTTTATCGATTCTGTCTTCTTTTTTTTTCATCTGAGGAATTGTTAAACTTAATTTGATCTTAATATGGATGTGAAGAAAGTTTGAGATAAGACTTGTGTAATACAATCATAAAAATGTGCTTTATTTGTCTGATGTCTATGTATTCTAGTAAGTATATTTTAAAAATAATCAGAAAGTGTTGAGTTGCAAATGAAATAGGAGGGAACAGTATATGATAAACAAACAAAATGGGCCAAGTTCAACTTGGATGTAATTTCTTTTAATTTAGCGTCACTATATCAGGAATTTATTTGACCCACTCTTCTCAGAGCAGCAAACACAAGTGTACTGGATTTCTGTGAGAAGCTGCCAGAAGCTTCCCCTGTGTCTGGTAGAACCAATGCCAGCCAGCTCCAGGACGGACCCGCCACTGGCCAAGGCACAGCCAATCAGGAATGATAGTAACGCCTCTGGGATAACATATTTAAGAAGGAAAACAAAAGGTTTGGGCAGATGTAAAAAATGCAGCCAAAGGATGGAGTGAGAACATGTGAACAACTCTGCAGACATCAAGGTCCGTGGAGTAGGAGGGGAAGGAGCTGCTCCAGGTGCCGAAGCTGAGGTTCCCCTGCAGCCCATGGTGAAGACCATGGTGAGGTACCAGCTGTGTCCCTGCAGCCCATGGAGGACCACAGGAGTGCTGAGATTCGCCTGCAGCCCAGGAAGGAGCACATGCTGGAGCAGGTTTTCCTGGTAGGACCCTGTGAGTGACCCATGCTGGAGCAGCCTGTGCTTGAAGGACTACACTCCGTAGAAAAGTGACCCATGTTGCAGCAGCCTGTAAAAGGCTGTTGCCTGTGGGATAGACTCACACTGGAGAAGTTCATGAAGGACTGCCTCCCATGAGAAGGACCTCATGGGGAGCAGGGGACGGGCTCCTCTCTCTGAGTAGTGACAGAAACGTCCTGGGATGAACTGACTGCAACCCCCATTCCCTGTCTCCTTGTGCCGCTCGGGGGACAAGGTAGAACTTGGAAGGAGGGAGGGATAGGGCGAAAGTGTTTTTAAGATTTTTTTTACTTCTCATTCTCCTACTCTGTTCATAATAATTTTAATTAATATCCCCACTCTGGTTTGCCTGTGGTGGTGATCAGTGAGTGATCTCTCCTGGTCATTATCTCAACTCATGAATCCTTCATTATATTTTCTCTCCTCTGTCCAGTTGCAGAGGGGAGTGAGAAAGCAATTTTAGTGGGTAAATGGCATCAAGCCAGGGTCAACTCACTACAAGAAGTTAAAGCTACACAAGGTTTTAGAAGATATGCAGGTGCAAAGCAGCCAGAAAAAAGGCTTTACAGTTACTAAAGTTTTGTAGATTCACAGTAAATCAAACGCTCCCATAGCTGCAGTATCTGTGAGAAAGCAGCATTTTTCTGTCAAACACTGCCACATTAAAAGGTTTTGTGAGGATATTTTCTCCATTTTTAGTGTTATTATTGTTCCTACTGTTACTACATTTTCCAAGCAACATGAGGACCCCTTTTTGCTCACTGCACAGACTCAGCCAAAGAAAGTATCTATCTTAGTGATTTTATAAATTTGACACAGTCATAAAAATTATAGAAGGGGGAACAGGATACAAAGAAAGAAGACACTTGCAGTTACTAATAGAATACAACTTTCCACTATTTTAGTCAGTGCTACCTCTTGTCTCAAGATATATTAAATAAAAAAGGTCAAAATCTCTTCAATAAATTAAATTGTGAGTGTCTTGATTTAAAGTCAATATATGTGGGAAACGGGAACTCCAATGGATGAAACTCCTACCCTTTTATTCCCCTCCTCCAATATAGAAAAAGACAAAAATGCAAGGAGATGTAAGTGAAAAAATAACTATTTACTAAAAGAAAATAGTAATAACTACAAAAAATACAGGGAGAAAAGAGTTTACCCACAAAACAAAGATCCACCAAAAAAACAAGTGGTGGCCCCACCCCTTGGGAACAAAAAGGGGAAAATAAAAATGGTGGAGGGTCTTTCCCACCAAAAGCAAAGAAAAGCAAACAAAAGCAAACAGTGGGAGAACACAGGTAAAAGTAAAAAGTAAAAAAACAGGAAAGCTGTTCTGGGAGAAAACCAGGAAAACTCACAAGGAAGCCACACTAACAAACTGGCCGGTCGAAGCCTCCCGGTTAGATTCAGGTCTTAACTGCAGTGGCGTTACCATTTTGGAGTCTCTTTGTTCTCTGCCACATGCTGTCACATTTGGCTTGGCTGGACTGTGGGCAGCAGCGACTCTGTTTTGCTGTTGCTGTCTCTGAGCAAAGCAGTGGAGGGTGGGGCTGCTCCAGTGGCAAGTGGGCAGCCGGTGAAGCGGTGCCGCGCTCCGGCAGAGGTGCCAGCACAGACAGTGATTCCTAAGCGAGGTCTTTTTTTTTGTTTTCTGCACAGGCAGGGCTGCCCCCCTTCAGACGATGTAATAATATGAATATTCGTCACTAAAATTTCCTCCCCAGTTTTGTAACTATAACAGTGAGCAATGTTACATGAAACATTATAGAAACATCATAGAAACACCATAGAAACATCATAAGCAATAGCTGAAAGAAATCCAACAGCTCTTTGACAAAACTACTAACTGCTTTATTAATCTGAATCAGAAGGATGAAATTCAGGTATGATTAACCTTCTTCTGGGACTAAGAGTTAAATGGTTTGTTGGCAGTTGCTTTTCTGTGTGGGGAACATAAGGTAAGTTAAGGTTTAATCCTCATGGCTTACACACTGAGAAAGTTAAGACAGTCAAAAGGTTAAGTCACCTACTACTACAGTGGAAATGGATAAGAAAGCAGAAGGTTGATTTTCTCTCTTTGAAAAAAAAGTAGTTAAAGAATCTCTTAAAACCTCTGAAACACCTTTAACCGTTAAAAGCCAGGAAGAACATCAATTCCAGTTCATATTAAGGATTGTCATGTGCAGAAATCTTTTCCTAATGTGTTGATTACTTGTGTCCATCATCAAAGCATTGGCTGACCAAATATGTACCACTTTTGCATTATTTCATAGGTATATTGGAGCATTGCATTGACTGCAAGAGGACGAAGTTTTGAACCTTATCAGGTCTTCTGAGTTGAACCTTATCAGGACTTCAGCTACACATATCCTTCTTATAAGCACTAGCAAAAAGACATATTGGAGTTTTTTTCCAAAATACATACTGTGTTGAGCCCACAGGTAAAAATTTCTATTAAACTCTGAAAGGAAAGGTTGGGAAATGGCCTACCCTCCTGCTCCAAACTTTGACAGAGACAACTTTTCTTCTTGCAGCTTCCTTGAGTTTCCCCTCTTCCTCTTTAACCTCCCAACAAATATGTTCATGAAGTCCTGTGATTACAGAAATCAGGAGTAATTAGTTCATATTTTACCTGTACCTGTCTCAGTTTTCTGTGAAGCATGTACATGACAATTTAATTGTGGCTATCCATTTAAAAAAAAACCCTAGTGCATTTTGAGGAGCTATACACCCCATGATGGCTTGTATGTTGTAAGTAAGCGTCAGGCTTTCAAGCAAGAGATAAAGAACTGGAAAATCTAATATTGCTTCTCTGGTCTGAAAGTCACAAATGGGAAGAAGACAAGAGAGGGCTGAGGGTTGAACAAAAAGCGAAAGAACTAATGAATATGCACATAAATATGTATACAGTGGTGTGATTCTCTGAGCAGGACTACTGTAAAAATGTTACAGTTTTTAAATGAATAATTTTTTACACCCAAATATTTATGTAATTTTCTTCAAGGATGTGTTTTGCTTAAATCATCTTATCAGGAGACAGTAACAGTATTCTGGGAATTTAAGTGACCCATGGCAACAAAGAGAATACAAAAAGTAGCCAGTTAGAAAAAGCCAACAGTTAAAAAATGCCTCTGTAGTATCCTTACTATAACTTTGGGAGCGATAGATGGCAATTTTTGTTATTTTTTATTTTGGTGATCACTGGTGATCCTAGTCACTATATTCTTCAGGCACAGGAATAAATAGGTTTTCATAGAGAGGAAAAAAAATTGGAAAGTTGACTCAGCATCTTAGAAAGGCACAAAAAAAGCGCCAAATAATATGAATAATAATAAAAATCAGGTATATCTTTTATTTCAAAATATCACTATTTTAGTGATATCTTATGATTCCTGGCCTCTGATTTTTTAATGTTTTATGTAATTTATGTTACTTTTTAAGAAAATAGTAACAGCTTGGCTAATCATTAAGTAAATAGCAAAACACATGAACTTATAGTGAATGTGACAACATATTTTCGAAGTCAGTAACATCTCTTTGTTATAATATATGTTTAGGTGAAAATACAAAACCACTGTAAGCACATGGTGATATTCCCCACAGTGTGACTCCCCAGATTTTGGTAATGAGAAAAAAAAAAATTAATATGTATTTCAGAGAAAATATTTGGAACAAACAACTGAGAAAAGAGCTTTTAGGGAATCACCTGAGTGAAAAAAACCAGTGATTCAAAATCAGAAGTTATCATTACGTATATGAGGAAAGGTTCTTTTATCTCCTAAAATGTAATGTATTGCTGGATGAACTATGAACATAAACATGTTGTTGATGTAAATACTACAATCTTTCACAAAAGCCAAAAGATGAGACTTTCCCTACAGCATTCAAAGTATCCTTTGTCAGGACTGTTTCTTGTGGAGGGAATTCGGTCTCCATGCTGTAGTTAATCCTTGACCTTCCACCACGCCTGCCAAGGTAAGTGACACTTAGTGTCAATTAGAGTGATATGTGTTGTGACTTGGATGCAGCTCCACTGGGACCTGAATTGCAATCAGTAACAAATTACATGAAGGACTTTGAACAGGCCAGATCGTGTAGTCCTGCAATTTTAGCCATTAGACACGACTTAGTCAAATTTGAGCTAGCAACTGATAAGTTGGTAGCTTCTGTTATTTTACCGACAATTTGCTGATCCATCCAAGATCTATCTAGGTTCATATGTCTTCGAAGACATGCATCAGGGTATGCCAGTTTGTTTCTATTGTATAGATGAGATTTTTCAGTCTGTTGTAGTCAATATGCATTTTGTTTACGAACCCAGATAAACTGAATATAGTATCAAAACCAATCAGAAAACAGCAGGATTATAAAGGGTTAGTATTGTATATGCATTACATAATATTTACACCACCCTACCATGTACTATTTTATTTTAACTGCTTTTCTGCTGTAGTTCAACATAATAGCACTAGGACTATGTGTACCATTTTGTCTTCCCTGTATATTTATCACTAACTTCAGCAAGAGTTGACTAGAATTAGGCCTCAACTACTACATATGCTATCAGAAATTGTCTAGGTATTATCAGTAGGCATAAAGTATCTTTCAGTTTAGTTCATGGTAACCCTGGATAACAAATGTTACTGTTAGAATTGAAGAGAAATATGTATATTTATACATAACATATTACTGGACATACAGTGCAAGAAAAAGATTTTTTTTATTTCAAAGAGTTAAAAACATAAGGAGACAACTGAGAAAAATTTGCCAGTATAGCTTTAAAACAACACTGTGGCATGCCAGAAAATTGGGAAAATCATTTGAGACAATAGGAAACATAGTAGAGTATTTTATATGAATAAGCCAGGAGAAGCAGTTCTAGAAACAACTTCTGCTTACCTGAAGAAAAGACTGGATTAAGCATAAGGCCTAATAGATTTCCACTCCAGCTCTAAAGGTTGTTACACTTGCAAAAAATATACAAAGTATACAAAGTATGAAAACTAAAAATGGTGACATAAATCTGAAATATAAATGTTTATACTCTTTTATTTGTAATAAGGACTTGAACCCAAATCTAATAACAGTAGAACCATCCTTTTTAATATGCAGAAATATGTAAACTAGGCTTTATTAATCTTGGGGACAGCAGATCACCGACTTCTCTTTGAGGGAATGAATGACTGGAGGGAAAAGTTCCGTATTATATGTGACTGCTCACCAGGGTTTTCTCTCTTTCTATAAAAGGACCACAAATAAGATGATGCCTGTGAAGCTGTGACCACCACTAGACACATTTTTATTTCAATATACAACTTTCATCTTCATGCATGCAAGAGTCAGCAAATACCTAAGTTTTCAGCATTTTAGACCAGGAGAGAATCTGAGCTCTGTTGACTGTATACTACAAAGGTGAAAGGACTTTGTGGGTGCCATCACTATTGACCTGGAGACTCAGGTGGGCATACCCAGAAAAATCCACTAAATTCTTTCCTGAACAGAGAATAACAAGAATATTTTATGAACAATCATGCCATAAATATTTGTGGGAACCAAACATTCTTCTGTTTAACGAAATGTGAAACTGGATGATCTTTTCAGTGATCACCCATTTTAGCTCCAGTTCAGAAGCTGATTATTTTAAACAAAATACTGACACTCTTTTAATGTAATGCTTCTTTTATACCACTTAAAGTCCACTGAAATCTGTATAATTATTCTTAATTTATCTTAGCATAAACAACTTTAAAACCAATCAAAATCTCAGAGTCTCATCAGGTCTGGGCTTTTTGGGTTATGCTTCTTTAGTGGATTTATGTCTATTAACTGACTTAAGGAATTTTAAACTTTGGTAAAAATATAGAAAAGACATGTAGCTACTGAATATTCTATACAGAAATGCTCCATTCTCTCTAGAAAAGAAGTTAAATCAGTCCTTACCTAAAAGAAGTTCTGGATATCTTCAGCCAAGCAAAAGTATCAGTTGATAATTCTCTGAGGAATTTTTTTCTAAAGGAAAGGATGAAACAAATATAAGAGTTTTTTAATGGACATTTTCTGGCAAAGCTAGGCTAGCTTTAATAATCTTCATGATTTTACATATTTGATGACCAGAGGAGTGTAAAGGTTGTTACAACTGCTGCTTTATCAGCTTCTTACATAACTGTAGGACATGGCAAACAAGTCTGTCACTGTCACTCTCCAAAAACCCTTCTAGTTAGTTTAAGAAAGTCTGACAATAAGCAGCAAGGTATGAAAATTGAAACTGAACAGTATCCTTAGTAAAGCAGGCAGAAGAACTTTTGATCTGTGAATCAGATACTTCAATACTACATATACATATGCTTGATTTTTCTTCCAAGTGTTATAGATGAAAATCAAAAGAGAGGCACTCGCTGAGATCTTTTAGATTCTTAGATTATTTCTGGTGGCTCTGGTGAGCTCAGGGATCAAGGGGCATTGTCTGCTCCAGATTGAAAAAAAGTCTGAAATCCTTCCTGTTGAGACCGTGGCGTGGAATATACAAAGGCCTTTTTTGAGAAGGATTAGGATCTCTAGGATTACTCATTTCAAATGAGGTTGAAAAAAATTAATTCAAGGAGTAATCTACCTCTCTTTTGTAGATTTGTTTTCTTTGGGGGCAGAGGGGAGGGCTTGAAAGTTGAATGATTTATTGCTATAAGTCTATTGTCCATGGCCACAGCACCATGGAATGAATTTCATTTTTGTACTGGTTAATTAATACAAATTTATTCTGTAAAACTCAATGAAAGGTGATACTGAAGTTTACACTATGTTCTGCTTTGAAGCCTATGAAACAGACGTCATGTCTGAGACATGCAGTTTTAATGATAAGGTACTTTAGAATTCATTATTCTCTTAGAGATCTGTGTGTTCTGTTATGCATACAGAGAAATGCACACATCGGTACAGCAGACACTGTCAAATGAAAGAAAAATAAATTACTTTGTTGTCAGTGCAAAATCCCCAGCCCTTATCGCTGTGCTTTGCATGGCCAACAGAGTGCTGAATTATTATCTCTTCTGTAGACATAAAAGGCTAGATCCACATAGAATACATGCTGATAATAAAATGTGGCAGTGTTTCTCTGGACCTACTGCATCCCAACTCCTTAGTGGGATTAGACACAGTAAAGTCAACTCCATATGAAGCATATAAAAGTGCTGCATGGACTATAGGAATGCTTAAAGGTTGAGAACTATTGACCCAGAGGATCTATGCCAGGTTTCAGTACAATCAGTGTCCACAAATTTTTTCATAGCAAGTGTAATTAGAGATATGTGAACACTGTTTCGACGTACCAAATTCTTTGAAATGGCCTTCTTTTTTTTTTTTTTTCTTTGCAACAAATAGGAAATTGCTCTCAAATTGGAAGCTATTTGCAATAGTAAACAACAATTTCTAAAGTAGTCCTCCTTTCTGGAACTCAGATCTGAATTTCTTTCTATTTCTTTCTAAAAAACCTCAAAAGCAGAAAATAAGGAAAAAAAATTAAGAGTGTTAACTTATCTGGCCTAACTAGATATGATTAATTCGTTTATTTTACATTTTACAATATTAATAGGTTAGATATACATGACAAGCAAAAGTGTTTTTGGGCTGGATGCATGTGATATTTTTCCATATTGAGAAATAAAACAATGAATGCAACCACATCTTAGTGCAGAATGGTTGAAAAAATGCAGAACTGCAGTTACCATTTAGCCTATTCTTCTGCATTGGCACAGATTTCATTATTAACAGAACATACATTAGAGTTCTTTTCAATGGGACACTATCAAGTGTTTGTGTATAACTATATATCTGGATTTTGCTTTAGTTTTAAAAGCCTCTGAGGCACTTTTGTTCTGTCAGAATGGTTTCTCTTAATTGGGCAAGCGGTTTTATTTCATTCTGAGCACAAGACAGCTTGACCTAACAAAAATAAAACTGGCTTTGTTGCTTCAAACCAAACTCACAGTCACTTTAACAGTTGACACTATTATACTCTGTTGGTCTGATTTAATCTGTTTTATGCACCTATGTGGGAAGAGAGAAAATAACGTATATTCAGCCAGCAGTAAAGGTCCCCTGGTATACAGAAAGCCCCATCAAAGAAACGGCAAGGTTGTTATCTGTGACATATATGTGTAAGGCATATGTATCCCTGTAACACAGTATGCAGTGGAGGTGTACAGGTTAGCTCCAGGCTTCCCACAGACTGTGTGAGATACCTTGCATCATATTTACAGCTAGCAAAATGTGCTTCTTCAGCTCAGCACTGGAATCTGCAGGGTAGGATATCTCTCTCTGAATCTTGTTTGCTACTGGAGCAGCAGTGTCATGGATGTCAGGTGGGGGTGATAGGAAAAAGGAAGGGTTTGGAGAAGGAGACAAATTCTGTCTGACTACATGGGGCTAGAGTGCCAAATGAAGGTTGCTTGGTAAATAGATTTCTAAACTTAGTCAGCATTGCCAGTTTAGCAATTAAGCACTGAGATTTCAGGGAGTCACTATCTAGCATGTAAATCAAGAATGAGAAGCTTTCTGTTTGCTGCCATTGAGGAAGGCAAAGGAAGGGTAAACATTTGATTATTTCTCTTCATCCGTTCTGATTTACCACATTTAGCTAGTTTCAATTTTTATTTTTTTTTTGCACTGATTACCGTTGCTTAAGGGAGAATAGAGAATGATGAATAATCTCAGAAATTATTAGGTAGCACTAAATTTTGGTGCGTACTGCTGCCCGTCATTTAAACTGGCACTAGGACAAAGGAAATTCCAGAAGGAAAAAATAAAAAAGAAAGAAGTGTGCATCATTTTGCTGCAGTCACTATTAATGATCTACAAGTTACATATCAGCAGACAGCAGTGTGGTATTGTGACTCAGATTAAGTAAATTTTTACTATTATACCATATGTTAATAAAAAGCAGTTAATGTTGACCAATTTCATAATTTAATCAAACACCTTCCATTGTACATTGTTAGAATTCAATGTAATTTTCTACTTAAAGTGAAACGTAAAAATAACAGAGGTTTAATTATATTTATGTGTTAACCAGCAATTTTTATGAAAAAATAAAATTTCCTGTCATTTTCTAAGGCTATATTGACTTTATCTAAATATTTTTTAAAGTTTCTCCCTCCAATTTTAAATTATAGTCATTGGTGAGCAAGGAGATAATAAAATATGGGGAAAAAAGATTTAGTCCTTATTTAAATTGCTAAATTTTATATAAAAATACAAAGAAAAAGATCTCATTTAATACTTTTACTGCATTTTTATGTATGAGAAATGTTTCTCAAATGAGTTCTATTTTGTTCAAAGATAATTGTTGTATTTTAGGAACTAGAGTATCTAGAATAATTGGTAAAAATATTTTTATTAATATTCCTCTGATTCACAAATACACACAATCTTAATATATGTGCATATCAGTCTTCTTGAAGGTGTAATTGGAATCAAATTATGTAGGCTTGAAGACCTTTTCTGTTATGGAAAGAGTCTATTCTTAGCCACAAACAAAAGTGTTGTGATCTTAATTACAAAAAGTAATTACTACCCAGTCTTTTTTTTTTTTTAATTATTTTTTTTTATTATTATTTCTGGACTAGGTCTTGTTGCTTCTTTTTTCACCTGGAAAATATTTCAGAGAAAGATAGATTTTAGATAAATTAAGTACCAATTTTTTTTCAGAATCGACAGGGATTTTTTCATGCTGTTGTTATATGAAAATTCTGTTAGAACTTATTTGTTGCGTAGTTAACTTTTGCTGAAGGACTGTACTAAAACGTCATTCCTTTAGATATGGCAGTCACCCTGTCTCTGTGCTACAACATATTAAAAAGTGGCATGCAACATGACTTTGATATCGACAAGCATTCACATTTATGCTGCAAACAAAAATGAATCTGAGAGCATCTATGCTATTGTCAGTAGGAGTAGGCAGGTACAGACTTCATCCCTGGCTTTCACCTGACTAGGTTGGCTAATCTGACTCCAAGACATAAGATACTTATAAGATCACTATTAATAGCAGCTACAAAATGAAGAATGGTCTGGTGGTTAGACTAAAATCTGCATGGGACAAACCTGGAACATTTAAACCTGCATAGACTGTTTCAATTTTCTGTTACTACAAAGCATATTTTAATCTAGTAGATTTGGGACATTTCTGGAGATATTAAATCAATCCCATTTACCATGAAACCATGAAATCTTAATAACTCACATTTGACTTCCTAAATATACATCCACAGAGATTTTGAGACAAAACTACTCTTTTCCATGAGAATATTTATTCGTATAAATATACTCAAATGTGTAAAATATCTTGAAAGTTTAAATAAATTTCTGAAGTCTGGATGGAGAATTAACTAGTCAATTGTTAATGTTTGTTAGCTATAAGCAGAAAGTCGCAGAGCTCAGCTCTCCAAAGGCAAGCATGTCTTTGTGTTAAGAAGCAAGACAGCAAACTTATATCCTGTTTGTGACCTATAGGAAGGGGACCTCAAATCCTGTAATTTAGCTTTCAAAATCATCTTCTTGTTACTTCCTTAGCCCTCTTCCCTTTGAGTATATAATTTGTGCAGTTACATTAAATGCCTTTTTTTTTTTGTAACACATGCAGACACAACACAGAGTGAGGTTGCAACCCTTAAAAGCAGCAGGACACAGGAGACTACCAGATATAAGATACCGGCATTTCAAACAGCATTGGGAATGTTCATAGGAAGATCCTGTTTCTCACTGAATTAATTAATTGGATTTCTAAATATTATGGCTTCAGGGAAAACTTTGAAAACAGAAAATCTAAAACAAGGTTCATTTTTTTGGTAAATGGCTTGTATTGTCTTACTGTTCTCAAGCCTGACTGGTACTGGAAAGGCACAGGATTGTTGCAAGTGTGGTTATGAACTGGAATAATGAGGAATAAAAAAAATAAAGAATTTTAAAAAGTACCAGCTTGGAGAGAGGTTTCTTTCTCCTGGGACCCTTCAACCTCTTTTTGGAATGGCAAGCTCACTGTTTCTCAACAAGGTGATTATAATTGTGTAATTTAGCATGTTCCCTTACTTGGCTTCAGCTGACCCCTCTGTTACTGAGTTCCCTTTAAAAGTTAAGTGCAAACTTAAGGCATTTTATCAAGTATGTGTAAGTGTGAGAGGATTAATAAACCCAAGAAGGTAGAAATTAAGTCTGATTTCAGAAATTTCATTAATTTAAGACAATTTTTCCTATATTTAAATAGAAAATTGTTATGTTTAAATTATTACATATTTGCTTAAAAGTAATCATGATTGAAAGTACAAAGATGACTTTGAAGTTCAGTTAATATATTATCTCCAGACCCTCGAAACCTATTTTAATACATCTATTATATTGGGATTTCAGATGATAAGAAAATTGTAACCTTTTTCATACTTCCATCTTGAGGGAGGGGGCGGGGAAGGGTGTATGTACATATGTGTGTTACAAAGGTATAATTTTCATGGTTCTACTGGTGATTCGCTTGTATTGAGGAAAATTCAAACTGATGATGCTGCTTGGTATGCTATCTATCAGCCAAATATCAATAAAGTACCTTCTTTGTGAAGACTGAGTACTGTACCATCTACTTCATCTGCATTAAATACTGAACTTGGAGAAAGACTTGGGGAGGTTGGTAGATGTGAAGCTCAACATTACCTGGCAATGTGCACTTCAGAGCCATCAAAATGCATCAAAAGAAGTGTGACCAGCAGGTCGAGGGAGGTGATTCTTCCCTTCTACTCCACTCTCATAAGACTCCAACTTGAGTGTTGCATCCTGCTCTGGGACCCCCAAGGACATGGACATGGAGTGGCTTGAGAGGAGGTCATGACAGTGATCAGAGGGCTGGAGCACCTACAAGGCTGGAGGTGAAGAAGAAAGTTGGAGAGGGATTTTTTTCAAGGGCTTGTAGGGACAGGACAAGGGGAATGGCTTCAAACTGAAAGAGAGTAGGTTTAGATGAGATATTAGGAGAAAAGTCTCTACTGTAAGGGTGGTGAGGCACTTGAACAGGTTGCCTAGAGAAGTTATGGATACCCCGTCCCTGGAAGTGTTCAAGGCCAGGTTGGATGAGACTTTGAGCAACCTGGTCTAGTGCAAGGTGACCCTGTCCATGACAGGGGTGTTGGAGCTAGATGATCTTTAACGTCCCTTCCAATCCAGTCCATTCTATAATTCTATGATTATGATTCTATGACTACTATGTATTGATATGATCGTGACAGGAGGGCTTATGATAGCCAAGGAAAACCTATGTAGGTTTTTTTGTTGTTGTTGGTTTTTTTATTTATTTATTATATTATTAGTGGGCCTCATTCTTAACTGGAAACAATGCATTAAATACTTGCAATGGGTTTCAAATCTGCTCAGCTGGTAATAATGGCTCAGCTCAGAATTTAATGGCACTGTATACTGGGTATTGCAATGGGGATTTGAATACTTCTGTTGTAATTTCTTTATATTCTTCTGAAATTTATTGAACTTGATATATGAAGAATATTGTCTCACCTTTTAAAGGCATTTTTACATTTCTTCTTCCAAATCAAACTCTACTTTCTGGATAAAACTGAAAATCATATCACCCTGTGAGTGAGTGATAATTCATGATTCACCAGTTTGATTTCCTGTACACAAAAGCTTCTTGGTGCAGACGATCTGTGAAGCATGCCAATTCACATAACAGGCAAGTCAACAATAAATTCCTATAGTAAAATTAACTGTGCTTGTGTAGAAAAGCAAAATCATCGCATACTCTCTTTGCAAAGAGAAGCAATATGCTTACTCCCTTTGGTGCCACAGGTATGAGTGCTATACAACATTAAAGGATATCTTTTAAGTGAAAGAATGACGTGGAAGATTCAGTCTTACTGAGTCTTGAATGGATGTGGTAACACTTTCTGAGAAAGTACCTCTTTGCAGCTAAAATTGCATCAGTTATTGCATGTTTTAGATGTGGATACACAAACAAGTTACTATGGGGCAGTCTGACATGTAGATTACCTTCTCTACGGTCCCTATGCACAATCAAATATCTACAACACAATAATTTCTTCAAGAAAATAGTAAATGCAATGAAATACCCCTCTTTCATTCTGTGAAGACCTTCATTTTTTCAGTTATAGTATTTCATACATTCAGTGAAATAGTGCAGAACTACTGTACAATAGATCAGGTTACTTTTGAATTATGCCTAACTTACCTTTGTTCACATGTTGATAGGCTGCTTCTGACAGCAGACATTCTGTGTTTTCTAGGAATACTACATTTTGTTTATACAGCACATCAGGCTTGCTGCCAAAGATGTAAACTGCAACCTCAAAACCAACATTGTAATAACATGTTTTACACCACATTGCACTCAGCCTTAGCAATCACCTTATTCCCTTTAATGGTAATTGCTAGTAACAAGACTGAAGCAGCGTGGAATGAGCTCATGGTAGGAGATCATTTAAACTGTTAGTTGACAAGAAGTGCAGTTTGGTCAAGTATCAAGTTCTAAAGATATCTTGCGAAATGTAATGCCTCTGCTTCTCTCAGCACCACCATGACCTGACTGCAAACCAAAGTTTTTCACATAACAGGTAGCTCCAAGAGCAGCTGGACTTAAGGATTGTCTTTTTCTGAGGCTTTCATTTATAATACCTTTCTTGCCTATGGGTTCTCTGGTATTTTACAATAACATTAATTATCAGAACCTTCCCCTTTGTGATATAGGCAGCGGCTCTTCTTTTACATATTTGTCTACATTCACTAAATGCATAAAGACACAAACTCTTTGTGAATTATCTGTCAAGTGTCAGTAAGATATGAAACTGTTCATGAAGGACAAACAGGCAGAAAGATAGCACAACTGAGCAAGGTGAATTGTCTGAATAAACTGTTAAAAGCAACCTGAAATCTCTCAAAAATGCTAAACATAATTTTAACAAAAACCATTGGCAGGGTGCTAGAGCATCAGATAGAAGAGCAAATCTCCTGTCCTTACCTCAGACCAAAGCTGGATTTAGTTTCCAGCAAGCCTGGGGAGCTCTTCAGTGACACATCCCTGCTGCTTACATTGCAGGAGGGAGTGTGGCAGCTGCAGTTCTCACTGCATCCGATGCTCAATGCACCAACCACAACCATGCTGCAGGGCCTTGCAATAGTGTGGGTTACACAGGACTACAGCTGGTGACAGTGTGGTGACTGAGAGCGATCACAGGACTGGATGATACTGTGATCAAGCACCAAGGCCTCTTTCTGTTTTAGCAGCAATAAGAGCAAGTTAATGCAGCCACAGCTGGAAAAAGCACGGCAAGAGTCCTTTGGGGACCATAACTCAGTCTGCTGGTCACACAGTGGTATTCTTACCTATCCTTGTAGGCAACCCTTTTTTAAGAATACCAGAGACAGAATCCTTATGCTATGTTCTTAGTTTTTAACCTCCTCCTGCCCCCACCCGAAAAGCATTTTATTCCCTCTTGTGCCTAGATCCTAAACATTTTGTTTTCCATTGTATACCTCTCTTTGACAATGTTCACGTTGCAGGCCTGATAGAGATTATGCATAAAAACCCTCAGGATCTTCACTATTCTTATGACCCAGATTGGACAGTGTCTTTGTACAGCCCACTGTTAGTGACTCTCTTGGCGTCAATATGTGCAGCCTACTCCCTAAGGGACCAGAAGCACACAGATACCACCAGCTCACAGCTTGGCAAGCACACGGGGCTTCACTAACTACCTGCAAAAGGTTGCAGACTATGGATCACACGACAGAGTATCTGTCTTGCTCTGGCTTTGTTGTTGCAATTTGAAGTCTAATGCCAGTCAGAGTAATGTTTCCCTTTGCCTGTTACTTTCAAGTGCTGAACATTTTCTACTTTGGAGAAAATTAGCCACCGTGAGACAATCTGTAGTATTTATGAGTCTCTTCCTACCTCAGTAAGTATATATTTTAATTCTAGAAATAGATTTCTAGAATTATGTGTCTAATTCTGGAAATATATGCACTGAGAGATTCAGGTCCTTCTCTAAAATTTTTTCAATAATGAACTCTGTTGAAGTAGTTTCTGCACCTTAATATCTCGTCTGCTGAAAATGATCTCATGCTCTACAATTAAGACAGTGTGGCTCACAAAGAAATCCATGTCAAAGAATATAGCTTTTCTGTTAAATCAGCTCTATTTACCAAATAGTTATAATTCCAGTTATAAAGGACTACCCTTGTTGAATAACTTCTGAACACAAGTTGTAACATGTGCCAAGTCTCTACATATGGTGAAACTTTAAACAAATGCTTAGTAGAATAATAACTCACAAGGGAGTTAAGTGTCCTGATTGTACGTTTTTTCCTTGCAGAAACTGTTAAGGTTCTGGGCATTTTTTTCTTCACAAGGGCATGTCATTTTGCTAATGGATTTAACACCACCATTTGGTCCAATTTCCTCATGTCTGCTTCAATCAGCGCACAAACCACTACACAGGAAGAAATGCATAGAGATTCATCTCCTTCATTTCAGAGCCCTCGAGGAGGCAATCTGTTATTTCTTTTCCTTTGAAAAACTGTATTTAGTGATGGGTTAAGAGACTGAGGAATAGCATGCAGTGAGACCTTCCCTGGAGCAGAGCTGTTTCCAGAACTGTTGAGATAGATACTGCTTTCATACAAGTTACTGAAAAATACATTGTTTTCTCCTAATTTTTAATTTTCATTACAGTTTTTATTGCTATTTATTTCTTGTTCCTTGAACTTAAATAATAAATTTAATTCTCACTCTCACAGTCTTTTGACTATCTCCATTTGCCTTAATTGAGACCTAATTCTGGGAATTGCTTTTTTGAATGCAAGATGTATATTGTGTTTTGTTTGTTAGTTTTCTCTTTCTGTGCAATCCTCCTCTCAGAGGAGATAAGTGAGCAGTGTGATTCTCCATATAGCAAACCTGATTAGAACAAAGCAATCATAGTTGATTATCTTTCAAGCTTCATCTTTTTATTATATATTGTCTCTGTAATGATCAGCTCAAGGCTTTATCACTGTAAAAGGTGCTAGTATGCCAGAGAACTCTAATGGCCCACCTAGTCTTTTAATTATAATACCTGAAACTTAAAAGATATTTTATCCTGCTTTAGTGGAGCACTGCTTTATCATGCACTATGGGAAAAAAAGCCACAAAATTCCATTGTAAATTGATTGAAATAAGTAATTACAAAGGAAAATCAACTAAGAACTGAAGTTGTTTGCGACAACATATTTCAGTCAGAAAGCAGAGATTAGTCAAAGACTGGTTTCTTTGCAGGAAATACAATGACTGTTCTGAAAGTTAAGAGTTTTTTGGTCTAGCATTAACAGAAAAACATAATCCAGTCCAGACAGACAATTTGATCAGTAACCTGGAAAGGGATGACATTTTTAAAATTTTTGCTTTGTCTGACTCAGCAAGGATTTCATTTCAGTCTTCCATACCTGAGATGAATTTTTCATGTTCTTCCAGAGAGGAATGCTTTTTTTTGTCTCTCTTGTCAATTGTCTGCTTATCAATAAGGGAAGAAAATTGAAAAAAAAAGAATCACATTATAAGTGATTCCTTTTTCATGATGATGATGATGAACTACATCAATTTGTCTTTTTTTTTTTTTTTCTAGGAGATTGTTTTCGGAAATCAAGAATTTCTGGAATCAGTGGAAATCTCATTTCTTGCAAAAGTATATAGTATAAGCCACAATTCACTGCTTTCTGAGACATTTCCTATGTGACTTCTACTGTTAGAAGAGGTGTGTTAAATTTTTACTCTCTCCTGCTCTCTCCTGCTTTGCTCCATTAACACTAAAGGTGACAAGCACTTACATGGTCTATGCTATTCATTATTTTTATATAGTTTGTACTACTTAGAAGGGATTTTAATGTGGCTTTCTTAATGATACTCGCACCCTCTGGACATGCATTTTCTACTGAATTTGAATTTTACTGGATGTAATGCTTCTGGAAGGCAGCTTCCAGATCCCTGTCTGTGAGTAATTGCAGAAACAAAGTAGTGGCAGTAACGATGCTTTTGTGTGTATCCACCCACAGAACAGAAAGAAGACCATATGACTGCTCTGGCCAATCTCATATTATTGAAGTATGAATACTGACACTGTCCAGAAAAATTATGGTAAAAAACCCCATTCTTTTTAGTTATCAGAATATTCAAAAATGGATGACTAGGAAAAAATTGTTATCTTTTCATAAATAAGAGGGAAAGACACTAAAATAGTGGACTATTATTTTAATATGTTTCATTGACATGAATACTCATTTAATATGATGAAAATCATTTATGGGTTTTTTTTTGAATTTCTGATTTTATATTCAATTTGATATTATATTTTTTTAATATTACCCACACACTATTTGAAATTAAGGGAAAAAGAAGCTCAACATTATATCAATTTTTGTATATTAAATAACTTCAGAAAACTTTTTGACTTATGAGTATTGAATAGATACAAATTTTGTGTAAAAAGTTTGTTCAAATGAACAAACTTTTATTGTCTTGATTGTGGAACCTGATTGAGATCATATTAGTCAAAAAATATACAGGAAAACAGCACCTGATTTCCTGTAATCTTTAATTAACAACTGTCTGGGCATTTGAAATAATAACATTACAAAGAACACATCTGAGAACAATCATGTATTTGCAAGAATGGTATCAGGATGGTATATAATTAGTATTGTACAGTGCAAGTGAGTCTTACTTTGACCAGACAATTAGAGAATCTAATCTGGAGGAAAATCAACTCATGTAGAAGCCACTGAGTCTGCCTTCGGACAGCACCAAAATGAACCAATTTTTCTTAAATAAAGACTGTGAGCAATACTTAATGCTTACATACAACATGGTTAGTCCAAAGCACTGTGCTGCCAAATTAGATCTATGAAATGCAGTCTTCCATGAACACTCAGTAGCTGAGATGCAACTATTTGATATCCATATGATGGACAGAGAAATTATCTGTGAATTTCATTGTTACTGTTACCTTCTAACTTCTCTTCATTCTTCAGGTTGTTATGTACCAATGAAAATAAGTCAGAATTATTTCCTAGATTTAAAAAAAATGCATAGGTGTGACCTGTGGCAAAGAAGTTCTCAAAGGGATGGTCAGTAGACTGTTAACATATCATTTCTGTGTCAAGACAATCTTTGATGGGTAACATTACTCACTTGAGGCTGTTGCATGGTCAATTTAAGCTGATTGATGACCCCATTTCTGTTCATTCTAAATGGCTTGGACATCACAAAAGTACTTTAGCATCCTTAGGAAAGGTCAGGAGTATAACAAACTGTACTGTTATACTACTTTATTCCTGGTGGGATGATAAGACCCAGATTTATCAAGACAGCTAAGAGGACACTAACCTCCTATGCCACAGGCTAATTATGGTGTATACAGTCTCAATCATGTGACAGCAATAGTGCATTTGGGATAATCACCACATCTATATTGGTCCTGTTGAGTTATTCACCTAAGAAAGGTTAATAAATATTTGTTGCAATGTTTTCTCTTGAAGTAGATTTAGATACAAGACAGATTTCTTTCCACAAAAACATTTAAAGGTACTTAGGGTTTTTTTCTAGTAAAATAGAGGGAAGAGTGCATATTATTGGTCCCATAGGAAAGAACTCTAGCAGCCAGTGTCAGAAAGTGAAAAATTGAACAATACTGGTTATTAATACATTTAGGCTGAAAACCAGCAAATTTTTAACTGCCTCTGTTGTGAGGTTCTTAACAGTTTTCTACTAGATAAATTATATTAAAAAGTAAACTATTTTCAGGACCTGTCTTGGTTCATGTGAGATCTTTCAAGTGTCCTGAATGTATTATCCTGTGTGATCCTAACTCTATGTATCCTTTGAATGGGATATTGGCAGTCAGGAATTGAAATTGTCATCTAGTATTATATTTTACTGCTATAGTCACTGTTGTTTTTTCTTTTCCCTAATCACAGGCATAATTTTACAGCAGCTTGGATGATTTTTATCTACCTTTGATCAGAGTGAGTTACTTCATTGTTTATAAATTTATGTCAAAACTTTATGAAAATAAATTTCAACTTCTGTTTGGTTCATGAATGATTTAAATATTGCTCATGGTAACTCACTGTTTGAACAGAGAATTGTGTCACCCTAGTGATATGCTTTTGTTCCATGACTAGATGACCTCCGAAAAAAAATCTGTTTTATGTAGAAAATATTTCTGAAATTAACATTTCCATAAATATTTTACACATGAAAGTAAATAAATGTTTTCAAGTAGATGAAAGTTTTATTCAAGGTAATATTTGTGAAAAATTTTAATACTTCCTAAAATCTAGGCTTCAGCTACTGTCAGATGATAGCTTTTTATGCAGTTGTTGATTAATCTCCTGTATTCTAATTCAGGTCTTTTTTAAAAATTTTGTGTTTGGGATTTTTTTTTTGTTGGCTTTCCTTTGCAATTAAATATCTTTTATTTTATATCAGACCTTTATTTTAATTAGACTTGGGAACTAGTTGGGAGAGACACAAAATTTTAAGCAGCAAGAAAAGCATTAGAGGAAAAAAAAATTTAAATGTCAACATCTCCATGGACCAATGCAAAGCAGTGTTTTTCAACAGATGAGTATCTTTCCATATGCTTAAATAGGCAACAATTTAGATTAGAAATGAAATGGGGGCAATATCTGCATATTCATGTTTTACATGCAGATAGTGAACCCTCTGAAAGAGGTGTTCCCTTTCCTGCTGCTTGGTCTTATCTTTAAGAAGCTATATCCCTTGCTTAAACTGACTCTTCCTTTGCTTGTAGGTAGGTCAAATGTCACAGGACACTGGTCAGAGAAGGTGGTAAAAATAGACTGATATTTATGCCATTGAGAATGGGTGACACTCTTTTTCTTGAAGAAAACTTTTAAATGAACTTCCATACATATACATATAAAATCAAACAGTACAATTTTTTTAAGTCACAATTGTATTCACTTTATTTCTAATATGTCCTTGTGTATCATTGCTTTCACTCTGCTAATGCTGCAGACAAACTAATCTGTCTTGTTGCTTCAAGTATCTTGAAAAATCCAAATCTTAATAACCACATAAGAAATAAAATTAGAAGTCTTAAAAGTAATATTTGAACCTACAGCCTTGCCTTTTTAGAGATGAAATTTCTATCTCCAAAGTTCACCACACATATGGAGGAAAAGAAATTAAAGACTGGTCTTGAACCAGAGAGGTGATTTGGAAATGTTCTGCAATCAAGAACCGCCACTCCGGAATTTACAGTTGTTGTGCAAAACCCTCCTTGATAAATTAAAGACCAGATTTTAATACCTATTTTCATAAGTAGAACCCATAGATTTTGTTGATTGGTTTTGTATTCGTTACCTTTCTGTAGGAGGAGAAAAGTTTGCTTTGTTGTGATAGCTGGTAGCCCATAGAGCTGCCATGGCAGTATATGGGGGGCAGAGACTCCTGCTAGCAGCAGATGGGGGAGGTTAGTGTTTGTCTCCCAGGACTTTAATTAACATCTGGATTGGTTTTCAGGTAAGTAATTCCTTTAACAGTTGATAGCATATTTTATGCTAGAAACATAAAACCACCTAATTTCTAACGCACAACAGATAAGTAAATAAATTTGTGTAAAGTAAGTAAAATGTGTCTGAGGAAAACTTAACACTGGAATGTTAAATACTTTTACTTCAGAATCCTTTGAAGCATATCTGAACTGGTAGGAAAGAAGGCTGATGTCACCTAATGGTGCTTGGTAGAAAATGAGCTGCACTTCCCTGCATTCAAAATCAACAGCTGTCTAGACCTTCACATCCAGAGTTTCAAGTAGCACTGTTCATACACAGGCAGGAAATATCACATGAGTTGAAAAAGATGTTATGATTAAAGACACGGAATTTCTGTGTCTATATTACAGAAAAATCTTTTTAAAATCTGGAAGAAAAGAGTATAGAAAATTTACCCTGTCATTTTACATGTTATTCATGAGTGAAAGGTGTTCAGTCTTCCTAAAAAAATCTTTCTTTAAAACTTGAGCTTTGATATCTTTTCTAAGCAAATAAGTTTTCCATTCCTGTACCAAATACTGTTGAAAGTTATGTATCGAAAGGGCAATTCATCTAATTTTATAAACAAGTAACAACTGAGATGAACTGCTCTTTAATGATTTTCTTTTCTGTTTCCATTTCCCTAATTAGGATATCTAAAGTTCTAGAATAGGAAAGGAAGAAAACTTGTGCATTGACAAATTTAAGTGGGAGAAATAACAATATGAGGCTGTACAGCCCATATTTTTTGACTGAAATTTAATTTCAACTTCCTCTCCCTCCAAAATCTCATTTGTTTTACTTGTGTTTTTGTGGAAATATAAATACGGTTTGCAAAGAAAGTGTAGTTACTTTATTAAAATTAGCAAAAGAAGAGCAAGGGTTTATATATTCACAAAAGAATCCCACCAAGACTGAGTTGCACAATCAGTCAGTCTTCTTCTAGTGGGAGTTGTATACATGGACCTGTCTAGCTAATCTAGACCTCTATCTTCTTCACATTACAGCCTCAGGCAAAATGAGAAAGATAAATAGTCCAGAGCAAATGGAGCTTTAACTCTCCGTAATAAGCTGTGTGTAACTTAAATCCTTTTTTCCTTCAGTAATTATAGCAATAAGAACAAAAATCAGAGCTTGGACTGAAATATATGTTACCAAGTTGGTAATCTGCCATCCTTCACATTCTCCTGTAAAAAATAAAGTTGTGAGTCAACAGAAACAGAAGATATCATCCCAGAATAACTATCTGGAGATGGACCAACTATTATCTCATCAGAAGTTAATGCAACTATATTTAAAATTAAAAGCCAGAAACAACAACAGACGGAAGGAATGCAGTCAGCAGCAAAAAAAGCATTGCTGTTTAACTGTAATTTTGATCCTGAAACTTTCCCCAGGGTCCTCTTCCATCTTACACTGCGTCAGCCAGTTGGCTCACACACTGCTCTGCACACGATGAAGATAAGCTGCACATGCTGCTGTGTATATTTGACACACAGTGGGCCACACTGCAGGGCTCTTCGGAGAGCTCAGAGTTAGTCTGTGAACTTTGTATCTCTCCCTCACTGTTTTAGGTTTCCCTGGCCATGCTTTCAACATCTTTCACACTGTTTGATTTCAAACAGAATGCCTCCTGAATGTAGAAAGCTAAGAGTATTTTTCTTAGAGTAATTTTCTTAATTATTATAAAAGGAACAGTAACATAATTGTTTAGTCTTTGCAAATTTGACTCATATTAAATGGAAGGAAAAATGAGATGTTTGTTGTTCCATTGTTTTCTAGAGAGAAAAAGATTTTCAGGGAAGTGGTAATATCATTTAGTAGACCACCTCATAAGTGACAGAAAAACTGACATTTGTACATACAGATCTCATTTTCCTCAAAGAAAAAACAGAACAACACTTTTATGTTTTCCAAAATTACAGCATTACATGGTTGGTGGTGAAGGGAGGGAGATTAGCAGGGTTTTTTTGTTTTTCTAGAAAAAAATGAAGTTGAAATACTTTCCATGGTATATAGCTAGAGATATAGATGCACTAGGGGAGTTTTGATTTTGGTTGTGTTTGGTTTTTTTAAAAAAACAAAATTTCAGACTCAAACAAAACTCCTTTTAGATTTTCAGATAGTTTTGAAACCAATTCTAAAGACGTAATATACCTTGAGAACTTTGGGATTTTTTTCCACGTCTTTTCCAACACAAAGGATAAAAGATCAGAACTATCTGAAATTTGTCTAATTTAGGATAATGCTCAGGATCTGGACTGTGGAACCTGTGTGAAAGCAAAAAAGCTCAAAAATTTCTTCCTCTTTTGAACTAGGAAATTAAAGGAAGAGCTTATGAAAGTTTGACATTCATCTTGCTTCCTGGTTTACTTCTGACTGACATGTGATTTGGAATGACACTTCCTCATCCCATTTATTCATAATTAGTCATCTTTTATAGAGAAAAAAAAAAGGAAAGAAAATGATGACTACATTAAGAGATAAGGAGAAAATGCATTCACTTATAACCCAAGAAAAACTACAATTAACTGTTGATTTTATATTTCATTGCTGTTTATTAGAGACATTCAGAAAGAATGACTACTATTTTCTATTGATACTCCAGAAAAATAAACTGTAGGCTTTGGTAACAAAGACAAAAAAGGTGCAAGAAACTAATTGATAGAAATCTATTGTCCATTGAGAAAAGGACAGAGGATATGGAGGATAAAGCAAAATTTATTAAAAGGTGAAAACATTATAAAAAATAAGTATTAGGCAGGAATTATGATAACATGGAGGATAAATTGGCAGAACAGGATTCAATCCACAATCTGAATCTGTACTGCAGATGGGGAGGACTAAAACCCCAGCGCAGTTATCTGTTAAGTTCTGGCCCTTGGTTACTCTTCCTGCCCACACATTTAGTCCATGGAGAAATCAGGGCTATGAGCAAGTGCAGATGAGGACAAAGGCATTTTTAGAGTTAATGGCAACATTTTCAAAAGTCTGTCTAAAGTGTGTAAATAAAGATTGTAGATCCAAAAAAAAAAGACAATCTGAGTTTGAAAATATTGAGTTAGAGGTTTAATAAAATATTAGTCTCAATATGCAAAAGTTAGCTAAAAGACTTAATGATGCATTTTGTAACCTGCCTTTTTCAAGATTTGAGCTGTGTACATACTAAATTTGTAATGCAGAAACTGGAACACAGAGGCACACACAGATTTTTAATAACAAGCAATGTTAAATTACTGCACTGTACAAGCTGGCACAGACAACTCAAACCCCATTAGCAAAAACGTGTATTTAATTAACGTGGGAAAGAGGATTGTCAAACTTCTTTCTACCCCACTACAAACCAACACCAAAATTAAAACCATGCATGACTCCTAAAAGGAAATTGCCTGTTATAGTCAGTATGTAATATTAGCAAGAGTTTTTTGTCTTTGTTCTTTTTTTTTTACGGGGATCACTTTAAATGTGTAATGTGTTTTTCTCTACATTTGGCTTAGATCTCAGCTTGGTAATGATGAATTTTCCTGGCAGACAAATATTTGGTTAGATCAGATCATGGAAATAAGCTCTTTTGGACTGAGGTTTGCATGGAATTGTACTGGTATGTGCGCATTGACCCCAGGTTGAAAGAATGTTTCATTTCAACAGTTTTAATGGAAACTGATAGTTTCTGTTGTTTTAAGAAGACATTTTTCAAAATCATTATTTTTGTTTTGCTTTAAAGGAGTTCAAGAGACATCACAATACTTTTGTCAGAGAGAAAATCAAGAAGAGGGTAAAAGTGCAAGTGCTGTTTTAGCTTATATAATATTTAACAGGACTAAATAAAAGTGCTAGTGATGCAGGGGGTTTTACCCTGGTCTCTTCCAGCACCAAGATTTCTTGACTTCACATGGCAAAGCAATTCACAGGAAAAAATAACTGTGAAGAGACAAAACATAGTGTTTTCTTAAGGCATACACTATCTTGGCAAGAATAACTGTATTGCCAGTTCAGGCCTCTTAAAGGGAATATATCAGCAAATAGAAACATTTACACCATAAAGCAATGGAGACTGAAGGTTTTGGTAGAGGATTAGGATGTGAGGTTGATCAGTTCCAAGATAAGTGAAATTATTTTATGAACTGTCTGGAATTCATTATGAACCCTTTAGTCTTCCTGCTTCTTCATTCTTGCTTGTAGAGATGTTGTACAAAAGAAATTTACGAATCTCACACTAACATTACCAACTAGGTGACCTAATGTAAAGAACAAACTAAATCAATTGATTTAGTCTCTTTCCATTTACTTTTCAGTGTAGTACAAGTTTCAGAATTCATGTGTATTTTAGTGGGAGGTGAGGGGGGATGTCTTAAAAAAATGATGCTGGAATTTTGGAATAAATTTGGGTTCTGTGTGCACACATATAATGAAAGTTTCAGACCTATACAACACAATAAAAACAGTTTATCCATTATTGAGATGCTATTAAACAAGAGACTTTTCAGTGTTTATAGACATTACTTTATAAATACTTTAGGATTTTCTCCTGCATGCCACCTTTCTCACTCATGCCCATATAGGTGAGTTTGTGGATAACCAAAACAAATCCTCACTGCATACCATGGCATAGGTGCGTGAGTATGTAAGAACCCTATATGTCCAAGCCTCAGTTAAAAACAAACAAACAAAACACAAAACACAACTTCGACACAAAAAAAAAAAAAAACATAAATCCAACCAAACTTATAAAAACTTGTAGAAATTTCTTATCTTTTGTAACTGGTATATTTTGTAATTTGTTGCATGCTGGAGATCTTACTGTCTATCCTCAAATTTATTGAGGTATGCAGATATATGTGGCTTGCATTACAAGGTTTTGGCAGGCTTCTGTGAGAAGCTGCTAGAAGCTTCCCCTACATCCAGAAGAGCCATATCCAGCCAGCTCCAAGATAGACTCACTGCTGACCAAGGAGGAGACAATTAGTGACAATGGTAGCACCTCTGGGATAACACGTTTAAGAAGGGTAAAAAACCTTGCACAATTTCAGTGGTAGAGAGGACTGAGCATATGTGAGAGAAACAACTCTGCAGACACCAATATAAGTGAAGAAGGAGGTGGAAGAAGTTCTCCAAGTGCCGGACCAGAGGTTCTGCTGCAGCCCATGGTGAAGATCGTGGCAAGACATCTGTGCCCCTCCAGTCCATGGAGGTCCATGCTGGAGCAAAGGCTCACTTACAGTCCGTGGAGAACACCACACTGGAGCAGGTGGATGAGCCCAAAGGAGTCTGTGACCCTATGGCAAGCCTGTGCTGGAGCAGGCTCCTGGCAGGACCTATAGTAGTATGGAAAGAGGAGTTCATACTGGAGCAGGTTTTCTGGCAGGATTTGTGGTCCATGGGGTACTCACACTAGAGTAGCCTGTTCCTGAAAGACCCTGTGGAAGGAACCCTTGCCTAAGAAGTGTAAGAAGAACTGCAGCCCATGGAAAGGACTCACATGGAGAATTTCATGGAGGACTGTCTTTTGTGGGCTGGACCTCATGCTGGACCAAGGGAAGAGTGTGAGGAGTCCTCTCCCTGAGGAGGAAGGGGTGGCAGAAATAATGTGTGATGAACTGACCACAAGCCCCCTTCCCCATCCCCTTGCACCATTTCAGGGCAAGACCGTAGAGAATCAGGAGTGAAATTGAACCTGGGAACGAGGGAGAGGTGGTTTGATGGTGTTTTTAAGATTTGGGTTTGCTTCTCATTATCCTATTCTGATATGAATGATAATAAATCAAATTAATATCCCAAAGTGGAGTCTTTTTTGCCTGTGATGGTAGTTGGTGAGAGATTTCTCCCTGTCCCAGAAGTCTTTGATAATATTTCTCTCCCCTGTTCAACTGAGAAGGGATTCAATAGAGTGGCTTTGTGAGCAACTGTTGTCCAGTCAGGGTCAACCTACCACACCAGGTGTCCTAAAAAATGTTGCATCAAATATATAAATGTAACATCCAGTAAAGAAACAGGGATTATAGGTAGTAACTTTTTCACTGAAGCTAATATTACTCTGGATCTAGCAAAGAAGAAAGAGTTTTAGATAAAACAAAAAGTATGTTAATAATGTAAATGATTATTAAATTTAATATTTTCTGTTTGCAAATGAAAATTGGTTTATCTACTGCTGTTTGCTCTGAGATATTTGTCATATAGCTTTCTATATGAAGAACCTTTTATCATGCAGTACTGGCTAGACATAAACTTTCTTTTCTGTTTTTAGAATAAGTCTTTACCTTCTTACGTTCAAAAGTTATGACCCAATTTCCAAGTATCTTATCATAAGGATAACACTTATAACTGTAGAAGTAATACCATCCTCTTGGACTGCTCTAGGGGCTGAACCTGCCATGAGTCTGAGGCAGAATACCACTGACAAGGGAAAACTGTGAAAGACAGCAACTCTCTGGCTTTTACCTAAATGAGGTCAGCTCACACACTTGGTATCTTAGACAAAGGAAATCCAATTTAATAAGGAACTATGAGCTGAATTAACTGAAGAGCAAGTTAATTTTATTTCTAGAAACAATGATAATTGTTGAATTTTTATATGGACAAATAGAGGTACATTATATATGAGGATAATACCATTTCTTGGTGCCCGTATGAGTTCCACAAAATTATTTTTACAGAAATAATATTCGTAATGCTTATTTTAGACAAATTTTTCACTAGTTTTACTTACTTGATAAGGGACCATCTGAGGGAAAAGGGTTATTGTTTTTCCATAAACTTTCACTGGTTTTATGTGACTGAGGAATGGAGGTTAGGAAAATGAAAACTGAAGTATGACACTTCTGCATAGTATCATGTTTGTGGCATAATTAACAATCCTGAATCAACACCTTTTTTTGCAATAGAAATTAGGTGTACAAATTCCTAGCCAGGAGATTGTTGTAGTGTTGTTTGTTGTTTTGAGCTTGACATGAGTCTGATGTTTTTCTTAAAGATTCTCTTTTGGATCCTGCAACACAACGCATTTCACATTTCTTTTTATATTCCTTGGGACAGAAATGAAAGCTAAAAATTAGGATTTCAGAATATTCAGAATGCCAGAAGGAGTAAAAAAAAAAAAAAAAAAAAACACCACAAAAAACAACAACAAAACAAAACAAAACAAAAACCCAAAACAAAACAAAAACAAAGCAAAGGTTACCATGAGCTAAAAATGTGGAGATTTTAAGTTTGTCTCATGATCTTCTGAGGAATAATCCTTATATTTTCAGGCCTTCATGTTGGCAATATTTTTCTCTGCCAGAATTATTAATAGCAAACATTATAATCAAAGATCAGTTATTTCCCTTAGAAACAACACAAGGTATGTGATTTCCCTTCATAAAATGTCAGAAAATTTTATCACATTACCAGAAAGAGTTACTAGGAGTTCTGTCACCTCGCCTAACATTACAGACAATTTTTTTACAATAAACAAATTGAGCAAAATCAGATGCCCACTAAAGCATTAATAATGTTATAAAATGTTATTTAATTTGGACTTTTTCCAACTCTGTATAATGAGATTTGCTGCTGGTGCATTAACAGGATGGGCAATTAGTGTATTCTTTAGTGTAATTAATCCTTCCTATCCATCTGCCCCAAATCATAGAAGTTCCTTAAGATCTATTTCATTTCAGTAGATTGTTGTTTTCCCTCATTTAAAGGCATGCTTTGAAGACTGATTTTGTTTTGTTTGCTCACTTTCTGCTGTCCTCCTTGTGTCTCTGGGGAAGTAGGAGCACAAGGTGTGGGAGTAACTCTGATTCCCTCAAGGTCTTAGCTGCTAGCTTAGTTGCCACTTTGAGGCTGTCACACCATATATCTGTTGAATATCCTTTCCTGAGAAACCCAAAAGTAACTATCCTAGTTCAGGGTACCATGTACCTAGTTCATGTACCATGCTTTCATGGTACAGTCACAGTTGCTTCTGACCCTGACACCCAATTTTCACCCGACTGTCAGGTGAAAACCACTCATGGCAGTAGTTCTTCAAGAAATTATCCAAATTGTCTACCCAGCAGAAAATAAAGCAATTGTGATAATGTGACCAGAGATTTGGTCTCCCATGTGAGGTATCACAACTCCCAGAAACTCGCTGGTTACATTGCAATTATTGTGAGTGTGATACTCTTATCAATGGCTGCAGACACTGGCCCTAAGAACCTTTTTTGCAAGGGAGACACGCTGCTGAATCCCTAATAAAATTACCCTTATCATAATGGCATACAGCCTTGCAGGTGCAGCCAGACCACAGGTGGAGCCATGTAGCTCTTCCACCCTACAGAGTATGTAAACTGTAGAAAAAGGGACAGAATTTTCATCTTGAACTTCACCATCAGTAGGTTGTTTTGAATTTCCTGACTTACATGGGGAATATTTGCTCTTCAAATAACACTTCCCTGGAGTCTATAATCGTGAATAAGTCTGAATTACACCTTTAAGATCATCTTTGGAGAGCCTTACTGACCCAGAGCCACCCAGGGAGGCATTATCTCCTGACACCACTAGCATGACAGCAACTGTAAGGGAGGTTGGGGCAGTCTGCCTTAGGTGTCCTAAATCATAATTGGCACATTTTAAAATACAGATATTCTTTCTGGCTTCAAATTTATTTTCCCTATATAAGTTAGAAAAATAGATGAGTGGTTGTTCAGGAAGTTTCATCTGTGTCTTGTTTAAGAAAACCTCTACGCTCTTGCAAATGTGAAACTTCTTTAAGTCATCAAAATCTAAACAAATAAATGATTTAGACTCCCAGTTCTAATGTATGAGAAGCTCTACAGACAATATGACAAAATTAATTATTTAAAATCTCATAACAGGTAGATAACTTTGAGATAACTTTATATGCTATATTTTCAACTCTCAGCTCAAAAAGAAACACTTGGATACAGACCTACAGGCTACAAGCTCCTGATAAGATCCTTTTTCTTACTAACTGTTCAACTATAACATCTTACTTTAAAATAGATCTTTATAGTACATAAATAAACAAAAAATGTGCCATTGTTTTTCAATCAAAATATATGTAATTTTGAGTGCTTCTAATGCTATAAAACAACTGTATAAATTTTGTATGCAAAGGATATTTTAAGTTATATTTAAATAGGATGCAGAAGCAGCTGGTGTCAAAAGGCAAAGCAGGAGACAAAAAAAAATTTAAAGCTGGCTAGAATTGTGCTCTTTTATGGAACAACTAGATTGGTTTGCACTCTGTGGTATGTATTCCTCTTACATGACATTTTTGTGACCAAAATGAGACTGTTATTAACAGAAACACCTCTGTGTCAAGAAACTTCATTTAAAAACCCCCACAAACAACCCAAAAGATCAAAAAAGAACAGTGGAAATACAGAGATTTGAAATATTCTTAGGATATTATGTTTCCACTTTCCATTTCTAATAAAATCACTTTTTATTTCTATTTTATTTTAGAAAATGCACATCAGAATAAAGATACTAAGAAAAAAAAAGTGAAATTTGACATATCAGATGCTTAATACAAACTGCTGTGTTTATGGTTGATACCTGAAATATTGTGGGATTAAAAAAAAAAAATTAACTTTCCTGGACTGTTCTGAGTCTGGTATTATTCAAAATCTTTATTGATAGAGTAAAATGAAACTAATATTTGCATTCTAAGATTCAGGGACTGGAATCCAAAAACAATAAAATGGTAAATGAGTCTAAAACACAGAAAAGGAAATTCAGTGGGAATTATTACAAAGGGTCTCCACTGAGGAAGAAACAATCAAACTTTGTTATAAAAAAGGATATCTGAAAAATGAAATACACTAATGGGACGTATTTCTAGGCATTAGCAAAAAGTAAATGAGAAATTAAGAAAAATATGTCAATGTAATGGTGCTTGTATAAAATTAAATAAACAAACTGCAAATGTTATTTTGTTTCAGAGGATTGAAAGTGTAGTAAGTCAGTCATCTAAGATATATAGCTATCTTTCTCTACCAAGAAAAAGAGAGGTCTTATTACAACACTGTTTCCAATATCATATATGTATATATATATACATAAATTTATATACTACACTTGATATTAAACGGATAAGAACAGATACACATAAATATATATATATATATGTGTATATATATATATAATATTGTTGCATTGGGCTCTTCATCTGAAACAAAAATACAGAAAAATAAAAAAAACCCACAGAAAAGTTTAAGAATTTAGAATACATGATCTCTTAGGAAAGAAAAATTAAAAAGAAAAACAAAATTACCAGACATGTATTAGCTTAGTCCAGAAAGAAACACACGGAGATATGCTTGAAACAGTAACATGTTGTACAAGACAGTAGTCAGTCATTATCCATATTTATCACAGCAGGTCAAAACCAAAATTAATAACTTGATTTCCAGTTAGAAAGATTTAGATTGTGTATTAAGAAAGCCAGACCACATATGAAGAGAGCTCTCGCTTTCACCATAGCTAAACACTAACAGAGGACTGACAAATCTTAATACTGGGGTCATTAAAAGCAGGACAAATAAAATGTGACCAAAAAGTATTGTAGAAATAACTTATCCTACCTCAGATAAGGAGAGTGGCACTTCTGACATCACAGGATACTTTCACTGTAATATTTTTATGATACTAAAGATAAGATTTAATATTATTATTATGTTACATCTAATCTTGAGCACTGGAATGGAGTCTTGTGATTTTATCAAACAAAGAATTTTGAATAAGGTTCTTGGCAGATATGTATGCAGGAAAATTTTTTTTTTTTTCTATTTCAGGAAGAAAAGAAGAAATCACAGAGTTATTAATTTGGAAGTAATATATTTTCTGGCATTCTAATGTGGAGGACAGGAATTTCTACAAGATATCACTTTGTTTTGAAAACCAAAGGGAAACAAAAAGAACTCTCAGGAAAAAAAAATATGGATCCTTCTGAAAAACCCACTAACCTTCCTTCCTAAAATGTTACAGTGTTAAAGAAAAGAAAACTTCTCTTTTAGGTTTCTGTCTGGTTGATATGGGACTTTCTATCCCATATCTCACATCTGCCAAGACTGACTTTTAGGAATTTGCAGCATAGAGCGTTTTGTAAAAATGTGGACTCCACATGTACAGTGGAGAAGCACAAGCAGAGATTTTGCTTCCCTGACTCTTCCACGTCAAGAATCTCTAGTATTCTTCCAGCTATCTGTCCTCCTTCATATATAATGTCACCTTTGATACTGAAGGAGCTGAAAAAAGACAGCTGCTGCTGGGAGTTGAGGTACCCTTAATGCTTCATTCACTGTTACTACCAGTGGAATTTAAGAAATTACTTTTCCAGTGATAAATATTTTCCTGACCCTGCACTGTTGGTATGGCAGAAAAATATATTCTAAGAGTACTCACATTTCACCTCTCCACTTTCAGTATCCCTTACCAATATTCTGATGATTAAATTTGTTTTTGCTTCTCCATGTTGTGGTTCCTCTTGAGCTGGGGGGAACTCCTCCTGGTGAGGTGTCCATCTCATCACTGCTGTACTCCAGACTTCCAGTGAGCTGTGTGATGTGTTATGAAATGACATATTAGAGTTCCCCAAACACTTGTAGTTGTAAACCCCCAGGCTGTGTGTAAATGAATTGTGTGAGTCAGACTAGTGATGCTAATGCATTAGTATCACATAAGAAATGTGTGACAAGAATTTGAAAAACTTAAATAGAACAACCGTTCAGCTCCTTCTGCATGTATAATGGTAATAACTATAATATGGAGACAGCATTCATCTGCCTCATGATTAGAACAGAGGAATAGTGATGTGATTTTTTTTTTAATTTTGCTTGTCACTTAGTCATTTATTTGAAGTGTGTCTTGAACATTTTGCTGAATCTGTTTTCAGATTCCTTCTACTGATATGAGAAACTGACTTGGTTGTAAAGATAGGTTTCATTTACTAAACACTAACCAATAAGAAACTTTTGAGTCTAGACTTTTGGATTACCTTAATTTATTCTAAAACAAAGAACATTTACAAAATTCTAGTTCTGAAAACTTAGAGACCTTTGTGTCTATGGATTTGATTTGATTTAAGCCAATTTATAATTTTACCTATTATCAAAGTGTCCAGAAATATAATCTATAACATACTGAAACAGTTACTATGCAACTTTATAATCTTCATCATGTTAAGGTATCTCTTTTCCTTTTTCTATTATTTCTGTATCCTGCAGTTGATCTGGAGATGAAGCTCTTGACTGTATTATGCAGAGATTCAAAATATACCTACCAAATATTTAGACATCTAGGAACAACAGAAATTATGCATGCATATAATTTTCAGAAGGATCAATGAGCTCTATCCACA
This sequence comes from Manacus candei, assembly GCF_025592945.1. Classification (NCBI taxonomy): domain Eukaryota; kingdom Metazoa; phylum Chordata; class Aves; order Passeriformes; family Pipridae; genus Manacus; species Manacus candei. The sequence continues at coordinate 6,170,162 of NW_026138115.1, forward strand.
CACATATATCTTGTGTATCCTGAGATTTGTTCACATCTAAATCCAATAAATACAAGTGATGAAGGACAGTGGAACCAAACACTACCCTGAAAAATAATTTGCACAAGTTCAAAATCAGGATTACCAATTTTTTCATGTGTTGTGAAGCTCAGTGTCATAAGCCCTATGCCAGATGCACATAACTACTGCTTTTAAGACAGAGCTGCCCCACATGAGGTCAGTAATAGGAACTACCCAACACTGGGCTACACTAAAATAGCTTAAATCTGCATCTGATACCAAAGGGATTTTAATTTAAGTATATATATCTCTTTTAATGACTCTTACTGAACATGTCCTGCATCAAGTGCCAGGATATGGAATCAGCATTCCATATAAAATGATATATGACAGACTTTAAAAAAAGTAATATTTGAAAGTAGAGAAAAAAATCTTATGATTTAGGTGGGATTTCCAAAAGCATGAAGTATAGGTCTCTAATTGCCCTGAAATCAATACTGAAACATGCAGTGACAGGAGCAGATCAAGTACTATGCTGTTCACATTTTAAACTCCTACTCATAAGTAATTTTTATATATATGAGAGTATAGAAACATTATATGGTAATGAATATTCATTTACTTCAGAATTTTCTTAGCTTTCATTTGAAAAGTATATGAGTACATTTCACTACAAAAATGTCTGCTGCATCCAACCTATTTGCCTGGTGCTTCATAACACCAGTTCCTAAATGAACTGGTGGCCAAATAGATAACTAGAGCTTTTGAAATTGCTGATATGGTTTTTAATAGATTGTTCTACTTGAACAATGCATTTTTAATAAAATATTTCTAGTTTTAAAATGCTTTAAAATCTTTTAGGAGTAAATATGGTTGAACTACACAGTCATTTTCTAATGCTGACAGGCAGACAGCTATGCTTACGTATCCTCCTTGACAAAACTATAACGACTTTTCAAGTGCAAAAAAACCACTCAAAGCAGCAATTATAAAAGAGTTACCATAAAATACATAATCAAACACTATGGATGAGACCATGTAGATCTGAATATTTTCAACTGCATCACCTGCAGCATAGACAACTGTCTAAAGGATGCTTATTGACATAGCTGGCAGATCAACATTAATAATACCTTCTGCAGTTTTATTGTTCAAAATGTGATACTTATATATGATATGAACATGAGACACAGCCCTGAGAATTTAGTTTTCATTATATTGTGTGGCAATCTGAGATTTAACAGCACAAAATAGGACAATATGTAGTTTAGATTTGATGTGAGGTGACTGGGAAATTCCACCAGAAGAATCACTTTGCTTTTCAGGAAGAAAAGTGAATGATGCAGGTGCCCTCATGCAACAGAACTGATGGAAAAATATATTGCACATACTATCCAAGATGCCCGTGTAACAAATTTACATTATATCAAGTTAATTAATCACTTGTGAGAATAATTTATATTATCAGTTGAAAGACAGAAATAAATTAGCAAGAGGACAAACCATTGTAACACTGGTTTATGCCTGTGGAATATGGGTCACAAAACCAATCACATCCTGGGCAGAGAAAATTGCAATCATAAATAATAATCTGTTCAATACCCCTCACTCAGGAAATATGAAAGACTCAGAGAACGTCAATAGACTAATTGAGTTTGAACAAAAACAGGGTGAAATTTCAACAGAAAACTGCAGTCAGAATTAGACAGGATCTAATTATAAGGTTTTAATGGACTGTGAATCTGATTAACTACAGTGTAACAAATATTAAACACAAAGTATCAACTATAATTACCTTTTGAAACTTTTTTCTGATTGGGAAGTTAGAGAGCAAACAAAGAGAAATTTAATAGAAAGAATAAAAGAATGACAGAAATTAAAATAGAACAAAAGAATTATTCTATTGGTATAGACTAACATTGCACCTGTATACTATCCAGTCCCTAAAGAATGGGTAGGCTAACCTTTTTTTTCCTCAGATCTAATTTTGGTTGTGCAGAAGACCAACACCACATAGAAAATGAGGACATTAAAAGTCAGTGCAAAAGTGCATAGGCAAAGCTTTAGGACTAGTTAGGTATGCAGTTTGGTCAATACCCTACAAAGTAATCAGCTTCTACTGAAGAACAGTGTCATCTGTAGGAGTCTCTTACAAGGTACCCGCAAAGAAGCTGCTGCTGCTGAAATCTAATATCAAAGGATGTTCGAGTCTGTTGTCTAGCTCTGTGTCATGATACAGGAATACAGCTCCTCTTGACAGAACAATTGACATTACTTTTTCATCTCAGTCTTACTTTTGAATGAAATAATTCAGTTAGAAGAATATTTTTAACATCTCTGTACATTCTCATAAAGGATTTTTTTCTCAACATGGTCGCACACTAAAAAGAGTTTCCACTTGTATAAATCCACTACAACTATATCAAAAGCATGGATTTTATTTTACAATTAAATGTAATATATACAAATTTTAAAAAACCCACCAGATATAAACTGACATTCAGCAGATTTAATTGAACTTAATCACATCAATATAAAATTTGACCTGTAGTCATACCAACTTACCCTTCTATTTTCACAGATTTCTTTAATAAATGAAACTTTATATCCATAAAATATTGAAAATGAGAAAACCAAGAGCATCTATGTTCAACTGGAACCGCATCAAATGATTTGATATTTAGTAGCTTATTTTTATATTAATAGTGAACTAAGTCTTTTAGTACTGTACTGTCTTGTTACTATGGTGCATTGATAAGGCAAGAAAACTTTCATTCCATGTATTATTTTTACAAAATTAGGCAACATTTTTAAAAGTAAAATCTACTCATAATGGGAGTAGTTATGGTTTTATATTCTACACATTTCAAATTGAATCATAATCATATTTTTTTATGAGACTACTTTCTAAAGTCTTGTTCAAAATTTATGTAGACCATACATAAAACCGTACAATTGTTTGTCATTGTATGGTTGTTGTTTTTCATTGATAGATGAGGTAATTCCTGTTTATCAATTTGGTAAGCATTTTGAGAAAAAGAGTGTTGATAAAGATACTATTGATATACTTAGTTCAAAAGGCCATGTAATGCAGCTTCATAAAGTCATATAAATCTGAGGTAAATAGCTCTTAGGTCATCTGGTTTAGTTCAGCCACAAATAACTGAAATGAGTTTTGCATTATTTGTACCAGGCCCTCTGGGAAATTTTTCTGCAGACATAAATTTCAATTATAAAAATTGTATCCTGGTACTCAAACTAAATTTTCCTTCACTCAATTTCACTTCACTCTCCCCTCTCGTGTTTTCAGGTCTAACCAAGGTTGCTAATATCCTTTTATAAAATAATAAACCCTTAATTATTATTTTTCTTTTTATTACAGAAAGACAAGGGTAAGATCTGAGCCCTTCTTAGCAAGGATGAAAAGTGAAGAGAAAGAGATATAAGCAGTGCACCAAAGATATCAGCAACTGTTTTGAAAAGAGGCAATAAACTATCATGAAACACTGAGCAAAGAGACTGCAGTTAGGCAACGTCAAAAGCAAGGGATTACAGTTAAATTTTGTTGAGTCAGTGATAGCAATCTGAAGGGCAAATACACTTCCACCTAACTATCCTTCATCAACATGTCACTGACTACTAGACCTTGATCTGTATTTCCAGAAGTCAACTGTGAATAAGTTAGAATATGAGGAATGAGAAGTTATCCCTTTTTTTCCTATTCTCCTATAATTGTTTAACAAGTCTACTTGCAGCTAAAGAATTTTCCCATGCCTCTTAGGTAAATTATCATGATTTTCTAACTTTTGCTTAACTTCTTACTTAACTTAATTCAGTTATGTAGTGTCCTTGAGGTCAATGGTCATATTTTGAAAAGAGCACAGGTCTCATAGGCATCGATATGAATCCTTTAGACTTTTTAATGTACTCATAGAGACAAAGTTTGCAATGATCTTTAGTGGAACTCAAAGTTTTTGGTAGCCATGTCTTAACCACAATTTTTAAAACACTTCATTCTATATACTAACTATTCAGAGTATTTTCTGTTTTTTAAGTTTTTGTGTTTATATATATGTGTGCAACATCACAAAATTAGTCTTGAACTCTGTCTTTTATTCCTTTTTTCAATTACGATATTAGTGTACTAACCAAAATCTGTCTCTAAATTGAGTCTTTAGTCTTTCTTAATTTTAAGCACTACTACGTATACTTTATTTTTGGTTATAGTGTTGTGACTCATGTTCAATCCAAGGATAAAACAGCTCGGTGTAGTTGGCTGCAAGCCCTTTTTAACTTCAGTGAATCTAAACTATTACAGTTTCCTAAATATCCTTTTTTTCCATAATGCTAGGTATGTCTTAAGTTAGTATTTATAACAGTCACCCAAAAGGAGGCATCAAGACCTGGAAGAGAAAAAATACATCCCAGGATGCACCTGCTCCTAATGATGTTATTTTGTATCAAATAAAGGAATTTGATAAGACCGGATCCAGATCCTGACATATTTCATTTGTTTCACATGATTATTTGCACAATGTTTCTTTTTACAAATCACTTGTGGCTAAGTATAAATTAGGAAACAGAGGCAGTTGCTTTTAGGTTTAAAGAAATAAAACACTTGGCTGTTAAATTTCAGTGTCTGCTCACTATGAACTTTGTGCTGACCTGTCGATATATAATTCTACGGACTTTTCCTTTAGCCAAACGATTTTAGGAAACAAAGAAACAAAAAACTAAACAACCCTTATCAGGTTTGGATAATGAAAGGGCTTGAATTCAGATAGTTCAGCCTCAGTGAATTCAAAGATTTGCTGTGATGTTACACTGCAACAGAACACAGCAACTTCATGACTTAAAAGCCACTAAGGACTTACGAGGAATGTTGGTTTCTTTCCTAAACCTCAAATCAAAATGCGCAGGGGTCCCACAGACAAAGCACTTGGTATTTGTTGTCTACCAAATCCTCTCTGCAACACAGAGGTCAAAACAGGGTTGTTCTGGGGAACAGGTGAGGAAGAAAACTCTGTTTACAGATCCAGATTCTTCAGAATTGTATATGTCCAGGACAGATTCTCCAAGTCTCTATAATTGGGGGTGGAAATTCAGTGTAATTTTTCATGGTTCACCTGCTTAATTCAAAGTCTTTTCACTTTCAAATGATAAAAATAATTATCCTAACATCTTGTGTAGCATGGTGGCACAGTACTTATCAAGTTGTAGTGCAGTTCAGATGACTTAGGTTACCAGTTTACAATCTTCCTGTTGAAAAATCCTTGTTTGTTTGTCTATGCATTGATCCATGCCTGTATTATAACCTATGTCCAGATTGCTCACCTATCTTCAAAAGACTGAAAGTATATTCTCTATCACATTATAATACCACCCTGTAAACTAGTTAAGTCCTGTAAACTTGTTAAATAACATTATCATTAATTTTTTTAGCTGAGGAAAAACAACGATAAACATCTTATAGGCTCATGTTTTTGTATAAAAAGTCACAGAGATCCACCTGCAGAGAATGTGGACACTGTGCCCGTGTTCTGTTTATTAGATAGAGGATTGGTTTAAAATCATCATGAAAGTAACATTTTTCCCATCATTGACAGATTTTCCCTAGCTTGCTGCACATAAATCCAAACAAGGTCTCAAAATCAGAATCAAAGTGTCTATGAGAAGCAAAAAACATCTGACAAATGAATTCTACTGTGTATTTATTTGACCTTGGTAATATCTCTGGCCACTTAAGTGACTAAAACTTCAGGACAAAAGTAATATCCCTTGACTGGTTATAGCTACAGATGTATAAAGGGTTAGCTTAGAAAGGTAGCAAATTTTATCAGTCTTCATTATGATGTTAAATAGTACAACAGAATAGAATCAATGCATATCAAGATATTATAATACACTTTTATAGTGAAATAATTTATTTTTCTTCTAACAGGGACAATTTCATTTTGGCAAGACAGCCAAGAATCTGCAGAAGAATATATGAAGAGGAAAACCAGTTGATGCAACGACGCTTTATTATTTTCCTCCTTCACCAAACCTAGTGTATCTACATGCAAGATTGGTCTGTATCATTTAGCATTGCTGGAATCCCTGGAAATTGTGTGTAGTGACTTTGAACAGATACCCTCTAGTGGTTATATTTTCAATACAAAATGGATATCATTTGCTCCTCAGAATGGAGTATTTATTTAAGAACTAAAGAGATGAAAAGAACATTCCCTCTTTTCGTTTGTTGCTGTATCAGCAAAGGGAAATAACCTTCGGTTTCTCTAATCTCTGACAAGTTAATTACATTCCCTCTTTTATCAATTCAAGTACAACATTGGGAGGCTTCATGGTCTCTTGGCCCTGTTTTGGACAGATATGACAAATTTCATCTCCTGAAATAGATGTACAATCACCTTGTGGCCTATTTTCAGTAAAAATACTTTTGTCTTCATTTCCTTCAATGTCAATGCAAAACGGATTGAATATAAATTATTGTAGAAATATTTTCTACAGCTGGAATAAAGGGCTTACATCCAGGGCACTGGATTTTGCTCCCAGGTCTGACACTAAGTTTCACCTTTGACTAGACAATTGCACATTGCATGCCTCAGTTTGAAATATGTATAATAATGATTGCTTCACTTAAGCATTTAGCCAAGCATTAATTATGTATTTGTTAAATCTGTTAAGTTTGAGAAGAAAGAAGTACAGATAAATCCACACTACTGCCTGTAGTGTCTATTCAGAAATGAGGCTTTATGAAGAAATGAAGTCAAAGACCTTTTTCAAGATACACATATTTCTGAAATTCTCAGATCATCTTATCTATCTCTGCTACATACATAGGGAACTTGGTCCTTTTTTACCCTGGCTGACAGAAATTATTTCATCATTCAACAGTGCCTAAGAGAGTGAAAAAGAAGAAATCTTCTATCTTCAACTGACGTATTAAAAAATTTATCATATGTAAGCAAACATCCACAGGGCATTGAAATGACCAATGCACCCCAATCCTCAATGTCTTGCAGGTACTGAAAGTTACCTTGATTAAAATAATTTTTCACTTATTTCAGTGGGCTACAAGTACCATACAGACGTTCACTTAAAGAAGTCTACATGTAACCCTTGGTATCTTCTCTGCATGTTAAAATAATGTGCAAACTCTGAATTTATAAATTTGGAGGATCCAGAAGCATTGTCAGGTAGAGATCAGTTATTTGTCAGTTCATAAATTTTGGGGAGAAGAAATAAAAATATGAGGGAATGTAAGGAAGGAAATTTTGTGATTGGAATGGAAACAAAAGTGTCAATAAAAACAAAACAAATGAAACAAGCCCAAGAAACTGCACTTCTTTCAAAAGAGGAATAACAATTTTTGGAATAATTATTTCTGAATTTTAGTATTGGTCATCCTATTGATAGGTACATAAGTTTATTTGACCTGTAACTTCATCCATTCTGCATAAGCTATATGTGCCTGTCTATTGTCAAGTAAGTATAGTTACGTAACAAACTGAGACCTGAGAAATCAAAAGGAATTAGTATTAATAAGATGTTTAGTGATTCCTTGTTATGTGCTATTATGACTAAAAATACCCATAGTGATTAAACAGATAAGCTCAATTCCACTTTGAAATATCTTCTATTCTTTTGCACCAAAATAGTTCATAGATGGAAGATTTCAGGAAAAAAAGTAGAAAGTTGGGGTGATGCTGTATGTATGTATACACATATATGGAAAGTATAAACAAATACACCAGGACAGATATATTTGCACTAGCAAACAAAAAAGACTGAGTTGTCATAATGAACTTTGCATCTGTGCATTATAAAACTATCTTCCCCACACTTCCACCTGATGTTAATACACCATGTACAAATAAGCAAGTGGCCATAGTTTACAACTTGCCCATTTGGTTAAACTGTTTGTACTTTCTCTTCATCCATAGGAGCTACAAAACTGTGATAAGTACAAAATCAGATATATTTTCTGTGAAGGAGTGACCTCCATGAGAGATCTCAGTGTGGTCCAAGTTTTAGCCACCACAGGTAAATTTGTCAGCAATTACATTATCCTGGACGGTAGAAAGTACTCTTCACTGTTCTATAGTTGCCTGAAGGATATTCTGCAAATTTCTGTGTTCTGTGTATCTCCAGCTTATTGAAGTCTTTCATTCCATTCTTCATGTCCGTCATGTTCCTGAAGAACATCAATCAGCATGAAAATTATTTCCATTATAGCAGACCTGCCCTAGGTAAAATACTCCATTACAAAAGCTACTTCACACTAATTGTGCAATAAAGTGAGATTATTCTTCAAGTTTTTATGAACTGTTGGAGCTGGCCTCTGCTTTATGAGGTAGTGAAGAAGATATGTATAAAAGGCTCAGAGAAAGCCATCATATGTCAACTCCAGCTGCCAGCTGCCATAAGCTATTATCAGTCCAGAAGCCATTTGATATGAGTATATTGGTAAGCCTACTCTAACAAGACCTACTGAGAGGCTATAGAAATGGCATACAGCTTATACTATTTCCACACATGAATTGACACTTTTCTACAATGACTTAAAGACATCCAAACAGACAAGATTAACACACAGAAGCTCTCACTTTGACAAATGTCTTCTCAACCGCATTCTATCCATGGGTCTCAATCCCCCTCCTAATCCAACCCTAATGTTTTTGTGTGTGAAAATATTGGCTCTGCCTCCAATTAGGTTTAGGTTTAGGATTAGAACTTGGGTTGAGAGATAGAAAGCCAATAGCTACAATTGGAGGAGTGGCAGAGCACAAAAGGGGCTTCCAAAGGGCATTTCCTTTTCTAGTCAATCCAAATTTTTGACATTCACTTTCCAACTCTTATCCAGCTGGAGTTCTAGATTTTCTGTTGTTCTCAACTGTAACTCTATCTCTAACCCAAACTTTAACTCTAGAGCTAAATATATAGCTGTTTTTACTGGCTATTCCAGGCTTTTCCCACTTGGACTGGAGGGGAGAGTGTAAATGTGGAGGACAGGCCTCACTGTGATTTGGTGACAGTTGTCTCTCCCCATGCCCCACAAAGGAAGCCAAGGTCCATCACCCAGAATTTGGGATCCTGTTTCAGGGGCTTAACACCTGGATGTCTGACTGAGTAGTTTGCAGGTAGATAAGCCTGTTATTGGAATGCAGGTATCCAGGACCCTTGTGAATTCACTCTCTGATGAGACTGCACAATTCATTTCAGATAAGCCACTGAATTACCTTCTTGCAACCACTGCTGGCATCCCTCACATTGAAAACCATGGCTGAGATTCAGAAGTGTGGTTTTAGAAAAGAAATATTCCCAGTTTCATTATGTACTCCCAGGTACCCACTTACTAACAAGTTCTTTTATATAGTTAGTCCTTAACTCTCTCAGGCATCATTTTAAGCTACATTTCTTCCTTTTTTTTTCTTTAATATAAAAGCACATTTCTCTTTAATCATAATTATTCCAAAGTTATAAAAGTTGCATAAAAGTTAGTATATTCTTATAAAAGTCTTTTAAATATGATTCATTTAACAATTATGAAATAAAAACTCTGACTGGGTAGTTTAGCGTTGCTATTACACGAGAAACATACTCACTCATTCTATTACTTAGACATACCTGGAAAAAAACATTTATAAAAAGGTAATTAATTACACACCGTAAAGGTCAACATTAATAAAAATCAATATGTACATTATTAAGCCCACAGAGAAAATAATTAGTGATACTTTCAGGTGTTATTAAAATCAAATATACTAAAATGAATGAATAATGAATTTTATCTAAAAGATACACCAGATTCCTTGTACCTTATGACAGAAGAAAGGCCTTCAGAACTTAACATGGCTGCCTCACAGTTTGAATTATGAGGTGATAAGGAAAAGTTACTTCATAAATTTTAGTCATCGTAGTTACTCACTATGAATCCTTCAACAATATATGAAAATAATACTTTTTTCCAGGGCTATTATGAAGTTTCTATTATTCCCAGAAAGAATTATGAGTTTTGGGAAACTTTTCAATTCTTTCCATTGATCTTTTTTCCAGCTTGCCATCATGAAAGTGTCACTAGAAGACATTAATATGGTAACAGCATGGGAAATGGCATAAGCATCTTTAGTACCTAACTTGTCTATTAAGGAACTCAGAATTGCTAATTATTACCTTTGTTACAATTAAACTCCTTCTTTTCCTACTGTCTTGGAAATTTCAGGTCTACTTGTCCAATTTTTCACCGTTTCTTTTACGCTGTAATGGAAATAAGCTGTTGGTTGTATATGGATGACTTCACTTATTGTTGATTCAGAGTAAGAATCTGATACACTTAATCTATGAGTAGTCCCAGAACTCAAAATATGATGACTGTAGGTATAGAAAAGATTTCCAAAGAAACTTTATCCTGAAATACATTGGCCCTGATTCTTATTTACATAAAGGCCCCTTTACACATTCTGGCAGCAGAAAGGAACCCTAAAGTGTATTTAAATAAAATTTATGCCCACTCTAAGATTTTTTTATGCTGCCAGAACTATGTAAAAGAAAATCAGGTCCATTACATCTGAGGTGATTTTTTTTTTCTTTCAACTGTTGCACTGTTTATACGAAAAGGCATTTCTTTGTATTTTTGTAACTTCTACATTGCCCTGTCCAAAGACGTTGATCAATGCCAACGACACAAATCTAGGCTTAAAAAGGAAACTAATTTGTGGAGATAAACAAGGAAGGAAAGTTAGGATTATTCTGTTTAAATATAGTAAAAAATAGGTGCATTTTATGAAAAGTAATCAATTAAAATTCCTTTTTCATTTTTTCCTTTATTATTCTGAGAAGCTGGGGCACATTAAATATCAGAAAGGTTGATTTTAGATGGGGTTGTAAAAGGGATCAACTGAAAGATAGCTTGTAGGAAACCAAACCTGTGACCATTCTTCACCATAAAGAAGTTATAGCTGTTTCACAATGATAAAATGAAAATCAGAAAGAATCCTGTTAATTACCATGTGAAGGATGACTGTTCATTTCCCTTGAAGAAAATGTGTTATGGAGGCAAACTTTTAAGAACTCTTTTAGACTTGCTGTGAAAAGACATGTTTGAAACTGTGCTGAAGGGAGACATCAAGTAAATTGCTTTCAAACTCTGGGTTTTAGATTTAATTGCAGACAAATTATGACATTTCTGTTTGATTACAGACCAGTTCCTGGGCAAGTTGTACATAACCCAAGTTCAAGCATTTGTATTGTCTCCTTGAACGTCCTCTCTCTAGACCTCTTACCTGCAGTTCTGGCCTTGGCCTTGCTCCATCTTAAATTTGTTTTTCCTTACTTTTATGCCAAGATTCCAATGGATTACAGCCTTTCCCTCTGCAGTAAAACCCTCTTGTTTTCATTCCCAGTGGAACCTGAAGCCATAGAAAACACCAGACAGCTTACATCTTTAAGGAGAAATATTTTTTTCTTCTGAATTAATTTGTCACTAAATGCATTAGGTTCCAAGTCCATATTGTCCTGAAATTTCCCTGTTATTGTTTGAAATCTATAGGAACTGCAGGTTTTTAGTACTCCTTGGCAGCATTCTCATACTTTGGGATTACTTCAGTCAACTCCCCAAACATTGGCAATAAAACAGCGGGTTCTGTTGGTAACCTTGATTTGTACCCCTCTTGGAAAGAACTCAAAACCCTGTCTCTGCCCTCTCTCCATTTTTATCCACTCTTCCTGTCCTAATTTTTGCTTTCCCCTTATTACTCATTATTCCTAAGACCTCATTAATGCACTACATAACTAACAGACAGTCTATTCTGGCAAAAATTCTTTTAGGACAACTAGTTGCCCATGAACATCAGTCAAATTTGGACAAAAATTAAAGTTTTCTCCAGTCGCTAAAGTGGACAACATACTTTCCTGGATTCAGGTAACGAAAGCAAGTACCTGGGCTTTTTAACTTGTTGATTTGTGTTCATCTATTTGATCAATCAGGGATGCAATAAAACTTAGATCCTTAAATCCATTGTCCTACTTGGATTTTCTTCTGATGTTATTATTAGAGGTCTCACAACACTGAGTGAAAAATAGGGGCTGCCAGTTATCATGAAAAGAACATGGAAACTTTGCCTCTTTATATAAATGATTTTTATCTTTGCAGATGCAGACTCAGAGAGAAAAAATGCTGAAATGTCTTGGAGGAAAGCCAAATGGCCGTGTGAGGTGGAACAAAATGATTAATAGTCAGACCAAGAGCAAAATATTCAGATAGAGTTCTAAAAATGAGGAAGCTTTAGATGAACATGTAAATCAGAAATATCTAAAATATAGAATCCTCTACCACATAAGATTTTACTATACTTTGCTTAATATGAGTCTATTTTTTTTTCCTGCTCCCTTTGATCATTTGTACAAAATATTTTTTTACTCTGTTTACCCTCTATGTATTTCTCTAGTTTCCTTGGACCGTATTCCATTTTAATTACCAATTTGATAATAACTTAAAAGACATTTGATATGTAATGCATTTGTCACAAATGAGGGAATAGTTCTCAGATGTTGTCTAAACGTTCACAAGCCATATCCACCATTGCAATTCTCCCATTATCTGACATAACTGATAATGACCTGTGATGCAGTGGCTGAGGTCCTTGGCTTCCTATGCTGTTTAAATGTGGTTTTCAAAGTCTCTGAAACTTAGTGAATGTTTTAGGTAAGCTGGTACTGCTCTTATTATAAATTTTTTTAGAAGTTCAATGTCCTGATAAACTTCCTAACACTTTAGGTTTACTTTGTTTGAAATCATTTAGCAAAACATGTCTAGTTTATTAAATATTACATAAGTAGGGGCTGTGTACATAAAATTATGACTGATGGGTGGAAAAAGTTTTTTTACCATTGATCAGATGAAAAATTATCCCTAGGATACGTAATCCTTTTTTCATTGCACTCCAGAATGCTTGTTCGAATAATCTCATATTATTCTCACTTTTGCACGGGCAAAACTGAGGCACATATTAATATAAGTCATTGGTCTTTCAGTCCCTTCAGATCTTCAGACATCTGCTCATTGACACGCTATTGGGCCAAACACACCTCAGAGCAGAATTGAGAGAGACAGCCACAGAGACAACTCATAGTTTCAGTCAGACTAAGAAGCACGAAGAAATGGTGAGACTATTGATTAACACGGTGGGTGGTTTTCACTGATAGCAGCAGCAAGAGTTTTGAAGTTTCTTATAGGCATCACTGTGCAAAATAGTTTCAAGTGAGCTTTAAGTGGGAACATACTGAAGAAATTTTGTGAATCTTTATAGAGAATACTTTTTAAATATGAAGAAAATATAAAAGAAACTAAATGAAATGTGAAAAGAGAACACTGAATGTGAACCCAAGGTCACCTGAGAGATAGTTGCAAAACCCAGAGAGGGTCTGGTCTGCGGATTCTCTCCATGCTTCAAAACCATCAGGTCACATTGCAAAACTCTCCCTGAACATTCATACAAGAAAACAGAAATAACCAACAGACCTGCCAGAGCAATGTTTAGATGATTAAGTATTTCTTCTGTTTTGGTGACATAACAGGTGCCACAGTTAATAGAGAATGAGCTATAGAACTCTGAAAATACCAGCAGAGTGAGAATCAGAGTAGCGAAAACTGAATATGAACCTAAAGCAGACTGCTTATCTTCACAATTACTTAGCATTAGTAATTCGGCAGATATTAAAAAATAGAGCTTAAATCTTATTGTGCTGTATCCACTGCATAACCTCAGGACTGCAAGCACTATAGAAAGTAGGCAAACAAACAAAACACACCAAACCCACACAAAATCTTCAAAGGCCCAGAGATAAGTGGCATAACAGTTTCACCTTTCTTAGCATGATAGGTGAACTCAGCCAAAATCATACCACAGTTTTGTCAGGTTACCTTGTTAGAGTGTGTTTGTTCTGATGCTAAACTTAAACTGTTTTAAGGCAACAGTTAATATTCCTTGAAAGTGTGCATAGGGGACAGTAAAGAAAAATTTCTTCCTTGCCATTAGAAAACAATAAAGAGAGTATGAAAATACTTGAGCACACAAAACTTGACTTGTAAAGGTAAAATAATAAGGATGTTACCTGAACTAAACAGAATCAGATAGAGAGATGACACGGAAGTTTAGGCCCTAAGTCCCCTATTCTTTTGGCAACTACACCTGGCTAGGTTTCTGCATGTCAATCGTGCATATATAGATGGCAGCTGCAGATGGGAGGGCCTGAGAATTCATGCAGACAGGCGGTGGATGAGGAGGGGTCTTCTGCATGGAGGATCAAGGATGCTAATCTGGCTCGCTGTCCAAACTGCTGAAACTCTGACGGATTCAGAGGCCCTTTAAGCATGCTTTTAGAGACCTGAATGCTCATTATCTCCTACTACAAACACACCATTTTACTGGGGTAAAGATCTTTTGTGATGTTGACCAGAACCAGAAATCAGATCCCTTATGACAATGTTTATATATTTCCTACAAGGCTCGTTTCCCCTTGTAAAACGTATATCTCATTTTCCCTGATGTATGACATAACAAACCTTCATAAACATCTTTCTTTTACTATAGTCCAGGTGTAGTTATTCACCTGAGTCAATATATCTAACACAATTAATTGAAAGAAATCTATAAATCCTGAACAGCTGCAGCTTTTGGAGAAAAAATGCTTTATGGAAACAGATGTATTGTCACCCCCTGTACAGTCACATTTTCTCCTGCACACATAAACACACAGACACTCATCATATATGACTCTGTACCCATTCTCAATAGCATTCATTCCACTTTAAACCACCTGTCAAAACAGCCATTTAATTAGGTTAAGCTGTCTGGCTTTGTGAAAAGGTTTTACTGTACTCTGTTGTCCTTGCTATAAAATTAATAGTTTGACCAACTTCTGAGGGGACAGGTTTTTGCACTTGTGAACATCAAATTAAAGCCACCTTTGCCAAACAGAATAATAATAACAATAATAATAAAAAATTTTGGTGTCTGAAACTTTGAAAGCAACACTTCATTTATAATCTTTTTCTAGTGCCAAAGTACAAATTATGTAAAGAAATGGAACTGCAGCTGCAAAGAAGCCAAGACTGTAACATTGAGCACATGCCACCCTTGCAGTTCTTGGGGCAGTTGCAAGACAACGAAGCTATCAAAGGACTCGCACTGTACTCTGAGCAATCTATTTGTTGTCCAGTTCACTCAGGAAGAGTCACAGTCTCTTCACTTTCCTGTGGTCTCTCTTACACTGAAGTAAGTCTTGTTCCTGTGACTACCAAGGTTACTTTGCGCTGGCCTTGTGAATCACAAGCTCCCTGAACACCAGCTTAGTTTAGAGCTGAAAATACTCTGGTGATACTAATCTGTCAGAATAACCTTTTTTGTCAAGTCACAACACTCAAACAAAGTGAATGTCTAAGAAAAAGGGAGTGTTGTCAGGTTGTGGCTACATTGTGGTAACTTCTAAGGAACACAGGTTCCTGCCTGCAGAGGTAGGCTGATTTCAGTGGGAGTGAAAATGTCCGTGTTTCCATGTCATTGATTCTATCTTGATCTGCCTGGTTTTTTCAGGCTTGTCAGGCTCTAAAATAGAATTGGAGAAAAGTTTCCATTTATTATGGTAGTTAATACCGGTGTCACTTGCTAAAACAATTGACAGTACCATACTGCAAGTCGTCTTAGTATGCAGGCCAGGTTCTTTGAACGTATCCAAAAAATAACATGATCCGTGTGGCTCTTACATCCTAATGAAGACACAGTTATGAAAGAGATGATCAAGTGAAGGTTACCTGACAGGGCATATGAAGATTTAAAAATTTTATTTTAGTTTTGAACTAACTGGTTACTTATAAGCATTAGCTACTAAGATTTTTGCCAATTTATTTATTTGTATTGTAACTGCAGGATATGAAATTTATTTTTATCTGAAAGACAGCTCCTCTGTTACATTAAAAATAAAATAAAATGGAATGAAGGAAATAAAAAAGAAAGAAAGTTTATAATTAACAAAAACTTATCGTCTGCTTGTTATCCATGGTTGGGTTTTTTTTTCACTTTTCTTGGAAAAAGAATCCTATTTTTCCTATTGTTTTGATTTTCCACAGAAGTGTGGACAACTTGGGATAAGAAGAATTAACTAGGTTTTATCAATAAAAAATTTCAAAAATACACTGCTTTCAAATGTTCAAGTCTGCACGATGACTATCTTAAGGTACACCTATCCTATGGCTACAACAAATTCAGGTCAGGTTCCAAATCTGCCTGAAAAGGTTAATATGTGAAAGCTTGAAGTGTAACTTCTACTTCAGCTTAAATATTGTCCGTCTTCTATACAGCTGTGAAATAAGCTACTTCTGATCAAACATCTTTTTCTCTGGATGCCCTTTCACTGAGACTCTGCATTTATATTCTTCAGTATAAGCCAACCTCATTCAGCAGTTGGCAATGTACCTTCAAAAGTCAAGAGAAACTAGTTTTGAATAAGCCAGTAAGGCACCTATTTATTCTTTCTTTTTAAAAACTAACATGTAACATTTTTTACTTCTGCTAACTTCCTTCTCTTTATTTTTTTCTCTGCAATTGCTGTTTTCTGTAAATTTATGAGACAAGTGAAGTTTGTCTTTATTTTCCAGGCTCATATTCCACTTCTATGTTTGGTTTTCTTAAAGTCTTTCTGTCTCTTCTATGTTGCTCTAGTTGAGTAGAAGCTGTGGTTTACCAAGAATGTTCTCTGGAATGTGCAAACAGTGGCAACTACAGTTTCTATAAACCAAGCAGTTCTTTTTCTGATAACCAGAAAATGTCATGCAAATAATGATGTCTTTTTTATGCATAATTCTGCTTAGATGATACCAATTTTCTGGATTCAAGTGAAGCTTTTCTGCACCAAGTTGATCTCATTGTTTTTAGGTCTTTACTTTGTTTTATTTGTTGTAGAATGGCTGAAGTTTTTCTGCTTTACAGAATATTTTTTGTTAACTGCTATGCTAGGACTTCTCACTTAGTGGGACTTTAATTTGTTTGTTTGTTTCTAAGATGTCAATTTTATTTAGTTTGATACAATATCTAAGAACTTGCAGAAAAAAAATTCACCCCCCCCCCCCAATGCTCCTAAACATATACTACTGCAGTTTTCCCTTTTGCCAGGTCTGTTGATCATACAGCTACAGGGCAAGATGGTTTTGTGAGATGACTGACAAAAAGACAAGTACCAAAAATGTTCTGGTACTTCTGTGGAGCAACATACCCTCAGTGGCTTTGGGTCCTGTAAGTCTTCCTAAAATTTCATGGTAATCTGTATTCCTTTTGTGTCAAAGAGATTTCCTGCAGATTTCCTGCAGATTTCCCTGCAGCATCATTTCCTGACAGCACAATGAAAGTGCCAACTGCCGTTCACCTTGTCCTGACCTGTCAGCAGGACATATACTGAACATACTGGCCACAGTCGAGATGTCCTTCATTTGGTCACCCTTTCTGCCTTGTTGTTTAGTATCCCTCTGTGAAGCACCCAAGATTTCAGTCCAAGATTCTCAAAACGCTAACCTGGTTTCACAAAGAGCTTCTGGACTCTCATTCTCAGGTCATATACCCTTTTTTTTTTAATTGTTGAAAATCAGAAAAAACAGATAAACTTATTTTCTTGCCTTTTTTTTTTGTGCACTCTGGTTTCAAAGGAATCAGCATATTTCTAACATTTTCTTACTTGAGAGGATTAATAAGTCCATCTTGTATTTAGATAAATATTGGATTTTGGTTAGATTCCCCTCAGAAACTGAGAACTCTGTTGGAAAGCATAAACAAGACATGGATTTGTTAGGATGTTTTTCTAATATATTCTATTATCAGCAGCTCAACTCATCACACAAAGAGAATGACCAAGAAGCTACGTGCTGTGGGCATTTTATGTTCTGGGCTCTGATAAGGACAATGCAACACTTACCTAACGGTGCATGAATATAAATTAGTAGTTAGATTTAATATAGTTGAATTTATGAGAGCAAGTGATCTAGCCTGGGCCTGAGCTACAGACTGAAAGTCATTTTCCTTGCATCTTTTCTTCACTTGCCTGAGCAATCAGCCCAGTAGCGCATGACCTCTTCATTTCGTAAAAATTCTATGCTGCATAGTATGATAACTCAATATCTTATTCTTATGATTTTCTTATATCCTGGCAGCTGTTGCATTACTACTGCTAAAATTTTATTTTGTACTAGATCATGGTGTGATTGTTAATGCTCGTTCTTCATCAGAAGCGTAATGGATGTGAACAGTAATTGCATAGAGTTAAAAGGGGTTAATTGGGCACACAAGCTTCTCTGCAGGTCATTTACTTGGCTGTAAAATCCAGTGGTACCGCAAAACAACATCTTCTCAGTAAAAATAGGATGTCTCTATATAATATTCAAAGGACATTGGCATTATTTTGACAGGTAGTGTGCTATGCTAATCTATTATTAGTGTCACGCATAAATTTATATAAATATCCACAAAGTTCCCAATTCATTTTGCTAGACATTTTCTTATCACAGTGAAAGACAGAAAGAAAAAAAAAAAGTTTGCTTTCAGACCATATGGTATATAAAAACCCCTGTATGTGTCTGTGTGTGCATATGAAAAAAATGGGGGAAGAAAGCCAGAGAGAAAATTCTTATGAATTTGTTTGATTATCTGCAGATTCTTTTCTCTCCCACATTTCATTCAGCTCATTTGCACTTTACAGCTATACAGGAAAACAATGATCATGTCTGAAAATCATAAGGCACTGAACAAGCACTAGGTACAATCCTATATATATTTTTATATATACCTGTAGCTGCTGCTACTGCATTCAGCTCTGTGTATTGATAATTCTCAAGTATTAACACTAATAGCAAAGAGACAGAGGCCAAAAATCCTCATACCAGTGCTAAAAGTTCGTGCTACAAAAGCAGCTGACATTAATGGACTTTCTTTTCTCAGCGAGTGAACAACTCTACAGTGAGCGTGGAAGAACTCAGATTCTGACTGATGCTATATACTAAAGTTCCATCTTCAATGTCTCCCAGAAAAAAAAAAAAAAAAAGGATTTATTATCTAATGATCCTTAAGGGTTACATTGACTTTAAGGGATAAAAATACTTCCCCTTTTTAGTTGCACAAAAAGTATGTCTATTTTATTAACTTTATAAACAATGTTTCATATGGTTCCTTGGGGAAGGAGGGATGGAACTGATTCCTGTGTCCATATGGGTAAGCAGCTGAGCCGTTTGTTCGCATATTCATTGTCCCACGTGACAGTCAAGCAGATGAAAATGGTACAGATAATATCCACAATACCTGCACATACAGTGTGACTCAAGACAATTGATGTATACAGAAGACAAGACTACACCCTCTATTCATGGTAAAAAAGCTGTTAAATGTAGTTACAAAAGCTCTATATTTGTTTGTTAATTGTGTACTAGTGTAATTTACTCCCTGCACAATCTTCTACTGTTTGATACTCTTCAGAGGGACAAACCAAGTTGATGATCCTGTTTTTACCACATTTTCAACCCCAAGATCTCATAAAAGTGTCCCTTTCTGTTTTGATAACACACCTACAGAAGGGATTTGAACCAAAGTATTCATACTGACAAAGTTTTGTTGATGTGAATTTCATTGACATAATCAAAGCCTTAATAACTTAGGACATTTAGTTCCATCCAAGGAAAAATCAGTCAATGGGATTTTCATAAAGCAATTTAAAATATTCTAAAATAAAAAATGCTGAGCACCTCAACATTATATAGGCTGTATTTTTTTTTGAGTAAATCATGAAATAGACAATAATTCTTTGAAGGATCTTCTTGCTTCGCTGTGTGCTAGATTTTATGTTAGCAGGATTTGGTATATGTATCATCAGGGAGATGCAACTCATAATAGCAGCCAGTGTCATTTTACTTTCTTTAAACCAGTACTTTCTCAATATTTTACAAATGATGATTAAAGCTCACAGCCTCATTGGATTCATAATAAACTATTGCCTACCTATCATAAAGATGAACAGAATTATGTTTTAGAGAAGAGTGCAGAGTCTGGTTTCTCAAGCCCTGCTGTAAATAAGTCATGCCAAGATAGCCTTGAAGAAATTTTTGAACAGTCCTACTGGGTATGATGACTACTGTATTAGGGATGCAAGCCAATGGTTAATAAAGTAGTTCATAAATCTGCAATTTCTTATCTGGCTGTAGAAATGATGCAGCTCCTTAAAAGTACATAGAATGTAATTGTACTGAATGAAAGTAAAGGGACACGGTCAACCTGATATCTAACCAATTACTAAATATGAGCTAAAAGTGGTTCTACAGACATTTACAAAAGCCTGCCTGCTTTCTAGAACTTGTAGGGGGATCATTCGTAAGTAAATCACACATTCCTGGTTGATTTCTGACAGGTCATAATCCCAATTTTTTTCTGCTCTGACCACTCTGAGTTTCAGAAACTTTCTGTGGAAACTTTCCTTTAGTTTAGAATAGCCATTCCATACAGACTTGTACAAGCTTTAACAGAGTAACAAAATTCCTTGTGTGCTCCTCCCAAGCTGCATGCAGACGCAAAGAACTGCTACTACCTCGTAGTAAGTACAGGTAAGTACTGTGCTTTGAAAAATAGGGAAAATAGAAAATAATATTAAAAAAAATAAAATTAAAAGTGTGTTCTCTTGTGTTCATCTATCAGAAAAATACTGCAGGGCTGGTCCCTTTACAATGCAAATAGGAGACTCTTTGTTAATGGCATATGTAGACACATTACACTGGTCTGAATGGGGTAGATGGTCTTCTACTGTGGGGGAAAAACTCCCAACTAATGTATGGGTTTTGGGGTGGCACTTTACTTAGCACAGTTTTTTTAATGCTCAGGTTGTAGTGACACAGAGAAAATGTAATTCTCACTGAGGTCTTCAATATGCTGTATCTCCTCTGACAAGCTCAATTCAAATCTTTGCAAATTTTGTCCTATGTGACAACTGGAAAATGTGTAACAATATTATTATTCAGTAAAAAAGTCCTAAAGGTTAAAATGAGATTAAGACATTTAGGAGACTAAATCTTAGAGACATTTTTATTTTTCGGGTGCCAGGTACAAATTCAGAAGATATATTGAAATACACAGAGAAAACACGTTTTTCTTTCTGGACATATTCGTCTTTAGGCAAGTGTAGACAGAGTGACTGTGTCATGCCAAGCACTCAGAGGGACCTCCCAGAGTGTCCAGAACAGGACAGGACAGAAAAGTCTGCCCTGACATAATGTGGCAAATCTCACTCTGTCCTTGGTGAGTACTAAGTTGAGTAACTGTGATGTTCCCTTAAATTCTCTTCTTCATTCATAACTGATTTTTTTTTTTTTTAATTATGAGCTCCCAGTTGATTTGCATGGCCCACTCTGAGCTGTATATGAAGTGATAAAGTTGGGCTGTTTACACAGATAGGTAGACAGTGAAATTTGTCTTAAGTCCTACCTTGGAGAACCAGAAGATGTGCTGCTTTGCAGAGAAGTTGTTTAGATAAAGGTCAGTTAAAATCCTACTAGAAACCTTGGTGATGCTTTAAAGTAGGTCCTTAGGAGAGTGAGCTGCTTACTGAACATAGGACTTTTATGCTTTTCATAAAAGTCACTGAGCTTTCATCTCAGCAAAGCAGACTATCTCGAGAGGTGCCCTGGTGCCTGTATCATTACTCCTTAATGGTACAGGGTTGAGGGAAGGATAGGGGGATACTAGGCTGAAGCACAAGCTCATTTTCAGGTTTTATACAATCATAGAATATGATGAGTTGGAAGGGAGCCATTAGGATCATTGAGTCCAACTCTTGGCACGACATCACAAGAATCACACCATGTAAATTGTCCAAACACTTCTTGAACTCACATAGGCTCAGTGCCATGAACACTTCTCTGGGGAGCCTATTCCAGGGCTCAACCACTGTCTAGGTGAAAAACTTTTGCCTGATGTCTAACCCAAATCTCCTCCAATTCAGTTTCATTCAGTTTTCTCTAGTCCTGTCATTGGTCATGAGAGTGAAGACGTCAGTACCTGCCCCTCCGTTTTCCTCTCACAAGGAAGTTGTAAACTGAAATAAGGTCTCCCCTCAGTCTCCTCCAGGCCGAAGTGACCTCAACCACTCCTCATATGGTTTCCCATCAAGGCCATTCACCATCTCCACTGCTCTCCTTTGGACACTCTCTAATAGCTTAATTATCTTTCTTATATTGTGGTGTCCAAAACTGCACACAACCTTCAAGGTGGGGCCACACTAGTGCAGAGCAGAGCAGGACAATCCCCTCCCTTGACTGGTTGGTGATGCTTTGCCTGATGCCCCCCCAGGTCCTCCTGGCTGCCAGGACACTGCTGATTCATACTCAACTTGCTGTTGACAAGGACCTGAAGGTCCCTTTCTGCGGCACTGCTTTCCAGCATCTCATTTCCCAGGCTGTACGAACATCCAGGGCTGCCCAATCCCAGGTGCGGAATCCAGCACTACCCTTTGTTGAACTTCATATGGTTGGGGATTGCTAACCATATGTCAAGGTCAAGGTCTCTCTGCAGGGCCTCCCTGGCTTTGAGAGAGTCAACAGCTCCTCCCAGTTTGTTGTCATCTGCAAACTTGCTTAGTATCCCTTTCAGTCCTGTGTCCAAGTCCTTTATGAAGATGTTGAAGAGCACAGGGCCTAAGACGGAGGCCTGTGGAACCCCACTAGCGACAGGTTACCAGTCTGATGTTCTACCATTCACTATTACCCTCTGTGCTCGACCCATGAGCCAATTGCTCACCCACTGCATTATGTGTTTCTCCAGCTGTGTGCTGGACATTTTGCCCAGAAGGATACTGTGAGAGACAGAATCAAAGTATCAAAGCTTTAAAAAAGTAGAGGGTCAGAATAAAAGTAAAATTAAAGCTCTCATCACTAGCACATGAGAAGGATTACAAGAGAATAATATGACAATTCCTGGACTATTCTATGGGCAATAGTAATTGAGCATCATCAGTAGAATGCTGTCACTAATGCATAAGGGTCCACATTATCCTGTTCCTGGACCCCTATCTATGGTGCGTCTCAGGTAGCAATGCATCTGTTCACATCCTTCTGTAATGTAGAAATCCTAGTATTATATACTAATGGAGAATACTAATAGTATTTCTCACCTGTACTTAAAAGCAAGCATCTTGCTTTGTATTTGTGTGAGCCTTTTTCCAGGCTCCAATAGAGTTGCAAAGCTCTTCAGAGCCAGGAATAATTGCTCAATGTAACATTTATGCAGACTTTGTAGCGTGCTTGCTTGTACCCTGAATGGCCAAACACTAGCCTTTATGGCGTTTGTACTTTCTGAGACCCTTCTGTCTGTCTTTGAAACCAGAGTCCATAAAATGAAAGATTAATGAGATTACCTGCAGGCATCCCTCATGCAAATAGCATTCATTCCCTCATCACTACCTCTACAGAAATGACATTAGATGTGCTTCACACAACACTGTCTCATATTACAGGTCGTGCAGGGTCACTTTCCTGAGCCTTGTTATCCTAAAACTCATGCAAATGCACAAATTAAGCTTTCCTGGAAACCCATTAAAACATGTTCTTCAATAAGCCACAGCAGATCAACAAAATAATTACTCTAAACGGACTAGATTTCCAAAATTATTTCCTGACTTTTTGACTTCCTTTTTTTTTTTTTTTTGGAAAAATGATACGAAACATAATTTCTACATTGGCAATAAAAGAAAGTTTTGCAGAATAAATGGAGAGAAAGAGAGAGAAGAAGGAGGAGGGAGAGAAGGGGAAGGAAGGGAAATTGAAAAATAAGAAAGAACAAAGAAGGAAGGGAGGGAACAGGAGTTGTCTAACTTGCATCTGCACACAAAATGCACTTTGTAAAGAGAAGGAAACTGGATCCTACATACCCAGTGTATGAAGTGATTTATGTTAAAGTTTCATCCCACTCTGTGTTTTCATAAACTGTTTATTTTGGTTATGAAGAAAACTACAAATCTGCAACTCATGACTGATATAACTCCTTTTCCCTTAATTAACTATTTAACTAAAAAGCATCTGGTATCCTGCCATATGCAATCAGCTCATTCTTCAGATTTCCATTTCAAATTACTTGTTATGATATCCAAAAGACCCTTGCTATAAGGGGAAAGGAATTTAATTCATGTTTCTTGCTACATAAAACTAAATCCTCTGTTTCTTCCTCCCTCCTCTGGAAATTCCTGTGGTGCAGTACAAAGCATGCATTAAAGTAGAGATGTTTTAATGGACCATTAGCTGTCTTACTGGAGGCTTCAGCAAAGGAAATATTTTGCTATGGTCATTGGTGAGCACAAAAGATATTAAGGGATATGACACACATGTTTTTATATCCAAATTATTCTGCACTTCTCCAAAATCCAATGCAGAGAAGATTAAACTGAGAAGCGAGAAAGGGACTAACTTTAGAGATTTTGTCTTGGTCAAGGACAGCAGGAATCTCAAGTTGCAGTCTTAATTTTAACCATAAAAGTGACTTAGGATCCCCTCTGGCTACCAGGTGTTCTAGAGTAACTGTCTTCTGGTTTTTGTGGATGTTTTCCTTCTTTCTCCCTGTTTTTTAAAAACTTAGCAAATAAAAATGTATTGTCCTATTGACTAGCTTGCAAAATTCCAAAAGAGTTATCCCCATACAACAGTAAAGCCTTATCTCATCCACCACAACCTATATGACCCTCATCATTAGTACCATCACATTGAGTCATTGTCATAATTGAAGTGAGGTACAGAAATACCATGTTTAGCACACGAGACATGGGGCTAGCTGGTGTAATGACTAAAAATATTCAGGAAGGAACAGGAATTAAAAGCATCTTGAACTGATGTCTGGAGAACTAATTATCAGGGACGTTCTTGACAAATGATAACTACAGCTAAAACAAAGTAGAGGATTAAAATAATCCTATTTTTTTGTTCATTCATTTACAAATAGAATGTTTTGCTATTTTGTGCACTGAACGCAAGGAATGGACACTGCAGCTCATGGCAAGTCTGCAGTGGTCTGTCTTCTTGCTTCCTTACATATGTGTCTTTACCCTGTTTGAAAAATCAGTATGACATACTGAATCCATAAAAATCCATACATAGCCTTTCTAGGTAAAATAGATAAATATGAGAAGGGAGAAGGGGAAACAATAATAAATAAAAAAACAACCTAAATATAAGAGTATTTCAAATCTTATTTCTCTTCATGTACATTTGACAAACAGTAAGGCAAATATAAAGAAGGGACATTAGTGAGAAAATAAACTGCAAATTTATAAGTCAGGAGACTGGATATTAGAGTAGAGTGAAAGTACCGATAAAGCTCTGGGTGGGGTAGTCTTATCACTAAAGACTGTCATTTCTCTTTAGTTTGCAGTACATTATATTTTTTACCACTATTTGACATTTTCATGGCCTGTGATCATAGTGGAATTTTCTCCATAAAGTGATATTATCTCCACATGACTAAATCAAAGCTGAAAATCAGGTTTGGGAAGAAAACAAGCTAAATATACCTGACCACAGCCTTGTATCAGGAAGACCTGAGACTGCCAAGAAAGAGGAACAGGTGAAAGGGGAAAAGGCTCCTAACTGGAGTATAAATTACCTTGTTCATGTTCTTTTAAATAGTTTGTGTGACCTCTAGTGGCCTTTGCTGCCCGCTGTGTCCCTGTGCCTTCAATTTGTGGAAGCTACCTGGACCTATTGATGCAGCAGCATATTCACATAGATGTTAGCTACTTCTAGGGTTCTGTTCTGGAAGTACAAGTCAGCCAGGGGATAGGGATAGATATGTCCACACATTTGCTTAAATAAACAAAGAGAAAAAATATTTTTTATTGAAATAAACATGTCAACTTCCCCTTCCCCACCAAAGAACCTCTCCCAAGATACAATCACAGTTGGCCTAGTCCAACTCCTGTTCAAAGCAGAGTCACCTAGGGTGGGTTGTTCAGGTTTGTGTGCAGCTGGGGTTTGAATATCTCAAAGGATGGAAACTCCACAGCCTCTCCATACAATCTGTTCCACTGTTCAGTCACACTCATAGGAAAAAAACCTTCTCTTTTTTTAATGTTTAAATGGAATTTTTTGTATTTCAGTTAGTTCCAATTGCTTCTTGTTCTCTCACTGGATTCCACTGACAAGGTCTAATGAATATTTTCTTAAAGAATGTGAAGAAAATATGATATGCACAGGAGAGACAGATTAAAATAAGAGATTTTAAAACTACACACACACATACTTATGCAGAGTGGATTTTTCTTCCTTTCTTTCTCTTATCCCAGCAATGTTTAGGGCCTCCGAGCTATAACACACTCCACATTTAGTGTTTTGTTTGACTTGGCTATGTATTTGCTCCCTACTTCTCTCAGGAGTGTCCTCCTTTCTGCTCCTGCTGGATGTTCCCAGTTTGCCCTTTTCCTCTGTCCCTGCTAACCCATCACATTCTCTGTGGCATCTCTTACTTCCACAGACACTCCTGCTCATAAAAAGACATCAGCTCACCCTGCACCTCCAAAAGTGAGACAGAATTTTGCAGCAGAGAGAATTCAAATGGGTAATCTGTGTTTCAGTCATGTTTTTTAATGGATCACAATATAAATAGTGTACTGCAGGAGAAAAACAAATAAATCAGATACCTTCCATCACTGCTGTGTGTGCTGACTGTTAGATATGGTTGATAAATATTACTGTTAGTTATCAGTATAATGGTGTGCTTAGATTAAGATGGGCATTTTTTCAAAGCTCCAAGTGAAAGACGCATTAATCCAAATGAGAACAGTTTCTTTTACAGGGTTAGTATTGCATTATGCTGTGAGTAGCAGATGGTGGGAGTACTTGTGTAGTAAGGTATACACAGACAGATGATGCAATAAAGGTATATCCTTCATTGCTTTTCCTAGAATCCTTTTATGTTATAATTTAGATGCTAATAGATTTAGCTTTGTAGCTCTTTTTTGCTGCATATCACTGTCTTGTCCCTATTTTGCAAAGAATTGAGTCAAAGACAATAATAAAGAACATTAAACATTATCACTTCAATACATCAGGTGCACTAATTCTAGATTTTAGACTAAAGTAATGGTTTGAATGACTTGGTTAAACCAACATAGGAAATATGTAAGAGAAACAGGATGATGTTCCAGCATTTTAACTTTTTTTTTTTATTATTTTTTTACATTTTGTGCTTTTTTAACCACAAGGTCTACCTATGTTAATGAAAAAAATGAAAAATATAATCCCCCAATGTATATCACTAAGTCACCAACCACAATTAACTTTAAATAATGAGGATGATAGTGAAAATAGTATCACATTAAAACACCATCAGCAAAGCTTGGATGAATTTGATTTTTTCATATGTAGGAGCAGGAACATTTCCCATATTCAACAGCACATCTGAAAGTAGGAAGCCTTTTGCAATCACAGAAAAGTTATTTTAAAACAATCAAAGAAATGAAAAAAAAAAAACACTAACCCAAAATACATCCTAATCATCAAAATATATTTCAAGTCACCAGACTTTTATCTAGCCTGGACATTTTTCAACCTCAAGGAATATTACTTTTGACCCTTCTGGCTTTTTGACTTAATAATTAAGTGGTGTGATTGAATTCTAATGCTCAGGTATGTGTGGAGAGATGGCAGGTGCTTACCTGGTATTGCTCAGGTTGAGCAGATGGGATAGTTTGTTCTGGGAAGAAGAAGTTGATCTTTCTTGTTAGTTATGTTTGCACTGTGTTGCAATTAAATAAACATGCTAAATATACACACCTAGTTTTGTGGGGTTTGGTGGTTATTTCTTCCTAAAGAAAGAGCTGACTCCTCACCTGTTTGTGAGAGATAAGCTACAATGTACTGTTAACATAGAGTTTTTATCTCTGCTCAGACATAAAGATAGCTTATAAATGCTATCTCTGCCATAAGGTAAGCAAAGATAATAGACCTGATTTGTACACAGCATATGGGCCTTTATATCCAATTTATTTCCCATTTTATTTCTTGGATTTGCCTAAGGCTTGTGTTCAGTTTGTATAGGGCTTAATCCAAAAATGAATTCTAAAAACATCTCTTCAAATAGTGCATTGCCTTTTTTATTAACAATGTGTCATTCAGACATCTGCTAAACTGTCCCCCAATATAATCTTAAGAAAGACAAAACTAACACAGCTCTAGCCAATTATTGTGTTAATTCTACACTGTGGAAATTTAGCATCTGCATTTCATGGAAATATGTTATTAATGAAAATATGCAGTTTAAAAACAGCTTCTGAAATTTAATCACTTATCTAGAGGAACATTTTCTGTTGCTATATAAGCATTAAGTGTGCAGTTTGGATCATGCAGGGGTTTTTAAATTGTATTTTTTAAGACAAAAAATAAAGTTTAATTAGTATAATTCAAAGAAAGCTACAAAATAGCTTTGTGGGCCTACTTTCTGCCTAATGGGTGTGAGACTTGCCAACATCCAAACCTTTGATTCCAAAAATTCACCAAGCTATTTCTAGCCCTGAAAGAAACAAATCTCTCTTAGGAAGGAGTCTGTGTTTTTGGAAGTTAGAACACAATCTCCTATGAGACTCCTGTACTTTAAAGAACAGAATTAGCCCTTCCTTAATTTCTGTATCAAAGAACTTTGACATATGGATCAGCATTTTCAAATGGATTCAGTTCTCTGTTGGGTTTAATTTAAGTTCTAACATGATCAATAATAACTCAGTAACAACTCCTGTGTGCTACTGCATCTACAGTCACAACAGTTTTAGATGCTGAAGTCATGGTCCACATGATTATCTGATATTATGTCTTTAATGGAAGTTAAATCTGAGTGGTGGTAACAGACGATGTGCCCACTTGAATCCTCTCTCAGTCTAAAAGAGAATGAGTTAGATTAAACTATGTTCAAGATTATTCGTTATTAAAGTTACTTTGCCTTTAAAATGGACAAAATAAACTCATACAATCTAGCACAGCAGTTCAGTTCCAGAATTTTTTTCTTCATGCAATCTTAGTTTTACTAAAGTCTGTTAGGACTTAACAAAAAATATCTCTGTATTAAATTCTTTTTGACTTCCAAGGGATGAGGATTTCACTCCAACATTTTACAGAGTAAGAATCTGACAGACATATTATCTTCCCTTTTTTTTCCAGTCCAAAATAAGCTAACTGCCTTTTTTCGTACTTCCTGTTTGGAACTGCTCCAGAAACTGAAGCTTGAATGCAGACTGTGATTTATAGTTCTTACCACAAATAAGACAACACATACCCAAAACTATGCCTTTTACCCCTTCAGATCAGTAAAGCTTGAATGACAACCTCATCTACCAGGCCTGTAGAAATATCAGAAAGGCCTTATCTCTTATA
Organism: Manacus candei; assembly: GCF_025592945.1. Classification (NCBI taxonomy): domain Eukaryota; kingdom Metazoa; phylum Chordata; class Aves; order Passeriformes; family Pipridae; genus Manacus; species Manacus candei. The sequence continues at coordinate 6,199,587 of NW_026138115.1, forward strand.
AATAGAGGGTCTGTTTTATACTCTGCCTAGGGGGAGATTTTGCCCTTCTATTTTTAGGTGCCAGGGGACTAAATGAAATAAAATCCAGGGTCGAGTTCTGACAGAAAAAAATTTACTCAGAATCTTGCAAATTTTCATTGTACCTACTTCACAAAGCAGTGAGCAAGCAACAGAGAATTGTCTCCCATGCCCATTTCTAAAGAGTCTTACAAAGAAACCATTTTCCATTAAGTCATTAGAAGACTTAAAAAGAGACAGCTGAAGGTGCACTTGGTGCTCACATCCCATCTGGTCTCTGTCTCCACAGACAATGGTGCCAATGTGGTTTACTGCAAGTAGGTTATAAAAGAGTTGAGTTCTCAATATTCAGATGAGACCTAAAACTAAAGATTGGGATATTTACAATCATTTTAAAAGTAATGACCCTCAGGTATCTGTAAAAGGACATTAATGTAGGAAAAAAATAATGAAAATTCCTCTTGTTATTACATACATGCTGTAGAAGCTGTAAATCTTATTAAAATTATTCTTTTCCACACATCTTTAAACTACAAAATGGCAAAGGACAATTTGAGGGTAGTAGAACAATCAGTTTAGTTTCTATTAGTTTGAGCAGGTCAGCAAACAAAACAGATTTGTAAGCACTTGGGGAAAACTTATGATGAATATGGGCCAACCTTGACCATAAAGCACAAACAGTAACAAGTCAATCTCATTTCTATGATATGAAGCTGTAGAAGTCATACAGTCTGTTTTCTGTGAAGCTTTTGTCTCATATGGCATTTTCGTGAATAAATTAGTGATATATAACAGAACCTTGTACAGGAGAAAAACTAGTTCCATGTTGGGTCATCAATAACTGAAGGACAGGATGCCATCCAGAGGAACCTGGGCAAGCTCAAGAAGTGGGCCCATAGAAACATCATGAGATTTCACAAGTGCAAGGTACTGCACCTGGGTTGGGGCAATCCCCAGCATCAATACAGGCTGGGAGATGAACAGATCAAGGTGAGAAGGGCTTGGGGTTGCTGGTGGATGAGAGGTTGGACATGAGTTGGCAATGTGCACTTGCAGCCCAGAGAGCTAATTGTATCCTGGGCTGCACCAAAAGCAGGGTGGCCAGCAGGTCAAGGGAGGGGATTCTGGCCCTGTACTCTACTCTGGTGAGACTCCCACCTGAAGTGCTGCATTCCCAATGCAGGAAGGACATTGACCTCTTGGAGCAAGTCCAGAAGAAGCCAACAAGCTGATCAGAGAAATGGAGCACCTCTCTTATGAGGAAAGGTTGAGAGAATTGGGATTGTTCAGCCTGGAAAAGAGAAGGCTTCAGGGTGACCTAATTGTGGCCTTCCAGTACCTGAACTAAAATTACAGAGAAATTACAGGAAAGACAATTTACAAGAGCATGTAGTGACAGGACAAGGGGAAATGGCTTCAAGTTGAAACAGAGTAGGTTTAGATTCGATATTAGGAAAAAATTCTTTACTGTGAGGGTGGTGAGGCACTGGAACAGGTTGCCCAGAGAAGTTGTGGATGCCCCGTCCCTGGAAGTGTTCAAGGCCAGGTTGGATGGGGCTCTGAGCAACCTGATCTAGTTGAAGGTATCCCTGCCCACAGCAGAGGGGCTGGAACTAGATCTTCAAGCCCCCTTTCCAACCCAAACCATTCTACGATTTTACAAACTTACAAAGCTTAAAGAGGGGTGAAGTGGTACAGTGGGAATTTGCATGAATGCAGCAGTTTCATATCTGTATTTGTATTCATGACACACAGACAAGAATATAGTTTAGAAGGTTCAGAAGAACAGAGTTCAGAAACTTCTCGGAAATCACAGAACTTTTTTAACTTGAGCATCAAATTGAGTTTTTAGAATAAACAGATAAATAGCCTAGCCATGCAATATTAATTTCTGAGTCCTACACGGACTCAGAAATTAAATTTCTGAAAGGTAGTAAAAAATCTAATAATTTTGAAAGATGCTTCACAGAAATAAATACAAATAATTTAAAAAGGTGCCCTTAGGGACATACACAACTAAGGATCAGCATGTCTGACTTTCATGATGGAAAACAAAACATAAAAATAAATAGAATTAATAATGAATATAATGTCCATGGTAAGGTCAGTATAACTTCTAAAAACGAAATTTTGGGTCTCACAGAACCACCAGAAGTCTTTCAAGGACCACTTAACACATGGATAAGCATGAGAAGAGGATGCTATCACAAGCTGACAGGAATCAATTTTGCAATGCTGGGTTGTAAAATGGATGATGCCAAAGTTGGGCAACAGCTCTAAGAGAAAGATAACTGATTTCCTTAGCACTGGCTGCATCTCAATATTAAATGTTGGTTTTTTGTAATGCACTCCAAAAAAAAAAATTTCTTGGACAGAGTCATGAGGAAAGAAAAGAAGAAAAATAAAAGATCTTAGAAGCATGAACAACAATGATTGAAGGATCTGACCTTGCTTAGTCAAGACATGACAGAGGTTAGAAAAACTAGTAGTTCTAAAAATCAAAGAGGTCATGTAGAAACAAGTAATAAGTGTCATTTCATTCTCCATGTCCAGGGCTAATAGGATAAGTAATAAGGTATTTGTCAGCAATTGTTAGACAAGGCGTTGGAAAACTTTAACTAAACTCCAAATACAGTTCTTTGGGACATGGTATTTGTCACTAAATATAAAGCATTGGATGGACATCTACCTGGAATGTCATCAGGTAAAAGAAAGAGAAGGATTACAGGGCTTAGAATATCCTTCCCAGACTAATTTTCTGTGATTCAATAATTATATGCTCACTTTTTGAGTTCTGTTTCAGGAATTTTAATCTAAGTACCTAACCTCAATAGATTTACAATATTTGGTAATGACTTTAACTATAAAATTTCTAACAAAATATTGCTGTTTTTTCATGGGAAAACACTCCTCCAATGCTTGTTGGGAGTTACTACAGTATTCCTCAAAACTAGTTTAGGCAGCATTTATCCCAAGTCATCATTATTTCAAAGTGCTGAATAATGTCATGCCTAGTCTCAGCTAAGAGCTGGTAATGAATGACAGGCATTTTTTCCAACTATAACCCTGCATTAAGTATGTTTTTCAATTTGCAAGTTAGTATCATATTTAAGGCTTTTTAGTGGAGATGTTTTACATTGGAATGTACACATTTAGTAATCAAATGGGGAAGAGAGCACTTTACTACTAAAAGAATTCAAGAAATGTTAATAGGCAATTCTAGAACAGGTGACTTTTCATTTTCAAAGAATTAAAAAAAAGGGACTGTAATTTAATAGGAAGTATATCAAAAGTATCTCTAGATCCTCATAGGTAAAATAAAACTTTGGGTAGAGAAAATTATTTCATAAGGAAAGACACGTAATCCCAAGAAATTATGGGCTTGAAGAGTTCCTAGGAGAAAATTTACACTAACAAAAACAAAACAAACAGGTAAAGCTCAGTGTGTGAGCTTATTGTTCGTGAAGAAGCCCTTAAGAAGTAGTTATGCTCTAAGATGGAGATCCATCTTGAATGACAGTCTTCAACTAAATCTGGCAACAGACAGAAAAATCTGATGTTAGTACAATTCAGTAAAGTAGTGTTCATTTGTTACCTGTCCTTTACAAGTATCTATAACATTGTATATTTAAAGGTTTAAATACTTTTTTGCATTTTCCCATAATCTGGTTCAGACTGTGGACATTAAAATACATTCAGTTAGCAGAATGCTTTTTTAAATCAACAGATGTCGAGATCCTTAAAATTGGGGTTTTATCAAGCTCAAAGCTTCCCTAAATATTGATGCAAGAAATTCCAAAGGTAAAAGTCTATTCTTTAAGCTGCAAGGATAAGAGTCTATATCAGAAGATTGAGAAAGATGTGAACAGTACAACTAAACCTGAAGGTCCCAAAGGAATCGCTCAAGAGTGTTGCAGCCAAGGTATTTTCTGTTTCTACAGCCTGGTCGCTTGAATCTTAGTCTATTAAACAAGCAAGAACACTTGTTTTGAAGGTACTATCAAGGAGAGATGCTCACTTCACTGAACAGGTAAGAAAAAAACAGTAAGGTTCAATCAGTACATTTTTACCAGAGATTAAAAGGCAAGATAGCACAGGGAATTTGCAAAATAAAAAATCTTCTGCCTGACTGGGAAATGTTTTATCCAAGAGAATGGTCACAGTCAGAGCTGCAGCTGCACAAAGAGAAACAACTGGTTGCTTTGATGACAGCTAAGCAAGACATAATATGTCTATTGAGAACATAGATGTAGAATATAGGACTGTGAGGGAGAATAAAAAAACAGAACAGACGAAAGTTTTTATATCCAAGAATACATCATGAGGAATGGGAAGTGTTATTAAGACAATACAGTTGCAGGTATTGGCTGGGGAAAAGCAAAACTTTATCTTTGAGTGGGAGTAGTGTGGGGACTCACTAGTGGGAGTTACTGCTTCCTTGCAAGCACACATTGAAATTAAGTCTCTTCTTCCATGATAAACATTGAATGGCTAAAACCAGAGAAATTTTGGATGACAGCACAGATAGAACTGCAACTGCCAGCAAGCTAAGAGCATCCAAGCCAAGCATTCACTCACTAACAAAAATACTGGGAAGTCAGAGGAGTTATGGTGTGGAGATCAGCCCTTCAGATCATAGTGCAGCCTGTAGGAGGGGTGGGATGCACCATCACACACCACAGGAAGACTTTATGTGTCGGAAAAGAAAGTCTATGTAGAAGATCTTGTCTTAACATGCCATTGCAGGCATAAAATAAAAAAGAAATGGTTCATGGAAAAATGTTTCTATACAGAGAGATATCACAAAGACGAGGGGCTTCATCAGAGATAGATCTGCAGATTGTTAGACACACACTATACTTTTCAGGTATCACATTAGGATTCTCATTTAAAAAATTATTCTTCTTCATCCTACAAGGCATAGTGAAGTACGACTGCTGCAGCTTCTGTGACCAGACTTCAAAATCTGAAAAGAGTATTTTCTTCCAGAAAAGTCCCACTAAGTTACTCTCTCAGATGGTCCAGAAGCCATTTTGAATGCTCTTCATCATCATTGTGGGTGCCCTTATGGATCAGGCTAGATGGAGAAAAATACCCTGTCTCTAGTCCTGGCAAGACTACCTAATATCTTGAAGCAAGTTCTTTGCCCTTTCAGATAACAATGGAAAAAACAGTTTTCATGATCTTTTAAAGAATTACAGAATGATGATATTTGTCTCCTATTGTCCAGAAATAAATTATTTAATATGCATTTTCATCAAAATGCTTAAGGTTAAATTGAAATATATAAAACCGAAGAGATTGCAATGGTAGCATAGTATTACCTCATTTACTCCTGGCTACTACAAGATACTTCAGGAGTTTGTGTGGTTCATCAGTTTATACACCTGTACAGAGAGATAAAACATAAATCTTCAGATCTCAATGGATATGTTTTTGTGAAGCAGATTGAAGGAGGAACTTCATATATTCAGAGTGTTATGTGATGATGTAAAATCCACATTACATTTGACACAACAATAAATGATCAAAGGCCAAAGGGCCTAGAAGATGTGGTACAGCCAGAATAGTTTCAAGAGTTCTTTTGAAGTGGAGGACTTGGTGCTACCCTTAATCCTTGAAAACTGCTTTAAGATGCAAAATTCTTGGGAGGGAAGCCTTTAAGGAAATGGACAGGCTAATGAATCTACTTACAATGACAGGAAATTACACAGTCAGGCTGTACTACAAACTGTGCACAATAATAGTTTGAAAGTCTGTTACAGATGTAAAGAGGTTATAAACATGGTTTATAGGAAAGAGGAGGTATTCAAAACCCTTCTTCTGTCAGATATACTCACCAGCAATGAAAGGAAACTCATTCAAGAATATCATCCTGCTCTGGGAGGTGTTTCTTTCTAAAAAGCCACATTTTGCAAATTCAATAGAAAAATGTTTCTGATAAAATTGAAGGCTATGATAAAGAACCTATCAGACAAAGTTGCAGCCAGTGGTATGAAGTCAGGGAGTTTTGGGCACTGGAAACAAGGACTGGGGAAAATTAAGTAGCCCTTGAGACACAGTAAGGACATTTTGAAAATGCATTTTCCATATGACTTGGCAACAGTTTAGCACAATGACAATTTCTCACTTACTTCCTTTTTTGAAGGTGCTTCAAGTGAAACTTGCTGGTAACTTTGAACTGATTCACCAACCAAACTTCCATTGGGTTTCAGTCAGTTTATATTGTCAGATTCTGCTTAAAATGTTCAAATCTGCATTCATACAGACAATTTGAGAGATCAAGATACTGTTTCCTGGTCTGTTCAGGGCAGAATTTCCATTTCAGAAACCAATCAAACAGATTATCTTGGTGGCAATCATTTACAGAAGCAGTCACAAAAAATACACAGAACTAGTTGGAGTTGTCTTTGTAAAACTAAAACCTATTATTAGAAAACCTGTGTGTCTTATGCATTCACTGGTAATCACTGGGGCCACCAGATGAAATGCCCTCCTAGTCCCCAGGCACTTTCCACAGTGGATCAGGCAAAAATCTGAAAGGCAGAAATCAATGACTAAGAAATTTCTTTGGACTGTTAAACTATGCTGAGGAGTGTGGATATTGGAGGCATGACATAGGAACATATTCTTGTTACTCATTTTTTTATAGACCTTTATTACTGGAATATTTTTGGCCAAAATAAATGTGAAATTCACCTTATGTAACTGTAGAAACAAACAAAGCTGTGAAAGTAGGACAGTAAAGTAAGATCAGAATCAAAAGATGTTGTTGTGGGATTGATTTTTTTTTAACTTTCTTAGATATTTCTGTGTATTGATGTAAATTAAAAGTTTCAGCATCCCATCTTCATTTAAGATACATCAAAGTGCTGAAATTCATATATGTCCTTTGAGACCAGAATTTACTTTTTCTCCACATTTCTAGGCTTTCCTTCCATGGAATGAGTTCTGATTAACAAGGAAATCAGTATTGTATTCTCTTCTGAAAATTTTTTGGTTTCATAAATCTTCTGATTTTGTCACCAGTGGCATAAGTGACAATTTTGCCATCTTTAAAACTCAGAACCCAGTAAAAGTATGCAATTGACATAATATTTCTTTCCTAAATTTAAAATTGTTTGTGCAAAAATGTCTGAAAATCTGTCTGATTACCAAATACTCCACAACACAAATAAAAGAAGGATCCAGTAAAATGTATATTTTCAAAATTTTCATTATTTTTATACTTAAGTTTGGTATTTGATGGCTTGATACATAGTTTTTTAATCTATAGACTAAGTAATGTTTCACTAAATGAGCTCATTCCATCCCAGATCGAGATCCTCCAAGCCTCCTGAAACAATATGGCAGATATAAAATGCAGTTTAGTTCCTCTAGAAATTGTAAAAAAATAGCATAATGATTTGTTTGCATTTCTTTAGAAATGCTGTTATTAGATTGAAGTTTAAATAAATTAGAAAATATTCTGGAATACAGAAAAATAGGCTTTCATTCAATGCTGTGTTATACAATATAGTATAATAAGCAAGCTTACAGCAAAGCCTCAAATCAAACCTCTGTTGAGAGGCTCTTCAACATCCAGGTTAATTAAAATCTACATTTAAATCTTACCATTTGGGGAACATCTGTTTTGCTTAACTTATGTCAAAGTATAGGCTATGAAGTTTCTTGCCAAAGACATCTTTTAAAACGTAAAGGGGCTTTCATGAATGCTGTCCACTCCCTAATTATTTAACAGAAGAATAAAGTGAGGCACTAGGTGAATTACATCCTCTTCTTTTCCCTTATTCTTCTTATCCTTTCTGGGTTTAAAATCTTCACTCTATCCCTAAGTGAGGCTTATGCAATCACCCTGTTTTATCTAAATGTGACATTGCTGTTAACACAACCCTAAATGCAACTTGTTCAATTTTTTTACTCTTTTATCATAGCAATACACTGTTATTCCCTATTCAGTCAGTCTAGTGTAATTCCTTAGGTGATTTTGTTGCAGCATCACTTCATCATTTTTTGATTTATTTAGCACATAAACATTTTCTATCCTGTGTCTGCCTGTCAGATTTGGTCACATCTGTTTGTGTTGTTTTGTTATTTTGTTTTGTGTTTGTTTGGTTTCAATTTTTTGCTTGTTATTAGCAAGCAGTAAAATAAAAGGGTCTCAGGGACAGCCAGATGCAAGAAAATGTGTGAAAATTGGTGGTGGGGTAGATTGCAAAGACTCTGTAACTGCTCTGGGAAAGCTAGATGGATCTCAACCAGCTGGTCAATCCTTGCACTAGCTTACCATTACAACTCTGCATCACTACTCTCAGTCATCTACAGCATCTTTTGCCTATTAACCAGCTAGATTCATATTTAAATTGTGGTAAATAATATAGAAAGAGCTAAAAGTGCTGTGCAGTCAAAACAGAGATATTTACTCTAGAGGTGAGAACTGAATGAATCAAAGGAAAGGACAAAGTTGAAGTGGACATGAAAAAAGAGGAGAGAGAGTTGAGAAGGATACAGGACATATTAAATAAATTCATAGCACATCAGCTTCATCAATTGCTCATGCAACAGCTTTATCATGGAGTGGGAACTTGTGCTTTTCAGTAGCTTGTGACAGATTTTGGGGAAGAATTCTGTGATACGTCCACTTAAAGATTCTACAGAATTAGGATTAATTAAGAGAAGCAATAAAGAAATGGGGAAAGAACAAAAGTATAAAGAGAAACAGATACAGACTTGTAATACTTCTCTATACTTGAAATACTATGTCTTCCAAAAATAACTGTGTGAACACTAAGTATAAGGGAAATTATGGAAGTATCAAAAGGGAAACTTTGTTAATAAACAGATTTTTTCTTTAAGAAAAGCAAAACAGCTAAAATAGCTAACATTTAGCTACAGAAACATGTTGAGAAATACTTAAAATTAAGTAAAGCTTTGAAAAAAACCCCCTTGCCAGATAAATTGACAAAACTATCTAATGTTGTTTATAGTCATATTTGGATGGATGGGAAGGGCACAGAAGTGTGACTAGAATGCATTCTTCCACTGGTTAAAAACAGAATTCTGCCAGCTTAAAAAAACCTGGTTTTGTATCATATCTGCACTAGAAAAACGAGTGACATTCAAGAATAAAAAAAGGCATACAGGGGACATTCAGCTGAGCAATGATCAGAGGCAAAGCAGCATATTCAGGAGCTTGTTTTTGCTATATTAAAAGCCAGTTTTGAAAACAACTTCAAATTGTTTCATTTGATCATTTGAGGAATGTAAACAACACTGGTAGGCTTTTCAATCAATTTATATTGGCATTCTCTTTCGTTAGCATTTTTTAAAAAAATCAATGTATGGAATTTTAGAGCTAAAGTACAAATATGCCTTCAGTTATATTAGCTGTTTGAAAATTCAACAGAAAACAGTTATTATGAAGGTTTACTCATTTCAGCACTATCTATTCAGTGATGTATTATTTAACAGCAGAAAGTCTGTGAATACGTAGCAATAATGAAATTATATTTTCTTTTGAAACTGGGTTTTCCTCCTTTAAGAAAGGAAGTTTTTTAATTGTTGTAAAGGTAAGTTGATTTAACCATCTGATAACGCTTAATTAGATTTTAAAAAAAGCCTATAACCCTACTATAAATTTACAAATGCATCAAGTAGCCACATTATTCTGTAAGACAGATATAATTAGGTGTTCACGAAACAAGAAAGAGATAAGGGAAAGACTGCCTCTCAAAAAAGAAGAAAATAAGAAATCAGAACCAGATCATATCTACTGAAAGTATACTAAGTATTCTATTTAATTAATAAAGTATTTAAGTAATAAAAATATGGAAAGTGTCCTGTACAACAGATATGCACTAAATTATCCCATTTGAATATAACTTCCTTAAATATCTGTTTAGTAACGCATTTGACTTTATGCTAGATTTCAGATCCTTATCCCTTCAGATGAGTGAGGAATTGACATGTAAAATACAATCACACAAATCTATGCTTCTTAGAGAAGTATTGAGTGATCTGGAATATCTATCCACTTAAGAATAAGAAACGATTCCCTACATTTTTCACTTAGAGAGCTATATCTCAATATGAGACTTAATTAAACAATTACTTTAAGTGTTGGTAAGGTTAAAGATTCAGAATCTGGTCAGAAAAAAAAAATAAGCCAGAGCATAAGAATAAGACTTTAGGAAAGTCTTATGAGAAATGTAAGTTCATTAGAGAAGCTAACCATCACACTGAGAAGGACAGTGTCTTCTAAAATGGAATTGACAGCTTGTAAAGACATCTCAAAACCAGATTTTCCCTATCTAAGTTAAAGTTGCTGAATCACTGCAGAAAGTATTATTTACTTTGTTATGGGTTCCAATAGTACATTCTCTTTCAGAAATTTTGGTTAGACCAAATCATTGACCTTAAATTGTAAAGAAGTAGTAGTAGAAAGCTAAAAACAACCAGTTTTTTTAAACCACACACTAAATTATGTCTTTAAGCACTTTAAGCAACTTTATAGGTACTCCTACAACTAAGATAATGCTTTTTAATCTTTAGCAGATTCTTTCCTACAATAGTCCAGGTACTAGTCTCTAAACTAGGTTACAGAGCACGTACAGGAACTTTAGTACAGCATTTTTAACATGTATTTTCATTCCTAGAAATAGGCCAGAGGATTTCTACTTAGTTTATGAGGCCTCAGGACTATGGCTTGTCCAGCTTACTTTGTCTGACCTTGTTTCGATCTGCCTGGAACTTTGCTTTGACCTGGTTTATCTGTAAGAGTATTTTTCTCTCATAACCACATGACCATGTTTAATTGATCTTAATATGGTTTGTCTTCTCATGGTATAGCCATAGTTTTATATATAATTGTAAAAAGTATCTGTTCTGTATAAAATGAGATATTTGGGACTCTGATGGAATGATGCAGTGGAGAGAATTACAGAACCAGTATGTTGGTGGAGTCCTTGAGGAAAGGAAGAACAGGAAGCAGTACAGAGAAATCCTGATGGGGGATAAGAGTTAAGTCACAGCCTGACACTGGAAATCCCACGGCTATGAACAACTCATCAACAGTTAGTTGAAGAAATGCAGATGCGAACAAAATTGGGTTTTGGGGTATAAATGCATCATACGTAGTAAATTTAATGCACTGTGGACTTGCAGAGCAATGAAGAAAAAGCAAGGTATGAAAGTCTACAAGTAAAGAAACAAAAATTATCCCAGCAGATCTTGAAGTGAAGAAGAAACCAACAATTACACCATAGTCTTCCCTGTTAAGTAGTTTGGGTGCTACTGATTTACCATATTCTACCCTAACAGATGGAAGGATCCCAAAGGGCAGCGGAAGACAAGCACACCACCAGCAAAACTGTTAGCACCTAGGATATGTGATATGCTTCTAACTGTATTGTTATTTAGGGTTGGTTTGCCTTTATGTTTTTACTTCGGTTTGGTTTCGGGTTTTTGGTATGGTGGTATCCTCTTCTTTTTGTTCTTTATTTTCTTCATTTTCTGTTAGAGTTAGATGTTGGGTAGCTCTCTAATTAGACTGTTAAGATTTCAGCTATAACGAACTCCTGGCTTTACATGTAGTCATTGTTTCCCTTTTACCCATAATGTTTTTAAGCAGAAGTGTGGATATTGTGATGATGTAATTCCATTGTATTTTGAATATTATTGAATTCCTGTAGAGTTCATATGCTAAGTTAAAGAAAGCTGTCAAAATGGTAATGCTTACAGGTAAATCTATTGTTTTTCAGCAAAGCTGAATATTGTAAAATAGTAATAATGCCTAGCTTTTTCATAGAGCTTATCTCCATTAGGTCAGTAAAGGAGGTATCATTTTTCCCATTATAAGCAAGAATCAACAGGTATGCAGACTCAGGATCATTAGCATTTTGGGGTCAGAATTTGTATTTTCTATGCACTAGATGACACTGAAGGTTAGAAATGGTAGATGTGGATCTACAGAAGAAACCATAACTGAGCTAGATGGCCTTCCACATAAATTATTCTAATCTGACAGTGGATTTATAAGGTGTTTGGATAAAGATATTCTTCAAGATTTGTTCTAGAACTTGAAACTGTTAGAATAATTCCCTGTGAAGAAGAGTATAACAGGATCCGCAGATTATTTCAGTCCTTTTAAACTCCCATGAAATTTACATTTTGTTAATCTTTTTTTTATAAAGAGACACGTCCAAGTGCTCTTTAAGGATGTGGATATCCTATTAAAAACATTAATATAAATTCTTATATAATAGGTAAAACTAGAGACTTCAGTATTAACTCAGAATTTGCTGTAAGTTACAAAATGTTTTGCTTATGTCAGTTTAACTTATAATTCTATCATTTTTCCAAGAATGAAATGTATATAGTTGGTGAAAGAAACTGAAGAATATGGAGCTAAACTCAAAAACCAGGTCTAAGTCCTCTCTGTGCCGGTCATGTTGTTCAACAGGCTCATAAACACACCAGAGATCATTCAGCAGGGATCCATTTGCTGATACATGTGCGTTAGATTGGATGCTGGAGGAACACGCAGGCAGTGCAATGCTGAGAGGTGACAGACATGGCAATGGTCTACCATGCTCTTGTAATTCTCCCCCTTCACAGCACCCGCTGAGGGCTCTGTGTTAAGCCATACAGGTGAAACTGCGTGGCAAACTGCTTTTGGGTCACCATCAGAGCACCGAAAGGATCTGTCTTATTTTGCCTCTTCCCTATTGCCTGGCTGCCCTGAGAAAAACCTGCACACGGAAATATATGGCATATACTTCATGCAATTGGCTCCAGCTGGGGTAGTCAAGCAGAAAAAACAAAAGGAAAAAACCTGCAAGCAAGTCCAAAAAAGCATTGCTAAAGACCTGTCAGGGCTGGAAGCAATTAATACACCAGAAGACTACTATTTAGCCCGGCTGAAAGATCTTTCTGAAGGATGGCTTCTGAAATATAATTTTTGAATAATTATGAGAAATATCCTTATCATTAAATTTTGAAGGCCATAATGTTCATTAAAAAACACACCTGTGTTTTACAGCAAGCAGCAAATTCTAACTTGAGAAAATTCATATAATTTTTGGCATATAATACTCTGCACCAATCTAATCCTATTAGTGTTTTAGTCATAACTTTGCTCTATGTTATGGTTATTTCACTCATTCTTCATCAGTTGTCTAAAGCTAAATTCAAATGAGTACATGTCATCTTTTAGAATCAAAGCAGAGAGGGCATTCACCTGACAGTGAATTTCTTTACAACTTCAAATTAATGTCAGCCTTTCAAACACAGATAATTTTTTTTCCCCTGATCAAACAGTTTGCTGGATTATTGAGGCTTGCAGAAGTTTATCTGTAACCAGTTCATCTTCTATAGCAAGATGGAGGAATACCTGCTGTGATATTTTTGGTTTGTTTTGTGTTGATTGACAAGCATGCAGCTTCCCAAATTCACTGCAACTTATCAGACCTTGGGGAGAAAAATGGAAAAAGAAACAGGAGTTATTCAAATTTTTAAAAAAGAGTAGTTGGCAAAATGCATAAAACAAAGATTTTTTTTTCTCAATCCAGACAAAATAATTAATGATCTTCTAATTCTTTCACTTAAAACTAAATCCCAGAAATAGAGAACACTGCTCATTAAAAAAAAAAAAAAAAGTTTGCATCTTTATCACAATTGTATTTATATACTCCATGTCTGAACAGAACTCTTATTCTGGCCCATATTTATTTAAAAACATTTTGTATTGGCATAACTTCTGTCCTTCAAATCCCTATCTCTTTCTCCATACCTGCCCCAAATAGCTCTGAAGTTCAGAGTAGTCTGTTACAGGAACTTCAGAAACTAGAAGGAACTTCATTACTTGTATCAGTTAATTTACTATTATAGATGATCTGTAACTGAAAAACAATAAGTTTACTGACAAATTCTACGATAATGTGCACTTTTTGTCCTTTTGTATTTCTGAATATGAGATATATATATTAAGCAATACGTATGTAATATTATGTATTAAAACAAATCCTACAAAATCACAGTAAAATATGCTTTAATTTGCAAAGATAGGTATTTAAAAAAGGGGAATGTCAGGTTCACAAATCAGCATGAAATAACCTGTCCTTCTTTGTTTACATCTTGAGCAACAACTAAGATAAGAGTCCTATCAGAAACAGAATATGCAAACTAATGACTAAAAATTACAGCAAAGCATAGAGTTCTGAATGATCAGAACTGCAGCATAAGCATGGACAGGCATATATTTTACTACATAGTCAACATATTAACATATATCAAGTTGGACTTGATGATCCCGATGGGTTCCTTCCAACTCGTCATATTCTATGATTCTACGATTCCATGATATTTGACAGAAAGAGAGTAGATGGGAGTACTACAAAACATGGAGCCTGGTTGGCACAAGGAGAAAGCATAGAGTCAGTGAGGGAGTCTGTCAGATCATTCGACAGATGACTTGCCCTTCACCCGTGAAGAATGGATGGAGACATATCTCATTCTTTCCTCCTTACCTTGGGAAAAATAATACTTATATTACAATTTATGATCTCTGAAAGGTCATAAACTGTATAGAAGGGATATGTTTATTGATCTAAAAGGAAGTTATCGTCTTTCTACATTAGAGATGTCTCAGAAAGGAGCAGCAGAGATGACAGGAGCCATGTATGGAGCACAGAGGACTTAAATTGTATGCTACTATGTGTTCAGGCACACACTCATGGTCCCAAGCCCTGCAGCTCCTAAGCCTTGAATCTGATATGTGACTGTTCATGCCTTTTAATTACGGAGTCAGGATACCTAAGCTATGTATGAGCAACAGAAACAAGCTGTGAGCTTTTCCTATTTCAAGTCAAATGTAAGTGGAATAGCAGGGAACCAAGGCAGAGGTGCTGCTGCTGGTGCAGCACACAAATTTCTTTGCATGTTTGCTACAAATAGAGAATCTGCAAAATTAAACACTGGAAAAATATTTCAGAGCAAGCTTCTAAGTCTTCCTGCGATAGCGAACGGGTTGTGTTGTTCATCTTTTTTCAAATAGTTAGATAAATGAATTGAGGAGGATGAGCAGCAATGAACACTGTCCATTTGGGCTGCTACACACAAATCCATTCCCTCATGTATGACAGAGGCACTCACTTTTAGGCATTCCACAAAAATCCCATATAAAAAATCAGGTTCTTCTTGAAGTAGAAGGTGAAGAATAATTTAAAAGACAGTCCACATGACAATGAAAGACTGTCAAATACCAGGAAAGAAATATATGCCACAGAGAATAAAATTACATAGAAAGTCAACTGTAATGCTAATGATGTAGAAATATCTGAATTTTTCCCTTCTTGTTCATACTGGGTTTTAGTTACATAGTCTCCTCCCACATTCTTCTCTGTCTGCAGTTTATTTAGGGACCACACAGTCCTGCTATAAACTGATTCCTCAGATGTGCTTTGTGCATTCGGAAGCGTGTTTCTGAAGGTGCACACTATCCACCTCCAGCAGCTATGACAATCTCCTCTGTAGTTTTCAAGTGTTAGTGCACAGGCTGCCAAAGCACATACATTATTGAAAAGGTACTCTCACTAATACTAACAACACAGTTTGTTTAAAAAAAAATCATGCTATTCGACATCACTCTCTCTCACAAGCTTAAGTGGAACTGAATTAGAGATGTCTCAGAAAGGGGAGAACTGAATTGATGTGTAAGATCTGTAATGGACTCAGTAGAGCAACCCATATTTACACCTACAGATACACGTAGTATATGTCTATATATGTGTATATGTATGTTTGAGTACTTGAATACAAACATAAAAATGTATAAATACAGTGTGATTGTCACGTTTATGTGTGTGTGTCTTAACGTGTAAAAATACTGAGAAACAAATAGTGCAGTGGACAGATACAGAGTAAATTACTACTAAAGCAGACAAAAAATGCAGGCAATCAGAAAGAGCTTTGTTTTTCTTATTTCCATCTTAAATGTAAACACTTATGACATAATCATATGAGGCATAAACCAGCAATCTGTCCTCTAAACCAATCATGCTATGGAAGGTTGATGTGTCATAGAAGAAATGAGGCAAAAGCAATGGAAATTGTGACATTGGTGCCTCTGGATTTTTCACAGTCTGGATATAAATTGAATTGATAACACGGTAGAAGATCATTACTTCATGACAAATGGTTCACTGTACTGTCAGCATTTCTGTAGCTTAGCTTTGTTGAGTAGTCACCACAGTTTGCGGGTAAAATTATTTTCTAGATTTTTTCCTTATCTTGTGACAAATAAGCAATAGTACAAACTGCTTAGTTTCAGACATTAGGAAAATTAGTTGAGGAATGATGGAGGAATGTAATAGGCATCTAAACTGAAAGTAGGAGTGTCTGATCTGAGGCTAACACAATGATCACATGTGTCATAGTTCGGAAATTCGCCTTCAAGGACCTTAATAAAATTTACATTTATAAAGGGAGAGCGAGGAGAGTGATTGAAAATGTGACCTTTCAAACTTGCCTTTTTTCACACTCCTTCTTGAAAATAGCAGTGTACCTGGCCCTCCAGAAATGGTAACTAAAGGTCCACAAAATGAAATAGAACTCAGATCCTTCCCAGCTTCTAAAGGCATGGATTGTGCCTTTTGACAGAATACCTCCAAGAGCATGAATCCCAATGAAGGTACCTTAGTAGGGCCCTGGATGAACTAAAGGTCCTATAATAATGCTGCAGAGCATCTGTAATTTGCTGCCTCCCTCATAACATGATCCAGATCTACTTCTGCCATGACTTCACGTATTTTCTTTCTGTTCTGGACACCTTTTTTTTTGAGGGAGATCTCTGTGAAGTAGCTGTGTTCCTCTTTGATCACTACAAAAAGAAATCTGATATACGTGAGTAAGGAAGAAAAAACATTTTTTTCCTTCTCTTTGTGCAGCTACTAGTAATAATCTGTAAAACTGAACCTACGGACACAAAGGTCCTATAACCACAAACCTGAATTTTCTCGATATTCCTAGCTCAACTTCCCAGCATCGCTATTATAACTAAATGTTGAAAAATAATTAATTTAACTTAAAATTGATAGCAAAATTCTTTAAGATAATTTCTTTCTTAACTTAGTATTCTTAATTTTGGTCTTCTGCTAAAAAGACACAGCCTTACCCTTGCTGTAATTGTAGCAGAAAAAAATTTAAATTTGCTCTACTTCAAATTTCCTCCATTTTTGTAAAGTTAAATTATAAAATGGAAAGCCAAAACAAAAGCAGAAAGGTATGGATATATAGTTAACTATATATTTCTCAAGAAGGTAAGTGTTGCACATAAAATAGACTATCCCTCAAATTATTCACAGATGACAAAGTAAATCAATGCATGCACAGAGTTCCAATGAACAACATCACCAATTAGAAAAGCAAACACTGACTTCAAAACTAACCCCCAGTGCAGATGTAAGTAAAAAGCTGCCTAAACTCATTTCTTGTGAATGGGAAATAGAATATATGCTCCCTGGGGCCTTAAATAGGAAAAGCTTCAATACATTTATGAACTAATTCTTTAATTGCCTACTCAACTGAATACTATTAAACCAACTATAATAATTTGGAATATCACCCCTTTCTCAGGTTTCCATTTCTTTATTTTTCTAAGTCATATATGTTTGATAACTCACACGTGCTTTTTGCCAGCTAGGAGTAGTATTTTCGTGAAAATTAATTATGTGCTTGCCTTGTTTCTGCAGTCTTCACTTACAACAACATTCTACTGCCCTGCTTGATTAATATTCACTTTAGCAGATAATGCAGAACTGGACTTCATACCAACTGTCAAATCTTCTTAAAAAATTCTTAACATTTCCACCCTAAGTCAGGGACCAATGAATTATGCATTGGTTCCTCACCTTTAAATACTTAAACCTGTTTGTGGAGTTACGTGAGGTCAGAATTATACACTGGGTACACAGAATCCAGTTTCCTTCACTTTACAGAATGCACTTTGTGTGCAGATGTAAGTTAGACAACTCCTGTTCCCTCCCTTTCTTCTTTCTTATTTTTCAATTTTCCTTCCTTCCTTCCTTTTTTCTTTTCTTTCTTTTTTCTCTTTCTCTCTTTCTACCACAGCTAAGTCTTTGAGCTAATACTGTGCATTATTTCTGTAAATACTAATTTTATCACATTTTACTGTTTCTATTCACTGAAAGGCATTGCAATCATTTATGAAGATTTAAATATTTTGTAATATTGCACATGTGCTGGAAGTGGATCTCATCTGAAGAGTCTGATAATTTTCAGGGAATTTTAAAATTATATCACAAATATATATGTATATAGCATATGTGTGTGCCTTTTTTCGTGTCCATAAAATGTCATTAAAGAGGAGTATGTCTGTATTTACATCATTATTACTATATTTCATCTTCACGTAACAAAATCTGCCTTTTCTTCATCACAAACGGGTATTTTCAAAGTAGGAAAATTACAGTATTCCATCTTTAGACACATTACTTCAATCCTCATCAGAAAGAATTTTATTTATGTGTGTGGTCACCTGTTCAAGGTTTATAGAAGTGTCTATACTGATTTCTCTCAAGAAATACAGGATCTTTCTGGCAGTTGTGCTTTTCAAGAATGGTTGTGTTCAGCTCAATGTTAGACTTCTTGCTTTTGCACACAGCATGCTGAAGTTGTAAACGTACATGGGCATCTGAGCTGGACGTTTGCATAATAGTTTCTATACTGTCTTAACGCTTTGAGGTATTCTAGGGTTAGAAAAACAGGACAGTGCTACCAACATGACTTTTGTTCTTCAAGTGAATCCTTTCTATACGGAGAAGGTAAATAACAGACCCAGCACACAATGTCCAAGTTCTTCTTATTCGGTATAAGACGTCCCCACCAAAGTGTAACTATACTATAAACTCTGAATATTCATACATGCATTTTTGCAGTCACATGTTAGCCATAATATGGAGTTACAAGCAGAAAATGTATGTGTCTTCGTGTAAAAGGACATTCTTGCTATGCTCAGTGGCATATTTGTGGCTTTAAATGCCCTTATCTTGGATGGCTTTATATTGGACAATGTTACTCAGTACATATTTATCTCACCCCTCGTTTTCTGCAGTCTATTTCACAGCTCTCCTAGTTTTTTGAGAGACAGATAACACTACTCCTTAATTGATGTATTTCATTTGGGGGTACATGGTTTGACATGTTATATGGTGTGTCATACTGCATGTTTTTAATAATCCTTCTGATGTATTATTCCTATAAATATTGTGATTTATAGTTGAAATCAGTGGGGTCAGGACTTCACCTTAAAATGTACTAATTTGTTTTAGAAATGTAATTTATTGTTAAAAAATTCATCAAGCCTCTCTCTATGTAATGGAAGTATTTTAGTGATTTTTAGTTTCAACCTTCACTGACAGTAGCACTTCAACCAGCATTAAAATGTTTGTTTCATACTTTAGTGGTGGAATGCTGTTTCTTCATATGGTACTCTTCTTAGATGGAAGAACTCTTTTTAAAGTCAAATACTGAAAAATTTTGACTGAACAACAGAGAAAAATGCTCCTCCATGTGTTTGTTTTGGGAGATCCTTGTAGCTAAATCCTCTATAAACAAGCCCAGAAATTTATACACACTCGTATGTGTGCCTGAACAGCTCCAGGTAAGTGGGCTTAAAAGTATCAAAAAGAAATATAAAGTTTTATCTGTACTACAATAAAAAAAATTGGGATATTAAAAGATTATCGATGAAGTCAGTGTTTGCCAATTTTTTTTTGACAGAAAACAATGTTTTCAATTGAAAATTATTATGTCATTATTGTCAGAAATACATAAATGATGGTGTTTCTCACTTACATTAGCTCTATTGCCCACCTTCTTGTAGTAAGGCAAGAAGGTTTAGTTACCGGGGTCTAATATGGTTCAGTAGAAGCATCAAATGCAGGGAAAACCTATTAGGGGGGAAAGGCAGCAGGACTTGATGTGGATGTATGGTACAGAGCCATCAGTAGTTTTACATGATATTCAGGGTTAAGAAAGAGAGTAAGATAACTTTTTGAGGAATTGTGACACTCAGCGGTATTACATTTCTAAGCTTTGAAGAGACACAACTTGTAACATTCAATACCTCACTTTCTGGTAAAGCAAAAATATATGTAAGTAGAAGAGGCATCATTTTCATTTCTAAGTAACTAAAGCGTCTCTTTATATATAGTGCATATATTAACATATATCTTATGTATAAGATTTATTTTATACAAAAATTTATTAAGGCTTATGTCTGAATGTTGTGCATTCTGAAAATTCAAGAACAATTTTGAAGGGAGAATTGAAAAAAAAATCACATTTCATGTCAAGGAAACAGATTAAATGGATAATAATACTTAAAAGACAGGTTCAAGATTGTCAAGGATGAATGTCAAATGCATTTATCAAATGACTATGCATATAATGAGTCACAGATTCCACATATATATATTTGTTATAGCCGTGTGTAGCTGCTTAAGTGTACCTAATAATTGTAAACACTGGAATACAGTCTGTTCTCATTTTACAGTGCTTTACTATATGTGTATCAGAAAGAGATAATCTTATAAAGATTAAGACTGAATCTGAGAAATTGAGGTAACAAATTATTTAACTCTTTGAGAGACAGAAGATGATATCTGTCTTTTAGAAACTGAATAGAGGGTGAACAGACAGTAGAACAACTGAAAATATTTCCAGGAATGCAAGTAAAGAAGACTGATATTTTTTTGTCCCTTTTGGATACCCACATCCTTATTTTAATTAACTTGCTCATATAAATACAGCAAGATTGATGTATTTTTTTAAATAACTCTTTACTGAATATGTCAACAAGATAATATATAGTGTATAGTGAGGTTTTGAAGTTAACAATGCGTGCAACATGGCAGATTGCAGAAAACAGATAATGCAGACTTCAAACCATCTATTTTTCCATGTTAAAGATAGAAAGTATACCAAACACAGAACAGAATCAAGTGTGCATGTCTCAGTTAAAATCAATTTTATGAAACATCATCTTCAGATACTTGGGATCAGCTGATGATAACAATTTGTTTAGTAGCTTATCTGTTTCTGAGAGGATCAGAATTCAGCTCTCATGAGGCACATTTCCACAGAGCCCCAGTATAATAAAAGGTTGCCAAATCTCTTCTGTGCTAGTTTTCCATATGGACTACTAGCCAGGGTCCTTTAAAAGACCTACTGTTGTACAAAAATTTAATGCCAAATGTTTTAATATTGCCTGTAGTATCATCTGGGATACAAAGTGCCCTGTTCAGTAGAGTTCAGGGAAGGAGTGATCATCAGCTTCCTAGGATTACCTCTGTGCTTAGAAGAGAGCATCAGGCAGGATTTGATGAGGCTCAGAGCCAGTAACTTTTGGTTTTGGCACTCGTGTTTTGTTTTTCCACTGAGCTGTGAAGTTAAGTCATGCATAAAACCATTATTCTCATGTTCTAAAGAAAAAAGTTTTAATATTTCCATGTTAAATTTAAGGTGAAGAAGTACTATAAATGTAGAATTCAATGAGAATTAACCACTTTACTGTCAGAAGCTGAGACTGAACTTTTATTTTAATACCATTAATAAAGTGCCTTATGTAGACCCTTAAAACCATAATAACAATACAATATGCATAAGGTTCTTTTGTTTGCAAAACTGAAATCAATAATTTTCCCAGAGGGAGAAATTTTCTCTCATGAAAAAAGAAAATGATTGAGAGAAAAATGCAGTTGAACTACTCTAGTTGCAAATAGCATGTGGTACTTAATTTTCTCTGTTTTACGTGGCATTCACTGTCAGGTAAAACAGCCCCTTTATTGGCTTACAGGGAAAACTGCTATCTTTTCAGTCCAAAGTAACTTCATCCCTTAATATTTTTATGAATAAATTCATTACTAATGTTTCCAATAAGAACTTGTTAACACAAAGTCCATGCATTAATCAGGTGTTTGTTTCTGCCAGCAACAGAATCTGTGAAAATAAGGACCTGTCTGCAAATAAGTGAGTCTTCAGAAGGAACCCAAGAAGTGGGTACAGCAGTGTTGTGATACTTCTTTAACATAATTTCAATTAAAGTCTTATTTTTTTCCCCTAACCAATCTTTCTGCACATCTATGTCAGCTACTAGCAGTATACAATGGAAGATGAGTGAGATTTTGATTGTAAAAAAATAATTTTTCCCCAGGTCCAATGAACCTGTTCAAATTAGGACTTCGAAGTGAACATTTTGGATGAGTTGTATATACACACATTTGGGACTTCTGTTCTATAGCCTTTAGTTATTATAGGGGTCAGATATTTGCACTAAGTGAAGATGACCCCATTTTTACAAAGCCTAAGGAAAAAGCTACTAATCTTAAACTTTACATTGCCAAAAGATCATTGTCCATTTTAAACTCTTTTTCTAAATACTTTACCTAGTGAAATTTTCCCATTATGTACTTATCCAGATGCGATCTGAAATGAAGTCTCAGATATTTGTGTGACTGGCACTTAAAGAAGTCACAAACTCTGCTGTAGGTTGAAATACATTAACTGTTTTGCAGCAAAAGAACAACTGGAATTGGGAGAAACATTCTTCAAATGAAACGTGATCTTTCAGCTGACTACAAATCTGATTTTTTTTAGGCAATACTCCCAGCTCTATCCACAAATTTTTGTATAAGTGGCTTGCTAAGTTTTTTCAGAGAAGTATTTATAGAAAATAAACTATTGCCAGTATCCCATACCAATATATATATTATTATTCATACTGACATGAAGCATTAACTATGCTATCTTTAATATAATTTTGATTTTTCGATCTATTAGGTCAGTGACATTTGCTGTCATTAGTTTGGGCTTGTGGATCATTCACCCGCAGTACAGCCAAACTCCCTGAATAAGTCAATTGTTAAAAATAAGGTGCCTTGCTTATCTTGAAACTATGATATCCTGAGGTCTAGAACAGAAGATTTCTCCTGCATCAGTCATTGAAGTACAAAATACTAATAAGCATGTACTTTCAAAGGATGCCTTTTGAAATCAAATGTACAACTAGTTATTTCAGTGAAATTAAATACTATGTCCACACCCAATGGGATCTATGCTTTACTTAATTTCAAGCAAACTCCAATGCAGTGGAAGTGTGCAGAAGCACAACTATTTGCTGCTTGTCTTTTGAGCTGTGGCACCTAAACCATATTAACCAAAAAAAGCAAAAATATCAACCTTATCATCATCATCTTCAGTAAAGAAACCACAGAAAAAAACCCACTTTGCATAGACATTTCTACTTAGAATGACACCATTTCAAATCATATGGCAGCCTTTTACTCAGCACAATTTAAATGACTTTACTATTACAATAGACACACAGGTTGTCTAAAATACCTGCTATATCTGGAGAAAATAGCAAATATATAGAATATAGAGTGGAATTTCAAACTGTGATTATAAAAGGTGTTGGTGGGAGGATGTGATTCCTTATAAAATGCCATCAATCATAACTAGGTTCATTTCACCATTGCAGAAAATGAGTGTTATCATGTGATTTGAACTTCAGAAACTGCATGCTCATGGACTGCTGAGTTTCAAGAATGGGTTGAGTGAAATGAGCAAAGGAAAGGATTAAAACCCTCTCTCCCAACATAAGGAGCCTCATAAAGTGAAAAGTCTAAGCATTCCACAGTGAAAGTGCTTCACCCTTTGCTTCAATCCACTTGCTACAACTTCTCCTTGTTCCTAATTGGTCACTGTAAAATGTTTTCTCTTTGGTTCCCTACTCCCTCAGGGAAGTTTTGTCTCCATCTTTTTATTTTTTATTTTTTTTTCATTTTGATGTGAACTTTAGCTTGTCCCCAAGCTCAGGAGAAAATGAGCCGCATCAAAAAACAAACAAACTGAAAAAGACCAAAGAATTAGATTCCACCACTGAGCTGGCAAGAAATCCAGAGTTCCTGGCAGTCATTGAGTCAGTAGAGTGGCTGGAACATTGCATAATTTGGAGAGCTGCATCACGGTTTTAATACAAACATGACATTTTGCATAGTGCATGTAAAGCTCAAAGACTCAGAAGGTATTGCAGCTAAAGAATTTGAGAGAATAAAAAAGCAAACTCTAAGCCCACCTAGTGCTTGTAAAGCACAGATCATTATGGAAAACTTAAGATAGAAGAGGAGTAATTCAGTTTATAATATGCCTGGCATTCCAGTACTAAATAAACTTTTACAATACATTTCTTATTTGTTTTCGCTTTCTGTCTTTTTTCTCCATACTGAACGTAACTCAGACTCCTAAGTCAAACATAGTTTGAACCATAAAAATCAATAGCAACCTTCCATTGGCATTATATTTTGCACCATGTTTTCAGCAATATACACTTTTAGATTCTAAATTGTAAATGAATACTGCAGAACTGGGAGCAACTCAGAATTTTTCTCACTCAGGCTTTACCTGAACACCCTGTGTCAACAAATGCTGCTCTATTAAAGAGATGTGCAACTTAATGACAGTTCTCTGTTACATTCTGATAACCTTCACCTCCCACTGAGAAGGGTCAGCGAATGCCTAAAGCTTCTTAAATCATAATGAAAAGCAGAAAGATTTTCTATGATAAAAGTACATAGTATTGGGGGACATTTTCAGAGTAGTTTTTGCAAATAGGAGTCAAGGTCACTTTGAGTTTGACTCTGTCTACCTTTCCTATTCCAGGTATATTGGGAGAAAACTAATCAAACAAGAAAGTAGCCTTTTTGGCAGCACTCAGAACTCCAGTTTTCAGTTGGAGGTAGGAAATGCAGAACTGACAAAGGGCAACACATGTATTTCCAATTGTTTGAAGCTCAACAGCAACTACTGTTGTAGTCAGAAGGGTTGTACCCATTTTATCTGAATTGCTTTTGTCTGTTCCTAGTGACCGTTTTAATACGCACTTATTTTCCTGTATTCAGGACACTTAGAAACTTAACATCCCTCAGACAGCTTCGACAGCAAAGTGGTTAATGTTTGAAGAATGAGTCATTCTTTCCTTTGCCATGACATTGGGTTCTTATTGTACAACCCTGTACAGTACTCAGCAATATTTTTTAAAGATTTAAAAAGCAAAGAGTTACAAAACCATTTGCAATTAACTTGAAATAGAAAAGATAGCACTTTTTTTAAATCCCATTATATAGTACACCGTATAAATTACAGAGTATTCAAATGCATAAATGCATCTTTGTAACATTTATCAAATGTAATTCTTTTCATTGTTGCTGGGGGTCTTATTTTTTCTAGAGTTTTTTCCTCTTTGTCCTAGACACCCCCATCTTCCCTCACCATCACGTATGACAGTGCTCCAGGTCTGAGACGTTGCTGTTGCAGTATCGCATGTTGTTGGGGATGTGGCAGTCTGTGTAGTTAATGCCCCCATTTGGGGTATAAATGGGCTGCAGTCTGAAATCTCCTTTAAGGAGCTGATCATTATTTAAGGAGACAATCTGGAAGCTGGTTTCCGTCATCTCCAGGATGGAGTTGTCCTTCTTGGTCCCTGCCTCACAGTAGTCATCTTTCCGACGGCCCCGGTTATATTTCCACTTCTGGGAGGTGTAACGACCTTTTTTGTGCATATGCCAGCAAAAAATGCTGAGCAGGACCACAAGGACAAATATCACTGCACCCCCAATCAACCCTGCCAGCAGAAATGGGGAGCCTAGGTTCTGAGAAGTTGTCTGCTCGTGACTGGAAGGGATGTTGCTGCCATTGCTCAAAAAGGAAGCCTTGGTTGTGGCTTCTGAACAGACAGTGTCTTCTCCAGTTCGGTAACTGTTATAAGTATCCAGTGGAACCAAACAAATCCGATAAGTGGATTTGGGCTCCAGATTTACCAAGCTTGATTGCTGCTTCTCACCACTAACTATTCGTTCATGAACAATTCCTCCTACCAGACTATGGCCCATTTTAACCCATGTGAGTTTATATGCCATTACGGTAAAAAGTGACATCCAGTTGACTTGGATGCAAGTGTCATTAACAAAATGGATGAAGAGTTGAATCCCTTCGGATAAAGGAGGTGTCACCCTTTCTCTGTCCTCCCTGTCAGGCACAGTGGGGAGTGTGGCTATGATGGGAGTGAGAGGATTATATTTGCTACTTGGGAGGGGAAACGATGAGGTGGGAATTAATGTAGTTGGCATGGTTGTAGCTGGGACTGGGGTGATGATAAGTGGTAGACCAGGGGTGGTGGTGGGGCATGACAACATATTCATATTGAGCTCCCTGACTGCCATACCTCGGACCTGCTCTGGTCCCTGGCACATAAAACCCCGTACATTGATGGAAGAAGGAATAAATTTGAGCCATTCAGTGACCCACTTAATACTGCAGTCACATAACCAGGGATTATTCCTTACAGTGAGTTGTCTCAGGCTGTGGAGATTATCAAATACTCCCTTTGTCAACATCCGAAGCTGATTGTTGGAAATATCAAGACGTTCCAGTTTGTGGAGGTTTGAAAAGGCTGTAAGTGGTATATGGGTTATCTGGTTGTCCTGTAAGTAAAGCCTCAGTAGATGTGTCCCTGGAAGATCGGGAGGAGGGTAGGTCAGTGAATTCCGAACTATTGAGAACTCCTTGAGCTTGGAGAGGTGGCTAAAGGTGCCTTCAGCTATGCCTTTATTAGTAAGGAGATTGCCATCTAAGATCAGACGCTCCAGACTTGTAAGATTTTGGAAGGCCAAGTCTGAAATGACAGCAATTCGGTTTTCGTCTACTCGAAGTTCTTGTAAGTCCAGCGGAAGGCCTACTGGTACACTGCTTAAATGATTCTTGGACAAGAACAGAAGCTTGAGGCTGATGGCTTCCTGGAATGCCCCATCCTCAACACCAACAGTGGAGATGGAGTTGTCATCTAGGTGCAGTTCTTCCAGCTTCAAAAGCTGAGCAAGAGCAGCACGAGAAATGGTCTGAATGTTGTTTTCCTGCAGGTGGAGAACCCTGACATTCTTCGGCAGGTTCATGGGGAATTCATCCAATTGGTTGCCATACAGGTAGACCGTGTGCACAGACTGGACATTGTGTAACTCTGCAGGAAATCCAGCATTATTAATTTGGTTATTATGGAGGTAGAGGACGGTTACACCCTCCGGTATCCCAAGAGGCACTGAGGTCAAGCTTCGCTCATTACAGTAGACAAAGTTTCGATCACAGCGGCACACTTTTGGGCAGGTCAAAGTTTTGGAGACCTGCATGCAGAGCCCCAGGGAAAAGATAAGCCATGATTTCATGAGAAGAGCCCAATCTGTGGGCCACATTTTAGTCCACGAACCCATTTCTAATCTAAAGAAATAAAGTACCAAAGTGTTTAAGAACTGATAACAATAATAAAGCACAGGTAGCAAAATCTCAGGTCATTAAAATTGGCTTCTATTAATGCCCAGTGTTCAGGCCAGAGTTCAAGTCCTGGAGGCTAAGTATAAAATAATCTTTTTATAATTGGCCTACCTCCTACTTTTGATAAGAAAAACACAGTCTTGTTAGCCAGGGTTACAAAGTTTGTTGCCTTCTTCCATGTGTGCTGCAAGAAACAGTAGCCATGACTTTGCTGATGAATTCAGATACCAAAAGTCTCTGTGCTTGCAGGGATATTTTCTTTCACTGAAGTCTGTTGGTGTCACACTCAGCTTTCTGAACTCAGAAAAGTCCTCATATCAGCTATCTGCCAGATCTGGCCTGCCTGTAAAAGAAAAGAGAAAAGAAATAGCATGAAATGTTTAATAGGGAAGATCAAGTCCATTGGAAGACTATTCTAAGGTTGAGCTCTTTATGGATTTCTGGGGGAAAAAAAGGAAAAAAAGACATTAATATTAAACATTAGTTTAATATTACTGTTAAATAGTCTTGAAATAGATTTGATGCAAAGTCATTGCAATGATTGAAGGACTTTCATTGACTTCAGTGAAGGCTAGATCTATCACTTGTGTTTGCGTACCGTAACTCCAGTCTTCATCCTCTCACAGTCTGTTTAAAATTCTAAAACTAAACAGTTTAAGTGGAAATTTTTGCTTAGGTAATTATTTTTTCTTTGGCAGAACCACTGTCTTCAATGAATGCTATTCACTGATGCCTGACAGAGTAGACTCTGGTATGTATTATTTAATCACACTCTATGTTTATTTCCTACCAGACTCTGGAATGTTCTGCTTCTATTTCTGTAATGCCATTATGTATATTCTGCAATTTGATGCACACTGCCATATTATTGTACCTCAGCAGAGTGAATCAGAAACTTACAAGTAGAGCCTTTTAAACTCTAAAGTATGGTAATCCACAAACCTATCATCTTTATATTGGTTCTGATCTGAACTGTGTACTGTCAATAGATTTCAGAACTTGCTTTCCACTAGATGAAAAGGCCCACATCTGCTAAGTTATTATTTTAAGAGATCAGCTCAAACTACAGCAGTTTTTTAGAACACTTTCTTTGAAACCATAAAGGTTACACACTTCTTTTAATTCTGCTACACAGTTGTCTGTGCATGGTTACATAAACAAGTTCGTTAGCTTTAGTGTGGATGTGTTCTATTCAGCTACTATTTATTATTCAGATCTATAACCAAACATACCCATAACCAAACATTCTCTACAGTTTGCAATGAAAGTATGTGTTGTTTGATGTTATCTTGTCTTATTATATGTTGTTTCCAATGTCTGGGAAAAAATCAGTAAAAAATACTGCATTTTACATACTTGAACCAAGGGAAGGATATGAACCTTGGCAAATACCAAACATGTGTAGATATCAGGCTCTGGGATTGCAGTGACATGAGCACAGTTATTTTCCAGGTTTTGTTTACCCAGATCAAAATTCATTCGCTAGGATTTCAAGGAAACAGAATTTCAGTCAACAGAAATCCTGCTTAAAAATGGTGGGTTTCTTTTGCTTTTGTTTGGTTGGTTGGTTGGTTGGTTGGTTTTTGGTTTTGTTTTGTTTTTTCTTTTGAGTTATTTAAACAGTTTAAGCATCATCCAGGTAATTTGGGAAGAAATTTAATTCAGGAGTGCATGAAATCTGTTCTTCTGATACAGCGGTGCAGTTTATAATATGTCCCAAATGCTGCTTTTAGGAATCCTATGGACTGACAGTGCAGAAAGTCTCTTTGGAAGTCAAACTGCTATAACCCTGCAACCTTTCACTTGCAGATTACTGTATTTATTTAGAGCATCAGCAGGTATCAGCCTCAAGGTTCAAAAAATTGGAAATAAAAAGCGAGAAATCCTGTAGTTTATCATTACAAATTCAAATTATAAAGGCAGTGCAAATTATACTGTAGTGCTGCCTATACTGTTTATTGTCCTTTTATAGAAACAGTAATAGTCACTCCCCCACTCTTCATGGTTTTCTCTCTTGCAGGTGTATTTCAATCAAGAGTGATTTCTTTTCAATTATGTCAGATGATGTGATGCTGTGGAGAAACTCTTAACAGGATTACATTCTAACGAGCCTAAGTGTGACAGTTTATCCGCCTTTAACATGGCCTGGCTCCCATCTAGATCATAGCACTCTGATCTGTCATGACACTCTCTTTTTAAAAAACGAATGAACACGCAGAGCCTCCTCTGAGATGCTTGGGACCACACAGGGTACTAATAGCGGTTCTCTTGTTCCTTTTCCATCACTGGAGAGAGACAGTCTGTACCTTCTAACAGAGCCAATACCCTGCACTAGCTCGCTTCTGATAGTAAGTCTGATTGCTGATTAGGTTTTATTTGACTCCTGGGTATAATAGAAAGCGCAGCTGAGGACATGCAGCCACAGGCAGCTGCTGTTCCTGGTTTGCTGGGAATGTCCTAAGAAGGTACTGTCATATTAAAACTGATTTATGCATTCACCTTATTCTAGGACTCTGCCCAGTGTACCTCTTAACTAAATAAACATGGAACCTGAATAAAAGATTTCAGTAATGATTCAAGCAAAGTTGGGTCACATGCACAGCACTTCTCATTAGATAGTACAAATAAAAGAGCTCTGACTGGTCAGTCACTTAAGCAGACTCCAAAGTTGATCTTCTTTTCATTGTTACACGGATTTTGACCTTAGAAATCCATTAAAAGAGATCTCCTAATGTTTTCTCCCCTTGTGATGATGAGAAAGGGAGTCCTTTTATTAATGCCAGTATCCTGATCTCTACATATCAGTCTATAATAAACCAATTTAATAAAAATCAGTTAGGATAATACGCATTGGAACTACTCTCGATTGTACTAAGCAAGAGCACAAGGACATATCTAACAAGATATTTATGACTTCAGGGTTGAGTGTGGTGTGAGGGAGGGAAGGAGAGAGGAAGCAAGGATATAACTGAATGTGCTTAAATATTTTTTTGGGGAAAAGTTTTAGCTCAGTAGTCTTTCATAACTGTTTAATAGTAACTTATAATAGGGATCATAGCTGCGGTATTTTTCAGCAAATCTCAGGGACCTAATGCAAAGGTAAATTGTGTCTCTATGTCAGAAATTTCAACCTCAAAGATATTAAAAAGATTGAAGAACTGAACAGCCTGCTTGATTTAAAAAGAAACTCTGTGAAGGAAAAGCACTGTCTGCAAATTCTAGAAGGTTGGAAAAACTTAAAGAGTTTGTTTTTAGCAAACTGCCAAAACTGAAGGCAGGTAGAGTCATTGAGCTTTCCCCCATCCCTGGCATTCTGGCTCTCTAAAGTAAGCTCTCTATTTTCAATATGATTGCAAGTACTGAACTGAGTCTCTGCAAATTTACTGATCATTTGCAGGAGCAGAATTTTGGAAGTGGAGGAACTGTGGGCATTCCTTACTTATTGTGATTGTATATCTTGCGAGTTGACTCAAACAACACATGGCAGTAACTTTGCTTATTGTGAAGCCAGAAGGTTCTATAAACCAATCTAGGAAGAAAAGAAGGCAAGCTGTCACGATTAACTTAAAATTAAAGAAATCAACACGCAAATGCCTCAATAATAACACATCTGTCCATCATCACCTCGGTCATCTTTGTTTCTATTTCCCACCCTGTACACTTGATTTCTATTATTTCTCACTATATCCTCCTTAGAGCACAAGTCACATCTTCCAAGTGTATAAGACATTTCCTGCCTTACTGCAGCCAGGATATTAAATCCCATTAGGATTTAAGGAATGGTACAATGAAGTTGGGAAAAGTGCATTGAAATAGATGAGAACATATCACATATTTTAGGAGGCCAGGTCTGAAAAGTTGGCTTAGTGGCCTGAGTTCCTGACATCAATAGAAATGTTTCTTTTCATATCTTAAGAGGCATTTCTAATCAACATTTTTATCTCACTGCCTTTTTTCAAACCTGCCTTGTAAAAATTCCCTTTTGGCATGGCTGATGCTAGCTAGAGAAGAACAATTCTGGCTTTGTGTACTCAATAAAACATAAGGTATTTTGATTAAAGATATTTAAAGGTTGAAACATCTGGCTGCAAGTTGGAAGGTGAAAGTTTTATTAGTCTCACCTTTACCGGTCAGAATCATCCATACAACTTCCAACTTTAGTCATTTCACTGTGCATAGCCATGAAATACTTAATATATTACTGAAAATGCTATTCAATTATAAATTTGTGGAACTCTTTCCTACCTCGCTGACCACTATACTGTCTCAGTGGCTGTGCCTACGGTGTCTAAAGAAGCTCCAAAGCTGCCCTCAGGGCCATCCTTCCCACCTTTCATTATGCAGTCTTTCAAACTTGCAGTCAAGGGCAACCTGAGAACCTAGTGATATTCAAGGGAGATAACAGAGAATAAAGGGAGGAAATAGCATAGGAATCCAAGCCTTCATAGGAATACTTACAGCCCTATGTTATAAGCACAGTTTTGTTGTGCTCCTAAAGCCAGGCTGTCTGTCTTCATTAGTCTTCCCATGGTTTATATTAGGGCCATGAATTTTTTAGAAGGCATAAAGTGAACGATGTTTGGCTATTCTTTTCTTCAAGGAATCATGAAAATAATCAAAAACAAGTCATAGGACTCCAAGTTGTTTTTTTTCTCTGATATTCTAACCACTCAGCACCATTTTTCCTAGCAGTTCACCATTTATCTGAACCTGAGTGCCACACAACATAAATTGAAAGGCAAGCAAAACCAAACCTAAACAGTCATTCTTTTCCCTGCTACCAGCCAGTGACTCTTACTTAGCACTAAACCATTTGGCATAAATTTTCTTGGCTATACTGCAGACAGAGGTTATAATCAAGTCATAATCTTACTCTGCATAATTATAATATACAGTAAGTACAAGGCTATTATGTCTGGAATTGAATGACAAACTGAAAACAAATCTAACTCCATTCCTATGAAACCTAGCATACAGAGTTCCTAGTGCTTCAGAAAAATGTCCCTGTTTTTCTATCAACTGGTAATAAAAAAGATTATGGAATAATACCTGACAAATCTCTTTTTTTCACAGAAGTAGAATTCGTATCTACACATGAATGAACATCCTGCCTTTTTTTTTTTAACTGTTTAGGAGCCTTAGATGATGGTTTACTGTATATGTTTCTCTATGAGTTGCTTGGGTTTGAACTTTGAGTTCAAATTTTAATATGAGTCTATAATCTCTACATCAAAGGTATGGGGAAAATGACCCAAAGGAATCAAAATGCTTTTACAGGAAGCCCTTTTGCATGCCTGCTGGTCTGACCACTTCATAGTTATGGGTGTGTATCATGTATGAAAAAAAGTAAGGAAGAAGGAGAGGTGAAGAAAAAGGGATGACGAGGAGGAGAAGAAACTATCTTTGGTGTCCTCTTCTAAAGCGAATATTGATGACAGGATAGTGATCAGTAGCTAGTACATGAAGGAAACCTCTGTACACTGTTACAGACACAGTGAAGTCTATAAGGACAGATTTTGTCAGAGAAAGACATTATTGCCTTTGCAATATTGTTAGCAAAATGATTCGGCAAATGTACAAAAGTGAACTGTTGTGCTTTTTTCTGCTCTGATCAGGACGTTTCTGGTTTTGCCTCTCAATTTGTGCTTATAATTATTCTCAAAAGCTTAAATCAGGTAGCCTGAGGAGGCAAATGAAATTGATTTGGATCTGCCTTGGTGGAGACAGGAGAAAGTTTAGAGTGGTTCATGTTGTCAAAATGGGTGTGAAGACATCATTTGCCATCCTTCTCCTCATTATTCTGTACTCCTCTGCTTCTCCAAGCCTTTTGTATCTTTCTAGCTACATTCCTGCAAATTATGATGCAGACACATTGCATAGAAGGATGGAGGCTTCAGGAAATCCCTCTTTAAAAGGCATGATATTATAATCAACAAAAGCTTTGTCTTTGGAAATTTCAGTATTGTACAGGTTCGACAGGAATCTGCTAGAGACCAATTCCTGACTGCCAGGAGGGGGAGCTAAGCCAGCAGGAAACTTTCTTGCCTTGAATAAACAAATAAATTAATAAATGTGGGACTCGTTTTCTTTGCACTTTGTCTGTCCACACACACATGCACTCACTTTTCTTTCCTCACAGATGTCTGTGATTGCTGACTTGTTTGGTGCATGACAAACTGAGCAGTATAGTACTTTGTTACTGGGAAAAATAATATTTCTGTATTCTTTTAAAAGCATTATTCCCAGCTTGAATTTTACATGCTTCATGGTTCCAGAGTTTTTTTACTCATGAGTTACTACAGAGTGCAGTTATTTCATAGGTACGAGGAGGTATGCAAGAGGGAGGGGGAGAAAGAGAGCTAGTAATGGAAAAAAGATATGTTTGTGGGAGAAAAAGCTCAGGTAGGGCAGATTTTTCTCCTTGTACAGATTAACAGAAACCAGTAACAGGTCAAAAGAGAGAACATACTACAAGACGTAATCAGTAGTTTGACTGCTGTACTCCAGGAAGCAGGGCTGAAATAGCTACAAGATCAATAACACCGATGCCTCAGGTGGGGCCATGAACTCAAGGCTGCCAGTCATCGTGCTGGCAACTGAGATGAGCCACACACCCTGCTCAGCTGCATAACTGGGTGCTGAAGTGCCAAAGTTCAGGTCTGGAGAATACAGACTGCCTAGACTAACATTATCTTCATTTCTGTGTTTAACAGTTATTGATTTTTAACAGAAGGAAGTTATTCTTAAAAGTTGATGATGCACAACTTCATCAAGACTACATCACCTGTGACAATTAACAAACCTCTGATCCCAGAAACATCTGTGTTTCCAGTCAGTGGCAAAAAAATATTCATCCTTGCTCATGAACGCAGATGCCATACAGGTCAATATAAATTTTGTCATTAAATAGTCTTAAAAATAAGATTATTTTTAGTAACAAAAAGCAAAAATTATATATACTGTAGAACATCTAATGGAAAACGTATCCATCCAAATTTATCTTTTGTTTTTTCACACCATCCAGTCCAATTTTAATGATTGTCTGCATGGATTAATCTTAAATCAACCTATGCAATTGATAATTTCAGCTTCTGACAGACCCAGAAGGAGAGTTCTAGAAATGGAAAACTGCCACTAAGGACATCCTGCCTGTTGAGTTCTGAACACTAATGTAGGAAACATCAAAAATTACTATTTCAACTAATTGCAGCTGTTAGAGTAAAAGGTAATGAGGACACAAATGGCAAATTAAAAAGCAAAATCTTTTAATTGCCTATGCACAAGCAGACAGGACTCCCTCACAGAACACATGGGAGAAGAAAACGTGAAGAACTCCAGGTTTTTAGCTAACTTCTCAGTTGTGTAGGACTTCAAGGCAGCCCAAAGTCATTGATAGTCCAAGCATCTGTTTATAAGAAAATATCGTTGCTTTCATTTTAAAATTGCTGATTGTTAAAAATTTACTCCAGATGGTGACCATCATGCTATTTTCACTCCAGTGGGCAAAGAGGAACAGATGATGTCCTCAAGGACTCATATTAAATGGAGTTTTGCACCTTCTAGCAAAGGGTTATTGGTGTCTTTATTAACCTTCCCCCAAGGCCTAGTCTAATTTCTCACCAGTTTAATGCTGCAGTGTTCAAAACTTGTCAAATTTATCAAAAAGTGAGAAGGATCTATTTAGTATGGCAGTGAATTAATTCCCTAGTCTTTCATCCCCAAAGAACTGATCTCATATCTTAGGTGAAATAGTTTTGATGGATCTCATCTAGGAGTCCATAAACTCAGCAATGTACTATGTGATGATGTAAAGTTGGATCGAGAAAGCTGGAAACGGCAGATGAAAAGAATTTCACATGAGCAGCTATCCGGAACATTTCAACAGAACACATTTACATTAAAATATATGATTTTACTGAAGCCAAAACCTTGCATGGAGATTTGTCAGTTTTGATAACGTTTTCAATAGGAAATGTGCCTGAGGTCCAATGCTCTCTGATCATTTGTGTCCAGAAACAAAGAGAGAAAAAGGATAGAGGAAGAAAAAATGAATTTTTTACCCAAAAGGTAAGTTTGGACACAATTCCGTTTCATGAAAGAATTTGTAAAATAGTGTTTACATTCCAAATTTTAAAACCATGAAAGCTGTTGTGGAGTTATCTGCCTCTGAACATCTGCACTTAGCACAATGAAAGAAAAAGAAAGATATTTTTTCTTTGCCTTCTTGACCCTTTTCCAGAGGGCTTACAGCTTTCCTTGACAAAACTGGACACGACTGTTTGAGAAAAGCTAATAATACTAAACTAATACAAAATAATTCCCCCTTTGGAACACATGTGTTCTGTACTGCACTTAGCATAATGCACTTTGTACTAAGAAAAAATGATGACAACCTGCTGTTTCTTTGCAAGCAAATTAGTCCCTACCTATAAATTATTCTACACTGTGAAGCAAACAGTTTGCTTTTATCCAGAGATATGTGGGCAGCCTGGCAAAACGTCTGTGGAGAATTTGAAAAAGATGCTTTTAGTGACCTAAGTGACTAAGTACCGCTTCTGTGGAGACAAAATCTTGACACATTTTAAATGTGTTGCATGGTGCTACATCATCGATGAGATTCTGCACCGTGTCACATTACCTTGTGCGGTATCATTCATTTAGGATATTAGGCAAATGAGCGTGGGCTGCCATATTCTTATCTTCCATACTTGTAGCATATGGCCCAGAGAGAAAATATGACACTACCTGCCCCTCAACTTCTTAGGCACTTTGATATAAATAAAATTGAAAGTGTCATCATACTTCATCTTTCCTACAAAGGCAGATGGAGATCTCTCCTTCCTCTTTTAATATTACTTAGCATGCTGCTCTCTCACAGCACTAAACTCCATAAACATTGCTAAGGAACTATCAAGAAAGATTAATAAAGTTGTTTGCACTCTTAACTGGTTCAAAGAACCTGTGATGTGTGGTGTAGTCACTTATGGGGCCAGTTCCCCAGCTGTAGAACAAATCTTGCTTATATGACACAGCCCCTGTAACAGGCAAATAGAAGGTTATCAAACAAAATTTTTAAATAATTGCCATCAGATAGTCAGTTAACAGAAAATGGGAAAGATATTAAAATGATGAATGAAGAACATACAGCTAATCCTCTGAAATCCCTATTCAGCTAAATAGCTGCATTATTTATTGACTGTACAATATCTCAGCATCAACACTGCCTGACAAGAGTCTGGGGATCTGGACATGTTATCTTTTCCTGGCAATCCAATTACACTTTTCTGTATGCACAGGTGGAGAAAGTGCAATAATCTCACTACTGCAGATATGACACAGAGCACTTCATACAGGAAACAACTTGTGCTCCCACATATCATCAGAATAAAAAAATAATCATCAATATAGAACACTAAAGATATAGCTGTAACTATTTTATAGCAATACAAAAACGTCCATCATGTGGAGGCAGTCTTTCAAAATCCATGGTTTATCTGGGCACCAGTAAAATCAGTGACTTTTCTTAAGAGTACACAGAGGAAAGAAACACCAGACACAGTAGCAGAGAACAGTTTATCAAGGATACACACCATTAACAGATTTTTTTTCCTCAGTTATTTTTGTTTGATTCTGCCATTTATTTTTTTCTAATTTTAATTTGGGATTCCTGTAACTCTGTATGATAACTTTTTTTAATGAGAGGGTCCTGTTGTCCCTTTTCAGTATTGATGGTCAAGCACATATCCTAGGAATGTACAGATGTGAGAATTAAAATGTCTGAAGAAAATTATAGTGAATCCCCAGGTCCTAATTCTGAGAGAGAGCAAACTTTTTTCACTTGGCTCTGGTTATGTTCTCCTTTAGTGAAAGGGTACAATACCTACTTTTCCCCAACAGTCACTCAGAGTTCCCATTTAACTTGAAAGCTCTTTGTGGAAAGAAGGTTGCATGGGATTGCACAGAACTTAACATGGGGTAGCTTCAGTTTTAGGTACAAGTAGAAATAAGAACAAGCTAGAAATAGTAAATAGACATTTCTAACCCAGTGATTCTCAGCTGCAGAATTAAAACCACAAGAATCTCATGAGAAGTCTTCAGGGATCACAAAATAATACATGAAGACAGTGTTAGCCAGCAAGAGCACTGTTCCTGCAGGACGAATGAGTACTGATTATATGTTTAAACACTGGTTGCAAGAGTTTACATAAACCAAGAAACTACTAGCTACCTTCCCTTTCTGGCAGCAGCTCAGTTCCCTGTGATAGAAGAGACAGAGCAGAAAAAGAAATGGTGTTTACATCTGCAGTTATGATTAAAGTCACTTCTCACTCTTCCTTCTCCTATACTCTTTCCTTGAAGGAGCAGAGATGCTGCCAACACAGAGGGTGCTCAAAGACAAAGCACAGTCAAATGGACATAATTTCCAGTGCTGCTCCAGCCAATTTTTCTTCTGCCCCATGCTGATGACTGCACGACAGCACATTCTGTGTGAACAGTTTCACGATATACAGACTCACAAGTCTTCTGACCATGAACAGAGGAAAGAGGACACAGTAATGACAGTAGGTCTAATTTTCTCCACAACGTACAGAGTACTTAGAGAGGAAAGAGCCTGACATCTCTGTATGTCTATGAAGAAAGAGTTCAGCTCAGAATAAACCCCTGGTATTCTGTCTCAAAGTTTCTGCTATTACATCTTCTCAATAACGGATCTAAAATATTTTTTAAAGAGCTCACCTAAGCTTAGTTCACTAACGAAGTTAAAAGCTTTCATCTTGTATGAATCCTCACAAAGATGGAAGAGAGCACAGAAAGCAATTCTGCTTTATTTTTCCACTTCTCCCCTTTACCTTCGAGGCCTGTGTGTGGTTGCATCAGTGAGATCAAAATTGCCAGGAGGCCCACAGAGACACGTAAAGCAAAGCAAAAAACATAGTCCTCGACCATTAATACTTCTCAGCAGGTGATCTTTAGCCATGTGCAGATAGCCAACAAGAGACTCATACACCACTTAAAGTCTCTTAATAGCTTTTAAGTGCGTCCTAAGAGGTGCAGAAGCCTTGAGTTGGCCTTCAGCCCAAAAGCAAATTCCAGCTAACAAGTGCTAAATAATTTTAGGCAACAGAGTCCTTATCAATATGTGTCCTTGGGCTACTTTTCAGCACAGAATCACAACAGTATTCCTATCAGTATTTAGTGCTTAGACAAAACTAGACATCCCAAATGAGTTCAGGAAGGCAGAGAGGTCAACAAAAGTGCACAACAAAACCTGAGAGAGGGCCAAAGGGAGAAATATATTTTAAAAAAAGTGAGACAGTTTTAAGCTATTCTACAGGCAGCAAAATATGCCTGCTCAAAAATGCAATTATTGTTTTCTTCTTTTTGCAAAGCACTCTATCTATTCAGGTCACTGCATGAATCAAATAAGAAGACACTCATATTTTCCATGTAGACCTCTGGGTACTTTAAATGAACCTCATACAAAGACCTGATAAGGGATTTAGGGGTTTGCTGATGGGTTTTTCTTTGGACTAAAAACTGAGGTAGGTCCCTAATACTAGTATCTTTGTAAGCAGGGGAAATCTTGAATCTTGGTATATGTCTATACCAAATTTTTAGATATTAAAAGCACAGTTCTTTAGTTATACTTTTGCTAATAAGACATATAGCTCTTGTAACCTACTGATGTAAGGTGTAAAGACAGTGTTAGCTTTACATGCAATCCATGCTATTTTCAGCAATTTTATCTCTGCTCATCTGTTCTGACCTCAACATAGTCCTTTTGTATAGGGGGCTATAAAATAAGGGAGCTAAAAAGCAAATCAGCTTTGATGGCCATGGAAATATTCCTATTGCATATATGTATAACAGCAGGCATAGGCTTGCACCTTCCTGTTTCATTTCATGTTGGATACATACATGCAGATGTGGAAGATCCCTATGGAGCGGATGTGGAAAAATATCAAAATTCTCTGCTTTATGGACAAATGAATGGCAGAAGACCCGATAAGCAGCCTGGAAAAAGGATTTTGTGAACTTGAGTAACTGCAGATGTTGCTTTGATTACACAAAGGAAATTTTCTTGTAGTGCAAATCCCCTTTTACTCCACCTCTGTCTTTGGGCTACTGCATCTGTGTTGTGTTATGCAGAATATACAGATTAGAAAACAAAGTGGCATTGAGGATTAGAATAAATAAGAAGGGAGGAAGGCATCTGAGCCTTCACCCACCTTCACGACCACCCTACTCCCAGTTTGGATTTGGCAAGAATATATCAAAGATTTCACTTAAAATCTATCTAGGCATCTATAGTAAATAGCTGATCTTAATTCAAAAAGTGGTATGAAGTAGTAAAGGACAAAAAAAATAATAGTTGCAGTTATTCCAAGGGATAAGACTTACTGACTCATACAAGCTCAAATAAGCTCAGACCTCAGCAGTCAAGTTTGTTAATTATAAAATATTATTTTATAAATTCTTTCCTTGCTAGTTCAATCAAAATAAACTGCATTTCCTAATACCATCATCCTGAGAGATGCTGCCATATGCTCTATCCAAAAACATGCTCAAACTAACCCATCCTGGCAGCAACTATCTTCAAGGCTTTTGAGCCTCTTGGGAGATATTGCCCTCCTCTGTTACAGTGAAGCAGAAAATTAACTTGTATTCAAGAGAAAAAAAATTGTTAGCATTAACTCTCTTCACCAAAAATAATTTATTCAAATTTTCTGTGTAGGCCTTATATGAAGGAGGAAGGCTTGCCAAACCAATAGTGTTCATTATTATTACTAATAACTAACTACTTTTACAGCACAGATGAGGACAGACTAAGCACTGAATGTTTAAACACATTCATTGTGGCTGTTCTGGTCACTTTCTGAGTTCAATTCCCACATATCATTGAGCTACACTGTAACAAAAGAAAATTTACAATTATTTGAATAGGTACCTGTAGCAAATTAACTGCAAATACCAGTCTTCACGTGGGAAGCTCCTGCCTCCCACTGCCCAACAAGAAGTATTGAATTAGGAAAATTCTTGCATGAAAATAATATTTTTAATACCAAGAGACACTGAGATTCATTAAAATTAGTAAGATATCTGTTTAAAAGATATAAAAAAAGTATTCCTTTGCACAGCAGACAGTGAAGTGAAAATTTCTGTGGAAAGGATTCCACAATTTATTGATCTTTAAGTAGGTTCCCTTAAAGAGAAGAGAAAGGGATGCACCCTCTAATAAGTCTAGTTCCACCATTTCAGGCACTGCTGGGTGCATACAGTGGGAACCTGGATGACAAAAGCAACTCCAACAATTTCTTGTCTTTGCTGGGGACAAAACACTAAGCTAGATGGACTATTGATCCGTGCCAGCTGAGAATTTCTTATATTTTAGTTAGTCATGTTTTACAGTCAGAACTAGGGACTGAGCACAAGAACAGAAATGCGTGGACCTGTCCATTACATTTGCAGAGTATCTGAGTCAGAAAATTAGATATGGTGCCACCCTGTAATGTATGTGATAGCTTATAAGTCATTGACACAGCTCATATTCTGCATTTTGAAACTATGGATAGTTGCTAATGACCATAAATATAACATTAAACATAAACTGACCAAATAATGTATTGCCAAGCAATTGTTATTTACTCCTGAGATTTCCAGATGCAACAAAAAGGGAGACTTTACTGGTCTATTCTGCTTTTGAGGTCATGCGTTTTTAGGTGAGTACAAAAATAAAATGGTAAAATGATTGTGCAAAAATGTGCTTCCAGGCACAGGGGGACTCCAGTAAGTTCTAGTTCCCTAAATAGCAATGTTCTGCTTCAGCTTTAAAGGGCTGGAAACTTTATAAAGTGAAGCAGTGACCACAGAATGAACAGAAACATATCATCATGTTTTGGGCTCTTTCCTTCGGTGACCTCTGAACCTTTCCGGTAGAGAAAAGCCCAAGCCACGATGTCTGTATATAGAATTGCATTGCCCTGAAGCTCAGACTGTTTTGCATATAGTGTTCTAGTTAGAACACACCTGCAAGTTTTATTTATCTAATTTTTGCATAAACTTCAATATTTCTTTTTTTTCCAATTCCATTTGTATTCTTTGTATGATCTAGATGGGATCTTTCTTCTCAGTCTCCTACCCAAACTTTGGTGAAAGAGGTCATTAGACCAGCTGCTATATAAAGTCTCTATGAAGTCTGTGAACTTTCTAGGTTATGTCGTTTTCTTTTTGACTGCTGAGAAGATTGTCAGACACAGTCCTTTGAAAAAAGACTTGCTCACTAGCTCACTTCATGTCCTTTGAGCTAAGATATTTAAAAAAGATCCTCATCTTTCACTAACCTATAGAATCTGCAACTTTGCTTGTGCTTCAGTGTAAGAACAGTTTAGCAAAAATGCCTCCCTTTCTAAATTAGATATTTGTCAGAAATAAAATTTCAGAATAAATATAGTGGTAAAGAGAAACAAAATCAAAGGATAACCACAACTTTGCTTCTTCAGATTCTGCACTCAGTTTCATTCCACCACCACCCATAACACCTCAGCACCCCTCCTGATCAATTCTTCTACCCTTTTGGTGGATGAATACTTCAAAAACTTCCACTCTCCTCTGCCACTGTTAACCTAAGTAATAACAATCACACTTTTTAAAGTCTATTTTCTAAGAAAGCACTATTTTTCTGCTGTTTGAATGTCTTAAAACTAAATAAAATAAAATCTAGAGATAGTCTCTTGACAGCTTTGGCATTGGCAGTTAGTAAATTTTTGGTAACAGCAAACAAGGCTTGCTTATTTTCTTCTTCTCTAAAAAAAAATGCAGTTACAAATTTGTGATCGCAGAAAAGAACTTCCTTTCCATGTTGCATTTGCACCCTCTCTCTGAGAGAGTCAGCTCAGTTTTCGCATCAGCTATTGCAGGACACAGTGAACATGGTCTTACATTGTTAACACAGCCATGAAAGTTCAAGCATTGCTTTATTTCTAAAGCATAATTATGTCCTGCGATCTGTTTGGCACAGTTGTACTTCTCATTATACACATCACTGTTCACCCCCTGATTGTCCTTTCAAATCCAGACTACAGCAGTAGTGTCCAGCCATCAGTCATTAGAGTGGGTGATGAGTATGATGAAAAATGAGGTGGCAACTTAAGATTATTCCTCAGAAGTAGAGTCTGGAATGGTGTGAAGAGAAGGCAATATACCTGTGATAGTTTCTTCTTCCTGACACCAAATCTTTGATTAATTACTGATCCAGGAGCAGTCAGGCATACATCTAAAAGGGAAGCTTGGACAGATTAGTGTCACTTCACTGATAGGAAAAAACCTCCACTTTTCAGTCTCTCTTCTTGGTAGACACTGATTTTTCTGTGACAAGCTCTTTGGATAAAAACTGTTTTACAGTTAGAAGCAGTATATGAAGATAGGATGGAAAATGAGATCATCTTCCTAATGTATGGCAAGTAGAATACCCCTGCACCCTGATAAGCTCTAAACGGTGTTGTTTATTGATGAAGTAATTAATTTTTCAGGAAATGCAGCGGTGGCCTGGACATTTATTAGAATTCATATTTTCAAGCCTTATTCACGTACCTGTAATCACAAAGTCTTGTCTCTCAGGAAAGACAAGCTTAAGTATTTCTGGACCCACAGGTTCCAGGAGAAGGAGCCATAAAAGAAATGCCAAGTGTCTTAAGATTCACAGTCAAATCAGGTTTCAAGTCAAAACCTATAATCAGGCATAATACCAGTGGATGTGTTTCTTAAACTCAATGTGCACATTAAGTAAATATGACTGATTAATTCAATTATCCTATCTGGCTTCCCATTTGAATATTTATGAAGACTCTATCTCTTCCGAGCATAACAGAAGGTAAAATAAAGCAAAGCACCTAAAACCAGCATTCTCCACCAAGTTGTGTGGGTAGGCTGTCCCCTATATCTCACTACAAAGGTAACGAAAATAAACAAGACAAAGTGTTCACTGCTCCTTGTGTTCAACAGGCAAAGAAACAGGGTTTGTAGCACTACCTAAGGCTTCACTGAGCCAGTTTTATAGTAAAAACAGATGACATTTTCCTTTCCTGATACTTTTTTTGAAACTTTTAAGGTTTTGGATTTTCATCCTCAAAATAAGGAATCAAAATCTCAATCGTCATATGGTCATGTGCTGGCTTTGTGAAGGTATTTTTTGCTAACACCAGATACAGTTAATTATCTCACCCTATTCATGTCAGTTTGGAGTTTGAGAGCTCCGTCCTAGAACAGCAGCACTGACTGTGTTGCTGTCCAGATGGCTGTCAGCAGGAGTTGAGCTAATTCCCTGGTTCGTTTGTATGTTATGGGAACATGGGCCAGGGACTGACCTCCTGAGTCACGGAGTCCAGACCCCTACTATTGCAGGCAACTCTGTCACTGAAAGGTAATACCTTGGCTAGGAGCTG
This sequence comes from Manacus candei, assembly GCF_025592945.1. Taxonomy (NCBI): domain Eukaryota; kingdom Metazoa; phylum Chordata; class Aves; order Passeriformes; family Pipridae; genus Manacus; species Manacus candei. Next base: position 6,243,446 of record NW_026138115.1, read on the forward strand.
ATGTATGGCTTGTTCTTCCTGCTGTGAATCCTTTCATGGCCCTCCCTGTTTTCTCCTGAGAGATAAGGTCTCTCACTTCAGCTGCTTTTGTTCCCAGGGTTAGCTAATGATCCCTTGCTAAGTCACAGAATGACAAGCATCATTAGGCTCCTTCTGGAATTCAAAAAGCATTTCTATTTTTCAGTTTAGATTGAGAAATTGAGACACAAGGGCTGTGTGTTTTGGGTTCAGCTGTAGACTGCAAACGGCTTTGTGGTAGAATACAGGTACTGTAGAAAACCTTTAGTCTAAGAGGAATCTGCTCTGGCACAGACAATAGCAAAACCACCTCAGACTCTTCCAAGAAATGTAGGATAAGACCCAGCATATGGGATATAAAGGAGTAAGGTCAAGGGCTTTAGGATCATACATAAGTGTGGTTTAGTACACGTAAGTGTACTAGTTTGGAGGTTATGATGAGCTTCCTTCAGGATGCCTTCTTGCCCCTTTGGAGCAGACCAGAATGAGGACAACTCAAAGTGTGTCTTAAATGTCCCTTGGCCATTGGGATTGGTGTTGTGACTCTACAAAACACAATGCTAGGTCTTCTGCAGGGTTAAATAAAGTTGCTTAAGGGTTCCAAAGTGAGACGGAAGCACAAGTAAAATTAAAATTACAAGTTCCTGTCTCCCAGTCTGCATTCAATCAATGAAACCACATGTCCTCTCTACTTAGACATACAGCTTTGAAGACACGGCCCTTAATGGCCTGAGGTTTGACTGTTCCAGCTTTGTTATTTTGGTTTGGTTTTCTCCCTTGAGCCTTTACTACCAACCTCAGACAGAGTCGTTCAATGCAAACAGATGGAAGAAAACTGGTGTCACAGTGGGGAACTCGATTTAAGGAAAGCACTTGCAGAAATTCTTTTGTTTCTTGAAAGCATGTAAATGGCAGTATGATTTACAAGGTTACACGGAAACAAGTACACAACTTCCCCTGATGCTGTGGTTAAGACAGCTTGGAAACTATTGTGCTGTGTGACAGAACAGCACAAACACACACTGCAGAAAGCCACAGCAACTATTCAAATCCATCTTTGTTTTAAATACCAACTATTAAAGTGACCATGCTGGTTTTACCTTGTTCGCTCTGACAGTGGGTGACAAAATGCCTTTGAAATGCTGAGAAGTTGCAAGTCTGCCTTTTCTGAATTGCAGAGGGAGTCTGTCTTCTTGGTTTTTGAATGACAATGCAGAGCAAAAGCCAGAAAGAATAATTGCACGTACTATGTCAAATATGCACAGAAGAAAGCAAAAGAAATATAAACATGGAATATTGAGATGCACGTGAATTGAAGGGCCTATATTTTACAGCATTCAGGTTTTTATGTGATCTGAATGAGACATGGTAGAATTCATGGCAGTTATTTTACTACAGGAGCAAAAAGTGTTGCTAATGACAGCAGATTACCCCAATCTCTTGATTCAACAACATTATGCAGACAAGTCTTAAATAATGTGCCAAACTTAAATAATCTTTGTGTCTTTCACCACTTGCAATTCTTTCAACTATTCATTGGATTGAATGAGGCATCTTAGTCCTCAAATTGAAAAAAAGAAATTGTAATAATGAATTGAAAACAACACCTCTTATTCTGTTCCTGGGGTGCTCTTGATAGAAATATGATTTTCTAAAATATATTAATTATTTGGAATTGAACAATAAAATATTTTGCAAATTACAGCTATGAGATGGCTTATTATTGAAACTGTCATTAATTGCAGTTGGTCACACTAATCATGTGGAGGGCATTTGGTTTCATGTTCAGTGTTCATAATTCCTAGAATTGCTTTTCTGATGGAAATGTTCATAGAAAGATACGTAAGACAAACTCAACACAACAGCTTACAATTTACTTTTCAAAGCCTTCTCAAAACTCATGTAAATCTGCCCAAACAACAAGGAAAAAGGAATGCAAATGCATCTCTCCCAGTTTCAGGAATTTCTGCTTCCAGGGCCAAATTTTCCATCGATGAAAATGAGCCATTTTATTGTGCTTGTCTCCCTGAGAACATTCTGTACAGTATTTTGACATTTCAAACTAAAGTCTTATTTTAAGAAATTACATGGACATTTTAAGAAATGAGAGAAAAGGAGATGTATAATTCTTAGCACCTTACAAAGGTTCTTTTTCTTTTTTTCCTGGTTTGTTTCTAAATGCATCTAAGGTTTGTGAAGAAATATTTATATTTTAGAACTGATGCCACACTCTGATAATGAGTTTGAGAATGTGAATGTTCTTCCTTCCTTAAAAAAAAAACAAACAAAAAAACCCCTCTCCATTGTAACTTTCTTTCCAATATCATATGCTAATATGTCAGAATACCATCTAGCCCTGTATGCTTTCTCAACTAAATTAGTATTGGTACTGTTAGTAGAGCATAAAAAAGACTTTACTATGAGTGATAGCTATTTTATTGCTTGATTTTGAATATTCAAGTTCTATAATGCTTTATTTCTCGTATTTTATATTTTTGAAGTAGAGATAGAAGTAGAGTATTTTATATTTTTGAAGTAGAGTAGAAGCAAGACTATGTGCTTTATTTCAAAAGAAGCCAGAAATTTTTAAAACTGGTAGAAGAAGTATGGTACGAAAAAGAAACTGGTATGATAAAAGTACAATTTTGAGAAACTAGTACAAAATCATAGTTATGGATTCCTTTTCCATGTATGAAGTTTCATGGTTCTGATTCTATTTTACTGCCTTTTGAAGTCAATGGAAAATTTCCCAGTAGTTTTAGTTGGCTCTTTGTTTTATCTTCAGAAGTATTTTTTAAAGTTTCCTATTTTCAAGTTCCCGTGATTTGACCTTGGGTGTGTCCCTGAAAGAATTTTTATGCCCATGAAGAGAGAATTACTGAAGTCAATGAGCCTGGAAGGTTGGACCAAACATTTTTACTTATACTGCTATATTCTCTTAACTCCACGGAATGCCAATCACTTCACTTGATTTCTCCATCCCACTTTATAATTCAAGATATGCAGCTCTGCAGCTTACGCAATAGTTACATTGCTAACAATGGCAGCTCAGTAGAAAGACACAGTTAATACTTTGTGGAATGACAAGGACATAAAACTGCAAGAGAGTAGTTTCAGTACATTAGGGGAAAAAAAAGCAAAAAGGCAATTTTCTCCAAGTTTCTTGGGACTGTTCTGAATGACATTTAGTGTAACAAGCTTGAGAGAAATATTTTGAAGAAAGTAGCTGAAACTTTGTTTTACATAAATTCAGTTGATTCAGGCAAGCAATTATTGCTGCATCAAGGGATTTTTTAAAGACCTGAATAACAAACAAGATAATGGGCTCTATCAGTTTCATGGGATATTTAAGTGTCTAATTCACTTTCCAAAATGAAAATTTATCCTAAAGTTTCATCTGGTGATGCAGTGCAACATCATGCACTGTGTAAAATCTAGCAGCCACGGTTTGATTTAATTTGAAGCAGAGATAAAAACACCACTGCATGTTACATCAGTTTCACTAACAAATGCCAGCCAGAACTTTAACTCATTACAGGCATTGCTATTTTTTTACTTTTATCCTGAAAACATCAATGGATACTCCCATATGTCTATCTTAATGAAGATCTCATTGGTACCAATGTAATGCTGAGGAAGAACTCAAATGGAACCATGTACTGGATTTTTTTTCTCTATTCTATAACAATGACCTAAGTTCCCATGCACACGTCTGTGTTTCCACCTTTTCTTTTCCTTTTTCTCTACTGCACATTTGTTCTACATTCTTCCTCCCTCATCTCTGCACTCCCCAAGGTGAAGCACAATCCACTGCAGAAGGTTTCTGTGGATTTCAGCAAGTGTGGACTGGCTTCTGACTGATGTTCTCTCCCTCCCGTGACTTAAATGAATTAAATGGCATTCAGATTTTTGAAAGACCTGCATTTGGTTGGAAAATGAATACTTCTTTGATTCTTAATTGTTCAAACAGAATTTCTAAGGTGTTTTTTTTCTCCCTCTTAAATATCAAAATAATTGGGTCTCAGCAGCTCCAAGTTCCCCCTAGATTGGTGAGCTGAACTTTTTGTTTCCTTTAGTGTACTGATATTTTTCCAAAACAGCATCAATGAAAAGAGCATAGGAAATAAACCTATTTTTTTTGCAAGAGGTTCTCTCTGCTAAAGAAATGGATTTAAGGATGTCTAGTCTCTACCCACAGGAGATAACAAGAGCATTTAACACTTACAGTAAATGTACTTCTCTGCTAAATGACTTTTCATCTCTCAAGTAGAGTAGAAACATTAAGTAATGAAACTCCAGTCCAACAGAAAAACAGTAAATGTATAATCAAGAAAAAATTAACATTGGAAAACCTATAAAACCACTGACATGCAGCTAGGCCAGTTCATTAAATTTAGTCTGACTTGATTTCAGCTCTAAGTAAAATAATATCTAGCAGACAATCTGCTGCTGAGGGCCAAGTGTGCAAAGGTTCTCTTGACCTACTGATTGTAATAAAACACTTGTTTCAAATGCTTCTTTATAATTAAATGTCTAGGTTTGGGGAGGCTAAGTATCAAAGAAGGAGGACTGGATACCAGCAAGTAGGTAACACCTAACTGAATATATTTGCTTGTAATAAGTTAACAAAGACATTAGTAAAATTACTATTAAACACTAGTAAGTGACCATTTACTGAGAAAACACTGCAGATGGTGAGTTTAGGAGTCAAATAGTCAAGGACTCAAAAAGTATGGAAAGAACAGCATGCTATGAAACATCTGTTATGGTTACAAGTAAAATATCTACAAATAGACTTCCCCGCACAATCATAATTAGGATAAATGCAAAAATGTGTAAAACAGAAAATAAACTGTACTTTAATAAGGTCTCTAACCAGAACAGACAAATTCTACATAAAAACAACATAAACTTGTGATAAGACTCCTGATAATCTAGAATTTACTACCCACAGGGGTTTGAACAGATTAAATCAATTTCTTGATTGCATTGTATTTTTTCAAGGCTCCGATGGTCTTGTATTGTATATATTTATCCACCTGTTAAGGTGAAAAATTCAGGTTTTGATACATTTTCTGCTATTGGCTGCTGGACAACACTTGTGAAGGGGAGAAGGAGTGGATGCACCTTCCCCTTATTTCTTGGCACTGTTCTGTGTTCCTTGCAGCAGTATGGTCTCTCAAGTGCACGTTTGATGTAGATGAAAAAAATGCTTTCACAGTTAAACCTCTTGTCAAGTTTGGGTTTAAAAGCAATCGTTTTCTCACTCCCACTTATTTTTGGAGAGAGGGCATTATTGGTGGTCCTTCCTAGTGCAGGTAGTGTTCTATTTCCTATGCTCACGTGAGGGATCACATGGGGGGTTTCCTAATAAATTCATAAGTAAGAGGTTGCTCTTATTTGTGATTCCCATATTACTCCTATTGCCAGAACTGTTTTGACTTTTCAGCTTAAATTGGGCTTTAACACATATTTTCTGGCCTGTAGCTTATGATAGTAGGCAAAGCATATGATGTGAATGATTGCAAGACTCCTTCCAGTATCTCTCTACCAATGGTAAGGATACTGGTTCAGAATCAATATTCTCCTCACATCTGTACCAAGCAAAATGCTGCCACAAAGACTTTGCAAATCCCAGTTTCTCAGATGACCTACGTTCTGATGATCTCTTCTCTATGATAATGCCTGACCTGTTGCTTCAAGGTAGCTCCTGTACTTGCAAAATTTAGAGGCACTTGATATTGCCCTATACCCTTCTAGTTGGTAGCAGCATCTATACAACTATTTGCCATCTGAGAGCAATTGTAAGCAGATGCCAGGTGATTGCCTCTGGTAAACCATTGGCTCTGGCCCATCTGACCCCCAGGGCAATCCATTTTTTTGCGGCCAGGCTAGTGATGGAATTGTCAAATGGGAATAAGGAGTACTACTTAGTACTACTTTGTTCGGCCAGAGCAAAGCTGGATTGCAAGACAAATTCAGAACATTCTCTACAGGGCAAACAATATATGCATCAAAAATCATTGAAGCATTTAATGTATTGCATATGAAGAACTGCTCAATGGATGCTACATAGGTGTCCATAAATTAATCTTGATAACAATGCACTGCTTCCTCACAGAGATTTCTTTTTTCCCCACATTTTTCACATAACAGGTGATGGGACTAGTGGTGACAGTACCCAGGCTCTGGCTCATGGGTTTCCTAGGAGGGACAATGCACTACTTCCAGTTTCTTCCTAGCCCATGAATCTTGTTGAGAGAGATTTACTTTCAGCTCTTGCCCACTGAGACAATTTAGCTATTCCATTGTTAGAGCCATGCAGGAGCTTCTATTTCATTTGTTTCACTGACAGTGTCAGCAGAACAGCATGAAGACATATGTCAGATGGTGGAGTTTATAGGGAGGGCTCAAGTGTGTCCCCAAGTGATGGGGTGTTCAGCACAACTGCCTCCTCTTGAACTAATGGGGAGAAAAGGAGGTATGTATGTGGAGGCTCTGGTCTTCTTCCCCACCCCAACTATTATAACCACTATCAAAAATGAAGAATGTTCTCAGACCATTACCAGGAGTTTACAATGACAGATTGGAAAATGTGTAGTCTGTACTTTGTCTGATAATACTGATTATATAAGAAGGAGAACAACAATTACAATGTTTAACACTTTGTATTACAAGCCAATCAGAGACTGAATAGCTCGGGAAAAAGCCATGCAGTTATCTCTTGACTAATATCAGACGTCTGCAGTAATTAAGACAGATATGAAAGTTTCTGAAAGGAGACATCACTGCAGTTGTTTGTAAAGGAATTGGAGCCAACCTAAGTATAAAATTTGCAATTAGCTCCCACTATAATTATTGAGTCAAAATCCAAATGGGAATAATAGACATGAAAATAAAATTCTCTAGCTATATTCAATAAAAAGTTAGAGATAACTAATCCTAGGACTACATTCGAAAACTTGTTTGAGTATTTTAATAATGTTCACCATTTTCAAGCACATAATCATAACAATATCAATACCTGAGTATTTTCTAAATGCCAAATTATTATACCCACCATTTAAGAGACTGTGATTATACAAAGAAAATAAAATCTCAACTCAGGAAGAACTGTCAAAAATTAATGAAGCTTAAAGGTACGGCAGGCAAGCACTGAGTGAGATCAGGAAATTTTTCAGAATAAGTATTGTTAGCAGTGCATGAATCACAATGACATTTGATTTACATGCCTTTTTACATTTAAAAGCATGTTGCAAGCATGAACAAGTCACCAAAATTTTCTGTAGGGTAGATAAATACTATAGACAAACTAGCTGAGGTAGAAAAGCGGAGAGCTTTATTTTGCAGATTATAAGCAACCACAGGTGGTTTGACTTCCAAAAGGATTTTAGATGTTTAGTACTTGACTGGTGTGGATTTTCCAGCAGTGTGTATTTTCTGATGAAAAATCCTGAATCAATGACATTACAAAGTTATGTACTGTACTGTTATCATTAGATTTTTAATCGTAAATTGGATTCAAGAACACAGCTGATATTTTCATTGCTCATGCAAACTACCATCTTCCTACTACTGATCTGAAACAAGTTAACTCTGAGGGCTGATTCCAACCAATCTCACACTTTTTTGCACAGGGAAAAGATAACCAGCCACTTCACCTCCTCTTGGCCAGGTTCCCATAACCCATGCTGGCGCCCAGGAATGTAGAAGAGGTGGATCTGAATGTGCACAGATGAGGATTCAGTATTTCTTCTGGGCATATATTCTGACAATAAGCTGCCATAGTCATATTCACATAGCCAAGTCCAAGTCTCACAGTTAGCAGTGACAGATGAACTAGCTTTAAGTATCTAGCAAGTCTGGAAAAAAATTAGTTTTTATTAAGGCTAAGATGCTTTGGAAAAATCTCAAGAATTCTATTTGTCATTACTATTAGACAAAAAGCATATTTAAAAATTATAAAATTCAACATAATTCTCATTTTCACAGATTGTTTTAGGGGTACAAATAGAAAATTATCAGGATTTAGATCTGATTTAGATCAGATTTGCCCCAAAGCAGTAGGGGTCAAATGCAATTAGCCCTACCTTCCACATCAAAGTCAGACAGATCTATAAGACTTTCTGCATGACCTGCTCCTAGCTTCATCCTATAAAACTACAGATTGGAAATAATGTCCCAAAAAGAACACAGATTGTATTCATGTTATTAGATTAATATAATTATGAGAAATTATTTGGTTGAAAAACTCAAAAATAGATGAGAAGATACTCCAAACTTTGGCATATTATTTCCAATCAATCTCAGCTGGACCTGACAGCTGTTGGCACCTGACCAACTGATGGCAGTTCTGTGTGAAATAAGGAAGCAGATTCCAGTGCAGGTATCACTGTGCACAGCAAAAATCACAATTCCCATCTGGAGTAACCGGGCCCTTATGAGGCCAAAACAAAATCCGAATAATAATGGAGATGAAACTATCCAGCTATTCACTAGAAGATCCCTCTAGGCTAAGATGAGGGACAGAGTGAAACAACATTTATGTATGAAAGGAGGATGAAAACATGGCTCATGCTTCCACAGTGCTTGTGCTGTACTTCTTCTATGAATAGAGACTTTCAGTGTTCAAGATTTTCAGTCTGATAAACCAGCACTACAATAATTACTAACTGAAGAAGTTGAAACTAAATCTTTATTACTCATTAAAATGACAAGATGGGCAAATACAGCAGAATGTATGGGCATCTCGGTATATTTTCTACTCTGTATTAAAATGAGAAGTCATTTAAATGTCTTTATTCTTAACCTTCTTAATATGGTATCAAAGAAAAAATAATCACACTCACATCACCCTCCACCAAAATAAAGAAAGAAGGGAAAAACTTCTCTATGCCAAACACAGATTTAAGCACAATTACCATTAACATTGATGGTAGCCTTTAGCTAAACCCCCATGCCCTGCAGCAGACACCTACACTTTATAATTTAAGGAAGAACTGAAAAGATTGTGGAGTAAGACCTAACAAACATGAAAAAAAATCAGCAGAAATAAACCAGTAACTGGATAACAGGGGACAGCAAAAACACTGCAGAAGTTTGTAGTTTGCAAAGGAGTGGGGTTGCTGGATTCTAACAGGATCTTGAAGTGATAAAAATAGAGCTGGTTCAAGGAGGAGAGAAAAAAGTCCAAGTCCAGTAGCCTATCATCACCTCCAGAAATAGTGACATATGCCTCCATGATGGTGCAGAATGGAAGATATAGAATTATTTTCCAGGGATGAATCAAAGTGATACTTTCCGTTTGTGTGCTGTGTTTTGTTAGTGGGTAATTGGCTTCATGGGAAGAAATTTATCCATCCTTACTTCAGCAAAGGCAACATGGAAGAAGATATATATGAACAACCCTGTGCTTTTCCAAGCAAACAAAAGTCAAAATAATATTTTAAGTCAGATGAGTTCTTATTAGAGGTGGCTGTATACTAAATACAAATTTGCAGCATAAAAATTCATTCTTTCAGTTTTCCTGTCCCTTCACACTGCACGTGCACCGAAAGAAAATGAGACACATTCAGGGGTGAATATGTCAGTCCTGGCAATCTAAGCTGTTGTATCTTATAACAACTTCTGTTCTTTGATCCCACATGTTGTAAGTTAAATCCCATATCAAATCAGACCCCCTACATAAGAGAAGAATTTGATGTAAACAGAAAGCAAGATTTAATGGAATTATACTAAGAATACTTTTGGGTCAAACTGCATATAATAGAATTTCTGCCAGTGAATTTGGTCACAGGAACAGAAAATCTAATAAATTTTTTATTATGTTATCACCTTTGAATTTATAGACAAGCGAAAGTCAGAACATATGATTTCCATTCCATGGGGGGCTGCAAAAATATAGATTTTAAATTAAATAACCGTTTGAAAGGTAGAAAAGAAGCTGAATTTAAAACGGTCTGACCCAGTGTAGCCAGGGATCTCCAGTATGTGGTGTGAGAAAGTTTTATACCTGAAAGAGATGTGCTGCAGAACAGTGTACTTATGCAGGGCATACAAAATGAATAAAGATTCCATTTACCACGTGTTCTAGAAAAAGGATGGTTTCTTAAGAAGTTGAAGAGGAAGAATTAAATTAAAGTATTAAACTAACATATTAGAGACTTCTCTCTGAGTTGTGATTAACACTGTCATTCTAGGTTAAGAAACTCAGATTTGGCCAACATTTTTGTGACCTGTGTTGCTTGTTTCCAAAAAATGTTCAAAACCTTCTATACTTATTCAAGTCACTAACCACAGTTTGGTTTTACTCTGCTTTCAGCTGCAGTGAAATTCAGAAATTTATCCATAGGTTGTAAACTGACATTCCAAACAGTATGAATCCATTGCAAATCAAGAAGCTTTGGTTAAATCTGTGTCCATTCTAATTGCCTTTTTACTTTGCATTCAGTTATATCTATAGTGATATGTATTCCTTTATGAATAAAGAATAAGTAGAGCAAAACATTTACAAAAAATTATAAAGACCGTGCCTTGCAGTAATAGATGTAATCTAAAAGTTGCATAGCATTAAATAGAGAAGAACTGTGATTTATGATTGGTATAGTAAAAGGAGTTACAGCAACCAAAATAAAAGAAAATACCACTGGAACAGCTAAGGAGTGCTGTTCCTTCTTCTCCATTAAACTCTTCTATTATTGAAATTAACACATTGATGTGGACAGAGTTTATCAGGAATTTCTGAAAGATGATATTTTAAATATACAGAATCTAAGTTTTCTTTCACTTATACATGAAAAGAACTATCATCATTAATGTCATCATTTTGTAAAAGTGATGAGAGTTCTAAAGAAAATATGAAGTCTGTGTTCTGAAATTTGTCTGTAAATAATACACTGTATGTGTGTATGTATGTATATGGGCACATTTTCCTTTGAAGTTTTTTCTCTTCCTTCTAAATATGATACAGGTTTACTCAGAGAAATGGTATCAAAAGGGTTAAAGGCATAATATTAATGCTGTACTACACTGATATCAGCAATTTATAACAAGATGGTGGGTTCTAGTGCCAGAAGCTATGGCACAGGAGAGAATGTTATTTTAACAGCATGATTCTCTATGAAAGCCTGTCATCTTCTGTTCTTGAACCTTTGCTAATGTACTAAGGCGACATGCCCAGATAGAAAAGGAATGTTTTTCAGCTGTTGTGTGGTGGCTATTAATATAGATACTGCCATACAATAAGTATGATGCTACTGCTTGCCATCATTTTAAATTGACAAAGACACAGGAATCTCTTAGGACACTGTTGTTCCTAAAGGGCCACAACCTTCATTCCTTATTCAGATGAAACTCTTAATAACCAAGCTCACAAGAAACTTTCCTTTTAAGAATGTTAAGCCCTTGAGACCATCTGGGCACAAATACCATGCTGTGTCAGGCCACATTCACTGTGACTGACAGGGCATAATGCAACACAAGTTTGAATTTTTCTGCATTGCTGCTCTCACACTCCTTTGATATTTGTCTAACATGCCTGACAATACCACAGTCAGACCCAGCACATGCTCAGGAAGATGGAGTTGCAAATCTGAACATTATGACTGATTAACCATTTTGTCTGACTACCAGCCCTCACAACTCACAGTGGATGAATAAAAAATTGAGCACTTGTTTAAGTCTTCCCAAAATTTCCTTTCTTTCTGCTACCACTTTCCCAAATCATTCAGCTGTACTACAAAGATATCTGTACTTATTTTTCAAAATAAAATGAAAGGCAAAGAGAAACTTTCATCTACTAAAGAGATTTTTTTATATATGGCACTTTAACAGTTGCTCATCATTTTCTTTGGCTAACAAGCTCTTGCAATATCATAGCCAATGACTATAGAGGCTTACACACGTGTCCTTCTAGGCAAATTATCAACAATGCCTGTTCTTGAAAAGATAATTCTGTCTACCCCACCCATCAAAAAAGAAATGTGAGTCACCATGAGCAGATGCACCTTGATCATCTAAGTCACCCGAGTCAATTAGGTCACCTAAGCCAATGTGGCACTTCAAGGCATCAGGTCACTCACAAAATCAGCTCAGTGATCTGAGAGAGCAAGAACTTTCTGTGAAATCAGTGGAACTTATACCAAAAAAAAACTCCAAAGAAATAGTTGTATTTCTATATGTGACTTTTCTATATGTCTGTGAAATAAAATACTTCTTTAATGTTAAATCAAAGTAACTTAATATTTTTTATACCAACATTAAAATGTGACATGCATTTATACATTAGTGCTGATATTTGAAATAGTGCTACAGTAGCTGTAAAACTGGTTGTTTTTCATACCTACTTATACATAATTCCTGCTCAGAAAGTTTAAAACTACCTTTCATGTACTTTTTTGCCTTCACTCACCCTGATCTGTTTTTCTGCGGGAAATGCAGAAGCATAGCATTATTTCCCTTATACATTAAAAACAGAGAGAGGTGGGGGGGGCGGACAGTGCAAGAAAAAGAAAAAAAAAAAAAAAAAGAAAAAATCTAAACCCAACTCTCTGAGTGCATCACTGCTGGAAACAAAAATTGAATCTGAACAGGATCTCAGCAGAGGAAGCAACTAATCACAGAAATAGGTGATCTAGTAGTCTGAGAACAGAACTGCGATTTGTACGAGCACATGCTGTAAAACTAGGGGAGGCATCCTGGGTCAGTGAATCCAATTCCCTGCTATCATAAGTAATCATGTCATATAATCCCATTCATCTCATTTGAGCTCCATCTTAAAACCCTTTTTATGAATCTGCAGAATAAATGCATTCGTAGCTAGTTGATATTCATTTGTTCCCATGCAACCCTGTCCTTTAGCAAAGATAACTCATCCTCCTCATGCCCCTCATTTATTTATAGAAAGCAATCATACTTTTTCCCAGCTATTATTTCGCTAGGCTAAATCCAGTTCTTTCAGTCCCCTCATGTAAAATAGCGGCTGGTCTGTGTACCTGTTCCAGTTCAAATACATTTTTTTTAATACTCTCTATAATGCGCCAAATAGTTTTAACCCTTCCTACTACTAACCATCAAAGTTTCATTACCTACTGGAAATACTTCACTTCATATATATGAGATGTTTTCCTCCTCTTGTTCTCTCTCCCTGTCTTTCTTTCCTTTCTCTTTCTCTCTCTCTGTCATAGTCAAAGCCCTCAAGTGTTTTGTGATTGACTCATGAATTCAAGTGCCCCTTCTCAGCTCTTGTTCTCCTAGCCTACAAGTCTTTCATTAAGTAACAACAAAAATATACCAATACCTAAAATGTTTGTTTTACTTAATTTCGTCATAACTCTTGTCTTAGAACGGTCAAAGAATTTTCAGATATTACTGCAGTACTCTAATGAGAATTTATCTCATATTTGTGTCATTGGTTAATTTTATTCTAATAAAATAAATTTCTAAATGAAAATGCTAATAATTGTCAGTACCGAAGATAATGTTAGAGGAATTCTAACAATAATATCTTTGGAGACAAATTACTCCTTTTTTTAGCTTTCTTCCCTTTAGTTGTTTAAGACTTACAAAACTAACTGTTTCAAGCCTTGTAAGTCTCTAAGTCTCTTCCTCGAGCTAAATAATTTCATCATATCACCAAGATAGTCTCTTGAAGTTCAGATGAAAAAGGTACACTATAATTTTCTCCAAGAAAACCAGTAATCTTGTTAAATACAGCTATCAGGCTACTCTAGCATGACTCCACCCTTTATCTTTGGCTAATGCATATTGTATTCCATCCCATTTTACACAGATATTTATGTTCTTAAATATTTGCCTCAAAATGAGTTTCGAATCCTTACTTATGACAAAGACCCTTCAGCCACACTAACAAAGATGATCACTTCCTTCTTTTCTTTTCCTTCCTTTTCATATCTCTCCAATTAATGAAGGATGCTTCAGGAGTTACTGTTTCAAATCTTCCAGGTTTCCAGGGTGAAATTTATCCACCCTTAACACTTGTTGCATTCTAAGATGAAGAAACATCAGTTTTTACATACATGCTCCTACTAGACCTTCTGCCTGCCTTTGTGTTTTCCAATGTCATCTCCACTGAAAACTCAATAAGAGAGTTCTAACCCTGACACTAAAACTAATTTAACTCACTTGGAATGAGTTATAAAAAATTCTCCCATCTGTTTCCCTACAATAGGGATAATGAAATTTATGTCACTCGGAGTAGATTCATTTTGTTTATATTTATATGTTGTTTTAGAAATAAAAAAATGTTTACGGCACTATTGTATCTCCAGTAAATGACACTGAGATATCATACCCTAAAGGTCCAAATGCTAAGCCTTTTGGGTCTCTTGCAAATTCTTCTGGATGAAAAACCCTCACACTAGGCATTTTCTAGGAGCCCATCTAGATTAAATCATTACAGTCTGTTGTGCTATGATAATAAGTTATTATATCATTACTATTGTTACAGACTAATCCTACAGTGGCAAAAATTGTTACAGATTTATTACAATATCTTCGTAATTCATTAAAGCAAACAAGAAGCAGAAAATGCTGCACAGGTTGAAAATTAAAATCAGAAATATAAGTAATGCAAAAAATCTCTGTAAAATACAGCTCAGTAACATAGGCTGGTATCTTAGATAAATTCATTTTAATCAGTACTAACCTGGCAAGTAAATACTGGAAAGGCCACATGGTACTAGACAGAATGAGAGGATTAGTGCTAAAAATACATGAAAAAGAACATAGTGTAACTTCTTTAACAATACGGTAAATGGTAAGGTTCTGAGTGGAAAAAATAATTTTTTATATGGAAAATACATGCTATAAGTCACAGAAGGGAGAAAAAGGACAAACTAGACCAGTCAAAAGCAGTGGCCATCACCAAATGCTTTGGAAAGAGATCCTAAACATTAAAGAGATCATAAACTCTTAATTGTTCACCTTTGTAAACAAGTTTCTGAGCTTGTGCCTAACTCTTGAATGAATAACAGCTGTCTTATTGACTCCTGTACAAGGGTACATAGAACCATAAATTTTTATTTCTTTTTCATATCCAAGAATGTCCTGTTATCCCTATAAATAGCTGGTACTTGTTCTGACCATAAATTTTTGACTTTATGGATGTTCTGTGGCACTTAGTTCAGCAGGATAGTACCTAACTATGGAGAATACAATCACTTTAGTATGTAGTTTCTTCCAGACCCTTGATCTAAGGAAAAAGACACTTTAGAATATTCTATTTCTCCCTATCCATCTAATAGTTTTGTAATATAATATCAGTTACTTTTGGACATCTTCTTTCTGAGCTAAATATATCTCCTTTCTGTAGTGTCTCCCCACAATACTAACAAATTTGGTTGGGAAAAATGCATGTTTCCTTTGGGGGAAAAAAATAATAAAAGCAATAAGACCAAACAAAAAAACCTCTCTTGCTTTTGACTACGATTTTGAAGAAATGGAGATATCTAGATTTTTATGGGACATTTCATATAAAGATCATCTTTCACTACATCATCTTTAAGTGTTTTAGAGACAAAAGATGATTCACTGACACAGCTTGGAACAAAATTTCTGGGATTGGTCAGAATTTTTAACCAAATCGGACCAAAGTTTAAATGATTTGACCAAGTAAACTCAGTGAGTCAGAAGCAGACGGAGAAGGAATAAGCCTCAGGAGCAAAATCTCATCTTTTTGAAGACAACATAATTTTCCCAACATTTTCTGCATAGCCAGGATTTCACTTCAGTTTCTGTAATATGATTCTGCCTCCTCTAATCGCTAAAACACAACAGCTCTAAGTGGCTCTTCAGTTACTAAATGTTTAAACTCTTCAGTTACTAAACTTTTAAAGGTTGTTTTGTTGGTGGTGCTGGTGATAGTTTTTGCCCTCTCATGTACTCGATTTCACATGATTTCACAAAAGTGCTTATCAATCATTATTTCAGTAATACAAGCTTAGGTAAGCAACACGATTTAAAATTTACTGACACTATAATCCCTTTAAATAGTTCCAGCATAGCATTAACTTATTATAGAGAATGAAAATGACATTACAATATGGAAATTGAATCAAGTAAACTATAAATAAAATTCCTGGAAAAAGATAGATCTTATTTCAGGTTATTTGCACCACAGAACATGATGATGACATACAATATTTGTGTACTTGATCTGGAAACACTTTATCAACTCTTGTTTACATGTATGGGACTCTTACTAATAACAATGATCACATTTTCTATCCTAAATCTTTGGAAACTGTGAAACAAAGAAAATGAAATAAAACTACTTTTGATCAGTCTGGAGAACCTCGAATAGCCCAGCAGATTTAAATCTTCCTTCTTTTAAGAGTGACAAAACTATTCAGATATTTGCTTAAAATAACTTTTTTTTAAATCATTACTCTACTCAATAAGCTTATCACAAAAATTTGTAAACACTGATTGCTTTTAGTGTTTTTGCAGCAGCACTCAAAAATTAGTGAAAGTTTAGCGTGGATATCTTCAATACTTTTTTGATAATCCTAATAATTTTCTGGTAACAGAAACTCTCCAGAATTTTGCTCAAAATGCCCAAGAAATATTGAAATGGAAGAAGTGATTCTTTGATTTAATGCCTATATTTTTAACCAATTCAGATGGGCATATTTTCCAATGCAATTTTACCCGTGACATTCAATCTGGACAGCCACAGTTCTCACATTACTCAGATAATGTTATTGCTATTAATAATCTCAAAGAACCTCTGAGTTTGAAGGCATTGCCTAGAGCCGCAGATGGCTGCATAAAGGTCATTATTTTAATAGCTATAACATTAAAAGTACTGGAAACTCCATACACATGGCTTTGTTCTGCTGTATGTTTACCTTCAGAAGCCAGAAATTAATGTGACAGGAAGAATACTTGCAGGAAACATAACACTATATAAATGACACTCTAGTGCAAGCTAAGCTTATGGCAATATAAATATTGATGTTATTAATGCCATCTAAAGTATCCACCTAAAGTAATCAAGTATAAAATATACCTCCCTATCTTGTGTGCAATGTAGCAGTTTATGTCAGCAAGGCATTGCTTCTCTTGCAATGTTTTATTTTAAACTGATTTACTGCACTGAAGTCCATCAGGAAGGAAAAGGAGATTGAGGAGATGCACAATGGGAGTAACAGAGGACCAGGAAAAGAAAGAAGAACCAGAGGTATGCAGAACCCAACAACAAATTATCATAGCATCTTTCTAGAGATTTCTACAATATACGATTTTAACTGTTGGCTGCAATATATGCACTTCTCTTATGTGAATGTGGTTTCCTGAAATGAGTGTAAATTTAGATGTTTGTAAGGGTTTAGCAAGTAAGGTCTATGGACATAAGACCTGGAGCATACACATAAGAGAACTTATGAATAGATGTGTGGGCAAAAAGTCTGCAAGTGTTCAATAGGTTATTACTGTTATTCAGTGCCATGTGTTCTTCTTAATTACTCACCCAAAGCTCCAATTGAAGAAAGCGATGTTGCAGTCAGTGCATTCTCTGTCAAAGGACAGAGCCTACAATAAAGCTCAACTCTAGTCAATCCTTTTTTGCTATTCCAAATAACCAAACTCAGTTAATTAAATTATCTTAAGTAACAAGAAGGTTTCCTTATGTCAACTGTACCTACTCCATCACTGCAGATATATTTTCAACACTAATATATCAGTACTTTATCAAAGCTAATTCCATATGTGCCTAGAAATGAGGCTTACATAACTTCTTGGAGATTGCCTAATAATGTTTGCTTTTAGAAAAATATCTTGATGTTCTGTTTATTTGAGACAAAGGCTAAAAGAGTAAAAATGGTATTCCATTCCAGCTAGTAGGATAAGTATCATGATTTTCAGTTTCTCAAATGATACTAAGCATCTCTCACTGTTTTTTTGTCTAATTATCTGGAAACAAACACATTAAAGAAAGTCAGTTTTTAAGGGTCTGTGAAGAATTCAAGCCTGAATGTTACAATAAATATCTGAAAAATACATATATATGTATTGGAACCTGGTTTTACAAACTTTCTTTAGATCATTTAAGTAATTTTTATGGTTTTGATAAAAAATGCTAACATGCGGTACTGAGCCTGAATTATACTCAGAACTTCTATGTATTAGCTTACGTTCCAGGTGCCCGTAAAATATTTTTTTGTCTCCCTTTGGGATGCATTTCTGTCTCAGTTCCCATGTTCCACTGGTGCACTGAGAAAGAAGAAAAGGAATACATCTCGTTCCAGGTGACTTGTAGGACTTTACAGTAGAGTTAAAACTAGTAATTAAATAAAAAATAAATAAAAAATATGTGGTCATTTGTTGGATGGATAGTCCTTTACATGAGAGAGGAAGCATACAGACCTCATAAGCATATTAAAAGTTTTAGCAACTACTCAATGATGTGCCAGAATGAATTCCTAATAAGGGATATGGAAAGGGTAGTCAGAAGAAGTTACCCCATTCCTTTGATGTCAGTGGGAATTATTTCTATTGATTCTGCTGAAGGCCAAACCCTCACCTAAGTCTTTGACTTCAGGAACTTTAGTCACTTATATTAAAACACAGATTCTTAGTTATTTTGGTGCTATTAAGTCACAGAAGTACCTAAAAATGGACTACATTCAAACTAATCAATTACCTGTAACAATGGACTGCTATTAAACTTCAGAGTTTTATGCAGCTTGAAATAGTACTTAGGACACCAAATAAGTAATTCTGCATCACTTTAGATATCCTGTTCCACCAAATCAAAATGTTTTTTCTGAAATTTATTTAATTTGAAATTTATTTAAATATTTCTAAAATTTTCAGCTAATTATGAACATAATATGGGAAGGAAAACTTATGACTGAGTTAAATTTAAGAGGAATGGATTTATCATTGATATCTTACATTCACTTTAATTTTTTGTTACCCTGGAAAGCTAATCAGATCAGATCATCTAGTAGACTATTCACACCTTGATTCAAGTCGTGAACCAGCATAACTAATCTAATGATAAGACAATGAAGACCAACTGAGGAGCAGACCTGCATGTTCAAATTACAGAGTATATATTCTAGCATCGTCAGATACGCTAATTATCAAACCAATAACTGGATGCCATTCTTTTAGCCCACTGAATCTCACCCACTACAATATTGCAGCATTTTCTCTTCAGGAAACACTTGAGAAAGAAAATTCAGACACTGCAAAAATTATTCCAACATTCTTTATTTGGGAAATTAGCTTAGGAAGTTTTAACACAGAAACAAACTCTGCAATTCAAGGAAACCAAGATGTTGGAGACGTGCATAAAAGCTTTCCTTTGAAATAAATCTTAATTCCTCCCAAGTCTCTTGAAGGAAACTGGTTTTGTCAGACTGTATGTTACTACTGTTCATTTAATTATTCATATCAACATTTACCAAGGGAGATTGGTCTTTGTTTTAATTCTCATTGCATGCCAGACAACCTGCTGCCTATTCTTATCACTCTCGTTACTTATTGCTTTTGTTTTGTGGACTTTGCAGGTAATATGGCTACAATTTAAATATAAAAAAAATTTAAAAAAGTCACCACGAGAAAACTTGAGCTTCAGAAAGGGTTTTTAGTTCAAACTGTCTCAGATTTATATTTTAGGTCATACTATGTTTTGAAATTAAATCTTTCTCACTCAAAAACATGTAATTGGTGGTGCTTCTTGAACCTTCTAATGGAGATAGTTGCAATAAATTTCTATGTGTTTAAATATATGTGGAGAGCCTGCAAAATGGTTATCACGTTCAAAACCTATTGACTTTGACTGGGATTGAAAGTATAAAGAATTCTGAAGATCTTGACCTCAGCTGTGGAAGGGGGACTGCTTCACAAATTTATTTTTCATTAAGCTAGAAACAGAAGAAGCCAATGTCATACGTAGCAAAAAACAGAGGCCTGCATTTCACAGGAAAAACATCTTGGTCACTTTTGGGAGACAGTGGGAAGGTATGGAAGACATCAAAGAAACTTTTATTGTTTTAGCATGAAAGGACAGCAGTACAGCTGCATGATTTTTAAGTTTTGGGGGAAAAAAACCCACAATCTTAGATATTGCTGAGTGAGTAATGTAGTTAAGTAATTGTTAATCAAGTAATGTGAAATCAACTGTCTTCAGGAGCAATATGCACAGAGATACTCATGAGAAAATATTCCTGACTTACATTGCTACAATGGAGAGCAAGGCCCTTAGAAGTCAGTCATGGCTGTCTGAAGATCTCTGTAAAAATTGATACATACAGAAGTTGCAACAGGCATAGTCTCTTTGCTACAGTATTCTTTAGATTTTCACTGTACTTTATGGAGAGCCTTAAAATGACCTTCCCATCCTTAGTCCAAATTCAGTTTGTATATGGAAAAATCAGATATTTTTGAAGTTGCAGCTTCCTTAGGAATTATCTGATTATAGTAGCATTTTTAACATTTGTACTTGGGCTGGAAGCAGGCAACTGTTTTGCTGGATTTATTTTTATTATTCTCCTGGGCCCCACATACTCAAGTACCAAAATGGCCACACACCAAGCACATGTATGAGTTTCTCTACAGGATGGCATGCTAATCATCAAAATAAATCAAGAAGCTTTGCTCAAACAGTGTGATAATTTTGCAGTTTATGGAATGTAATTTTTTTTACAGTTTATATTAAAAAGTAGAGGATTCTTTTTCATTTCCCTATTAGTGTTTTTAATGAAAATCTAATACACTTTAAAAAATGGATTTTTGGACATATCCTTTGGACTACATATACTACTTTTGATTCTGTTTTCAAAAATGTTGTTGACTTTTGCAATTGCTTTTTAAACTAATATGGATATAGGTAGCATGCACAAATAGGCAGATCACTGTAGTTACCCATTTGATTTGTTAATTTACTGGTATCTAAGCACTGACTCATAAACCATCACCACTCTCTACTTCAGGTATTTCACAAAGGTCTGCACATGCACTGTGTTTCTCATTATTTACAGCCTTAAGTATGTTTTGCAGTGACACTGTCAATTGGTCTGATACAAGGATGCTCATTTTCTTTATACTTTAGTCTATGCATGAAGATTTTAAACAAGGAGTATGTCTCTTCATTTTCAGTTATATAGATGTAAAATAATTCCAGAATTTAGAAGAATAAACCTATATTTATACTGGAGAAAAATCTGTGGTGAAAGTGGGATGAGTCACACATTAGTTCTTTCTGTTTCAGGTTTTATAATTCCTTTTCCCTTATCAGGAGTGATACACCACGAGAAGACTTAAACACTGAAAAATTATCAGAAAGAATCTCCTCTACTTAAATACTGGTTCACATTATTTTATTTGCAGCATAGCAATTCATATAAGAGAAAGAATGCAGCTTCCCCATATGACTGCCAGCAATTATAGAGCATAGGTACTTATCTATATTAAGGAGAATCTTCCTACTGGAAATTGCCTGAAAAGCAGGCAATGCACTAGGCTCATGAATTCAACTTGTCTAATTACCTGGGAGAAAGGAAAGGGAGATTTGCTTCTTGTTAGATCAGCTCTAATCTCATTTTCCCACAGTTTAAAATGACAGCTTTGTACTGATATCTAGTAGTGAACCTGTAGACTCCTTCCTAAAGTAGTTCTCTCTGATAGAAGACCTTAAAATAAGATAGAATCACAGGACCATGAAAGTACAACACATTAATCTTGGTGGGAAGACCTAGGTTTCAATATATCTAGACTTTTAAGCATTAGAGGTTACAATGGTAGGTACAGAGACACAGAGAAAGAGAGCAAGGGTGAGAGATGCTGTATATTACATTTCTAGAAGAACAATCCCTTCAGAGTAACTTTTGCAACACTGCCATTTGCAGTTGGAATATGCAGGGCAATTGATGTCATTTTGCTAATTACTTATCTAGATTGTGCATATGTATAAAGTCAGTGAAGCCATAAATATGATCAATGCACTTGTCAATAACAAGGTGTACAAACCACTGCCCTGAATTTCATGATCACAAAGGAATTTAAAGCTTTGCACTTCTGACTGACCAGGTCTCATGTTGTGTATTAATAATTCTCGGCATGACATAAAGACATTTGATATTATCAAACACTTCAGAATTCTTTTGTCATGGCAGTTTTCTCTGAAGTTTTACATATTGGTGGTAGGCTACTACAGCAGTGAGTAGAGTAAGATCACAGAACAGAATAGAACGTGGCTCATTATTATTCACATTGTTTTATATCTAGTTGTAAAACACTATATTAGTTTCTATAAAGAAAACTACTATCAAAATGGATACATTTATTCTTAGACATTAACTG
This sequence comes from Manacus candei, assembly GCF_025592945.1. Lineage (NCBI taxonomy): Eukaryota > Metazoa > Chordata > Aves > Passeriformes > Pipridae > Manacus > Manacus candei. The sequence goes on from NW_026138115.1 coordinate 6,265,793, forward strand.
TCTCTGGGGTACTACGGAAATTTGTACTGGAAAAAGGTTGCTAAATCCTGAATGAGAAGACATCACCAGTAACCAGCTAGCAAAGCTCCACACACTTTGCTGTCCATTTCTGTTTGGAGTCAAGAGTGTAAAGTCTCACTTTAAATTCTGGAGGTAAATATTCCCCTGCAAAGCAGCAGTACTAAATTATCTCCAGTAACATTATAGCAATTTTCTCATGCTGTTCTTATGTTTCTTAGACTATACCATCATCAGACTATGCACAACTATAAGCATAGCTGAAATTTAAAAATAGCAAAATAATAGAGGACCTCTGTCATTATTCTCCCTCCTCCTGCAGTAAAGAGTTCCTGCAGCAAAAGAAATTATTTAATTCATTAAAACTGGTAGGTTCGAAATTTAATGCAAGCACCAAAAGCCTAGAGTTGCATTCATAAAACTATTATATTTGTAGTTCTCTAGAAGAAGGAGGTGAGGGTTAGGCTGGTAAATTTTTAGAGCCATATTACAGGCCCACAATGGTCATATGCATGTGAAAATCAAGCTTCATTAGATACAGTGATGGTGGAATGCATGAAAAATGTCATGGAAAACATGTCAGTCACAATGGGCATAGCAATTGCTATGAGACAGATATAAGAAACATAACTGCAGTATAAACAGATGTCTCAATAAATTACTTAACTGTGTTCACATATGACTCTGAAACTCCAAACTGTGAGGCAAATAACTAGAGCAGTACTGTAAACCTGACTTTAGGTAGTGGTATGACCAAGCATTTCCTTAAATCACCAGTTAAATCAAGAAAAGAAATATTTACTCTGTGTGAGAGATTTGAAGAGCAGGGTCCTCTATTGATTCTGAGGCAGCCAGGGCACAAACAGCAGTGTCGGCTCCCAGACTGCAATCCCTTCCCCTTATTGCTAAAGAAAGGAAGGCTGGCCTAGAGTCATGATTCAACAAGGAGCTCAACAGAGAAGTTTTCTGTTTTATGTTGTGGATATTCAGCTGTTGTAAACTGGTCGAGCCCTGATTTATGTAAGTGCTACACATCTAATATCAAGCAGCCTTCCGAATCTGCTTATGCGTCAGAATTCCTTGACCGAATGCTGTTATTAACTCTTCCTCCTATCTTCTGTTTATTTTTATGCCGGGAAAAATAGTGCAGAGTTTGTTTCTGATAATGTGCTTTTTACAATGACTTGTACAGTGTGACTTAGGCTTACTTCTACTTTGTAAAAACAGAGGAAGAAGAGCATGCGGAGGTAAAAGCACAGTTCGTCCTCCTTACCTAAAAAATCTTTTCACTTCTGACCAGGACTGGAAAAATAAGGCTCTGCTAATAGTGGTAGGTTTACCTGAGTCCATATATCATTTCACATAGATCATGGAAAACTATGCCTGGATTTCAAATAGCAATAAAAAGACTTTGTATTCAGTAGGACAAACCCTGTGTCCTTCTGTCTCCTCGTAAGCTTTATAAACACTGCACTTCTTTTGTTAATTTTTTTAGGCTGTTAGGAAAGATGGATCAGAAGCCATAACATTGTTCCTGTTCTCAGAAATTAAATGTTGACTAGTAAGAAATAATCCAAGGTATTTTAATTTTCACTTGTACTTCATTTTTTTCTGAATTGTCTAATAAAATAACTCCAAATCTGACAAAATTTGAGTTTTCTCCAATTCCCTAAAAACAATTACTTAAAAAACATGTTTAGCTAAATTTTAGTGGTCATTAAAAAGGAAGACAGACACCACTGAGTAAAGCATTGCACACAAGTTCCGTGGTACAGTTTTGCCAGTGCAGTTCAGTCCCACACCTGTCCTGGAACTATTCACACAGCTAATCTATGCGGTAGTTATTCCCGTGTGGGCAACTATCCATGAGAGGCTTGACTGAGACCAGCCAACTTCATTTGCCTTGTGTTTTATTACTCACAGGAAGCTTGATCTGAAAGAATTAAGGGCTAACATGTTAACTCATACAGTGCCATTTTTACACTGAGCTTTTTCTTCTCTTTTATAGTCAAAGTAACTGAATTCTAGTCAGATTCTTTATCAGACTTTCTGAAAGATTACAAGAAAGCAAACAACTAGAGTTACATATTGTTCCAAGTATTATTGCTACCAGAACACTCATGAAGAAGGCTGATATTTTAAAAAAAATTGCACACCCTCACTAACAAAGCAAGGACATCTATCTTTAGTATAACCTTCACCATAAATTATCTCCTTCCTTCATATTAAGTGCTCAGACTTGGTGCTGATGATGATTGTGGGCATTTGGTGTGCCTGGGGGAAGAGAAATGCCAACCCTCCCATATGTACATGCACAGGGAGTTTCTGCAGCTATTGCCAGTTTAGTCCTCAGTGTGTACCACTGCTTGTTCCCTCTCTCTTTTCAGAATCCAATGCTGAATTCTGCCTTGCCTTCAGCTCCAAGAGGCAAAAGCATACTTGCAGACCATAACGTAGAGTTTGATCAATGTTTGACCTAGCCAGTGATTTAATCAACAGGACAGCATGAATGCGCTGATGACGCAGAAGAAACATCACAATTCTGTATGTTACAGTGCACAATGAACACTTCCTTCAGCATTTTTCTTATAAGTAACAATAATAAAGACCTACTTCAAGGTTATTTGCTCCCTTAGCATTGTCCCCATTGTTCCTCTAACTCAGTCTTTTTTTTGTCACATAAAGGTTCTCTATCTCTCTCAGATGAGAGGTCTAAAAAAAAAGAAAAAAGAAAGTTGCTAGGACCTATATTATATTTTAAATAACAAATAATATTAATTATTTTCTCTTGATATATCCATGTAAAGCAGACATTCTGTGTATAAATCTACTTCTGAGAGGAAAATTTGAGACTAGTTTCTCACTAATTGCTTTATCCATCCCATGGTTAACATGCAGAGTTTCTAAGGTCACAAAAATGAGAACATGGACTAACATTGAGGGAATAGGCTGAAGAGCAACAACCCAGACTCACAAAACCCGTAAAGCTTCTGTTCTAGAAGTAATACACTCTAAGACAGCATTAGCTCTTTGTGATAATTCCAATGTGCCATGCGCACCAGAGAAACAACTGGAGGAATGCCACAAATCCTTTCCTCTTGCCTCAGCTTCTCCCCTAGATGGTACATTGTCCTACCTCTCCCTCTCATGTCAGCTGTCTTCTTCTCAGATGAATAACAGCTTAGGTTAAAACTGTGATGATTAGGAAGCTCCAATTTCCTGTTCTGTTGCACAGAGAGTTGTTTATCTCTGCACTTCATTTAGTCTGAACAATTTCGATTACTCACTTTCATCCTGTTTCCCCACAGTTATTTTCTAGTCACTTTCCCTTTCCTGCTTTTATCATCCCTTCGCACAATACTGCAATGCTTGACCTTCAAAAATGATATGAGAAATATTTAAATGAAAATAAAAGCTTCCATGAGCATTATTATTTCAGTTTTGATAGTATCTTTAGGATACTCATGTCCTCAATGCACCTGACATGACAGACATAAGAGGATGAACTCCAGCTTAAAAGAGAGATCCTTCTTAGCTGAAGAGCTAACTAAAAATTCTGATTCGGCCTATGCTGCTGCATGTATTTGAAAAATAAAGAGACAGTGAGAGAGAGAGAAACAGGAAAGAATATAAATGTATGTCAATAAAAGGCAATGGGAGTGTAAGTTTCACAGCAAGGCTCCAGATCTTTGCATTATTTCTTCTTGTAGTGAGCAGGAGATGATCTTTTAGTGCAGCATTGAAGGAGTTAAAAAGAATGCCTTTTGACAAACACGACTATCGATCAACACAAACAATCTACAACGCTATATTTAAACACCCCTTCCCAAGACTGCCAAATATTTCTTCACAAGACCTAAGCAACCTGTGAACTGACACTGATATTATCTGAAATTTAAAGGTGTTTATTCTCTTAGTGCTTAAAAAGGATCATCTTTCTGCAGCTGTTTGGCTAGACTGTAGGATGACTTCTCTCAGTCAGTACATGCATAACCAGACAATCATTCAGCAGCTTGTAAAATATGATTGCATATGAGATATTGATGGCCTAAAGGAAGTTCTGAATATCAGAAGTTTATAATTAGAATACCTATGCATTTGATCCAATAGAGTTTCCATCAATGTCACAGAGATGAGTGGTTATGAATTTCACAGTCATCTCTCCTTGTACGGACTGATTTATGTACTTTCAACTTTGGACAAATGAAGGCTGAAGAATTAAAGCAAAACCCTTCTACATAGAGAGCTCCTTATCCTTTGAGGGGTTCTGAAATTTATAATTGCCTCTCTTGGTGCTCAGGATCAAGCTCCACAGTTGGTAACTCATGACCTATTTATGCTCATGCCATCCATACACTTTCAGTCATTCTGTCCTCTTATCTGTAAATTCACAGTCATACCATGTAGGATGTGTGGATCTGCCGATAAGACATTTTTGCAGGAAAGAGAATCTGGGTAGATCAACAGTTCTGTTGCCAGAGCTGCTGGCAGCACCTCTAACATTTCATTTATTCCAGATTTATAAAGGTCCACTGTGCTGATCTGAGGATAGAGCTGAGGGTTTGACTTCTGTGATAATAGACTACCTAGTTGAAACCTGTATATCGTACTAAATATAAAGTTAAATAGATACTGATAAGATTATCCACTGTGGGTCAGAAAACAACCATCTTGTTGGCACTGACATTCCCATAGTTCCTGAGCTGTGGGCTTGGGTTTCCTTCAACTTTGCTCTTGGTTTGGCTTTGTTTTGTTGGGGGGGAGGTGTTGGTTATTTTCTTCATCTTTATTTAATTTTCAATCACTGCATTTTGCTGGAATAATTAAAAATTAAGGTTCTGGTGTATCACACAAACTTTTAAAACTGCATTGAACAGAGTACTACTTGTGAAAACTGTTCTCTATTAACTGCGGAAGAAAAGCACTAGGGTAGAAAACAAACAAACTGGAAAAACTCATATATAATTTCTATTTCAAAGTTCTGCAGTACCACTGATTGCCCTACTACCTAGTTAAATAATAAAAAAAAAAGGAAAATGCTAACTAAACTTCAGAAGGAAATAGATTTTGCTAAATGACCTTTTGACATTCTAATTCTCTTGAAATCTTTTTTTTTTTTTTTTACATTTTGTTTGTGGGTGTCCCTGTATGCATCAACGTGCATTTTTATCATTATAAATACGTAATATCACATGAATAAAAAAGAGATTTTTACAGTCATCATGGCTAGGCTTTGCGAACGAAGATTTGGGAAGGTCTCTACCCACGTTTGTTGCAAGCGCGTTGGTGGCTAAAAAGGCCAATACGAGACAGGCATGTCCAGTTGCAGAAGGCACAGTAGAAAGACTCCTTAGGTGGTATATTCTTCAAGGCACGATTCTTTCTGCATTGCCTTTTCTCCTCAAGGGTGATCCTGCGTGCTTTCTCAAAAGCAAATTATTTTTTTATAGTGCACAACATAGATAAAGCAATTGGAGTAACCTTACTGTCAGATGCTCTGCCACAGATGCTTAGGCATCTGTGGGCAACTAAAAGGGACTTGGCTCTGTCTGTGGCATTCAAAGTGTACATTGTTAAAAGAATGAGAGGTATCCGTTATGTTTCTTTCCTAATTAATTTCTAAATATTTTCAAAGCTATAGAGGTAGACATATCTCTCCCTGTTATTCTGTTGCACGACTTCTAAAGAATAAGTTTTAAAACTGATTTTGTCATACAGTAAAAGTAATTTCTCAAATAAAAAAAAAAAAGAAAAAGAGACTTCTACTGACAAAACGCATTTTCAATTTACTGTTGAACTGTTGCAAGAAGCAGCTCTTCACTGAACAGCATGGCCCAGGGCCAGAATGAGCTATTTCAAAAATCACTGTCGGGCATATACCAATTTGATTTACAGGATTTAGCAATGTAGTTGGGAATAACTCTGTGTGCCTATGTGATCATGTTCTGTTAAATTTTAGCAGTCCCTAACTGTATACTCATCTGCAGTGTGAGGAAATTTGTTGTTAGACTACTAAATTTGTTTTAAAAGAGGAGAAATTTACAGGTTGAATAATGGCAGTTTTTGTTTGTTTAGTTCATTTTGTGTTGGAGATTAATTTTCTACGGGCAGTTCAAAGGATAAAATGACAAAATATTGAAAACACTTAAATCAAGAATGAAAATGGTATGAGTATACTAGAGAAATAAGTGTGAGCTGTTGGTTAGCCTTATATGTCTTTTCTATCTCCAATTTCTCTTCAATAAATAATGTGGAGGCTTACAGTACGCATGATGCAATATGCATACAGAGCAATAAAGTATTAAATTGATCCACCTGATCCAGGATAACACCAATTTAGGTATCAAAGTGATTTTTTTTTACATACTTGTAACAAATTATGAAACTTGTCAGCAAGTTTTCAACTGATACGACTCAAGAAATAATGTTTAGTCTTGGAGCATTTGCAACTAACTCCAAAGATAAGTGGTTAAAGATAAGTTAAACCTAGATGAGCCAATGAGGTGGCCTGTGAAACGAGACGAACAAGACTGTTAAATAGAGTACATTTAGTTGGATGCAAATCTCTCCATGACACAAGAAGCACCACCTAGGAAAAACTTCCTAGATCACAAATTAAATTATAATGTACTACTAACAAATATCCTTCATTTAGAGACACCTCATATGGTTTCAATTAGCATTTCAGGTATGCAACATGCTCACTAAAACCACCTCACTTACCAAAATTCATTAAGTGATATGCTCACCTGATGCCTAGTCTACAGATAGTTTTTAAAGAAGTATACCTATGCAGGCTGTGCCTGTAACAAACACATACACTGCTATAATCCTAATAGAGATGTAATCCTAGTAATTTAAACTACTTGTACCTACATAGCTTGTTTTCTCATACACACATGAAGAAACTACTAATGAAAGCATATATACACTAGGATAACCATAGACACACTCTTGGGGTTGTATCATCTTCAATTACAGCTCCATGACATCACTTTTGGGTATTCAAATTATTACTCACATGAGTAATCTCTAATCATGAGAAGAGTGCCTGTGAAATTAACTTGCCAGTGAAAGAAAGAATGATTGAGTCTGGAATCAAATACATTGACTTAAAATGCAGTACTACAGCCGTGAAGTTCTATTTCACAAGCACAGGTAAGTTTGCTACAGACTCTTTCCACTGACCTTGGGAACAATACATCTTGGGAGTAATACATCTTGGGAGCACCTCGGCTTTTTTTACCCAGTACAGAAACTTCCAACACTGGAGGAAAAATGTTTTTCCTATTGTTTAATTTGATTTGCAGTTCACCAACAAAATCAATTTAAAATTAATTATATACACTTTGAAGGGGCTGAGGGAGATCTTTGTGACTACAGACAAAGTCACAGTCATCTATATATGTAACACATACACAAACTGTATATATGCATTTATATACGTATAAAATCTGCACTTCTTTTTCAAAAATGCATGTTAAATCTTTTGTTCTATCAGTAGGATATTAATATAAAATAATTATTATTTTTGTTATATTAGTTTCCAATGACATTGTGAATGTCACCTTCTTATGCAGGAAATCTTAAGAGAAATAAATGTTTGTCACTCTGAACCTACAAGTCTGTAGTTGATGATCCTATGACTGCAGCTTGACCATGGTTTGATCCCCTGCAACCTGTGTGAAGATTGAAGACTGTGCATGAGCATCACCAAAGTCTCCCAGCAGTGCTAGGACAACGCTGTGTCCCTTCCCCACAAAGGCAACGCTTTTTAACGTGATGTCTCTTGTCTAACTCTTATGGAACAGCTTGGTGAGGTATGAGCTACTAGTGTTGCTATGTGGGGCAGGACTGGAAGTACTGTCAGGAAAAGCTCTACTCTTTAATTTAATTTCCCCTGTTGGTGTTGATGGAGGAATGACAAAAGCTGCCAGTGGGAACTGGAAGTGACGCTGCCACACGCTGATTTCAGTTCTCTGGAGGTGCTGGTGAAGCTTTTGATTCAGAGCTCTGACCTTTCCTGCTCTTAACAGGTCATGTAGTACTTCCATACAGTTTACAGTATTTACTACAAGAGAAGTGTCTAGCCTGCCCAGACCTTCCTGAACACAGAAGTACATGACAGTGAATGGCTAATAAATCAGATATGGAATCCCAACGTCTTTTGCTTGTAATTCTCCCTCGAGATTCCCAACATTAAAAAAGTATTGACAGTTTTGTCTGAAGAGAGACTGTGGAAAAGTTTCAGATTAATTTACTCATCTAGCATGTTTTCAGGAAAGAATTAGTTCGATGTGTATAAGATATCTTAAGATAATTACATTACCAATGACAACTTGGACAAAGTAAGGAAGTTTGACTTCTGTCCCTTCATCCAAACATTTTCACTGTGATATAGTCACAAATAAATGAGGATAAAAGGAACTAAATACTGTATTCTGTGGCTCAAGACATATCTCTGCCTGGGCCGGGATTTGAAAAACCACATTGAAGACCATTACAGTAATCTACAGATTATTGCCCTAACTACCTCTCAAAATTATTCTTTTTCTTTGCGATGTTTTGCAGTCTTTAATCCACAACTGTTGCAGAAAATTACAATGATAATTTATAGTGTGAATGTTTAGGAGTGTGAATGTTTAGCTGATGTTTAGGAGTTAGGAAAGCAGCCTGTTCACTTGAAGGCCAGAATATTATCTGTGACCTTTAATATTCTGCTTAGCAAGGAGCAGATCCTACTGACCAGGACCTGTAGGAAGCAAGTCACCTCTCACCTGGGGCCAAAGTAAAACCATCACTTTGCAGGACCAAGTCTAGCAATGATCAGATCCTGTACATCAAAAACCTATTGAGTTTTGTCTGCAAGGATTTGAGAATCAGTTTCAAAGACAGTACCTTTGAATGATTAACAATTTTCTGCACCATATGTCTTTATAAATACATCCTTGCATTAAACTAGGTTAGAAAACAGTTTATTTTTAAATAAAATATACTAAATAAAGCAGTTATAGCTTGAAGTAAAATATACAGGAGATTGTTTATAGGTAGAGCTGAGAGATAACATAAGATTTCTTTTTAGAAAGGATACTTTATGGATCTCGTTCTGCATCATTAAGTTTTCTGGAATGCTGAATAGAGCATGATGGATTGGTTTTAAGTTGTTGCTAGTATTTAATTTTGGTTCAGTTCAAGGGGCCATGTCAGAAGAAAGAATCAAAGATGGAAAAAAACAGCCAACCAAACAAAAATCTGTGAACTGGGTAAATCACCAATTAAAAAAAAAAAAAAAGTATAAGAAGGTCCCAACACTTTCACCAGTGGCTGAAAACATCAGATTAAATTGCACTATTCCTGAGGCATATTGCTTGATGTGACTAGAATATAATTTGTTAAACAGAGAACAGTTTTTGCTTCAAAAAATTATTTCCTATCATCTATGCATTACGGTTTAGGATTGTTTAAAATAAATGAATAAAACATACCTGTCAAGAAACATATTTTAATGATGATCTTTTTGTGGTTGTTTTTCTTTAAAAGAAGTCAATTACTTGGAAAGTGTAGGTTACATATAACTGTAGGGGAACTAAAACTCATATCTTCAGTGTATGTTAAAGTTAGACCTTTATAAAAAATAACAACTATATATTATTCTTTCCTACTGGGTTTTTTTAATAAGAGAAAAATACAAATATTTGTTTTACAAAAAGAAAAGAAGACATTTTTATACCTCTGGGGCAAGTTCCAACTCTTTTGGTTTCTTAAGGAAATAAATAAATAGCATTGTCAGAAAGACTCCTAAAAAGACTGCCCAAGAGGGAGTGAAGGAAACACCTAAAGACATCATATTACCATGTGCTGAGGTAATCAACTACAATTTGGTAAATGTCAAACAGTGGTATTCATCTACTCAAAGATTTTGCTGATCAAGTCCTTAACTGCCATTTACAATCACTAACAAAAACATGGACTATAGCTGTGGATATAAACAAGAGACAAATTAGTACTGGGAAGCTGGGTTTAATAATCCCCTAAAAGAGTCCATCTGTTTATAAAGACCCCTTTTTCCTTGATCTCTGACATGCATTCCTAATGTAGACACAGCTGGATTTTTTTTTTATTTTTTTTTACATTTTTGAAACACCCTGCTACTATAAACTCTACTTATAGTATATCTGGTCTGAGTGTTTGTCTCAAGTTTCAGTTATTATGTAAGCACTGGGGGGCAATAAAATGTCACACAAGTTCAGCCTGCTTTAGAGTAAGTATCAAAACATGAGACAGACATAAATGCAATCCCTTTAGTAATGATGTTCAATACCATTAGATGTACCACTTCGTATTTTTCTGATTCTTGTAAATATTCATCATATTATCACTGGAATAGCTGGAATAGGTACAAAGCTCTTTCAAAGTTCTGGATTCATGTTTGGACTGGAGTTTGTTTTTCTTATTCTCCTGTTTAAAACACTAGGAAATCACATTGTCTGTAATGGTTATGAGATTGATAATCTGACAAACTAGGTGATTTGCAAGTATAAAACACCAAAACAATGTATAGTCTGTGTTTCCAATCCACTCTGGTGAAGAAAAAGGGAAAAAAAAAACATTGACTATACACTTCTCACAGATAGAGGTCACTAATGGACTAGATTTGAATCTGTCTGCTTAGAGCCTGAAAGTTACATGAAAGTATCCTACACAAAAATGAACTCGTTTTGAGATTAAAGAGGTAGCAGAAATGATTAAGAAATAAAGCCCTCACCTTCCTGGAAACAATATTATCTTAAGTGTGCCTTCTTTCTAGTTCTTTAAATGGAAAGTGCAGTACAGGAAAAGCCTGATAGTGGTACTTATTTTCTTCACTTGGTAAAACTATGTCTTCTCTCCTTCTTTGCTGTGGGAAGGGTAGGGAAGTCAGCCCTAATGACATCCTACATTTTAGATACTGCTATTTTAAGAGTTAAATGCAAGCACATTCTTGATTCTTGAAGGAAAGCATACCCTATGTAATGCAGATTCCAACTGGGAGGGTGTAGGGTTGCGTAAAGGAGATATGTCTACATTCTAAATCAAACTATCCAGCAGGTCAGGATATAAATGTGACTTGTAATAGTGGCTCAAATTAGATCCAGACTTCTCAAAAGCAAACACAGACAACATCACCTTATACAAAATATAGAGTGTATACGTATGTGAGGAGCGACTCTTAAGAACACTGGGTGCATTCCAGCACGATTTCTTGCTAAAACCTTGGACTTTGAAAGACACTGATAACTGTTCTAGTCACAGGTAGTTTTACAGACACTGTATTTACACAGTGCTCTGACTTATTTCACCTACAGTACTCCAGGCCTGCACTCAACAGCCTTGTTACTGTATCAGGATAGAGAATGACCATTTAAATAGTAGGCCTCTTGAAATCTCTCACATCATTTTCAGAAACAAGATTAACATTTAACATCACTTTTATCATGTAGAAATGGTGCCTTTAAAATTACACCTGTTATATCTTTTTAATTATGCAAAGTTTATGTCTCAAAGATTGCATATATTGACTCTTTACAGGAAGAAAGGAAAGAAAAGTGGATAGAGATGTTTTAGATGTTTTGAAAAAATGCTAGGACAGATTTTTCTCCTCCCAAAAATACACATATCTGAAACCAATTCACTAGTTTCCTCTAAAACTACAAATTTATAAAATTGCTCTTGGTGAAAGACCGTGTCAATGAATGAAGCAAGGAATTAAGTCCATGGAAATTTGTGGGAGTTTTTGTATGGTTAGTTTGGTTTTTTAAACCCAAGCAGTGATCAATCTCAACCTCTAAAGTGGTTCAATTTCCCTGCAAGCACTGTAAAGTTAGATGCAGGAAATAAACCTCTCTTTAACATACATCGTGTCTTCGAGAGAGAGAGGAGCAAGGGGGAGAGAGAGGGAGAGGTCTGACTTGCTTTAGTATCTTTTCCTGCTCCTCATGCAAGGAACCTCTCCCTTTCTATTTAGCTGAGCTCTGCATTGCAAAAAGTAGCATATGAAGAAATCTAATCAGTACCTTCCATACACAGTACAGGAATTTACACGGATTTGTGCCTTGGATTTATTAGCTTACTGTAAGCCTTAAAACAGATTTCCTCCATTAAAATTAATTAAAAGCTCCTGTTGACTGATTCCCACTCCAAAAAGAAGGTGGAGAGTATTATTCTCCTACTTTGCTGATTGTTTGTTTATCTTTTATAGGGTATTATATCATGTTCAAGAGAGGTCATTTCAGCTGCTTGACTTCTTTTTGCGACCTGCTATTTTTTGTTCATACACCATCCCCACCCACCCACTCACACACACACACACACACACACACACACACACACACACACACACACACACACACACACACACACACACCCCAATCCCCGCAGTATTTGTCCCTATTTTGTCAGATCACCATGTAACTCCTCAGGTCTCTGAGTGGCTCCTTTGTATTCCGAAGTCCTGATCCGATTCTCTTAACCTCGCCCCCACCCACTCACCGCCAGCCCCGCTCCGGAGACTGCTCTTGGGGATCTGATGGATCCTCCCGCCGGGTGCAGCTCCCGACTCTCCACGTAGGTTCCTTAATACTTGGCAGCGCCGAGCTAAGCCGACCGCCTCTTCCAAGCAACGCTCACCTCTAAAGATCCCGTTTCTCCGAACCACCTCCCAAATAGTGCTGCTGGTGGTGCTCACACAGGCGCCCTGCCGGTCCCCCTGCCGCAGGGGTAGTGCTTGGCTCTGCCCTCCCCACGGGGTGGGGGCCAGGCTCGGCACCCTCCCGCTCGCCACTGAAATGCGACCGGGAACGCGGGCACCCGGGACCGGCTGCAGCTGCCAGCTCCGCGTCCCGCTCCTGAGCCACACGCTGGCGTAAAATATCCCGGGGACCCTCCTAGCACTTGCCGCCGGCCATTCATAAATCCATGCGTGTGCGTGCCCGGCGCCGCGGATATGGGGCTCTAACGAGGCGGAGGCGATATTTCTGACACAAACTGATCCGGCTCCTCAACTTTGCCATCTCGGAGAAGGCAAAGGGCACCGCGGCTTTAAATCGCCCGGGGCTAGAATTACCAGGAAGGAAAAGAGAGAGAAATGAAAGCCCAACTGTACCTGGCGGCGTCTGGGAATCCCTCGCCGGCACCGATCGTAATCCCCCTCTGCGCCTCTGGCCCCTCACACCAAAACTTTGCGGCCGCCGCTCTTCGGTGGTAGCCTTCGCCTCCCTCCGCCCGGTGCCGCTCCCGGCCGGCCCCGTGGGCCCGTGCCCCACCGGCAGCCTCCGCTCCGAGCGACCCCCGCGCCTCCCGCGCCTTCCTCCGCCCTTACGAGGCGGCGGCATCGTCCTCCCCCCTGATCCGCCACCTCCTCCTCCGGCGCGCAGCCCACGGCTCTGGCATCCCCAACGCACTTTCTCTCCTCTCCTCGCTCTCTCTTCCCCCTGCCGTTCCTCCTTCTCCGGTAAAAAAATAAACCAGAAGGGACCGCGGCTACGCTTGGTCTTGGGGTTTCTTTCTTTCCTGGTTTTTTTTTTTTTTTTCTGTCCTCTGGAAATGATGAAAGGATCACATGAGGAGCAGGCACGGCGACCCAGGACCCTCAGAAGTCGGAGAAGGCATCGGGCACATATATGTGAGTATGTGTGTATGTATGTGTCTGGCTCTCTCCAAGTCCTGAGCCTGCCTCCAGCCGGGATTGCAGGCTGATCTTAGCAGTAATGATGCCTCAGATCTCACTATTCCCTGCTAATGTAAGTCGTGCCTTTTTTTCCTCCCTGCCTGACACCCCAGGGAGATGTTTACAGTAATGAATTCAGTTGATAGCCATCTCTCTCTCTCTCTCCTGGAGTCCCTCCCACATTTTTAGTTTAAAGAATGCTTGGAAGGCAGGACTGCAACCTAAAGCTTTCCAAGAGGCAAAGTCAGGCTAGATTTTTTCTTCCTTATTCCCCCCCTCTTGTCCCCCTGCCCGCTTTTAACCCCTTGCTTGCTGAGGACAGTTTAGCGAGCTCCGTCCCTTTGGACTCGCCCTCCGCCTCTGCTTTCAGTGAGGGGAACCAAGCGGGCGGCTCTGCCCGAGGGTGTGTGTGGGCTGCGCAGACCCCCGACCCCCGCCCCGACTCAGCGCCGAGCCCCCCGCCCCGACTCAGCGCCGAGCCGGCGCTGCGGGAGGCGGCGGTGCGGGTATCGCCGCCCTTCGCGGTGGGACTGCCCCGGCACCGCCGCTCCGGGGACTCTCAGGGTGTATCGGAAGGGAAACTGGGAAGTGAACTGAAAAACTCCCCGAACTGCGGTCCTGGGAGATGCCCTCGCTGGCAGTAATTACAGCCGTGCTCTCCACCAACATGGCGATATTTCATGTGCAGCCGCCGACAAGCCCGCCTCCCCCACCCTCCTCTTTCCCTCTCCTTCCTCCCTCCCTTGCGAACTTTTAGGTAGGTAGTAGCAGTGCGCAACAAATGTAACACAAAATAAAAGAATCTCCAAGCCTCAGGGAAGAGACGGACCTCCTTTAGTATTCTGATTTCCATCATCAGTCAGAAAGACTTTAAAACCGCTGGAGAAACCGCCTTTTGCCCTAAAGCGGTAACAACTCCCCCACCACCCCCACCTCCCCCTCCGCCCATGTCTCCAGCGCACATTCACTGTGTGCCCGTATGAGTGTGTGTGTGTTAGTGCATCCCGGGCTGTCTGCGCTTGTTTCGGGGTAACCCTTCCCCCGCCGCCAGCTCCCTAGTAGGCTACTGCCGTGTCCTGACAAGTCCACTTACAGGCAAGACTGTTTAATACTGAGGAGCATTTGAGTGATAGGATACTTGAGCGTCAAGATAGGACGTGGAATGTGCGAAGAGAATTTGCCTCAAACTCCTCCGTTAGTAAAAAACATTCACAATATGGCTTTTGCTGCGAGTTACTTTAAGAGACGGGCTGGGGAGGGATGGACGAGAGGGAGCTGATCAATGCCATGTGTCGAGGAAACAGAAATGGCAACCGAAATGCCTCGGGGTTTGCTTCCCCCTCACCCCTGGCTGCTCAGTGGCTTGTATTTGCTCAGCCCTACCTCAAAAGCTGAATCACTCGCCATTAGCTCCGCGCCTCCTTCACCCTTCGCTTGGGGGGGCTAAACTACTCACGACTTCAAAGGCTCAATAAAGCCGTACCGAGGAGCCAGCCGCCGAACCCCGGCGAGGGTCAGGCCGGCGCACCTCCCGCCCCGCCGCACCCGCCCTGGCTTCCTCCCCCTGCCCTCCAAGGGGGCTTCGGAGTGCCCCCGCCTATGGATAGCCCGGAGCCAAACTGAGCTGCGCCGCGCTGCCTGCCCGCTCGGAAAAGGAGTTGCGTCCTCACCTACGCGGAGTGATGGCGGGGGGCGGGAGGGGGGCGGAGGGGGGACGGTGGACGTGGAAGGAGGAGCGCAGGTAGCCCGACATTCCTCAGGAGACTCAGGGAGCGGAAAGGAGTGGAGGACGAGACCCCACTCCCCTCCTGGGAGCCGGGGTCTATTCTGTGCCCCCGGGATGGAGGGGAGGCAGCCGGGGGCCCTCTGCGGGTCTTAGCCGACAGGAAGAAGCAGGTCTGGCACGGGTCAGACCCGCGGGGAGAGCCTGCATCCCTGGCTTGGAGCAGGGGCTGCCCTGTAGTGGAGTCTGCCAGTAACTCCCAGCAGGTTCTGAGAGATGAAAGGATCAGGAACCCCGTAGAGTCCAAAGGCAAATGAATACCCTTTTCCAAAGACTGTTCTAGGTTTGGGTTTTTTTGTTTGGTTGGTTGGTTTTTTTTTTACTTTTTAAAATCTGTTCTTTTTCTTTCTATTTTTTCTTTCTTTAAGCGTCTGCATACTTTTCAGAACACTTATTTGACAATGGTTTATATCTCCTTCCTGAAGCTGATGGACAATTAGTGCATTTTCTAGTGAAAAAAACCCACTTTCTTATCCTCAATCCATTCATCCCTCCGTTCTCCATGCTCCCGGTATTTATAAACCTGTCGCCAACATATAAGGCAGAGCAGACCATTGTCGATTGCAAGTATTTCTGCCCTCTGTGCCCCCAGTCACGGAAGAAAGTGGGAATGTTAAAAAGTTCTGCAAGACTGCAGAAAGTTTCCCTGCCCCACAGTCTCAGAGGGATTAAACGGAATCATTCCTGTTTCTCTCCCTGCCTCTGGACCCTCAGCCAGTCTACCCTTCAAGTCAGTGGATGATACTCAGGTAATTTTTTCGTCAAATCAAGATCATGTCAATCCAGAAAATTACTTAATCGGGCGTTACCTGCTCCTGTGGAGATGGGTCCTCCTTGGTAGGTCACCCAAAGCCCACTGGGTCCGGCAGGTTGAAAGGGGAGAAAGTGGCAGAACAGCTGGGCTCCGGCATGGTACTGTTTCTAAGGTTCACCACCGAGGTCTCTGTTTTCCATAGCTGTCACTGATCACCATCACCGAAGGTTTCTCTCAAAGAAAGGAGGAAGGAAATTTTCTTCCCAAGCTGCTTTCCAGCCGGTCATTTGACCCTGACACCCACCGATGACACTGAAGAACACCCCGCTGAAGAGGCTAAACGCCTCGTAATTTCCTTTTCTTCCCCCGACGGCCCCGGCGCACCGCCGCAGAGCGATCTTATCGCCGTGCGATCATTATTCACGGGTGACAACCACAGATGCAGTGCTCGTAAGTGAGGGTGACAGATTTCAAACGCCGGGCTGCAGCGTACTCAGCCTCAAACATATTCTTCCTCAAACTTTGCCTACCAAGCAATCAGCGGCTTAACCCTTTGCAGCCCTTTCTGTCGTCCGGGCACCGAGCCCTCAGCACGGGGGGGAGTGCTGGTTTAAAGAGAAGAACAGGACAACGCGGCTGCTTGGCTTGGGACTCTTTATTACGTGCCATTTTCTATTCTTGGTTATTTTCACTTGAAACAAATCAGAACCGCCAGCTCTGGGAAGCAGATGGAGAGCTGGATACTTCTCTGTGATTAGGGGCTGGAAAAAATCCTCTCCACAAAGCAGATCGCTGGGGATTCACCTGCGGTCCCTCTTTGTCACCAGAGTCTAGTATGCAAATTGTCATATGCGTGGCATGAATCCCTCTCATACATGCATATACAGAGCTTCTGCACTTTCCTCAGCGTGTTATGACAAAAAGTACAGTTCCAAAAGTGCTATTTCACTCAGACCTTCAGATTCAGCTCGTTTACAGGTTATTAACTACAACGGAGACAGGAGTGAGTGAGAACCATATTTCCATGACAGAAAAAAAAAAAAGTTTTTTTCACACACGCACTTTGTAGTCAAAGGAAATATTTACCATCACCAAACTCCAGCATGTCAGAACATGTTTCCTCCAAAGTGCAAGAAAGCCTTAAAAATGAGAGAAAAGCATGTGCAATTCAAAGATGAAGTGCATGAAAGCTTTTCAAAGTCAGTACCACTAGCTCAGAGCCCGATGTCAAGACAATGAAGTAGCACTTGTAACACAAAGATGTAGAGGAGGAAACAAAATTAGTAAACTCCACTGGTTTTCTAATATTAATTTATATATGTTTTCAATGCTTTATGATGTGTCTGTCACCTTCTCTGTCCCCCCTTCCACCCACCAAAAAAAAAAGTGGGGACACGACCTCTAACTGCAGTTGAACGCCACTGAGAGCTCATTCGTGGGCTGGGCTGCCGCGAGTTCCCTCCAGAGCAGAGTGGTCGCACAACAGGAAGGACACAGAGGCAGGTAGGTGCCGTATGAATGGGAATTTGAGTGCTTTCTTCATCAAATATGTAAGATAAGGCTGGACACGGGAGGAGAAGAATCCTACAGTAAGCAAAAAGGACAGAAAAAAAAAGTTATTCTCCTCCCAACCACATTCCTAAGCTCTGATTTTAAGCACAGCAGGCAAATAAATTTCCTTTGAAGAATAACTCCCAGCCCCGCTCAAAAAAAACCCCAGACCATTTAGACATCGCATGCATCCTTGTCCTGATTGTAAGAGCATGTGACGCGAGCGGGGAGCGCGACTAGTCCTGGCCGAGTGTGGTTCCGTGGGCAGAAGAAGCAGCGCTGCCGCAGGTGCGCAGCGGGAGCTCCGCAGCCGCGGAGCGGGGCCGCCTGCACGTCCCACGGCGCGGCCAAGGTGGCAGCAGAGCACAGCGGTAGGATGCTCGGCGGCCGGCCAGCGGGGGGAAACTTCCCCCATCCTCTCCTTCCAACACTCTCTGTTTAAACTGATGCACACTCCTTACAAACGCTCCCCCACCCCCTGTTAATCGTGGTTATAGTCTGATTACTTCGACTTCAAACAATTTCGATAGTTCCCCCCCCCCCGCCATTACCACACTATGAATGTGTCAGGCATGTATTTATTTATTTGCTAGCAAACTGCTTTGCCTAGTAAAAAGGCTGTAAACTGAAAGGAGAGTATAGAAGTATACTGTCTGTAAATTACCTGTGATCATACAAGATGGCCAGCCTGGAGTGATGGTCCGCTGATCCGTAATATGACCTCACTTATTTTAAAGAGAATATGAAATGGGATAACATTAAAATATATTATAAAAATGGAAGTGTCTTTTTCATATTTTTTCCCTCCCAGCTATATTGTTAGAATGATTTCTGCAGCTTGCAAGAGAGAGGGTAAAAGGAGATGGAAATTATTCTGTAAGTGGAAGGCTGGTCTAAGTCATACTGAATAATCTCAATTTTTGTCAGTAATGTAAAATTTTACTTCAGGCCTTAAGTTCATGCAGCTGACAGAAGGAAAAAAGTCACTATGTACATTCTTCATCAAATTTTGTGAAATGAGCTTCTTAAAAAAAAGGTTTTGAGGAAGGAAAGGGAAAGGGGAAGAGAAAAGGGAAGAAAAGGGATGCAAAGGGACCGAAAGGGAAGGGGAAGGGGGAGGGGAAGGGAGGGAAGGGGAGAGGAGGGGAGGCAAGGTGAGGCGAAGCAAGGAAAGGGGAAAGGAGAACGGGGAAAGGGGAAGAGGGAAGGGGAAGAGGGAAGAGGGAAGAGGGAAGAGGGAAGGGGAAGGGGAAGGGGAAGGGGAAGGGGAGGGGAGGGGAAGGGAAGGGAAGGGAAGGGAAGGGAAGGGAAGGGAAGGGAAGGGAAGGGAAGGGAAGGGAAGGGAAGGGAAGGGAAGGGAAGGGAAGGGAAGGGAAGGGAAGGGAAGGGAAGGGAAGGGAAGGGAAGGGAAGGGAAGGGAAGGGAAGGGAAGGGAAGGGAAGGGAAGGGAAGGGAAGGGAAGGGAAGGGAAGGGAAGGGAAGGGAAGGGAAGGGAAGAATGTTTAGAATAGCAGACAAGGTAGTTATTAAGGTATTTTTATATTGTATTGAATTCTAGACAAGATGAAGGTTTGAATGTGTTCCTCTGCACTTCAATGAAGAAATGAAACACTTGACTAGAATTAGTTTAGACTGAAAAGCATTCATACCCAATATGTACCTTCTCTGAGCTCTCACTTCTAAGGTGAGTTTAACATGAAAATGCCATACTGTTTCTGAAACAAACTTTGATAGAGTTTCTTGACTGACTCAAATAGTAAAATTCTACCATTTTGGAGTGTAGGGATTGGATTTTATCTCTGAATAAAATTAGTTATAAAACTTAGCTATTCATGTTTGTGATGTTTCTCATTAGCTCTTTCCTCCCTCTACCTTTCCATTCCGCCCTTGTTACCTTCTTTTTATGAGTTGTGTATGTTCTTAAATGTCACCTTGTGAGAGTATGCATAATAGTTTGGGTTGCTGCATGTTGTAGCCTTGACATAGTAGAGGTTCTCTCTGCCTTAGTCCAAGGGATTTTTGCATTTAGCATTTGACAGTGTCATGATAAACTATTTCTGTGGCTTGCCTTTGGCCATCCTTCACTGTTTTGTCCCAGGAGACAGAGAAATCTGTGAGTCTTATAGATTTTTTTTTTTGTTATCGAGACTGAGGAGGATGTTCCAAGGTTTTCTGTTTGGACCCTATTTATCAAGTTGATTTCCAATAAAACTAGGAAATAAGCTGCTTAAAATCTGTTGAAAATCTTTTTTTTTTTCCCTTCCATTCTAAATACCTAAGAGATTCATGTCACATTTTGTTCAAATTAAAACAGATCTACCCACATGACAGCAAATAGACATGTTAGAAATAGTTAAATAGGTAAGACAGGAAGACTGGACTGACAAATTTTATTATATTTTAAACAATAAAAATTATACTTTTTTGACCATATCTTTTGACCAAAGTAAACTATGAAAAATTACATCAGATATTATACCATCTTATTTTAATTAAAAAATCTATAGGAAAGATAAAATTCTATACCTACATTGTTGTTTCTCAACTTAGTTTTCATGTTGACAACAGTTATGCAACTATAGATTAGTCCAACCAACAGTTAATTGAATTTGATAAGGTAATTGAAGTGGCTAAATCATAACGGATATAAGAGTCCAGCAGTCATTAAACATTCTTATACATTGTTTCTTTGGGTTGGTTTTTGGTTTGTTTGTTTGTTTTTTTCAGGTATGCAAAACGTAAGGGGAAAATAGAATAATGAGAAAAGCTGCAATCAACACAAGTATGAAAAGAAAAGTTAATTTATGATTGACCTAACTTCTTACCATGGTGAATGTGGAAGGCATAAGTAAAATCTTCTGAATAGCATACAAAGAGCTGACATAAGTTTTTTCTTTCACATTTTTTAAGTAAAATCATGAAGGTTCTTTTCATTGTCATAGCCAGCTTTGAAAATAAAACAATATTTTCTGTCTCTGGTTGCATCACTGAACTGTTATGCTTCTGGAAAAAATACACACACTTCTATCAGACATACTATTGCTGCCCTATGTAGGGCTGAAACACCTCAGTGAAAGTCACACAGCATTCAATAAGTTGCCCCTTGTGCATTGATCATGCTTCTTCTATTCTAAGTGGAGAAAGCTAGAAGGCAGACTATCAATCTGCTCTAGAGAAAGCATCACTTTCTGATCACAAGGCCATCTAGCCTATCTCCCAAGGGACCTCAAAGCTCACTCATTCTAATTTTCTACTGATTAAAAAATGAGATTCATTTGTACTTTCCTATCCACATGTTCGGCAATCTCCAATAATTCTTTCACTTTTGTCTCTGTTAAGTCCATTTCTGTAACTTTTTGTATTTGCAAGGGGATGGTTACAATTTTGAGAGAGTGTCTCTAAATGATCTAAGAGGAGGCAGTTTTTTTCAGCTCAATAAACATAAATGAACATTAGAATTATGAGAATGCATAAAATTTGGACAGGAGAAAATTATTTTTAAACAGTTAGCCTGGTCAAAGTCTCTCAATATTATTTAAAGAGATAACATAAAAAAATGCTACAATTTATAATATAGACCACAGGCTCATGGCGTAGCTTTTATAGATTTATATTTGCTTAGTTTCCATGCAACACTTTACACAAGACTAGCAAACTCTGTTCTACAGTTTTTAAAAATACTTTGAGCTCTATCTGATGCCTGTTGTTAACTCTCTTCCAATTTCAGTATCAGCTAATTATATGTAATAAGATACAAAAGAGAATGTAAATTTTTGATTGAAATTTATTGATTTTTGAATTTTCTGGATTAATCCCTATATTCTGATAAATTGGTAACACCATTTTGTAAAGCCTTTTCTAAATTTTTCTGTTTATTTATTTTAGAACATATTTTTGTAAAAGTCAAAGGTAGGTGAAAAGGAAAGTTGGTTTCAATTACCTAAAGAAGAAGGTATAAAGCCATTACCCTGACCATCAGGGTTAAGAAGCAGAGGCTACATGATTACACATCCATATATACTCAGATATATATGAGCAAATCTTTGCATGCTGCTGCACCAGAAGGTCCCATTTTCAGAGGCTATTACTAGAGGGCAGAAAAACTTGTCACCGTGGTACAGACTAGTTACCTGAAAGCAAAGAAAAAAAAACCAGAACAGGCAGAATGACTGGATAGGTGGTATCTGGTTTGAATCCTAATAAATTGTTAGTAAGTGTTCAGGTCTTTGAGAGGATTTTGAGGCAGAGAAAATGTCTTGTGAAACCATTTCTCTTGTTCTTCAGCAGTGCAAAGCACTGGACGTCAGAGACTGATGGACTGAAGGGGACGGGAAGGTTGTCACAGCAGTCAACAACTCTTCAACTGTTTCAAAATGTAGGGCACCAGATTAATTTTGTTCAGACCTCAAGCTCTTTCTTACGATCTAGTAAAAGAGAGCTTATGTCATTTCAATAATCTCTTTATGAACAAGAAGGCATTGCCTTCTACATTTAAGGGAAATGTTGTCAGAAGGAACAAGGATCTCACTAGATCTGCTGAACCAGTGAAAGATTCAACACCCATCCAGGTAACTATGGCCTGCTGGCAGAGAAAGATAAGGGTTGTGTGCTATGAGATAATAGAAATACATTGCTGAAAGGTGTAAGGTTACTTACTAACAGATGCCATGAAGAGTATTTATTGGTTGGTGCTAGCAGATTTTTTTCTTAATTTCATTCATACTATCTATAGCAGAACTGGGAAAGATTCTAAATTTTTTTCCCTTATGGGATGCTGAGGGAACCTTCTGGAGAGAAAACCCACCTGCAGAATTGCACCAGGATTACAAATTTAGAGTGAATTTGATTGAGCTCGGAGCCATTGCTTGGAAATTCCACTCCTCTAGAGGTATTCTTGTGGTTTCCATTTTGCAGTCTTTGCTATTCTCAAGGGCTTGAACAGTCCCTGAGGTATGACCTATATCACCTTTATATATACCATATTAATTCAGCCTCTGAAAGAATATTGAATATTTTGCATAAAAACCCCCAGGTATATGCAAAGATAGCAGCACATGGGAAGTTCTTATTTTGGATCATATTTATATATTTAATTGTGTTACAGAATTAATAGAAAAGTAATTGTGTTCTTCTTCCTCTTTGCTTTCCACTCAAACACACCCTTACTCAATTCTTGATGAGTTTTCTATTCAGTTAATTCTCCTTACTTGGTGGTGACAAATTTCATTTGCAATCAACTGTGAGATTATTTAGTTAAACATACCATACTTAAAATGTCCTAGGTGGAGTACTTATGAAGAAGAGTGAAGAATGTACCTCCAGGATAAACTGAACGTTTTACTTGCATCATAAAATGACCTTCTTTTCTGTACCTCAGGCAAAAAGAATGCTAGGAAGTTAAGCTATTCTTTTTGGTAGGGTTAGAGAAGACAGTGAAATCCTCCCTGAAGAGAATGAAGCAGCTTGACTGTGTAATAGTTTATTGGTGAATTTTAGTATATTCAAACACAGTGAGTTAAGGAGAGGAGAGTTTTCAGGATTTGGCTCATTCATTTTTAATATTGAAGCATAGGTATGTTTTTCACTGTTTGTTCATCATAGAGATTTATACAGGCTCAGAGAAGCTGGGTTTTCACTACAGGTACATCTTTGGAGTTCTGTGCATTTGCTGAACACAATTTGTCTCAACCAATATTGAACAAAATAAGCTAATTATATACTTCTATTGACATTTTTTTTTTTTGCATTTCTCTGGTCTCTGGCTCATTGTCGGCTATTGAACACTGTTATGTCCAGTCTTAGAATTCTCTTAATTTTCAGCTTATTGCTAGACTTAATGTGGGGAACATCAAGAACAAGGGAGGATGAGCTGGAAGTCAAGGGTGACCCCAGAAAGAGGCAGTGCTCACAGCCAGTCCTGCAGAAGTGAGGTAGAAAGGTGCTTGGGACAGGGTCCATTAACAGTTCCAGACACATCAGGGTGGAAAGGTAGGCTCATGTGTCACTCAGGACTGGAGACGGGTCTGGAATGAAGGCTATTATGTGTGTCCAAGGTCCATCCAGAAGACAGGACTCGAGACCTGCACACCTCCAGCAGTGACCAGATTAGGTCTAGGTGCCAACCCCAAACTGACATGGAACCCCTGCACCAGCGTAGAAGGTGTGGGGGGAGCTCCCATGGGAGGATGGACCCAGTCAGGGCCTATGGGTGTCCCCAGGACTCTGACATTTATGACACTAACCACCAGTAACTGCACACTTCACTTACTAAGAACATCTAATATTTGATTAATACATAACATCAGCTCTCTGAAGGGCTATATCATAAGCTCACAAAGAAGCTCCAGTTCTTTCTTCAGACAGTAGATAATTTTACCAATCCATACTGGATCATCTATTGCATTATGTATTTGAAAGATAGAGTGTTTCATCTACATGTGAGAAAGTTTCAAGCTCATTGAAGGTGATATCAGTGCTTCTCCTTTCATAGTTGTTCTCAATGCTATATATGAGATTGAACAGTTTCACAGAGGAGATGCACTATTACCATTATAAACAATTGGTTTATAATTTTCCTTATAATTGTCGATAATTTGACAGAGATATTTCTACAGTTAGGTGATTGCTTGAGACATGCAGACTTTTGCAGTCACCTAAACTGAGGTGGTTTAAGCAATTATTGATCAAAGTTTTTTCTGTGCTCCTGCAGGTACTTTTTGTGCAGAAGTTATTACTGAGATGTATTCTTGAACCTCTGCAGATGACAGTAAAATCTGTACTAACACTGACCAGGGTCAATTTCCAGCTTTCTTTTTTATGCTTGGCTGTAAACTGCTAACTATCAGGAGTCACTGTTAGTCTAAGAAAGCTCTTCCTGTTGAGGGAAAATGAGGAAAGAGATGAGTGGAAAACTAGGAGAGATAATAAATTTAACCAGCTCTGCTTGATCTTCCACTGCAAATGAGTAACTAATCAAAGCTGTAATTTAATGTAAAAAACAAAACAAAGAAAAAAAACCCCAAAACAAAACAAAAAAACCCCAATAAACAAAAAACAAACCAAAATGAAAAACCCATCCCTTTTACTTTCAAGAACCCTCAAACTAGAAAAAATAATTTAAAAAAGCCAACAAACCCACCAACTAACCAATACATTGTTTATTTGTAAATAAACAAGATAATTATTGGAAAAAATAAATTCTTAGTCAATATCAGGTTAGATTTCCACATCATGTTGTAGATTGCCATTATACTTTCCACTAGAAATGCAGATTTTGAATCTCATGATTTTTAGTTTTGTGACTGAGAGAAAATTGGAACCAACACTTTGTTTTATCTCACTTCTTGTTACTTCTAAGGTTGCATTTATTTGCTTTGGATTGTTTGTTTTGATTCTGCCCCCACCCTTTTTTTTTTCTTTCTTTCCATATTCTAAAATGTCTAGAAATGCTGTATCATATTTGTGCCATGTGATATATGAGATAAGGACTGCATCACAGTCAGTAGCTGTGAGCTCTTCACTGCCCGTATCCTCAGGACGCGGTCTACTGCCACTTACCTTATCCTCTGACTGAATTATTTGACTTAGCTAGGCTTATTCTAGATTTGCAGGGGATAAGATCAAATTTATTATCTACTAGGCAATCTGTTCTTGGAGACATGGGAGTAGATCCTTTGGGTATATCTCTTCTGTAGTTGTACTAAAAGAAAGAGCATGAAATTGCTTCCTATATCACAAATCTGGAATTCTATACTTGGAGATGGACAAAAAATGTCTCTTGCTATTGCGGAGCAAACTCTATTGAGTCAGCCGAGTCAGATCACACTTACTGCACAACTTTTGATGCCATGAATCAAAGAACTGGTGTAGCTGTGCCAACACCCTGCTACTTCTGGCCATGACATTGTTTGACACTTTAGAGAAATGTGCAAAAAATCCATAAACCACCTGGCCAATTGTTCAAGTTACATATCTTGATTAAAAAAGTTATGGATGAAGAAGCAGAAGTCAGGGAAACTGATGATCTTTTTGTAGTCGAGTGCTCAGTTAGATGCCTTCTATTTAACAGTATATGAAAAAGCTCCCTTTTGTTTCTCACTATTTTTCTAAATTATCATATTTCATGAAGCATGTACATACTAATCCACAGACACATACAGTTGGACTACTAAGACTCATTAATTGCATTGATTTGTCTTTTTCTTTCTTTTTCTTATCAGTCATTAATGATGCACAATGACTTGTCTCCCCTTTTTTTCATTTGTTTTCATCTATGTTCCTCATATTTTACCTCGAACAAAGAGTAGTCTTGTGCCATGAAGGCTCATCAAAGTCATAATTACATTTCATTTCTCTACATTGAACTGTCTGTCATCCATCAGCATTTTGAATGCTCTATATGTCTTTCTGCACTTGTCTGCATTTTTATTCATGATTTGCTCTTCCTAGATCATCCATTACTGCTTGCTAACTGCTTTCGGCTTTTAATTTTTTTTAAACACATTTAGCAAGTGTTTATACTCAACACTAGTGTTTATCTATAAGACCAAAGTGCCAGAGCAAGGCAGGATAAATATCAGTATTCAGGATCTGTTATACCCCACAGTTGCTTACAGACTTTTTCCTAGTCTATTTTATATGCTCTGGACATTGTCCTTGACATAGCCTAAAACTCAAAAGCATTCCAAATCCTTTGTTGTAAATAATTTCTTCTGTGATGTAAAATTATCAGTCATTAGCTGATAATGACTAGATTGGTGGCCGGAAGTGGGTAAGTACCGTTGCTGATGATTTTTGTTTCTTCTTGGATTTATTACGCATCATGTTTTATTTTTATTTAATTAAAATAGTCCCTTTTTTTTTTCTTATCATGCAACTGCTTATGCATATCTCTGAGATCTTTTTCCTCCTAGGTACTTGTTTCATCATTCATTACATCTTATTTTGAAAGACCTGGCAGAGCTGGGTTCCAGAGGGTGCTTTGTAAATTAGATGAAGAACCCAAATTTTGGAGGGCTGCTTTGAAAGAAATAAATGTCAAAACATTAATTACAGGTTGTACAGATACTGTATTCCTTATCTGTAAAATGGGACAAAGGAGCATGCTTTCCTTCACAAGGAAATCCTTCTCATGAGCAGGGTAAGGCTACGAGACAGAAGATTCCTGTAGAAGGATAAAATGGTACACACTTTGTGGTTCAGATTCTTAACTGGTGTACATCGGTATAAGCATGGTGCTAATAAAGCCAAGGTTATAGGTTTAATGCCTGTATGGGTCATTCACTTAAGGTTTGGACGTGGTGATCCCCGTGGGTCCCTTCTTACTCAAAATATTCTGTGAACTCTCTGAGCTTAAATGGAATCAATGAAATTATAGCAGTTTATATAAAAGGAAACCATATATATATGGTCTTGTTTATTTGTTTATGCATTTAGCAGAGATTCAGGCAGATCTAACTGTAGTATCATTACATAGTGCAGGCTGGTTTCAGAGGCCTAGGAACTTTATTTACTTGAGCTCAGGTGAAAAACGCTCTATTTAGTGCTCAGTATTCTTTAGACTAGTAATAGTATCAAGCCACAAGAAATCTGCTAAGACTCAGTTTACTTTCATATCTGTGTAATTGATTTTCATACTTTCACTAAAACTGAAATTTGTGGTAGTGTATGCAAGCTATTAAATAGCATTAAGTAGAGCAGAAGCCAAGTCAAAAGAGAAAAATACTTCACCAGCCTTCTTAACTTTTTATATACTTTTGATTGCAATTAATTTTGTAAATACTAGAAATGTTTTATATTTGTATAGACTCTGTACCATGAAATTAGGCAAATCAATTTTCAACAGGTGTTATATTTTTAAAGTAGCAATACAATCATGTAAGGGATCTATGAAACATTGCTAGAGTATGCCTAATTTGATTTTAAAATATTTTTAATATGATAGTAAGTTTTAACTGAGAATAAAAATATATAGCTTGAAAATATAATCAGACAATCCATCATGATGGTTAATTATCTTCAAAGCCAATTATGCATTTGAGTTTGTCTATCTTGAATTTTCAGCTATTGAACCCTACTACAGATTATATATTATTTTCTTCATGTGGCTACTTGATCAAATGACTTATGAACCTTCTCATCACAAACAAAATGGATTCATCTCCTTAACTCCCTTAAGTAACAAAATATTTTTTTTCTCTTTTCCACTCTTTTGTTGGTTACCAGTTCCTTGTCAACTACAGCATCACCCACCTACACATCCCAGCTGCCACTCTCTCATTTTCCATCCAAAACAGCAGAATACATCACCTGTTATCAATACTGCCACTCATTCTCAAGAAACAATCAAGAAATAGGTACTTAGCCAAGACTCCTGTCACCTATCCATGTTTGCAAGATTGAAGAATTCTAGTTCTGGTCTATTTCTTGATCCTCATCAGCATAAAACATAACATGGCTCTGGAGAAACTTCTGACCTTCCACTAGAAGTAGATAGTCACACAATCTGAATGGAACAAGTTTGTAGTTTTGCCTAGGCAGCTGGTGAAAAACTGATTTCCTACTGCTGCAGCCAGAAGAAATCCATTTTCCTGGCCCTCAGAGCTACAGACAAGTCTTTACCTCTGACTTCCCATGTTCTCTGCATCTCTGGTGTTCTGTGGAAAATTCTGTCACTTTTTTGTCCAACCATTTTATAGCTTGCTTGTTCCTGCCATATAATTTGTCATGCTAAAAGCTATAGCACACTTAGACCTATTGACTGATTCTTCTTTGCTGCCATTTAATCCCCTTTGCTAGCCTATACCTCCTTTCTGCCAATGGATTGGCTGCTCCACTGCTGCCACTTGTGTAATTGAGGTTGTTATTTTATTTATCTATGCTGAAGTATGTTGTGGATTAATTATTTCTTAGTATTAGTTCTTAACTTTGACTTATTTATTGCTTCAAAGGACCTAACTCTTCTCATGCTGCCTGATTTTCTCATCTTGTTCTCCGTTTCCCTCCTGCTTTCCCCTGCCCTTTCATTTCTTAACTTCCCCTTATCTTAGCACAGAATTTCAAGCCCTAAATCACAAAGTGGAATGTAATAAGCATGAGTGGCTTTGCTGTTATAACTTACAAAAGAAAATGAAAAAGGGTCAGGGAAAATGCCCCCATTAATCTCTCCTCTTATAAAGCCACTTTTTATAAAGCCACTTTTGCCCCTGCAGGACAGAGAGCAAAAGCTGCCAACTTCCAACTTCACCCCAACCTACCCATTGGTAAAGAAAATATGAAGTGGAAGATAAAATGAAATACCTTATAGAAATCTTCTAGATATGACATATTCATGTTTGTTTGTTTGTTTGATTTTCCCTGCTCACAAACTGTATCTTCTTTTAAAATTTTCTCCTCCTGTGTTACCACTGGGGTTTTGTTCTATCGAAACACAGCACACGGTATACCAGGGGCGACATCAGTTTTCAGTCGCAGTTCTGCTTAGTAATGGAAGGTGAAAGAAAAAACTCTGTTCCAGTTTGTATATCTGACAGCATCATTTAGAGCTATTGTGTGCTTGACTGGTTATTGCTTCAGCCTCTCCACCTGACTGCAGTAGTTTTTGGCCCTCCTACTCCTGCCATAGTACTGCCAGGTAAATTTATGAGAGGAACTGGCCTGAGACAGCTGTAAGCTAAGGAGGTATGGAAGCAGAGGCATTGGGACCTTGTGGCACAATTCGTGATCAAGAAGAGGGTCTACCACTCTATGGAACTGCCACCAAGATTCTTCTTCATGAGTTAAATTGAGGTGAAAGAATTTTTAACTGGAATGGGTCCAGCAGTGTTTTAGGCCACATATCTTAAATCCTTCCCTATCTTCTGGTATATGCTATCTCTGAAACTCAATAGATACCTTCTGGTCATCCACCAGAGCACAAAACCATTTTGGAAATAAAGAAGGCTGTGAGTTATTTTACATTTTGGGAATGCAGTGGCCATATTTTGGTCGTGTGTTGAGGAAGTATTATGAAGTCCCTCTGAAGTTAATCAACTCCCACTGCTTTAATCCAAATAATTCTTCTACCTTATATTGTATTTTCTGCATTTCTGTGACCCCTCACTTATCATCAGCTCCTTTCTCCAGAGTGAAAGAGTGACAAGATGACTCATGGCACCATACTTAATTTGAAAGCTTTAGCAAAAAGAATCCTCTAAAGAAAAAGCTGCAGGGAATACTTTAATTTACACTATTTGTGCAACCTTCAGTGGAAGTGTGAGAGGAAGGCTGAAAGGAAAATAAAAGTTATGAAAACTGAAACGTGTGAGGTAGGGGTGAAGGAAAGTTTTGGAAGCAGTGGGTATCTGAATGCTGTTTCATACTAATCTAGATTTGGTGTATTGTTAACCAGCAGCCTGCCATTTCTTTATTTTTTATTTTCATTTGGATGTATTTCTCAAACCATGAAACAACAGGGCAAACCATTATTATTTCAGTGTCGAATGCAAATTAAGGCTATTTGCTTTATTACCTTTTGCAATGCAATATTTCATAAAAATAATTTTTCTTCAGTTCTTTCTAACATAGGCAGGGATCTTCATATATAGTCTATAGTGTACAAATGCTTGTATACACAAATAAATATATTTGCATAGCCAGGTATTTTCCTGAGCTGATACAATCTTTAAGCAAAATTCAACTTTTATACAACTTGTCTATCCGTATTATCCTAGTATGTTTAGATTAAGCAAGTCTGCAGCTTTCTAATTGTCATGATTTAACCCTAGCTGCCAACTAAGCAAAAAAGGCACACTAAGAAAAGGTCAGACACGCTCCCATCCTACCCTGCACAGCTCGTACATCTGGGATATGATTTTGGAAGTGCTAAGACAAAAGATCACTTCCTGACATGTGTCCTACTCCAGATGAACATGTCGGCACAGTCTTTTCCATTGCTTAGCTGGTGTTAGTGCTCTGTAAAGGGATCCTCTCACCACAGGACTGTCTCTTGCTGAGGTTATTGGAAATTGTCAAATTATATGACAGCCTTTTACAAATCCCAAAGCTGTCTGGACAGTGTTCTAAGAGCAATGCCCTTTTTAAGCCAAAGTGAATCACAGAGTATCTACTGTGGATGTCTTACTCAGTGGTTAATCATTAAATGTTGAGTGGAGAAGGAGTCTCTAGGTATTATCAGGATGGAAATTCCCCCTCTCCTATCTTCTCAGAAGACAATGATTAGCTGAAGGTAAACCCTCATGGACTCCATTCTTTCAAAAGACTCCATACAAATCACAAGTCATCATGGTTGGCAGTAGATGTCTTGCTGTGCTGAAACCCCCAAAACTTCAAGTTTTCTTGAAGGCCCTGAACTCTCAAGTCATAAAAATGACATCAGTCTGATTGCCTGCTTGCTTTTCCTGTGTTTTGTTTCTGACTTAAGAGCAGTAGCTATTTTCAGAGCGATTGGGGATATCATCTCTTATAAGTTAGAAAAGGCTCACATAAATGATGTTGCAAAGGTTTGATATTTTCTCAGGGATAGTCCTTCACCCTTTCGTTCTGAATTTCTTTTAACGAGGCTGTTGTTCTCACTGATGTAATCCTTAGTTTCAGTTATACCTGCTGCAAAGCAGATAGCAGATGTTCTGCATCCTCCACATCTCAGAAAAGGGCTTACATTGGTAGCAACTGCATTAGTTTTAGATCTCATAAAACATGCATATGGGTGCAGTATGCCAGTATTTTTGGCACTGGTAAGCAAAAAGTTGAACGATGAACAAGTTGCTGCAGTGATATCAGCAGATACAGTGATTAATTGTGTACCTACTGGAAGTTTGTGCACACTTCTGGAGGTTTGCAGCAATCTCCAGGTTTACCATTGCTTTCCATAGGTATACTGGACTTGTAGCTGAAAAGTAAACAGAGTTCAAAAAACTGTAAAATATACAATATGAGCAAATAGAAGAACATCATTACATGACTGGATATGTATTTACACAATGTAGAATAATGGTTTATTGGATGAATAAAATGCATTTCTTAAAGCATTCCAATAATACTTTCATAGTATTAAGGGGGAAATAGGCTAATTACTATTAAGGATGTTTGAATGAGTTTCTTGCGTATGTTTACCTGGTAGACTCATGTTGCTTGATACGAATTTTCAGCAATTACTACCTAACCTCTGAAATAATCCCCTCCTTCATTCTAATGGAAAAGAAATAGGCTGAAAAGTCATAAGCAAGGCTTTACCTTAATTTCATTTGCTTGCTTATTAAGATAACTCACACTTAAAAAACCCAAATGCGACAAAACCAAAGGGAAAGAGGTACATTTAATATAAATTCAGTAAACCAGATCTCTGAGATCAGAGATCACAAATATTTATGAAATATGTTTCTGATGGACAAAGATATTACAAAATTCATGGCCACTAGGTACAGCTTGGCTGGCACAAAAGCTTTTGACATAGTCATTCCAAAATGTGCTGAATAGTTTGTTTTCCTTGGTGGAAATTAGCATGAAAGAGGAAGAGTAGATTTTATTCAGAATGATGTGTATTAACTCTAGTAGTACCTTGAACAAGTGATATAGACATTCAGAACAAAATCCTTGACAACTCGACACTTGGGATAATTCTTCTCTTCCAGAGGTTTTCTTTTCTCTGTTACTACAGTACTTCTTCCCTCTAGTTCAACATATTGATGAATATAGGTTCAATTCATTGTCAGATGAAGTTGTTCAGGGCTTTATGCTGTCAGAACGTGAAAACTTCCAAGGATGCAGACTGTACTCTTGGCAACCTGTTTAATCTCGACTGCATTTGTTGGAAGAAAGTTTTTCCCTATATTGTGAGAATCACTCTTCTTTCAGTTTATGCTTTACTGTGAAGAGGTTGGTTCTGTCTTCTCAACATCCTCCATGCAGGTGTTACAGCACCCTGAGACCACCTTTTTCTCCAGGCTGAACAAGACCTGGTCCCTCAACCTCTCTTTCCAGGACAAGGGGTCCAGTCCCCAATCACATTGGTCCCCTCTGCAGACTCAGTCCTCTCCATCCCTACAGTGTATAGGGGTGGAATTAGGAAGGCTAAGGCATGGATTGAATGGGATTTGACAAGGGATGTGAGGAATAACAAGAAGATTCTATAAATATATAGGTAAGACAAGAAAACCCAAGAAGAATGTACCCCCCCGATAAATGAGAAGGAGAACTGGAGACAACAGATACGGAGAAGGCTGAGGTACTCAACGAGTTCTTCTCCTCAGTCTTCACTGGCAGTCAGCCCTCCTATGTCTCTCAAGTCTCTGAACTTCTAGATGAAGGCCTGGGAGGGAAGTGCCTCCCACTGTAAGTGAAAAACAGGTTTGAGACCACCTGATGAAGCTGAATAACCACAAGTCTATGGGGCCTGATGAGATCCATCCTGATGTCTTCTGGGAATTGGCTGATATAGTTGCCAAGCCACTCTCCATGATATTAGAAAAGTCAGGGTGGTAGTGTGAAGCCTGTGGTGACCGGAAAAAGAGAACTATCACTCTTATTTTAAAAACTGTAGGAAAGAAGACCCAGGGAACTACGAATTGGGGAGCCTCACCTCTGTGCCTGAGAGGCTGGCAATGAGTGGTGTCCCTCAGGGCTCATCTTGGGACTGATACTTTTTAATATATTTATCAATAACACAGACAATGAGATTGAGTGCACCCTCAGCAAGTTTGTAGATAACAAGAAGCTGAGTGGTGTGATTGACACAAAAGGATATGATGCCAGTCAGGGGCACCTGGACAAAACTTGAGATGTGGGCAAACAAGAACCTAGACGTACAAGTGCAAGGTGCTGCACCTGGACCAAGGCAATCCCAGACATGAGTACAGACTGGGAGAAGAAGTCATGGAGAGTAGCCCTGAGGAGAAGGACTTGGAATTTCTGTGGACATGAGCCAACAATGTATGTTCGCAGCCCAGAAAGCCAACAATATCCTGGGCTGCATCAAAAGAGGTGTGGCCAGCAGGTTGAGGGAGGTGATTGTCCTCCTCTACTCTGCTCTCTTAAGACCCCACCTGGAGTACTGCGTCCAGCTCTGGGATCCTCAGTGCTAAAAAGACTTGGACCTGGTGAAGCAGGTCCAGAGGAGGACCACTAAGATGATCAGAGGACTGGAGCACCTCTCCTATGAAGAGAGGATGAGATAGCTGGAGTTGTTCTCCCTGGAGAAGTCTCCTGGGGAGACCTCTTTAGCTTTAGATACTTAGAGGGTGCTTGTGAAATAGAGGGGATAGTTACAGGGGCAAATAGTTTAAACAAAAAGAAGAGATTTAGGTTAGATGTTTGGAATAAATTCTTTACTGTGAGGGTGGATGCCCCATCCTTGGCAGTGTTCATCACTGGATGTGGCCCTGAATAATCTGATTTAGTGTATGGCATCCCTGCTTACAGCAGCAGGGCTTGGAACTAGACGATATCTAGTCTGTGATTCTGTGAGTCACCATTCTGTGATTCTATGATTTGATGATTCTATCATTCTTCAATGTCTTTACTGTGTGGAGTAGGCTAAAACCGGACAAAGTAGTTTTATAGTGTTCTAAAGAGTGGAATGTAAATAGGAATAAACAATTCTCTTGATTTCTTGAATGTGTTCTCCTCTTATTCCTACAGATCAGGATGCAGTTGGCCCTTGCTGTTGCAGGTACAGAGTGATGACTCCTACTCAGCTTGTTGGCCACTACAACCTCCATGAACTTTTCAGCAAAATTACCTGAAACCAATACATTCCCAGCCTGTAACACTGCAAGAGGTTCTATTTCCCATGTGCAGGACTTTACATTTTCTTTGCTGAATTTGATAAGGCTCCTGTTGGCCTCATTCTTTCAGCAGGTCTGCATCCCTCCACCCTCAACCGTATCAACTGTTCGCCCCCCTCCTTGGTGTCACCTGCAAACTTGAAGAAAGGGCACTTCATCACCTCCTTCAGGTTATTGTTAGAGGCACTACAAGACAGATACATATGCAACATTTGTGTTTCAAGAATGCAGTTGATTCATTGGGTCTTTCTGGTTCTGACACTCACAAAGTCTCTCCCCTAACTGTTCTTAACTGGCTGGCTGAAGTGATTTGAACTAAAGGTAAATTGATGGGCTGTCTTTTTTTTACTGAAAATGTTGCCTGTATGAAGACCAAAAGATTTTGTCATTCATAACACTGGGCAGTCTTTCAACAAAGGGATTTCAAGAAAATCTTTGGTTCAGCAAATGCACAAAAGTGAGTCTTTTGATTTCATAGCTAGCAGGGTGGCACTGGCAGGGCGAACTTGGCATATAATTATTATTAATATATGAATTATATTAAAACTGAAATAAAAGGTCTTTGTGAGGAAATATGTGCTCTAAAATGTTAGTACTGTATTCTACAGATTGTCATTATTTTGAAGCCCTAAAATAAATAAATGTTTCCAGAAGTAAACACAGGCTATTCAGATGCCAAATTCTTTTGCTTTTGTAAGTGCCCCTTTGAATGCATTGAATCCTGAATTTAGCACTTGGCATCTAATTAACTTGTTATCAGGGAGGAAGTCGCAGAGGAATGCAATTCCCCATTCTTATAAGTACCAGAATCTGTTTTTAAAACTGTGGAGGCAGAGAACTAATAATAACAGCTTTCTTGGCTTAAATACTATTTCCCTTTCAGCTCCACACTGTACCTTAAAGAAACTCTCCCCCTAGCTCAGGGGAAAAAAAGGCAACAAAAACCACACTCCCAAAACCCTCCTTAACAAGATATAACCCTCAGGAATTTTTTCCCATTAGTAAAGTAAGTAACATTATTTTTTTATTCTGCTTTGAGAAACCTCATTCACAGTACATTTTTAAGTTAATGGAGATAATATTCTGGGGAAGATGAACCAAGGAATTTGCATATTTTCTATAACTAGACTTCCAAGAGACCAATTAATTTCAACTGGAATGATGGAGGGACAGTTCTGTTATTCACCTTTTCAAAGTGCAGAACAGGCCTGGCTTTTACTGAGTAGGCTCATCAAATTTACATCACCATGTAATTAAATGTTTGTAGCAATAATTGACCTCAGGAGTAAGTAATTTGGTAATAAATAGATTCCACTCTTTCTAAATACCATTTTAGTGACTCTGAGATGCTATTCATAGCCCTGCAGCTTTGTCACAAATTTCATTACCAATTTGCTTAAATGCATATTGCATTGTAGAACTGACAGTAAATCAGAATGAAGTTTAACAATAGAGATTTCAGAGCATGGGCCAAACCAGAAAATAATATACGTTACTCTGAAACTTTTTCTTTCAGGGGTAGATCAGAATTGAGAAAGTTAAAAAAAAACCAGAAAAAAACAACTCAAAATCTGATTTATTTAGTGTCTTCATGTTTTCCTGTTTTTGTTACTTGCTTAGATAATTGCTTAAAGACTTTAGTGCATGTCTCAATTTGAGTTCAGTAAGGTTTCAAGTAAAAATTCAGGACCTTTTTATTAGTTTTGATTAAATACAGTGATAACCTCAAAAAACCAAAATGGACATATATTTTGTGTCCTCCCTCCTCCAAACTATCGATTTATTACTCTGCTTTTGTTTAAAACCTATGAGCTAAGTTCAGAGGTGACACTTAAAATGTGTAATTTAGAGTCCTTTATACCCAGTTAGACTCCTTAAGGCCTACTTACATTTGCTTACTAGAGTATAAGTCAGTGAAATGGAGTGTAAACTGATGTGATTTACATGTGGAGGAGCTGGCAGAGTGAGAAGGTATTACCTATAGAAGGGAATAGACTTTGTATGAGCATTTTCTAATTTTCAGCTGGTTTTCTTGCTACTCCTCTGTACCCCTGAGTAAAGACTTTTGCATTTGACTGTTTAAGCTGCTGTGCATTCAGGAGACTTTCTGGGCCAAAGGCACTGATGAAACATAAGAAGTGTGATAAAAGTTGTGTGCTGAGAGGTGAGTATAGGGTTTATAAATAAGTAACTAAAGACTCTGGTTCACATTCCTCTTTGTAGTTAGCTACAAACCCAGCAATTTTGTAGTTGCTTGTAATAAATGAAAATTTCTCATCTATGGTGTTTGCTCTTCTTTCTATCGGTAAGATTTTTACATCCAGTGCATGTGCATGTTGCGCCCCAATGCCTTGTTTGACAAGCTGGCAGGTAAGAGGAAAGCTCCACCATGCTTTCTGTGGGATAAGAACATGCACCTGGCAGCTACCAGGTTGCTGTAATTTCACACTCTTACCCTGCGGTAAGTTGCTCTTTTGCCAAGTGAGCTATGTAAAACCTTGCCAGCTCCCAGAATTGTACCACTTGAAACATGTCTGTTGAAACACTACCAGCACAGAGGCAATTCCTGCAGGATAAAGAACCATAAATCTACTGATCTCAGTTTCTATTGCCTTATAAAACTCTCTTGATAATACAAAAAATTAATAATTAAAGAAAAATACTGACCAAAATACATACCCTAAGATCATGGTTATAACATAAGCAAAACTCAAGTTTAAAACAAATCGGAAGCATAAGGAACATATACAGGGAGTAAAGGAAGAGGAGTAATGGAGATATAAGCTAGCCTAGTTAAGACCCTGGGAAGCCTTTAGAGTGGGCTCCTCTGGTAAGTTTTGTGACATATGTCAGATAAAGCGTGAAAAAAACAAAGCAAACAAAAATCTATTCAGCTTTTGCTATGCTGGCAAAAACAGATGCAATTGTTCTGGCCAAGAAATATTTCAGCAAGAGTCATTTATGTTGCTAAAAGAACTAACATTGGTTTTTCTTTTTTTCCTTCTTTCATTTTTTCTTTATACTTTTTTGTTTTTTTCTTTTTCCATTTTTTTTATTCCACATTTTGATAAAAAGCCTTTATCAATTCATTGTAGTGATGTACTTATATATTTTATTACACAAGATGATAAAGGTATTCATATAAGAATGGTCTATATATAAGATTTTGCTAAGTATGCTAGTATGATATACAGGTACAGTTAAATTTTATATGCAGGAAGAGTTATGTGAACTATAATTTTATGTACAATGTGGGGTTTTTTTAATTAATTTTTATTTTTCCCACAACTAAACTGTAAATAGGTAGCTAACCACAATAAGAAAACATACTCTGGAATTAAATTGCTGTATCAGTTTGCATTCAAATCCCTATTTTGCAGTGCAGCCAAAAGCTTTTTTGGTGCAGGACTGAATACAACTAATGCTTTCTGAAACTGTAGTCAAGACAACGCAAGTGGCTTTTTGTTACGTATTAGGATGATCATATGTTTCAATATTAATGTACTTTCTATACAACTAACTTCATCTTGATTAGAATTTTGAAGGTGCTTTCATCTTTTTTTCATTTGTTTCTAAATGAAATCTTATAATCACCCTTGAATTTGTGTGTACACATTTCCCTGGTAGTAATATTTATTTTAAAATTATGTAAGTTAGTGTCACCACCTCATCTATGAAGTCCTTCCTTCAATAATAAAGGCATGAAGCCATCAAAAAATTTACCTAATTGGTGTTCACAGTTATGGTCCATTTTCATCTCATTGTTAAACTGTACCCCACAGATAAACAAACATTGACCTTGCAAATAAAAAATATTTCATCCTACCTACTTCTATTTCAAAATAGTAAGCATTATATTTTAAAACAAAAATGTTTTAAAAGAAAAAATAAAATTGAGACTAAATACAGCACTAAGTCTGATATTAAAAATAAAAAGAGGAGTTTGGGACATCCCGTAACTTAAGAGAAAATATGGGT
Source organism: Manacus candei (assembly GCF_025592945.1). Lineage (NCBI taxonomy): Eukaryota > Metazoa > Chordata > Aves > Passeriformes > Pipridae > Manacus > Manacus candei. Next base: position 6,304,363 of record NW_026138115.1, read on the forward strand.
TTATTATGTTACTCTTTCTTAAAAAAGAAATATGAAGTACAAGGAACTAAATCTAGAAGAAAGAGAAAATATGCAAGCTAGCTTACACAGAATATCCCCAAAGAGGATAACGAATATGAGGTCACTTGGACTAACTGCTGATGTTCATGTGAACAAATCTTTATTTTAAGGGAAACTGACTCAGCAAAAAAATCCCCAAATTATAGCAATTTTCTATGAACCAACAAGGCATTAGGAAGAGTTTGTATGTGTAGATGCAGCTAAAGGAACCAGTACTCTATCTCTGCAGGGGCTCTTTCACTGGCTGTGATCAGCAGGACCTCTTGGGACAGGGTGAGACTGGGGCAGCCGCGGGGTAGCCCTGGCTGACCTGGAAATCATCATAGCACAGTCAAATACATGGAAGTGTTGATTTACCAGGGCCACTGTGACATTTCAAAAGTGTGGCTGTGCTTTTGGAATTAACTAAAGGGAATATAATTATCCATGATATTTATGTGTCTCCAGTTACTGTACTATTTTGGTGTCAGCTGTAGAGCTAGGATAATGGCAGTAGCCCAAGGAGATTCTTCTCTTGTCATGGTTCTGCTGAGTATACAAGAAGCTTTTATGTTTCTTTGTTTTTCTGCACTTTTACTTTTTACAGGATATTTGGAGATACCACTTTGTGCCCCTAAGATTCACAATTAACATGAAAAAAGACAGAAAATAAATCAAATTGATGGATTTTTTTGGCTACAGTCACTGAAGATATAGATCCACCTTGGCACAGACTAAGATAGGAGCTCAGGAAGTAGATTGAGACTATAAACTCTTGTAAGAGGAAGCCTTAAAAATACTTCATAAAGAATTTATTGCTTAGATTTAGTAATCCTTTTTCTTTTTCCTGTTTCATCTAATCGATTTTCTTGGGAAATTTTGACTAAAATTATATCTGAATTGTAGGATGAGGGTTTTTTTTTCATTTCTGTTTGACAGACTTTAAGCAGTTAAATTTGAAGATACCAGAATTTACCAAATAAAATTTAAAGCTATTTGTGACCACCTTCATCTCTCCACACTTTAAGTAAACATCTTCAACATTTTTTCATTGAATTCATCACCAGTGGTATCAGGCATGGGAAGAAATGTAAATGTGCATAACTGCCTTTAAGCTGTTAGCATTACTGTGTAATTTAAAGACAACAAGGTTTTGAATGCATTAACTAATTTTCTGCTTTGTAGAAACCTTAATAGCCTTTGCATGGGTAAATTAGGCTTTTTCTTAAAACATTACCCTTATATTTAAGCAGTTCCTATATGTGTGTAAAAAGTGCAACATTAGCCAAATCCATCTGCATGTTTAAACTACGGTTCTTTTTTATAATGGCAATGCATACCTATTTGTAGTTTTTTATTGTGTAGCTGATAATTGACTATGATCCTGAATTGCTTGGGAACAGTTTTTAAAAAGCAGATACATTTCCAGGATATTTTCAAAGGTACCTCACCTTTCTAAGAGACTTCTACACCTTTAGGTTTTGAAATATTCTATAAAATCTGATGCCTGAGGTTTATACATAATTGTATAAACATAGGTTGACATAATCCCAAGCATTTGTTCTTGTTCTTCTGCTTTAAAGGGCAGACTGTTGTGCAAAGTTTTTGTTTATGGGGTGCATATTTCTGGAGTGAAGAAAAATACAGCTTCAATAGGTACAAAACCACACTAAAGTCAAGGACCCACATTCTCTCATGATTGAACTACTGTGTCTTCACTGAAGTAGAAGGAGGTGTTCCAGATTGTCAGAGTGTGAAATGAGAACAGAATCCTTCCCTAACATGAATCACTGTGAATTTTAACACCATACATATGTCTAAAATCCAAAGAAATTCATATCTATATTTGGCTTTGGAAGCATATGAAATTTGAGTGAGCAGTTTTCTCAACCAAGAAGAATTAAAAATAGCAGATAAAGGTATCTAATGTAGAGCAAAATCAAATAAAAATGGCATATGAATCAGTGAACAACTCACGCTACGACCTCTTTGATTGATTCATGAATAGTTTATGTCCTCTTGATCTTTATATTAAGCACAGTTATTCCTGATTTTATGTTGCTACCTGCATTTAAAACAGCACATTCCCTGGTTACTGACAGGTCTTGGTTGGGTCAAGTATTTTGCTACTTTTTTCATCAAATAAATTCACATTGGATACTATAGAATGTGAAAAGGTAATCCACGGCAGCAGTATTAATGTTACACCTCACCACCTGTACTTTGGCTTCATCTGTAAAGGTCACTATTCATATTATTTAAAGAGAAGTTTATTGAAGTAATGACTTAGGAAATACCTAGACCAGAGTCACAGCAAGCCAGGAAGAGAGAAGTCTTTCTAAGGTCTAGTCTAATTGATTGGAAGTTATCAACTCTCCCACACAAAGAGAAAGCTCATGAACATTTCTTGGAGTAGAAATTGAGATCCTTAATGGAAAGCAGGAGGAGTCTGCATTTCAAAGGAAGGGAAGTAGTCAAAGAGTCTGTCGTATCCTGAGTTTCCTCCTCTCCATCTTTTTCCCTGTCTAAGATTGTGATGGCTGTATTTTGGGTTTGGGCCCATGTCTCATAATCTTGCTGAAACTTCTTTTTTTTATCTGATCTCTCAAGCAACAAAGGAAGACCGTACACTACTAAGAAGAGCATGATTCTCTCCAGCTCCCTTTCCTTTATGCCTGTAATATCTGCTTGAAAGATATGACATGGTTCTTAGGAGAGACGCATTTTCTATGCACATTAGCAAATCTCATTAAAAACTCCATGGAGTATTTTTCACTTAGGCACGTAGGAGAACAATTTTTCCTTGTTTGGAGAGCTCCATATTTATTGTTTTATTAAACAGAATGAAAAGAAGCAAATAAGATTGATCAAAGCACTTTCAACACACGATCTAGGCATGTATGGAACTGCAAGCAAATCTCTCCATATGTCAGTCAGTGACTCCCTATTGGGGCACAGGTTTCACAGCAGCACAGACTAGTGGCCTCTGGATGTCCTTTCTGTCCCAAATCACTGCATGATTCTGAGATCGTATTTTGGTTTTCTTTGTTCCAGGTTATGGGGCTTAAGACTGAAGTTTGGAACTTGCTGTTTCTACAGTAAAAAAGTCAAATTGTAGTCTTAACAATAACTTCCTTAAATGAATCTAGTAGCTTGCATCCTCAGGAATCACTGAGTCAGTCAGTAAAAAGAATAGGTGACACCAATCTACAAAAGATAAAGTAAGTGCATTATATTTTGCTGTTAAAACTCATCTCCTTATCCTTGGAATTCCCTGTAAAGACAATTAGTGGGCTAGCCAAGTAAATCAGATCTTAAGCCATGGTTGAGAACCTCAGAAATCAGAGAGTACAGCCTGCCTGTTGATGTAGCCTGGTATCCCATCCTGATAGCATTGCATGGAAACCATCCATTCAGCATGCTCTCACTGTTTTCAGGGTGTATCCTGGACATCCAGGTGAAGAGGTAACAAGTGCTTTCCTTCTTTCCCTCCTTGACTATTCAGATAAACTTAAATAGGGTAAAGTGAATGTCAGTGGTGGCATCTTTCATTGTTTGCCTACTTTGGAAAATCATTAGTTCAGATTTTGGCTTGACTTGGATTTGAACTCTGATTATTGCCTATTGGTATGTTACAAGCTGCCTCAGAAAGATGACAGGATAAGCACAAAACTCTCCTATCAAAGACAGAACCAGATGACAGCTAGCACAAAGCATATGCTGTGGCAGGAACAGCCACAGCTGCTTCAGGAGCCCTGAAAACTCTCTCTCTTTGGGGTGGAGCTAATGAGGATTAAGTTGGAGAGGGAAGAAAGAGAAACTAAAGAAATACTAAACTGTTGCAGCAGTGATTTTTCCAGTTATGTTTTATAGTCTTAACTACATTGATCATTTCACTAGTGTTTGCATCTGTGAAAAATGGAGAAATAATACATGAGTTTTAGGAAGAAGTTAGAAAATATATTTACAAATTTATTCATTAGAATTATTCCACGAAGAACTTGTAACTGAATTTTTAAGGCTTGACACATTTATAAAACTCCTGAAAGGTTAATCTCTCTGCTCAGTGTGTTTCTGATGTTGTTATTTCTGCCTTCTTAGTATACTATTTTTATAATCTGCTTAGATAAACTGTGGCTATGAATGCAAATTTTTATTTTGCTGGTTTGTCTTTGAGCAATGCTTAGCATCACTATACGTGTTAATTACAAACAGAGCAACATCGGTTTCTGTGTATAGGGACAATTAAATAGGGGATCAGTTGTAAGGGACATAAACCACAGATAGATGGAAATAGTGATTCTAGTCATTGTTCCCTTCACAGGCAATGGCTGTGCTCTCACGTCTCGTTCTTGTGACAGTGAGTAAGTACTGCAAAAATGAAACAAGCTCTGTATTTCTGTAGCAAAAGCTGTATGTCAAACTGCTCTGAACGTCTGATCCCATAGAGATAATCCTCTTCCTAGCATTGCTGAACTCCTAAGCTATAAGTAAAATCCAAAGAGTCACCTCTTCACTGTCTTCTTCTCAAGAGAAAACTTTCTATTTCATGCCCGTGAGTAAACAGATAGGATCTGAATATTACTTTTAACAAATCTTAGGAATCAGTCACTCTGCTTATCTACATATCTCTGGCTGTATCCTGAAGTGCAAAAGAGAAGAAAATTGCTTAAGCACCTTTGAGGATATTGCTATTAGACACTAATGTTGCTCCTTTTGGCACATGGCATGGATAAAGAGAGATAAACAGCAAATATTAACTTGTCAAGGACCTCAGCAGAGCGAGTTACTTATATACAACGCATTCATATAAATCATTTCACTTCCTTGCTTCTGCCTTCCTATTAAATAGCTCTGGTCACTCTTATCTCCCAGAAAGGGTCTTCTAGGGATCCCCCTCATGGACTATGCTACCATGCATTCAACATTAGCTCAACTATTTAGTAACTAATAATATTGTAATTTCATAATTCTGATTAAAAAATGGGGTAAGTTATGGCTCACAAAAAGTACAGCAGAGAAACTTTTTACAGTTACTTTAAAGGTATGACTTCTGAAAGTTTCCTACTTTTTCACTGTTGTTCTATCTTTACATAGTCATAGATTTCCTAGGAAAATATCTGTTACTCAGAGAGAGGATCATGTGATCTCCTGCTGCAAATATAATTTTTCCTCTAAGCCAAGGAATTTTGACAAACTTACAATTCAGGTAAGTTTATATTCAGGGCAGTTGCTTCACTGGACAGCTGGTTGTGTGCACTTGTCTCAAGTCACTGTTCTCTTTAATTTGCCTTCAAATTCTCTCCCTTGTAATAACTCATTAATGGACTAGTGTACAAAATCTGTTAGGTTTCACCACCAGTGGCCCTAATTCTTAAGTAAATATGATCAGAAATAAGGATTAACTTGCCTGAAATGAACTGCAGCACAAAACTTGTGAGACAGAAAGATAAGGTTATGGACACTTTATGGCATAGTCTGGTGGATTGTTGACTTTGATGACAGCAAAGGCAAGATTAGTGCTTTCATACATTCTGAAATAAAAATTATCTTAGTATATATAATCTTCACACAACTTTTAGGAAATGTATGTTCACTTATCTCACTCATTTTTATTTTGTTCTCTTTTCCTTGAACTTTGTTGCAAATTTGAGTAAAATATGTATCAGGAGTTTTAAAATCAAGACTGGGGGAGCAGAACTCCTGCAAAGTGCTAAATAGATGTGCCACTGGCAGAGGGTGTTTAATTCTTCAGTGGTCTGGGCCCACGAAATAGCAACAAGAAGTTCCAGTGGTGATTAATGAGAATTCATTACTGATTTTTTAGCTTGAATATCATGGCCATAAATACAGTCTTAGAACATTAGTGACTCAGTAAATTAAGGTACCTCAGATTCCTCTTTATAGATTGGGTTTTGTTTGGCTGGTTTTTTTGTTTGTTTGTTTGTTTGTTTGTTGCATAGCCTTTCTAACGATCTGGGCATGTGATCTTCTGGGTACTGCATGTCCTCGTGTAAGCATGTAAAACAAGTTAGGTTAAACAGAAAACATGAACCACTACACTGTGGTGTTTTAGCCACCCTTGCTTCCTATTTCCAGCATCCAGATCTACAGCCTTCCTTGACAGAGTTATCAAGGTTCTCTTTTCTTAAGAAAATGCAATTTTACATATCAGATTTCCTTTAAGGATGAGGTTTCTACATAGCACCTTGCTTTTAACATAACTAGGACTCTGGATGTGCTTTCTTCTGTGCCTTTGATACTGGCATACTGGCTTCCCTGGCTGCCCTCTAATTTGTAGTGATTATGGCAAGCAGAGATTCAGGTCTGTTGTGCCAGAGATTTGCATGAACACTTCTTCATTCCATATGCAACACTTTGGTTTAACTTTTGATGGGAAAGTAGAACTCATAGTTTCCGATCTATTTATCCCTTTTTTGTTCCTTTTTTTGAGATAAAAGTGTCATATAGATCAATTGCAGACAAGGGAGTATGTGTGTTTGGTTACAGTGTCACTTTTGGTAAATCAAATAGAAAAATCTTTCGTAATCAGCTAACCTTTAACTTAATAACACATTTGATAAATTGCTTGTATGCAGCAGGTTATCAAACCCAAACATTAAAGACTTCAGTTTGACACTGCAGGAATGAATCATACAGACACGAAAGGCCAAATTTACAATTCTTTATCTGGAGTAAAGAAAAAAAATCCTATCAGTTTCAAGACCTGCGCTAATGACTGAATAAAGAATTTTAAATCTAAGGAAGGAAGTTAAAGATATGATTGAAGTATAGTTGTTCATTACAACAGCGTTTCCAATTCCTTTATCAGGGAGTTTCAGCACTCTGTGGATCATGATTTGTATTTTATTGCATGGTACTGTTAAGAAAGACCTTCTTATATTTTTGTCCCTTCTTTTCCTAATTTATTCCCATTTCTTGTAACTTTTCAGCTTCCCACATATACAACCCCCATGCTGGATATGCCACACTCCAAAACATGTGAGTGAGAACAGGTTTGACAGTCTTTGGGGTGGTGAAAGGTCTGCTGAGAGCAAACCTCCCCAGCATGCTCATAAGGTTAGTAGGGATACTGTCATATGGATGGCAGTGCCATCCATATATTCTTGTCAGCCAAAAGTGTAAAGTGATTGGAAGCCAACCTTTCCTCACAACAAAAGGAGGAAAGACTGAAGAAATCTTCTAGAGCTAGTGAGTTGAAAGATTACAGTGCTTTCCAATTTATCAAACAAGTCTCCCTTCAAGGAACTTTGCAAACATACCTGCTTCTTGTTTCTGTCACTTTCATACTATAAAGGGGCCTTACAGCGGCTGTAACTATAATTTATTTGACTTTTATAGTCTTTTATGATGCTGGAACACTGTGCTGGGGCTTTAGGGCAAATACAAACTAAAAGCCAGCTTGTTCCATTAAGACCTTCATTGTCCTGTTTTAGAGATTCCCGCCTCAGAAAGATCATGAAGGTAAAACAACTTTGCTGGATAACTCAAACTGTGCAAGGGAAATATTTATCTCAGTCCCCCCAGTTACTCAAGCATGCCCTCAGTTCAGCAGCTCTGTGTGTGTGTGTTTGTGTACACACATGTGTGTGGACACCTACCAGCTTCCCATACCTTTAGGTGGCCAGACCCTCTCCAATAAGAGGATAGTAAAGCAGGTATATCTGGCCCATTCAGTAGAAAAAGGTGGTTGGATGCTGGCTGTGATATGGTGGAAGGCACAGGCAAGCACTGTCCACCTCAAGGTCAGCACCTCAGCTGCTGGAATCTACCAGCAATTTCAGTTTATGCTATTATGTTAAAACAAAAATCAATTGGTCCCATTTCAATTTGCATTAAAATGTACTCTTTGCTTGTTGCAGAGGTAATAATCATAATAATTATTGGCAGATGAGCAAGATAAAGTGTAGTGACTATTTACTATAGTTTCTGTCCCTATCATATCACACCACTAAATTTGACTAAACATCCTGAAGCTGAAAGAAAAGAATAGTATATCTCCCCTCCCTTTGCACACCGTCATAATAGCCAGGTAAAACATGATTTCCACAAGCTCCTTTTGATATAGGTAAAAATAATTGCTGTCTATTTAAATCTGGTCGGTGAAAGACTCAAAGTTAAGTGACATTTTCTAGGTCAGAAAGAGAATCAGCATCTGTATTTTCAGTGGAGTGCCAGAGCTCTGACTTCTCTCCTATGCTCCCACAGCTAAATTTTATCTCATAGAGCTGAGCAGTGGTGATGAATGTGCTGTGGAATTTGCTTTGCAAAACAAATATTTAACTTTCTACAGATCATTGAAGACCTGATAAAACTCTTGAGTGTCACCTAACCAATTTCCCTTTCTTTTTAATCACAAAATCTTTTTATCCTTTTCAGCTAAATGTGTGGTTCAAATAAAATTGGAAAGGCCATTTGTGGTTCTTTTCAAATATCATCCGTGTAAATAGGATTCACAAAGTCAGAGTGTTCAGAATGAGATTTAGAAGGGAAAAAATCCCTTTAAAAGAACCAATTATTTCAAAAATTGTGATTTGTCAAGGGGGCTAATGGTTCATTCTTGTTTTCAGGTGTGGAGAGGCAGATGGCCAGGAAGAGGGGGTGGATGTGTGTGTCAGGGGGTGATGTGTGCAGCTTTGACAGCCTGGGTGATGCTCCCCCATGCACAGGCTTGTGGTGCAAATTCCATGGTGGGGAAGGGCAGACCAGGAGCAAAGCAAGCACTCCAGAGAGCAAGATAGTGAGACAGATAAATTTTTCCCAGTGAAGACGTGAGAATGCTGGCACGAGCTAATTCATCTAACTCCAGTCTCCAAAATGGGAGTTTGGAATGCACAAAAGGCATTTTTTTTTATTGTTTATTGTTTACAGTATCTTCCTATGAGAACTGAAGGCTTTCCTATGTTAGGCAAAAAAATTAAAGACATCACAGTTGCTGAAAAATATATCCAAACACAACATTGGTAGGAAAAGTTAGTCTGAAAATGCCAGTGTGATTAAAGAATTCTGCATAGGGCATTTTATGCAGTTGGTTTTCAACTGTTTTTGATAAATTAATTAAATATAGTATTTATATAATTTGTTGTTTATATTTCTTTAAATCACTGTTTATAGCAAGATTCTAATTTGAAAAATATTTTTTTTTTTACTTCAAGATCTTATAGATTTAAATTTTAAATATTTCATGTCAAACTTTATTCCTCCTTATCTCCTCCCTAGAAATCAAAGGAGGTCTTTTACAAGTGTTTACATATTTAACCATGTCAAGTTCTGATATTAAAAAAAAAGAAATACTTAAATCAATTGACGCTTAGGAAGTATTAAGAAAGGGACTAAGTATGAAAAGGGAAACATCATTTAATTTCTGGTCTTCTTATCCTAAAATGGGATACAGTGAAAAAGATGAGGTACATTGAAAGGACAGAAAGCTGATTAAGAAAACAAATGACTTCTATATTAAGAACATACAAATAGATTAAAATTATACATGGCAGAAAAGACATAAATAAAGGGGGAATTACAGAGATCTAAAGCAGAATTATTTGCCTGGGGAAGGCATGTTTATATGCAATGACTATTTCTCTAAATACAGGAAGCAATGGAAATCAAATTAAGTTTTCATATACTAGGTTCAAACCAAACAACATGTTTTGGTTTGGTTTTTTCCTACATAAAAAGTATTAATCTGTGCAATTTGCTGCTAAAGTGTGTTACTTATGCCAAAAATTTACATAAATTTAAAAACTCATTAAGAAGACTCAGAGAAGAATAATCTATGAGAGGTTAATAAACATAAGATACAACCTGTCACTCAGGAAGGCCTTGAACTTATAATCAGAGGAAGCTATTAGATTGTACTAAGAAAGCAGGTCTTTAATAGGTTTTCCTGTGTTTCTACAGTGCTCTGTAGATGACTACTCTTCTTGGATCTTCCTTGATCAGTACTGAAAGCAAGAAACAGGATTACATGTATCTTTTGTTCTACCAAACAAAGTTACTCTTTTTCTGGAATTCAAAAAATCTAAACAAACATCCAAAATTTAGCAAAACTAAATATTTTGGTTGTCAGGAAAATTTTGGCCATGTTGCTGTGAATTAAGGTTAAAAAGAAACAATAAAAAGGTAAACTACCTATTTACAAGACAGAAAATCTCATTTTCCTTACACACCTGTTCATATCTACTTGCAGTCATTGCAGGTAAGAACATAACTGCTGGTAAGGATACTTAAACATATAATTACACTAAAAATATAGTAGATAAAGTAGTAAAACAGGCAGAATCAGATAATACAACAGAAAGGCTTATTCTATATTGGATTATGTTTAAAATTTTATTATTATTTTTGGACCAGCTCCATTGAAAAGATTAAAGAATCCCTTCCTATTGTTTTTGTGATATTTTGTTATACTCTCCTTGCCTCAGTCAGTTTACTTAACTTTCACCACCTAGTCATCTAAAAGAACAATTTACAAGATGCATATTTTAATAAAACAAAGAAAGTGAATTTTTATTATCATAGAATCATAGAATCATAAAATCAACTGGGTTGGAAAAGACCTCTGAGACCATCAAGTCCAACCCTTGATCCAACACTGCAGTGGTTACTAGACCATGGCACTAAGTGCCACATCCAGTCTTATCTTAAAAACCTCCAGGGACGGAGAATCCACCACTTCCCTGGGCAGCCTATTCCAATGTCTGATTACTCTCTCTGTAAAAAATTTTTAACTAATATTCTCTCCTGGCAGAGCTTAAGACCATGCCCTCTTGTCCTCCTGCTGGTCGTCTGGGAGAAGAGACCGATGCCCACCTGGCTACAACCTCCTTTCAGGTAGCTGTAGAAAGTGATGAGGTCTCCCCTGAGCCTTCTGTTCTCCGGGCTAAACAACCCCAGCTCCCTCAGTCTCTCCTCATAGGACTCTTCACTATACACTCTAAGAATCTCCTAGACTGCCTCTTCTCTGCTGTGTTGAATTTCCAGCAGACATCCGGCAGGTTAAAGTCACCCACAAAAACAAGGGCTGGCAATTTTGAGACATCTACCAGCTGCTTGTAGAATTCATCACCCTTATCATCTTGGTTGGGTGGTCTATAACAGACTCCCACCAGGATGTCAGCCTTGTTGGCCTTCCCCTTGATTCTGATTATGCTCTGCTCTTCAATGAAATGGTCTCTTCTTCCCTTGCTTTGCATCTAATTCTACAATCTCCTTCAAATTCTTAGTAAGCATAAATACACCTTTCTGGTGATTGATACAAAACTACCCTGATTTTTAAAAATGGTGTACACCTAATCCTAATAGCACATACCCAAAGAATTGAATTTAAAAAAAATTAAAGCACGAGTCTTCAAAATGTGAGGAACAAATCTGACTTTATTGCCCCTGAATATGGTGTTCTAATTGTGCAAATTTGATTTCATGTCATTACATCTAAAAGGTCCTAGCTACTACATATCAGATTTATACTAATATTACTACTTTTTTTTCAAAAATTCCTGATGTTGCATAGGTGTGATGACCCACCCTGAAGGGGAAGCAATTTTATTACACTAACTGAAGCTAAACCAACTGTAGTTGGAAAAGACAGACAACCTTTTACACAGAAACTGGGTTTTCTTTCACTTAGAAAGAGGCCTTTCCTTTCTGTCTCAGAAAGCTGGACTATTATTCATTTAAATGACAAACATTTCCTCTTCCTGCAAAATCTGAATTGCCTTAAGCAATCATGTCTGTGATCATGCTACTGAAAGAAAGACATCCCGAAAGACCAGCAGACTGAAAGGTGACTAAGAACTTGGACCCATGACTATTTGTCTAGGTAAAGATATTCTGTTAATTGTATGGAGAGGCAGTGATGATCTAGCACAGTCAGAACTGGGTCTGCTTGCTCTGAACAGCTGGAGAGCAAAGGAAGTGCTAGCTATTTAGTGTAATTCTCTGTGTTAAAAAAACCCAGAGTGTCATGGGAGTGATGCATCACCTTGGCTTGTCAGACTGGTCCTTCTGTGGTACAGATTATGTCTGAGTCTGAGTTTGCTCAGAGTTTGAGATAAGGAAAGACTTTGAATCTTCTTAACATCCCTTAAGAAACCAGACACCTGAATTGCAAACAGATGACATAAGCAACATTAGTCAATAATTTGGAAGTTTATCTCTCTTTTGTACAATTCAGTGGGTGTTTAAACATTGATTTTCTTGAAATCAGAATCAGGCTCCCAGGTTCTAAATTAATTTTTAACTAATGTACAGAAAGAAATGCTTCATTAAATTGCTGTTACTGTATTATTTGTTCCAACACCAACACCACCTTTTGCTGTTGCAGAGGTCTCAGTTCAGCAGCCTCTCGTCCTCCAAGCTCCTTGAAATCAATAGCACTATATTCAGTCCACCATAAAATAGTGAAAAAGCTGTTAGCCTAAATCCCCCATAGCACTAAAATATATGGAAGCTCATGTGATTGTTATTTAGAGTAGAATAAGGGTTGAAAAATACTCTTTAATGCTGAAGTGTTAAAGTTTTGTTGTTTACCTAGGACTTTGTGTTAGTAAGTGCCTTTGTCATGGACTCTCTCTGGACTCCCAGGTGTGTAAAAAATCATGATCTGCAGCCTGAGGTCAAGTTCTGAACCTCCTCTTTTGAAGTTTTTAACTTTGTATATTGCTGCTGGCCTAGAATATATTAATGTGATGTTCAGTTTGTCCTCATTTTCCTTTCATCAAGGGAAACGTGGACAGTCAGTAAATTTACCAATCAGCTATGATTGGTGTTACTGGACTAGTTCAGTGAGTCTGAAGTCTTGTGAAGTGCCTTCCACTCAGGGACAATTAGAACCTGAAGATCTTTTATTTGTTCTTGTCACTTGCAGGCTTGTTTTAAGTATAATATGACAGAAACAAATACAGAGGGGTGACTTTTATTATACCAAGGTCATCTAGCATTGTTATACCAGGTTAAGTTACATATTTAAGAGGAAATCACCGAATTACCCATTTATAGTCCTGCTATAGTAAATCACACCCCCATTATCAAGATAGAAAACTCTACAAAAATAAAACTATCCTCTCTATTTTTTCTATTAATTCTAGAATCTTTCGGCTATATATCAATGGACAGAGAAATAACAGCCAATATATATCCACTACATGTAAATGTGTCTGTGTGTAGCTGCTACCTACTGCATTTAAAAATAAAGCAGCTTATGTAAAATCTGTTGCACATTTTTATAACTATAAATGGACAGTGTGCTTTGCATGTGAAAGCAAACACATTTTCTTATCAACAGGTTAGGCTGTAAGAGTAGTTTAACCTTTGAGGTCAATGAAAATAATGATTTCAGTGGGCTTTTCAGTTAGATTTTGGGTATGTCACCAGAGATGTGTATTTTGACTGCAGTAGTAAACAAAAGTATTTAAAGCAAAAGGAATCATCTCTAAGGCAAGACTATTTTGCTTTCACTTACTAAACAAAATTTGCTTCCTTTGGTTCAGGAAGCTTTTACATACTTTCAATCTGATTCAGTAAAATGAAAACAAAAATTTTCTTAAACCCTTTTTTAGCCTCCTTGCATAATTTTGAAAGAGTTTGGTGGTTCATGAATGGCTTCAATTAAGTAAAAATATGTTTAATTTGTATAAGTCAATAACTTGAAACAATCATGTTTAGAAAATCAAATGAACATAATGAACAGAGGAAAATGCCTCTTCTAATCTTGATACTGTTTTAGGTTGAAAACATTTTGTTGACATTTGATTTTTTTACTGGTTGAAGTTCAAATTACAACAGTGAACACATATTTGTTTCAGGTTTAAATTTCTTCTTGTTTAATATAGCTGTCAAGTCATGAAAAAAAGTCAGATCATACAAATGACAGTTTTATATAGAAAAATATTTTGTAAGGCGGTTAAATTTCATTTGTCTTAGCTTCAAAAAGGAATGGGTTATTTCAAATTTGCAAAATCACTAATGAAAATTTTGTATCTGATTTTGTATCTGATTTTGTATCTGATTTGCTTCATTTGTAAAGGCAAGCTGAAGCAAACTATTTCCTGCTGATGTTCACAGTATGTTTGTTTCACAAACCATCAGAGATATTTAGGTTCTAAAAGACAATTTGAAGTAACTGATGAAGAAAGAGTTTTTCTTCTAGTTGTCTGTTTCATCTTATAACCTTTCTAAATGCTCTGACAACAAACAGGCTTAAATGTAAATTTTGTGTCTATTCAGAATTAATCTCTTGAAAGAGTTAAGAATTAGTCCAGTGTAAAGAAATCTTGAGGGGATCATATTCTCTTGAAAAGAATGACTCTACAAAAACTACATTTCTTATAGTGGGTACAATTTGCAAGGTTTCATTCTGGGGGGGAGTGGGGTGGAATCTCATTTTACCATTTTCATGACAATTAACTTTTGCTTTTGATTTTACCACTTGCATTTTACTTTCTATTTCTATTTTGGTTTTTTTGCCCACTCTGTAAATCAGATATTATAAGTTTAATCAGCAACAGAAATTTTCCATCCCTTATGTCTGTCACCCCTGCTAAAACTTACCTTCCTGGAGGGTTTGGAGTCTGGATGGTTTGTTATACATTGGAAATTCTTCCCAAAATGGAACTTCTAGCTCCTACCCAGCTCTAAGAGTTGCTTCCAGTGCAAACAATTTTTCTGAAAGCTCTTTACTGTTCTGTTCAGATTTCATGTAAAAGAGCAATAATTCTGCCAGAGCATCTCACAAAGTGTCCAGTGACTGGTGCACGTGAAGTAGAGGTGAACAGATCAACTGAGGATGTCGTAGATATACATCTCAGGCTTTTCAGGACAGACCTGGCTGTCCTAATGAAAAAGTTACACTTCACAGTGATGACCCAGTTCTCTGGATTATTTTTAAAGTAAAACATGAAATCTGCCCACTTCAGCATAAGGAAAGTGAGGTTGGATCAGATGATCCCACTGTTGTCCCTTCCAACCTTACCCATTCTCTGATTCTGTGAAAGGAACAAACCTGTTTTCCCTCCAGGAGGATGCTCAGGGCTGGAGATCAGGAATGGCAAGTGCTCACATGCCACTGGGACCCTCCCCTGAGCAGGCATGGGTGACATTTCTAATGTGTTCCTGACCACAGAGTCTGCCTGTTGACTAATTCTCATCTAGTGATTGCTGAGCTGGGGGACACTGAATGGTTCCAGCCCCCTGGCTGCCTTTCAGTGTGCTGCTGTGAGGGATCTGGCTCTCTCAATGTGCTCTGCAGGGAGCTGCGTGCTCAGCACGCAGTGGTTTCTGTAACCACTTTTTTTACTTGCCTAAGTCCTTTGTAGACTCAAGACTTCAGTATAAAAAAGCTGCAGCTGAATTGGAGGACATTTATGGCAGGACTATAAAAAATGAAGTTGTTTAACAAAGATTATCTCCTGTCCAAATATCACAATGCACTGTTTTTCAGTGAAACTGTTGAAATTTTACTACTTGGCAAATCTCAAAAAAAAATTTTTCTGGCTTGATTTTCAAAGTTTTGTGTATATGTAGTTTCAGTTAGCTTCACTGCTTATATACTGCTGTATATGTTACATATTCTTCATTCTTATTAAATTTATATTTTTCACATAGTCTCTTTGGTTTTTTTGTTTTATTTGGTGTTCCACCAAGGTATACAGTCTCCTCCTTTAAGGAAAGAATACATATCACATGAATGCATATGGCTTATTGTGTTGACTGTTTTTGTGTATTTCTGACAAGCTATTCAGGGTGTATTGAAAATTTTGATTTATCCAACTGCCAGTATGTGAAAGAGAATTTCAGGACTAGTGATTGAAATGTATATACTTTTTCCAGGTCAGTTGAATAATGAAAATGTATTTAATTATTTCCAGCCTCTCAAATGGTGTACACTGTAATTAACTATGATGTGTATTTCCCAGCTAATTAGAGAAAACTGTAGCACCGAACTAATTGGACACAAAAGTACTTCTGAATAACAAAAAGCAAGTTTGTCAGTTCTTGTGCTTTTCATAAAAGTAGTATGAATACAGTATTTAAAAAAAATTAGGAAATCTCTTAAGATGACCTTCATGGCAAGATGAATTTCTAATAGTTCCTCTCAGAATCAAGTGTGTCGCTGCCTTATTTGATTAAAGCCTCCTTCCTTTTAAGTTTAGCTACCTACCAGCATGCTGGACTCATGTCACACAACTCCCTCAATCGTCTTCTGCTCAGGCAGGAAAAATTTTCCCTATAAGTACTTGGATTGTCATTACTCCACTGACACATACTTGCAAGATTTTATAACAGAGCTCACAAACATTTGCTATTTGTTCTAGAAATTTATCTTCCAGAGCTATACTAAATTTTGTGAATTACAGCTTTTTTAGGAGGGAAAAAGCATCTAGTAGATGCTAGTAGAAGCAGTAGAAGTCTACTTCTCTAGTAGAAGTCTGAGAATTCTGTCATATCCTAAAAAAATAAAAAAGAAACTAGGTAAAGAACAAAAAAATTCACCTAAAACAACAAAACCAAAGTATATCAATTATATCATAGGGATCAGCTGAAGGATTTAAAGCTCATTTCATAATACTGGTGAAGTCAGCATCCAGCTCCTGATTTTTGACTGGTTGAGAATACAAAAAAATATAGTAAGATCCATTGCATTAGTGTTTTAAGAAGTCTATCTAGCCTTCCTTGGATTCTTTCAATCCTTTGGTAATCTCATATGAAGAAAAGAATAGGGAAGAAAAGAAGAGAGGGAGAGGAAAGGCAAGGAGAGAAGAGGAGAGGAGAGGACAGGAGAGGACAGGACAGGACAGGACTGGAAAGGAGAGGAGAGGAACTCTCCCCTCCAAATACAAGTATTTCTATCTTGTTATCTTTTCTTCATTGCTCTTTCCCCATTTTTGTTATTTCATTGTAAACAGAAAGGTAGTTTTGTCTGAATCCAACTCAGCATAATCTGTGATGCTGTGATAATGAAGTATTATATTTACATTTCTTTCAAAATTCAGCCCAAATCTCTCTCTGGTTTTGTAAAGTATTTCAGGGGTTTACTTCTGAGACACAGTACACAGTAGAGTCAGGAAAAACTCAGTTGTGTTTAATTTTTACAGGCCTGTTAGTCTCATTTCAGTGCCTGGTAAAGTTATGGAGAAGATTATTCTGGGAGATATTGAAAACCACCTGAAGGCCAACACAATCATTGGGCACAGCCAGAATGGCTTCATGAGAAAAAAGTTCTGATTATCAAATCTTTTTTTCCTTTTATGACAAGGTAACCCACCTAGTTGATCAAGGAAGCCAGTTTATGTCATCTTCTTGAATTTCTGCAGAGATTTTGATACTGTCTTTCATGATATCCTTCTGGACAAACTGTCCAGCACACAGCTGAATAAACACATTATACAGTGGTTGAGCAATTGGCTCATAGGTCGAGCACAGAGGGTAATAGTGAATGGGGGAACATCTGACTGGTGATCTGTCACTAGTTGTGTTCTGCAGGGCTCCATCTTAGGCTCTGTGCTCTTCAACATCTTCATAAGGGACTTGGATGCAGGGCTCCTAAAAATACTAAGCAAGTGTGCAGTTGACACAAAATTGGGAGTTGTTGTTGACATCCTCGAAGGCAGGGAGGCCCCGCAGAGAAACTTCGACAACTTAGAGGACTGGGCAGTCCCCAGCCATATGAAATTCAGCGAAGGATAATGCTGGATTCTGCACCTGGTGTGGAGCAACCCTGGATGTTTGTACAGATTGGGGAATAAGATGCTGGAAAGCAGTGCTGTGGAAAGGGACCTGGGGGTCCTGGTCAGTGGTCAGCAGTGCCCTGGTAACCAGGAGGGCCAACCATGTCCTGGGGGGCATCAGGCAAAGCATCACCAGCTGGTGGAGGGAGGGGATTGTCCTGCTCTGCTCTGCACTGGTGCGGCCTCAGCTTGAATATTGTGTGCAGTTTTGGGCACCACAATATAAGAAAGATATAAAGATGTTAGAGAGTGTCCAAAGGAGGGCAAAGAAAATGGTGAAGGGCCTTGAGGGTAAGCCTTATAAGAAACAGCTGAGATCACTTGGTTTGTTCAGCCCACAGAAGAGCAGACTGAGGGGAGACCTCATTGCAGTCTAAAACTTCCTTGTGAGGGGAAAAGGAGGGGCAGGCACTGATCTCTTCTCTGTGGTGACCAGTGACAGGACCTGAGGGAATATGCTGAAGTTGTGTCAGGGGAGGTTTAGGTTGGATATTAGAAAGAGGTTCCTCACTCAGAGGGTGGTTGGACACTGGAAGGCTCCCCAGGGAAATGGTTACAGTACCAAGCCTGACAGAGACCAAGAAGTGTTTGGACAATGCTCTCAGGCACATGGTGTGAGTCTTGAGGATGTCCTGTGCAGAACTTTGTGGTCCTTGTGTGTCTCTTCCAACTCAGAATATTATGTGATTCTATAATACCAGAGTGTAACTGGTTTCAAACCGTGAAAGTGAGAAAGATGCAGAAATTTTCTTGTTATTCACAGAATGGCTACAAGAGAAGCAAGTTCTTTCTTTAGATATGTCAAAATCCTCAAAGTAAAGGTGTTAAATTTAATTTTACCTTTCTGTGCTTCAGTACCAAACATGATATTAGTTGTGATTCTCATGGAAGGTGTCAGTAACCTTTGCCACTGCTCTTCTCCCTTTCCCAGGAGGCTTGGGACGGTGACATCTCTCTTACAGATCCATGGACAGGGATTTGGTGTCATGCAGTTGTCTTTCATGAAGAGGACAATACAACACTATGCCAAGACCCCTCCTTTAAAAGAGAACAATGACCATTGTGTTTTTTTCTTTGATTTCAAACATCAATTGTGGTCAGTATTTCTCATCTGGGCTATAAATGGGGTGTTAAGAGTGGAAAACACATCAAAACCAAAACACAGGTGAAAGTTCTTTTAAATCTTAGCACCTATGATAATATTAGTGATCTTTACAGTACAGCAGTGGGGAACTGTCTCATGTTCTATGAATTCTTCCAAGAATCCCATGCAGTCACGCCTGTAACAATGACGATGCTGGGAAAAATTAGCGGTCGCCTGAACTGTGGTAGGGTCTGTTTATGCCTAAGAAAGTGCAGCTCTACAGTCCATAACTACGGTTAAACTGTAATCTGAGACTGCTCATAGCAACTGAGACATGAGACTGTAAGCTCCTGAACCCTTGGCAACAATGCCATTCCCATTGATGTTATCACCAGTTAAACTGTACTCACTTGTAATTAATTGTCAAAAAAATCCAAGTATAGAAAAAGCCACTGTGCATACAACTGTTCACTGTAAACAGAGAGAGATTAGGAGCATTACAAAAGAGATATTTTCTCCACAGATCCCATTGAATCTGCACTTTTATAGATTAAATATAAATGTTATGACATTTTCAGATTTTTACTTATAATGGCTCATAGCTAACTAAAGGAGGCATTTCATTCTGTTAGCTTTGATACACAGCTGTTCAAATAATTTAGGCATTAGGGAGATGACCTACAGGACTATTTGCACTTGAGATTTTCTTCTTTTAAAGGACTAAGTCTATGTTTTCCTTTTAATTTATCTAAGAAGATGTAGACCTTGTGTCCTCAGCGCAGAGAAGATGAACAGCACAGAAACTTAAACTTAAGAGGAAACAGACACAAAAATGAAGTTTTTGGATTTCTTTGTGTTGTTGGATTTTTTCCCCAAATCCTTCCCACTGCAGTAAGAGGTAGCAACAGTGAGTATGATAATAGGCTTTAATGGCCCTGACATGCCTGTCCTGGGCCATCAACCCCTGAAATGGTCTCAGGAGCACCATTTAGGCTCAGGTTTGTGAGTTTAGTCTTTTCCTGAGACGAACCTGTTATTCCTGCATAGACCCCTTGTTTAGGTATATTGGGTTGCCTCCAGCCTTCTCTCTGTCCCCAGTGTTTTTTGTCACTGACTGGGTTTTCCCCTTGCCATGCTGATGGCTCTGCTGGACCTTGTTGCCAGCACTAGATTTGCCAGCTGAGTTAGGCTGCTGTTCCCCTTGGCCCCAGGTGCTGAGGGTGCAACTGGGCCTTGCTGCTCCCTAATGTGCAGTGCACGTATGCAATTTCATCTCCATGCAGTGCTCCAGAAGACAGGGGCAATCTTGATGCCTTTGATGTTATATTCTGGAATAAGTTTTCCTTCAGACCCTTGTTTAATGCATCACTTTTGTCTCAAGCAAGAAAGGAAGAATCATTTTTCTTAAATAATCAAGGATTACATGATAACAAACTCTTGATAAGTTAAAAACGTACATATAATGAAATTATATGGAAATATCTGTCATGTACTGTTGTTACCAAAGTCATAGTCATTAAGAGAGGCTTGTCAAGTGTTAGTATGTATTGATTAATGACAGGAGGGACAGAAGGGACACCAGACATTGTGGCATCCACACCAACAGACACTTTCTGCCCCCTGCAAAGATGCAAAAGGCAATTGTCTTGAGTTTTAAAGCCTTGGACAAACAGATTTCTTGTGCAATGTTCTAGAGAGATAGACATCAGGACCAGGCTTCTCCACAGTCAAGACCCTAACATGGGCAGAGAACATTGGTGAAAAATATAGATTATGTACCTTATCTAGTCAATAAGAAAAACAGAGACAAGGCTTCTGTTGGATTCTGCCCCTCTGCTCTTTTCTTTCTATTCCAGGCTGAAGTCTCAAGACTTTTACATGTTTATTCAAACTTTTCCTTTGAAATGGTGCTGTGATGACCTTCCTTGTATTTTTTACCATTATGGTGAGCTGGTCTGATTGAAACTCTGAAACGTGTAGATCTTTACAAATGGGAATGGTCAAATCATGTGAAAACAGTTGTGAAGACCATATTAGAAATCTAAATGAGATGCTCTTTCTAGCAATGGCAGCATTATGCTTACTCTAAATGAGCTTCAACATCATTTTTACTAAAGAGTATTTGACTATTCTTCGGAAGGCCTGCAAGAACTGTAAAGACATTCATAACTATCAGCTGAATATCACGTGCAGGTTTGAGGTCTGGTGATAGGCTGGAGAAAAGGCTACAGCAGGCAATGCATTGGAGATTCTGGGAATATTATGTACTTCAGTACATCTCACATATTGTTTGCTTGTACTTAGTTTCCTACTAAGTACAGTTCTGAAAACCCTAGACTAAAAAGCAGGCCAGAAGAATGTGGCATTTAAGGCATCTTTGTATTGTTTCTTTTCTCCCACCCATTATGCCCACCAGTCAGAATGTAGTAAGACATTTAGCCATTTCTCTAGCAAAAAAGGATGTCTTAAAAACAAAACCAAAAAAAAACAAACAAAAAAAGCCCCAAACCAACCAATCAACCAAAACAAACAAAATCTAAGAAAAACAAAAACCAAAACCAACCAACCAACCAACCAAAAAACCCAGAAAAAACCCCCAATCAACCTTGTGTAAAATTTCTGTGATCCTCTCTATGTATTTATATCTCAAAGATTTCACTTTCATATAAAATCTCAAGTTATCTGTCCTCCCACTCTGCTGGGGAGTGATGTGTGTCAAGCGAAGTGTCTCCAAGCCCCAGAAGAATATGTTATCTTTGTAAGCCTCTCTGCAAGACATCTTCCTGATAGGATAGTCCCCTTTCACCCCCTCACTTAGTTTGCAGCAATTTTCCCACCCAGTCTGCTCCTTTTCATGTTTTATTTTCTCAAGACTTTCCCATTTTCATCCTTAACCTATGCACACTTTTTCCAGATGTGTGGCAAACATTGCTTTTTCAGAACACAGTTTTAAAAACAAAAACATTCCAGGGGCTAATTTATCTCAGAACGTCGATGTCTTTGTGTGAGGAGACACCAGATGAGTTCAGAAGCTTGTGGGAGGCCTCTCCTTCCAGCCTTCCTGGTAATATGAGTCAAAATGTTATGTACTCAGCATGAAGAGGAAACCTTCTTCCTCTGACACCGGAAAATATCTGTAGCTGAGCTTATGGTGGTTTAGTTGTTTATTTTGAGATTTTGTAACTCATCTACCGCCACCACCTGCGTCTCCTAGAACACTTCCATCAGCACTGTCTCCCTACAATCCTAAACATCCACTGGTTAGATTATGTCACTAATAAATCTGTTCTTGAACAAGCAGCAGTCACAAGTATTGAGGCCATGTTGCTGAGAACACAGCTGTGTTAGGCAGGACATGTCTCCAGGATGAAGGACCACCGCCTCCCTAAGATCTTGCTTTATGGTGAACTTGCCACCGGCTGCCGCAAGAGAGGAGCCCCGAAGAGAAGCTACAAGGACTCCCTGAAACAACATCTCAGCCTTGGCCATACTGATCAACATAACTGGTCTACTCTGGCCTCCAATCGGGAGGTCTGGAGACACACCATCTATAACACTGCTGATGCCTTTGAGAACGCACACAGGATCACCCTCAAGGAGAAAAGACAACGCAGAAAGAATCGTACCTTGCAGAATATACCACCTAAGGAGTCCTGCTGTACCTTTTGCAACTGGACATGCCTATCTCATATTGGCCTTTTTAGCCACCAACGCGCTTGTAACAAATATGGGTGGAGCTGTTCCCAAATCTTTGTTCTGGAAGCCTAACCATGATGATGGTGATGATGATGAGGGTGCAGAATATTATGGCCCATGCTTATGGAGGTACAAGACTTTTTAGTAAGCTACTATTTTATCTACTAGTGGAGGAGACAGGGAAAATTAAGGCACTGAGATGAATGTAAGAGTTAAATCTAGACAGTATCATGAAGCTTGTCTCTGAGCTTGTGTACCTAAACACTAATGAGACCAGAAGTTTGGAGGTGCCTTGAGACAAAGCTACTAATAAAAACCCTTATGTGTTGGAAACGTCATCTGAAACTCCAAGCATTCTGGAGAGAGTGTAGTCTGGAAATTAACTTAATGAATCCTAAATTGTTTACTGCTTTGCTGTATGTGGAGATGCTTCTTAAGGGCATTTTGGTTAGTTTTTGCTTTGAGGCCATTGACTTTCCCTGAAAGCTAATCCAAGCCCCTATTTTATTCGAACAGCTCAAGTATTTTTGAGATTATTTTTCAGAGCTTTATGGACAGAGCCTGAAATGGTTCTTGGCTGTGTTAACTAGTAATTATTCATTCCAGGAAACATCTAATGGTTCAAACCAAGCACAGTGCAGCTACCATGGAAGAGATGTTCATAATCTTAAATATGTTGGAAAGATACATGCTGTAGCAATGGATCATGACAGCTAAAAACAAGGTCCTTCCAATCTTTATCGTTACTCAGACTTAACACTGCTTGAGTAATGTCAAGAATTATTTGTGAGTAATTTAGTTCACAACTGACACAAACACTTATTTAATATACTCTTTCTACTTGTGATCCATCCTAGTAGAGGCATAATTAGAAAGCAAATGTAGATAATATTTCCTTTCAAGCAGGCTTTTCTAAATTCATATGGAAAAGTGTCAGTTTATAAAAAATGTTTTAGAAATAACAGAATGAACATATTAGGTAGCACAAGTATCTGCAGAGTTTTTGATCCCAAACTTAATATAGGACAAAATGGAATTGACTTTCCCTGTCCATTCATTCCTTGATCACACCTCTGACACTGACAGTAAATTGAAGCTTGTTGTAGGTAGATGAATAGGATGAAATCTAGGCAAAATACAGTGTTTTCCTACAAGTTTCAGCTATTCATGAGACAATAATTAACTTCAGTTTTAATCAGCTTGGATCAGGGAAGAAACATTAATTGTATTCATCACATTGTTCTATGTTATGAACAAACTGGTATAGTACTTAGTGGGGTTTTTTTTGTGTGTGTGTTTTTTGGGTTTTTTGGTTATTTTTTTTTTTTGGTGGTGGTGGTGGTGGTTTTGGTTTTTTTATGTGTCCATATGAAACAGGGTGAAACTTTTTCTTTGATTATACACTTGCATTTATGTTGTTGCACGTCCTTTGGATACGCAGAATTTGAACTTGAGACATACCTTTTATCTTCAGGGGTTTTGGGGTGACTGTTAGTACTGTTCATGAATTAAATGTAGGAGATGCTTCAGAAGTTTGTCAGTAAGTGTGAGTGATATTTGATTAGATAGATTGATTAGGTTAAACTTCTGAAGTTTATCTTGTCAATTGTAAACTTCGTTTCATTCCCTCTCCACTGATGAGAGACAGATTTATATACTGTATACCATCACATCAATATGCAGTAAAGGCAGTCAGTTAAAGAAAAAAAGTAAAAAAGAATATATGTAATTGGCTCACTAAGGACTACAAATGAAATTATGGCAGGTTGAGGTTTCAGTGGTGTGAATTATCCCCTCATTGATTATTAAGCATAAATGGAAGGATAATCTAATTTCATTACAAGATCATTTGTAGGATTTAAAACTCCTTTTCCAGAATGATTTTCCTGGCCTCTGTTTAAGAGATGTTCAGTAGTGCTTGTCCCTTACAAAAAGCCACCACTGAAGTTACTTCAGAAAGAGGCTTCACTTAAGGATATTTTCATTCCTAGTCATGTTTGTCATGGCTTGTCTGAATAATTAAAAGTGTGGGTTTTTTTCCTCTCACTCATTTGGGCTATTGACTGTATATTAAAGGACTAATGTGTAGCTTGCTGGTTTAATGTTCTTAAAACTATATTTCTTGAATGAGGTTTGCATTTTACCAGTGTCTTCAAATCCTTATAGAAACACACATTGTGACTTCCTGTGATCCCTCCAAGCCAACAGGAAGTCAAGCATCCACCCTTATTTTAGCTAGTTTTGGAGAAATGTGATTAATCAAGGATAAGAATGACCAGTTTTTGGAGTAATTATTATGAATATGCTACAACGTCACACAGATTTATCACCTGTGGGGTGATAAAAACACAAGTGTTAGATTTCCCCTAGATTTCCTCTTCAGAGGAGTTGGCACCTGTGAAGTAGATAGGATGCTGCTTTGCCAAAGTGCTTGTTAGAGTCTTACAGTTTATAGGTTTTTTTATAGTTTAATAGTTTGTAGCCATTAAGGATCCTCCTTTCTGGTTGCATTCCTCTGAGCTGAAAGGAGGGATGTGACTGTGAAAGAGAGTGACTAGGCAGGGTCATCTGAGCATTGTTTCTAGCAGGTTTTGCTGAACAGCTACTGTCCTTATACATCATCTTTTCATATGAAAACTGCAAATCTGATTGCGACCTTTAAGCAGTAGAAACATAAACCCAGCTAATATTGTTGTGGATTCTTTGGGATCCTGGACTAACCGACCATTGCTCCAACTTTGGCATTTATGCTTTCTGTGTCTTTGCCTACTGTAATTTCATTCATTACAAACAAGGTTGAACTTGTTTACTAACAAAACAGAGTATCTCCAGAGTTTTCGGCAGGCAGTATTCTATCTTCTGGGAAAAAAAACAACTGAATTATTTTCTCCAGCTCCCAGGACTGCTGCTATTGGATCAACCTGAAGGTCAGGATTAGTAAAGTGGAGTCTGTGCATGTGTAGCTAGTACTATGTCAAAGCTGATTGGATCATTTTTCCTTCTCTGATGTTGCAAACCTAGAAGATTTAGGGAACATTATATTGCTATAAAAATATATTCTTTTCTACATCTACCTTTAAACAGAGTGTCCTCTAAGGCTTGAAATATTTTTTCTTACTGTTATGCCAATTTATTTTTAAATTGACTGCTGAATTAAGGATGATGTGTTTTCTTTAGCTGCACTAATGAATATGTTTTCACAGTAAGGATGATTTTAAATCTTGTCTGCTTCATTAACCTGTGATAGCGCGTAGCATTAATCCCAAACTTCTTTAATACTTGATTTTACAATTGAAAAATAAAAATATTTGTCTTGTAGGAGAACGTTTTGGTCAGTTAATAAATATTTCAGATGTTGAGCCAAAACTCCATCTGGAATTATCTGAGAACTAATGTCTGTGATTTTTTAAAAAAGATTTTTTGGCATTTTTTTGGCAAGAATACAAGTGATAATGGAATTGAGAGCACCATAGCCAGATTGCTCCAGGGGGAGGAGTGGAGTGGTTTGGTTCCTATGTTGCTGCTTCTATGAATCTACTGACATCCCTGAAATCTCTGGGGTTGTTTTGAGTTTGATGGTACAATTAAGATTAGAATCTAGTTTATCGTCATAGCATAGTCCTAAAGTCAGTCTGTAGGCCAGAACAGACCCAAATGTTTCATCGAAATTGTGCTTTTGTGACAGGGGATGTAGAGAATAACTTCTGGGCAATAAACAATTCTGTAACAACTGTCACTGTTTATTATGCCTGAAAGTGGTTTAACGCAAAGACAGGTGGATATCATTGTCACCATGATACTTACCCTGACCAAGGAATGGACATTTTAGGCATCGAAGATGATATTCATGGTGACAAAAACTGGCTCCTAATTAAGAAACAGATTAACATTGTCTCTGTTCAGTCCTGTTGGACAAGCCATGTCTCTCATTGTTCCTTAATACTTTTTTACTCTTTTTTTTTTGTCAATAAGTCAAGTAATTTTTACTTCTGAGTCTTGGGAGAAGTGATGGATTTAATTCTAGGACCCAGAAAAACAGTATTTTTCAATCTTTCTCTGGAAAATACTTGGTTTTAGTGAGTAGAGCTTTCTCTGATAATGTCTGAAACATTTTTTTGACCGTTTTACAGGGAAAAATCTAGGTGAAAACAATGAGGATCTGAAAACCCTCAGGCTTGTACAAGATCAGCAAGAAAATGTGATAATATAGATCACAAACTGAGTCAAAAGCACTCATGGGATTGCTAAAAAGCAAGCCTCCAACTGGACATGTGAACAAAGCTGTAGTTTAGAGGGCACGAGTGTAAACTCGAGGGTTAGGCTTTTGGCCACGAATACTTTTGAACTCATTGCTTGAGTGATTGCTGGCCCAATTGAAGAGCTAAGAAAACAACTTAGGAGATAACCTACAAAGCAGGAATGAAACAGCTATATATTACATCATAGAAGATGAAGATAAATATGACAACAATTTTTAAGGACATGAAAGATTGCTGAGAAGGAGGGTGTAATTGTTATTTGTTTACATGATGGGTGGAGCAAGAAGTAAGGGGTTTAAATTGCACAAAGAAATTCCTCCTCAGGTCTCTTTTAGCCTCTTTTGTTTATGATGATATTGTACTACAAATATTCAAAACTATATTAAATGCAGTCGCAAACAAAGTCTTCTTTTATATAAATGTAAGAAAACAAAGAAGCTAATTTAAAAAAACCCATGCAACCAACCCAACCCAAAAATAAAACAACAAAAAAAACCTCAAAACACCATCAACAACAAACAACCCACCCAAACATAGCACAGTGCCGCTAAAACAGCAACATGAAAAACTCCTGGGGAATTGAAACTATGTGGTTTGGAAGCCTTGAAAGGCAGTATTTTGAGTAGGGAGGTGAATATATTTGTGGGAGGAATCAGGGGGCTCAAACTGATTCAGAGAAGCAGAAAACCAGGACTGTCCAGAGATGACCTCACAGGAAGAGGATGAAGGCTTCTGAGCTGGGATCCAGCTCAGAGACTTTGAAAAATGATGAAGCTATTGTTGATTTGCTTTATGTTCTCAGCAGAAAAATCCCTATTTCATTTAAGATGAGAAATTAACAATAATAGTCTAGGTCTTTTGATACAAACCTTCTTTATTTATGAAATAAATGAAAAAAATTACAAAATATTCTCTATTTATAACCACTCTGCTCAATAAGGAGTATAGCCTGATTATTAAAATATAGAGTAATTATTTCAGTCCTGACATAGAACTGGAAGAAATTTCCCAATGAAAAGCACTTCTGGGCCAGTGTTTTACTTGTGATGGTTTTTATTGACATGCCAAAATTAACTAGGCATGGTAGAGAACTACTGGGTGTACTCAGTATTTTGTTATCAAGTGAAGGTGTGGGAAAAATATCTGGAGACCCTTACTACTACTAAATATCATGGTATTGAGGCACTTGATATGAATTTTTGGTCACTAAGACTCTTGGAGAAAAAGTTATTTCTTTCAAATGAGGCAAAAATTTATAAACTGCATATAATAGCTAAAAATGTGACAAACATGCTTAACTTCTGTTCAAAGATAGGTCTGATTCACACTGCAGTTAATGTTTCAAATGTTCCCCAAGGTCAAGTCCTGAATATTTATTTTGGGGAAGTGCCAGTGGTCAGATTGATCTTCAGTTAAAGGTTTTGCTCCTCTGTCCTCTTTCTGCTTCAGTTACATATAAATCATAGAGAAGGTAATGTAGTTACTGTATTAATTATATTTGATGTGTTATATCAGGTTACTTCTGCACTTGACAGTAACAAAATTCCATGCTTCAAGGAATTTCTTTATCACTTTTTATCATAAAACAGCCAATGTAACATAGCTTCCTGGAAAGCATTGTGCAAGTGACTTTTTATTTCATCTATCTGATAAACTTCATTCAATAGAAAAATGGATGAGAAAGCCTGTGAACTTTATTCACTATAAAAATCTACAACCCTCAGCAAATGAATGACTGATCACTGGCAGTCTTAGGCACAGACAGACAGAGGTATCAACATTATTTGGAAGGTTCTTAAAGGGATAAGGGAATGGAATTAAAGTTAGGAAGAAGTTTGATGATGTTATTTCTAGTTGAAACTAGTACTGATATTCAGTTCATTTCATAGAGCAAATAAATACACTAACATAAAAAGGAGCATTTCTGACCAAAGAAACCCCACATTTAAATCCTTCAGAAATATATAAATACTATTGACAGTGAGGTGTTTCCTACTTGTAATTCCTAAGTGAGAGCAGCATGATGACCTAGAGGATACAGACTGAGGAGCTGCATGTGAGAAAATCACAAATGGCAAAGCTATCACTCTGATCATTTGTCAGTAAGAGTATGCTTAGATTTATAACATCTTTTATATGAAGACTATAAAATGATTTGGTTATGACACTAACTTACCTTTTTATGTATTATTTAATTTCTTTTTGTACAAAATTAGCCCTAAATTGGCAAGTCTATGAAAGATCTTTAAATACTGAATTATTATTAAGACTTTTTATTACCATTTACTTCACATTACACTTTTCCCTCACACACATTAAGAAAGATCATGACTTGTCTCCTTCCCAGAGTTCTCATTATCAGAATGAATTCTACAAATTTTATTTTGTAGGGATATAAGAGTTGTCTTAGTGAAATTATCAATCCTAGAGCTATGTCTCATGTTATGGATAATGGTGGAAATCAAAAGTTTAATGCACTCCCTTCTACTCCTACTCTCACAATCCACCTCATTGCAATACTTCATCACGTTATTTTCTTCTGACCCCATTTCATGGTTTGGAACACAGTTACTGACAAGCCTTGTAGTTTTGTACCTGTAGGTATCTGTAAAAGTTGATTTTTTTAATTAGCAAATATATAATTGCTTTCAAGAATGCACTAGAGTAATGTTTGGGGGCAGTGAATTCCAGAGTGTAATTATATATTATACTCATGATGACATCTGTGATTGAGGCTTCTACATATTTTTACTGTTTTAAATTTGCTCACAAATGGCTTTGTGAAGCAAATACTTTTTGTGGTAGAGTTTCAAG
Source organism: Manacus candei (assembly GCF_025592945.1). NCBI lineage: Eukaryota > Metazoa > Chordata > Aves > Passeriformes > Pipridae > Manacus > Manacus candei. Next base: position 6,334,002 of record NW_026138115.1, read on the forward strand.
GAGTTAAAAAACAAAATGTGAGAGACTACAAGCAATTGTAGACAACTGCAGCACCAGCCTTATCATCTTGTCTCAGTTAATTTTCAATATATTCTGCTTCTTCAAGTTGAAACTGAGAAGAGACTTCTTTTAAGGCTTGGGCAATGCCTGAAAGATCCTGTTATAAGACTGGGTACTGAAGAAAAGTTTTGAAGCTTAGAGGAATACAGATCTACTTCATAAAAGGAGAAATGGCCATCTCATAATCATGTGAGAAATATTATTTAGATTATTTTCTCTAGATGTTGTTAGTTCTATCTCATTTAAAAATAGCCTTGCACAGATGTTTATCTAGAGCAACTCTGCTGGCCTCGTATCACTCTGATGGTGCAGCTGAGCTTGTTTGGCAAGGGAATTCTTCCAGCTGATTAATTCCTACTAATTGGTAGGATTTTGTAGTTGGATGACTCCCATGAATCCCATTGACTAATGTTACTGTAGAGCAAGCCTATTCTTTACAGGTGACCAACTGAGCTGAGACTTCTCCCTCATGTATGTGGTTGTATTTAATTGTATAAGTTTAGCCTTTATGTTTTTATGCCTCCTGGAGGAATATCTTGACTAGGCTCCTGTTTCATTGCTCTGGAAATTCCCCCTCAGTCTTTGTGGATATGCCAAAGGGCACAGATAAATGGGGTCTCCCTCTCTTCACTTTCAGTGAGCACCATGTAGTTGCCCAGACACATGTGGATGGGTAGGAGTTACTTGTTACTGTTGACGAAACAAGAGATCAAATTATACAACCAGTGTTTGTTTTGTGTGTGCCCTTTGTCCACAGTAGGAGGAATTGGGAGTGCCTGACTCATGTTTTGCCAGCAATCAGGAAATCTTCCCTATATCAGAAACAAGGTAAGTTCAGTGTGTTGAGGTCTGGTCATGTCTTCCCCACTGATGGCAAAACTGGATTTTCACTAGCTATATCCTTTCTGGCCTTATTATGTGGCTCCAAATCAAGTCCTAGCAAAGGGCTATACTATTCTCCATCCATTATAAAATAAAATTAGATAATTCAGGCCCTGAATTGTAAAGCTGTGGTTATCTCAATAACTCTGTTCAGTGGGGACTACATTCGTTACTCTATAATATTGTTGTCCTTTCCAGATTTTTGTTCCCCAAAATCTAAATATAAAAGCATCTTTTCTCTCAGTCCCTTTGAAAGACTAATTTACTATCTGCTCCTACTTCAATTGCTACAAGAATTTCACTCCTATGGTTAATATTATAAAGTGTTATGATACATTAATAGATATTTAAAGTTAATAGCTACCTGTTAGTCATGGAGCTATGATCAAGAACATATAATAAAAAAAGGTAGTTCACTGAAAAACAACAAAACCCACACACACAAAAGCCCAATACCTCATTACTATTTTCAGTGTGTATCTTCAAGTTTTAGTTAATAACTCTCCTTTGCTTGTCTCTGATTATTCATTTAGTATTTTTCAGCTTAAGGTCCTTAAACACTTATAATAAGACACCTTCTTTATGATAAGTAAAAGAGATGGACCTCTCTATGCATCTTCTCACTACCTTTTTTTTTTTAAGACCCTTCTGTGTGTTTTTCTCAAAGTCCTATGTAAATAGTAGATCTTACTGTAGTTTAAAATCAGGATCACTAATTCCTTTACTGGGGGGAAAATATTCAGTCTTATTTGCCACTGTTCTACAGGATTTCATCATATCTTCTAGCGGCATTATGATGATTTGAGAAGTGTATCCACATTTTTACTTGTCTAGACAGCTGGGTGGAAAGCAGAAGAATCATACCATAAGGAATTCAGTCATGTACAATGCTTGAGTGGATTGGAACCCAAAATTTGACTGTGCTAATGAATGTTGCTGTAATATAGAATGCTTACTAAGAATTACCAACCTCCAAAAGCTGCAACCTTGCAAAAAGTATCAACCTTTTTCTGATAATTTTCCACTTGATGAGCCCTTTCTGTAGGGGTCTTTTAATAGAAAAAAAAATATTTCTTAGGCTTTATTTCTTTAAACAGACATTTTGCATTTTTTTCCAATCCCAGGCAGGTACTATGTATTGAAGTTATTAGTCATTTCTTGTTTGTTTTGTTGGTTTTTTCACTAGAATTTCTTTTACATGAGCGAGAAGTTACAAAAAAACCTAGCTACATTTCTATCAAGCAATTGAAAAGCATAAACTGTACTACAGAAATTTTTCTGGAGCTAAAAGTATTTTGGGAGACATATAAAAGTGTTTGCAATTCAGATATCTGTCTCTTTCCTTCAAAGACATTAAAAAAAACAGACTGACTAACTAGTAGGTGTAGCTTAGTCACAAAATCCTACATGTAGTGATCATAACTCTAGACTATTATTCCACTTATATTTTCATTAGTGCTATAAACTTCTCTGCATGGCAGGATTTAGAGGCAAATTATATCTTGTAAAGAATTTTTAAAATAAATATGTTCTTTTCCCTGATGTGTCAATATTGAAGAATTTATAATACCATGATGTTCCTTAAAAATATAATGTGGAAAATATTCCAAAAAATGGTAAGATCTTTTTTGCATATAAAGCTCCTACTTGGTTAAAATTGAGCTTCATGTTTGATTTTTGTCCCTTCCTCTGAATAAATTCTGTGAGATTTGACACCGAAATAGTCTAGGTGAATATTGTATTTCCTGGTGGAATTGTCATGAAAATTTTTTCCTTTGGCTTTCTAGCACAGTAATGATTAAAAAAGTGTTGTGGTCTGCTAGGTTATTTGAGTTTTGGTTTTATACAATTAGCAACCCTTTTTCTGTGATCATGTGTGTTGTATACAGTGTTTTTCAGGTGCAAACAAGGATTTCTCTGTCCCAGAACATATCTGAAAGATGTTACAGAAAAACTAAGAGTTTTACTGACTCCAAAGCCTGAGTAGCTCCAAGAGGTATATAGCATAACGCGTTTCTGACAAGCAATAAAGAATTTATATGTAGTTCAAAGTGATCTTATTTTAAATCAATATTTAAACTCTAGTTACAAAATTCAAAATGAACGAAACATTGGTATGATCTTACAAGTCTGAGTCATGAGACTAAAATTCATTTTATAGATTGGGTAACAAGCATATTTTATAGATTGGGTAACAAAAATATCAGTAATGCGATTCTGTAAAAGGCTGAGTCTACTGAACTCTCCTTAAATCAGGTTTGAATTTGGCTTTGTAACAATCATGGTGGAAAAAAGATCTGTGACACAGATAGTGATAGAATTTTTCTTGATCAGGAAAAAAAAACAACTAACATTTTCTTCCCAGATGGGCTTTCCTGAACTTCATTTTATTTTGTTGTGTATATGAGAGATAAAAACAATTAAATGGGCCTTAGCTCTCAAAATGTGAAATAGAATCAATGTAAGAAACTATTTTTGCCTGTCATTCACAGCCCTAAGCTTTAGGTAGCATATGATTGATTGAACTTAAGCACCTAACATGGTGGGAAACACAAGCAAATCCCTATAGCCATGGAACTGTTAAAGAGTTCCTGTTCAACAAATATTAGAAAACTGGAATTGCAATGGATGTAACCAATGTTGATCTACAACTATTTTGAAGATATCTAAAACTCCAACTTTAAAAAGGAGTCAAACATAAATTAACCAGGAAAACACAATTCTAAGTCACTAATTGCTCCACTAATATGATGATACGCAGCTCCTGGGAAGCTTTAAGACTTTGACGACAATGGGGAAAAAGACTGACAATGGACCAAAAATAGCCCATGGGATTCTTAATGGGATGTGGGATACTTTGCTTGCAAATTGCCTGATGAAATTCAGTCTCTGTCCTTTATAACTGGCTATCATATCATGCAGTAGTAGTTATGTAACTACTGTGTAGGAAATTAACTGCTGCTCTTCAATTAAATACATCCCCAGTGAGTGGACAAGGGTCACAGCTGGTGAGGTTTTTTTAGACTCTGCAGCTTAGGAAACTAATAATGAATGGGACCTCCTGGCTCATTAAACCCAATCTCATAGTTCTGTAGACCATTTGTATTTTAATATTTATTTTGTAAACAAATGAAATTCCGCATGAAATCTACTCTTTTTTTGTACTCAACTAAAGAGGCACTGTTATCGAAGAACAGTTGGACAGAGAGATCATGATGTAGATTTTGTTTTACTCTTAGTAATCTTCTAGTCACATAATAAATTTGTTCTCTTTGTAAGCCATTGATTTCTCTACCAGATAAATTTTTTATTTGAGTAACTCTGAAACCTCCATAGCGTTTAACTCATTTGCTCTACTTATATATGACAAAAAATATTTTTCTTCAAGACTCTTTTTTGGGGGGGTTCTGTGTCAAATTCTATTTTTCTATATTTTTTCATTCTTTCAATCATCTCAGACTTTCAGTTAGTCTTTCTGAAAACTGGTGATTATAATTTTGTATTTTAGATGAGATCTTAGTGCTTTATATTTCTTTATTGAAAATATTTCTTGATACTAAAATTATTATTTTTAAGCACAGCTTAAAAAACGAATGCAGTCAGTCTCTAATTCAATGTTGCTCTACAATTTATTATCTGTTGTGATTTCAATTCTAACTTTTAGTGTACACAGTCTTGATTCAATGTTGAAGTAAAATTTACTGCATGACTTTGCATTTAATTCTGTTTAAACACCTCAAATTAAGTTTTACTGCAATTCCTCGGGTCATCCAGACGTTTTGTATGTTATTCTGATCCTTATTTAGCAAAAATATTTACCTACTACTGAATATTGGAATTATATGCATAAGTGACAACTTTTATGACAGAGAGTTTTTTAATAACCTAGGCTGGTGATTGTTGATTCTTTCAATCATGTAATCCTGTGGGTGGCTTCATTATAAACTCATCCATAAGGCTATTTCAACATCACAACCAATGTATTTATGTAAAATGAGTTCAGGCAACATTATATATAGTGAAGCTTATGTGTAACTTATATGTAAGTGAATTTATATGCGCATTTAAATTGTATATACAGTTGTCTTTCACTTCTTGCGTTCTCAGTTATAAGCTCCCTCTTGTCATTTTATGGTTTTAGATTATATCTTGGGTAATACACTTTGCATGTAGCTGTGCACTTCAATCTAAGCACATTTTTTAAAATAGTGTTGTAAGTTATTTGACTGGTTTTCACAGTACATTTTGACTGATGAAGTAGAAGAACATAAAGACAACTTTGCCACATAATAAAACAGTTAGTAATGGATTTTAGATGCAAACATACATAGGGATAATAATGCTATGTTAATGACTATGATGATTTATCTTCCTGAACATGATTGAGAGTATTTTATCCTAACCTGTTTAAAGTTTTTATTACTGAATTAGAAAATAAATTTTAATCCTATTTACTAAAGAGAATGCCAAAACATATGTAGTGAGAAATCATGTAATGGATATTATAAAGGGCTTAGGTCAGTCAGCCTTGATCAGCAGGTGACTTGGATACAGGAAAATGTTACAATTGCCAAATATAGGATTCGTCTTACAGGAATAAAAGAATCACATTATATTTTCAGAATGGCAGGATCCTTTATGGGAAACAACAAGGTTCAAGTCCATGCAGAATGGAAAATATTTACAGTGCAGTATAATTTTCCATAGCTTACAGGGCATCTGTGTGATATCTTCCCTGAGTGACTGGCGATAAATCAAAAGACGTTATTAGAAAAACAAGAATGGCAAAACAGTGACCTTGAAGCTTCATCTTCTCAAAGATGGTCTGGATAATGAATATGAGGAGATACTTATTCTCCTTACAGAGAATTCTTATTCTTATTCTTCCTTACAGAGACCTTTTTGCCAAAGTTAATGGAATAGATCAGAAATCAGTGATCTGTTAAGATCCAACTAGAAGATCAAAATTGAAATTTCAGACTCCTGCATCCTGGCACAGAATGAGACAGGATCTACACTGAGCTTGTTATTACTTGCCCCTTAAGAATGCAGAAAATAACAAAACTCAGTCAAACCTATTTAATTTTTAACTAATATTAATACATGAAGAAAAAATATTATAGGACCTATATATATATATACACACATACATATATATATATATATACATATTTGAGTATTGAATATATATATATGGGAGATATATATCTTTATATATACTTGTGTAGCAGAAACAAAAGAAATTGTGATCCCAAAATAGCACTGCTTTTTAGTTAAGGAACAAAAATAACAAAATATATTTAAGAAAGATATTAGCTATGTGTATATGGAAAAGTATCTTGGCAGGTAAAAGGAAACTCTCTGGAAGTGCTCCTGCAAACTCAGATAAAAGGTGATTGAACCATAAGGTCTTATCCCCCCAAACATGGGGAATAGACTGATCATTTCAGGAACGTGGAAAAGCAAGCTGGAAGGTGGCACCTAGCCAGAGACTATAAAAGAAATTCTTGTAACCAATCAGCTGAACATGTGCTTAAGGCCAGAAAGGCAAAGCAAATCTAATGCTTAAAGTCTTACAGTGAAAAAAAAAAAAAAGATAAATTTTTGATAGGGAAAGAAAACATGCAGCTTGCTCATCACCACAGTAAACAGGGAGTTAAGGTTCAGATTTTTCCTTTTTCTTTAGATCTCTATGGCTACCCTATTTAAGACAAAAATTAAATTTAATTTCATATATAACCTCTAACTGACTAGTCAAGTGCTTGATATATCTGAAAACAATTCACTTATCTGAAGTATAATATGAACTTTGTACCTTAATATCAGATTGCTCTTTGTAGAAAGAGTGTGCTGACTGGACCTCTTTCAGTACTCAATTATGTAGTCATTTACACTTGTGAGAAGCAGTACACTAAAACGTTGGTTCACTTTACATCCATATCACAATCAACATTTGTATGGATGACTGCTTAGAATTCAAGGGAAGTAAGAACTGGGGCACGAACCAGCCTTTTTGTCCTGCTCATCTGAATAAATTTATTCCCTGAAGGCTACAGAAATGTTGAAGAATTTAAGTGTTCACTCAGAACAGAAGTTCTGTAGGCTGCGTGGGGGCAGAAACTACCAAGGAATGTTTCGTATCAAATTTACACCCAACAGAGTGAGGATGAGTAATTGCTAGGTGAGAAGTTGCTATAGCTTTGTGTTAGCAGTTCTGAGTTCAGTTATAAGATATTATCTAAGATCCAATGGAGAGCTGACTAGGTGACTCAGAAAATTAGTAATAGCTTATACAATCATTTCTAGGTCAACAGTTTGTATATACTGAACTTTATTGTTGTCTATATTTGTTTTAGTGAATGGACCTCTTAAAATAACTGCCATGGCAGGAGTTCTTTGGTATAGTTGCTTATTACTACAGTAGAAACTGAGGCCTGACTGAAAAGGAGGATGTAACTGCTCTATCAGTCCTAGAAGTAGCTCTTTCAAAGCAGAAATTAGATGTGTGCAGTGTAATATGGAAAAAGTAGAACAAAGAAATTTAAAGCCAGCTGAGGCAACTAAACTATCATTCTGACACTCCCCATAAAAAACTTAAATTCACCAAATTTTCCCTGAACTAACCTTGGTATCCTGTGTAAGTGACAACCCTAAAGACATTCAGTGCCAGAATCCTTCTTGTAAGGTACTTTCTCCTCTCAGTTGCCTACTGGAAGAGCAAAGGTTTTTTGCGGTGAGTGTATTATTAAAATGCTTGAATCTGAATGAGAAAAAAACAGCTCTGAATATGAAGAATCACATTGCTTCCTTTAGCTGCTTATCTCCAAGTTTCTTCCAGTGTTTTTTCGCTTTCTCTCTAAGAATTGTGTTGTTTTGTAATTGGAGTTTGCTCATTGTCAGCTTGCAATCATTAGTTAAGATTGTCTTTTATTAAGAGTTTGGATAGGTCTTTATTGTCAAGTATTGCCTGCCTGTGAAAGTTACTATGTCTTATAGGTAGGTTAATTGAACAACTGTAAATGTTAGCAGTCCATCAGTGAAGAACATTCTGTTCTTGAATTAGACCTAAACAATTACACTGACTTTTAAAGGCTGACCATTTCCCTAGTGCTTTGAAATTGTCTAGTATGTTTAGGAGGTGTCTAAGAAAATTGGGTTATGTATGGATAAGTAAATAATAGCAGATCACTGATACTTAACACTTTATAATGCAGTTCCTATTTATGTTGCTGCATCTGAAAATAATAGATTACATATTAGTGTTATTGTGCAAGAATTAGGTGTTTGAGATAACTTTAATATGCTTCATTAGGCACTGAAAAAATAGAAAGCCACCTTCATTTTACTGTCTCTTTTGCATATGGAGTCTTGTTCATTATTCGAAAACTTAAAGTCATGGAATTGAAATAAAGAGAAACAGTTCAAACTAATGATACAACCACACCTCTTTCGAGAATCCCAATAAAATATCTTTTGCAAAACATTATATCAATTGTTATTTAAAAAGCAGTATTTCCATTTTTATATCCTCTGTGTTTCTTAAGAAGAAAGCAAGAAGGGCAAGATAGGCATTTTAATAGAGTCAGAATTTCTGAAGGAGAGCTTTTTCTGAGATTCATAATTCAAATTTTCAGATTCAATATTCTTTATTGGTTTGGGGGGGGGGTTACTGATAGCTTTGGACATCTGTGTACTTCAAATATTTGGACCTCCTGAGGACCACTCACTCCTACTGACACATTGTGTATGAACCTGACATTTAGAAATTTTCTGCTTCTTTATTTACACTTAGAATTTCCATGAAAAGGCTTAAATTGAAAGGATCATATAAGACATTTCTCTTACATTTAGATTACCTCTAGATGCATATTCTACCCACAAAACAGACTCAGCCCAATGTTTTCTGAAGACTAAGTTGTTTTTTTCATAACATATTAATTATACATATGTTAAATCTGTTTTCATGTTCATGTTTTCTACTCTTTACAGTAGTTTCCATGTATTTTTCATTTCAGTGAGTTCTTGTCATTTCAGTGAGTCTTAAAAAGTATCTTTGCAATCTCATGAACACACTATTTCCCAAATAATTAATACCAAACATGTCAAAATCAGCAATAAGTTTTCCAAAACACATTTCCATAGGTGACAAGGTGACAGCATTTTCTTCAAAAATTGCTGTTAGACAGAACTTCAGAGAGTGATTCTGTACAACTACAAAGGACAAATATAAAAAATCAAGACAGATATCAAAATAGAAAAGGATAAATATCTTCATCCTCAATGTTCTTCTCCATCCTCTTTTTCTCTGACAGCAGAATTCCTGCTGATTTCTTCCTTGTGGAGGTTAGTGTTGAGCCCCCACATTCTTTGAAAATGAAGTAACTCTCTTGCTTATCAAGAAGAGTTCATTACAAAGCACCATTGTGATTGATAAATTTGAGCAGATAGAGGTGCAAAAGAACAAAAAAAAACATTTGGGAAAGTATGAAAACTCAAAAATAGGTCACAGTTCAGTTTGTAATAGAAAAAAATGGAGAGAGTAGTGGAAAATAAAGACGTAGTGTAAACCTCTTTCCATATTCTCACACCTGTGGAAAAGCTACATTAATTTCCTTGATTCCATCATGAATAATTGCTGTACATTGGGGACAATTTTAAATAATGCTTTTCAGGTGTTAGGTACTTCAATTACATGAAATCATACAGAACAGTGTGAAGATATTTTTGAAGAGGGACTTTTTTTAATATTAGTCTTAAATAAATTATACTTTTGAAGTATCTCCACACTTTATTTACCGCATTTCTGTGATAACAGGTGTTTGGATCACCTTAGTAGCAAAAGCTGGGTTTTACGCACATTTGGGGACATGTGTGTTCTAAATATGTGTGATACTAATTAATAATACTGATTAAAAACTTCAGTGCTTTTTGAATCTTGGAAATTGAAATAATTTTCTTGAAGGAATAGATAACATAGATAATAATATTTACCTGAATCAATAGTGTGAGAAGTAATGGGAGAGTCTGATTTTCACTCTTTGGAGTGTTTCTGGTACTGGCTTTTCTGATGCAGATAGGACCACCATTTAGCTTGGCTAAAACCCTCAAGCAATGTAAAGTGGTCTAGATCTAAATTCTGACTGCACTAGAAAGCACCAGCTCAAAAACAGTGTATCACCTGAGTCTCTCTTCATACCTTACAGTGATTTGAGTAACCAGTTCATGAGCACCTGATACAGGAAGGAATTTGATTAATCACTCCATCAAGGTTGATGCTCTAGTTACCTTTTGGTGCTAGTAACATGGATTAGGAGGACAGAATTTTGCCCATTTTTGAAACACAATACACCATGGCCTTTGGACACTAATATGTTAGAATTTGCATCTGAATGCAGGAAACAAAGCAAAACCGCAGAGTTGGTAATTCCTCTGTCTCAGCACATGTGTAAATCTAAATACAAATTTAAATGCTTTCCTAAATAATGATGTCTTTGTTAATTTGAGTTGTAATGAAGATGACAAATTTTAATGAATGGTATGATTTTCCTCCCTCCAAATGTATTATTCAAAATATTTATTTTCATTGTTCACAAAGCCGTACCAGAAATAAAGACAATTGAAATATCTTCCTGCTTGAATAGGATTTTTTACATGCTGAATATTTGAAATTTTTTTGAGTCTTTGTTTTTGTTTTTTTTTTACCAATCTTCTTGTTAAAGTCTTAGTGGATAGAAATTTGGCAACTTTTCTTCATGAATTATATTCTAGTAGAAGCAACATTGACATGTTTTTTTTTTTCTTCTCAGTTTTGTCCCATTAAAATTTGTTTTCCAGACTTTAAAGTGGAAAGTAGGGTGGACTGCAAATTCTTACAAATAGGCTTAACAGCTGTAAGACTTCTTGTATCACCTAGACCTATAGCCTAATAGTGTACAGGAGTATGGAAGTCATGTAGAATGTCATATTTCAATTTTCTTAATGTAATCCCTTACCAACCTGTACATGTGGAAGTTCCTTGTGAAAGAGTCTTGTCGATACAATGTTTGGTAGATCATACTTTAAGAAGTGTTTATTAACTGCTGTTGTCACATATTTTAAATTATGTTGTGACATTAATTTCTTTCTTGTGACTCTACTTCATCTGGTGTCTTTTGTTAGACCAACTGTTAGAATTGGAAGCATCTCACAACTTTGGGCCTGTATAAACCTTTTTGACTCCAGTGTTAGACCCTCAACTTAACAACAGTTTTTCTCCTTACTAAAACTCCAGAGTCACACTGTACATGAGAATTCCCTGTGTCACTCTTTGTGGCTGCTGTGAACCCCATATACCTAGAAGCATATCTATTATCCTCTGACATAAAAAATAGCATACAGAATGCAATAGAAGCACCTCTCCAAAAAAACAAAACAAAACAAAACAAAAAACCCCCACAAACAAAGCAGAAACACACACACCAAAAAAACCCACCAAAAACCAACCCCCCTCCCATGGGAATATTTGGAATATTTGTAAAATACATTTCTTTTCCCTTACTATTTTGCACACACACACCAAGGTGTGTTTACACCAGTCGAATTGCTAAGAACTAATTTAAACAACTAATAAATGATCATAGAGGAAGCTCTACCCTGCTGTCACAAGAATGTATTGCTTACATATCTTCAATCAGACAGCTTTCATTTTTGCCTAGAGGCAACAAAGGAGTTTTGACACTGTTATTAGTTCATTTCACCCTTTTCTACCTATCATTTACTTTCTGTGAACAGTGCTGAGATTCTTCATAGAGTAGTGAGATCTTTACATTTACTGCACATCTGAAATGCAGTTAGTGTAATGGGTGACTGACAACTGTTATCTATACACTGCTGAAATGTCTGCACAAGGTACAAATTATGTTTCTTTTGCATGTTTATGAAGACAGCAAAACAGTTTCAACCCAAAAAAAACCCTCCAAACCTAAAACAAACCCCACCCACACCTCTTTGACTTGTAAAGCTGAATCACACTTCCCATTTTGACTTTATGAATCACTTAGCCTTTTTGAGGCTTAGTGTACTTGTGTTCATAGCACTGGTAAACTTCTTATGAAGTTGCCCATTTCATATTAACACTGCAGTTACGGCCTCTTCCTGTTCCAGAGGAAAGAAATGCTATTGTTTCCCCAGTTTTTGTCTTCAAGGGCCCATAATTTTATGTCCTTTTACTGAAAATTTTGATATTTAGTGGAGTTTTATAATTTTTCTATTTTCTTTGAGAACTTTATAGAAAGTAATTTTGAATTAAAGAGAAGGGAAGCAGAAGCCTGTCCAGAAAAGACAGGCTCTTCATATGAGAGGCAGTTCTTACTAAGGGCATGTTCCATTTGGCTTGTTTCCTAGGTATGAGATGAAACAAGCCATGTTGCTTGAGGCAGATGAAAGCTGGGAAAGAGATGGGGGTTGATTCTGACCCCAGTTCCTACTTGTCAAAAATGTGTGATTTTTTCTCTATTTAAATATATTATAAAGAGCAGAGGGGGGCGGGTGAAAAATGGAGGAAGAAAGCCAAAAAAAATCAACCATTTTTTGGCAGGTTAGCCATCAAGTCTCATCATGAGGATGACTATTATGGTATGATACCAACCCTGCGATATGGAATGCAAATATGTCTTTTACTGAGAGTGTCCGATTTGTTTTAAAGGGCCTGTGCTCAAAGAGGCTCTCCGGGAAGCAGTTTAATGCTGCAATCTTAAGGTAAAATAGATTATTTTAACAGGAACTTTGTTCTTCAACATTAACAAACCTTTAGCACTACTTTAAGGAGCAAGTTATTAAAAAGTAAAGTGATATGTAAATCTCATTTGGGTGTCGTTTCTAATCTAATTTTAAAAAGCAGAGTTCTCAGACCTACCACAGGATGGACACCAATTCTTTCTGAGAAAACTCTGAGATTAAAATCTTCAGGGTCAAACACCAAGCCTATGAGATTGCCAGTGTTCTCTAGTCATATTGAATAGTCCTTATTAAATGAGATACACCAATCTCAGCTGGTATCTAAGTACAACTCTAAAAAGTAACTTGGGAAGAATGTTATTTGTTCTGAGTGCAGTTGCCTCCTGCGAGAGATCCAGGTCAGTGCTTAATAATCCTTTGGTATCTAGGATTCAGGCTTGCAGTCTTTGCTTGAACAAAATTTCTGCAGAAGTCACTAGCATTAAACTTGTAACTTAAGAAGTAACCTAGTTATATTTAACATTTATATCTTGAAAAACTGTACAAACTGTCCAGCTAACAGGATGAACAAACCCTTTTACTATGAAAGAAATTTCCTTTTCTACAAAAATCTCAGGGTTGCCTGGCATCTTTCTCTCTTATCAATTTATGTTCCATATCTTATTTTTTGTATAGAATAAGTAATCCAAGTGAAGACATTAAGACGTAGGAATATTATACACATTTAACAAGAGCTAGAGTTTGTAGTTTTATTGCTGCCAGTTAGAGGTGTTTGGCCAAAATCAAGCGCAGTGAGAAGATATTGGTACCTGAATATATCCATTTTTAGTTCCAGCATGTTCTGCTGTATCATTTCTTATAAACTCCTTATGTACCTTGCTTTCTTCTATAGCCACCTGGAACTTGAAGAGAAAATGCAGAATTTGGTGGAAAAATATAGTAAATAGTTAAATATTGGCAGTCAGAAGAGGAACTACCAAACATGTCTAGAATAGAATATCTACATACCCATAATCAATAATGATATGTTTATTTATATTTATTTATATTTATATTTTTATTTATGTTATATTTATTACTCACTTAAATTGCATAATACGTCTCACAAAACTCAATATCAGTAACATTATTAAATTATATGTTCATCAGGTAGATTATGTCATCTTAGAGGTACCAATCGCCTTTGAGAACTTAAGCAGCTTGTTCTATGCAAAGCCTCTCTAGCTATGCTAAGCCTTGGAAATGTTGCAGACATTTGCATTTGGTATGACTAGTTCTTTCATCTTAACTTATGAAAAATAATCAAAATCACAAAGTTAGTACATTTAGCAGAAGCTCTATTTGCTTTCTGAGAGCCACATACAAAAAGTAGGTGACTAATTATCAGAAAAAAAAGGGTTCTACTGGATGTTTCTGAATTTCTGCAGGAGATAACTAGTGCATTTAGTTAACCTCATGATACTGAAAATCAATTCAGATCTGAAGACCAGATTGAATCTAAACTTCCAGACACTTGGGAAAGTAACAAACTAGTTGTGCTCATATATTAGTCAGAAGTCCCATTTAATAAAAAAGGCAAACAAAATATTGTACTAACATGGATAAGTAATATGCATCTAAATAATCATGTGGGTTTGGGCTTTAGTTTGATAAGATGATAGAATAATAATGATGCATTAAACTGTAGAGAAAAAAAAAACAAACCCAAAAAACCCAACGAACCCAGAACTAGGAAGAAAAAATACCTTTGTCAGAACATTTTTACTTCTCTAGAATTTTAGTTAATCTCAGCTTTCAATCAAAGCATTGCTTTAGTAATCTCTAGGAATGTTTTTATATATGGATTTCAGATCAGATTTTTGAATGTTAATGTTATTTGAATCATTCATATTTTATGGAATCCAGGTTTCTAGAAAATTAGGAAGTGCCCAGGTAGGATTAATCTTTCAAAAAATTAATACTCTGGGGTCTTTTTTCAGATCCATACAAACATGACAGGTTATTTTTTCCACTTTTAAGTCTCTTTTATCTGTGCTATATATACTGGTTAATAACAACAGGTTGTCTCTGCCGTATGTCTAGGGGACATGAGACACCACAGCTTGCATACTAGAGCTATGAAGAGACATTTTATCTGATGGAAAGAGGAGTTCCAGATTGCATGGTAAAAGCATGCAATAGTTAGAAATTATGCTACCTACTTTTTAATTATGGCTCCTCCACCTACCAGCTGCATATCATGGAATGACTTATTTAACTCCAGAGTTAAAAGGTACTCATAAAACCCTAAATTAATACACAAGGCTGAGTGAACCTATATACGAGAAGCTGTTCCAGCTCTTGTGTCATTGACATTCTACTGCTATAAAGCACCACAGAACAGCAATGGTTCTCAATGGGAAATGCATGCCTTGGTAAGACACTGTTGATCATTGCATGGCCTAAGCAAGGACCAAAGGGGAGGACAGAGAGGTCAGGTTGAGTATAGAACTACCTCAACCAGAGATGCTGGATCTCTGGAATGACAGAGGCGGTAGTCAGGGTAGGAGCAAGGAGAAATGAGATGGCAGCGCTCACTCAGGAGAATGTGGTTGGACAGGGGGAACTGGCTGCAGTGCTTTGAGTGTTTGTCTTCTCCACAAAAGAAGGACTTCAAAAAGTTTCAGGATGCCTGTGCCATACTCTATGCATCTGTATACTTGAAAGGAATACAGGGAAATAAATTGGTTTTCTCATATAGCATGCAAGTGATCCTCTGCATCCTTTGCATCTGTGTAAGCACGGTGTGCTTGTGCTTAGATAGACTTCTTTAGATTATCTGAAGAGGAATACTTTTACACTTCAATAGAAACTATGGAAGATGCTGTCAATGATGTGATCAAGGTCTTTTTCCCTCAGTTAAAAGAAGGAATTAATACTTATTATCTGCTTATTTTCACATGAAGGTCAATCATAATGGCAGAGGAAAAGGATGATATCTAGAATTTTTTTTTTGGTCAAACTGCTAGAAACTTAACCTAGAATATTGATTTATATATATATATAAAATATCCATTTTTTAGTATTGACTAAATATATTGCAATATGGTTGCATCACTGGACACATCAAGCAGTCCTAGTAAATTAATGAAAAAGAACGTTCACACACTTTCTTCTTTTTATGTGCATTATATCATTAAAAAGGATTAAATGTCTAAACTGATCTAGGTTATTTCCCAATTGATAGAAATAGAATTCGTGGCTAGAATGACACTTTCTATGTGTGAAAGTCT
Source organism: Manacus candei (assembly GCF_025592945.1). Classification (NCBI taxonomy): domain Eukaryota; kingdom Metazoa; phylum Chordata; class Aves; order Passeriformes; family Pipridae; genus Manacus; species Manacus candei. The sequence continues at coordinate 6,349,931 of NW_026138115.1, forward strand.
GTATTATGGAGATACCAAACCACTAAACTCAATAAAATTATGAATGTATTGAGTCTTAATATGATAAGAATGTATTTCTTTAATTTACATTCCTTACCTACATCTGTCACCATGGATGTACAGGGTTGTCAGTGTACTTGACTTTTGTTTTCTAAGTGAACCCAATGATTCCTTTTTCATATACTGAAAACTATACCCAGAGGTAGACGCTCAACTACGACAATCAACAAACTAAGCATAATAAATCAGGTTTCAATATTAATGTAAACAACAAAACAATATCCAAGGACCAAGTGCTCTTGTTTCAGATTAAAGGCTTGGAATATCTTATGTATCAGAGACTGGGACACAGCCCTTTGTAGAAACCTGATACTTTGCCCACAGGGGTAACACCTGAGCCACTTGCATCTTACTTCTATGGTTCATATCTTTATTGGCCACAGAATAGCAAAAGAATAAGAAAACCTAGACTTGAAAGAAGAACAGGGAGTAAGCTGCAGATAACAATAATGTAAGGAACTGTCTTAGCTATAAGAATTTATCAGAAGAATGAAGAAGTCTCAGCATCCTTCTCTCAGTGTTATCAGTTGAATCAAAGCTGACAGTCTTTGCTATCAGAGTCTTTGCATAACACTGCTTACAGTGAAAGTGTGTGTGGGAGTGGGGAAACTGAGGGAAGAAAAAGGAGTCTACTGCACTGGTAATCACCACAACTAAATCTGGTCCTGGATTGTACTTTCTCTTCATGTACCTCAATTACACTCTGGTCAAGGCAAAGAAAAAATGAATTACAAATTCTAAAGAGAAGATGTGTGATGTAACCCAGGACATGGTTGACCCTCTTGGCTGCCAGGGCACTACTGACCCATCTTCAATTTACCATAGACCAGGATCCCCTGGTCCCTTTCTGTGGCACTGCTTTCCAGAATCTCATTCCCCAGTGTGTACATACATCCAGGGTCACTCTGTTGCAGATGCAGAATCCACCACTTTTCCCTGTTGTACTCCACATGGTTGGGGATTGTCCAGTCCTCTAGTTTGTCGAGGTCTCTCTGTAGGGCCTCCCTTCCTTTGAGGGAGTCAACAGCTCCTCTCAGTTTTGTGTCATCTGCAAACTTGCTTAACATCCCTTCCAGTCCTGCATCCAAGTTATTTATGAAGATGTTGAAGATTCCTGTGGGACCAAATAACACTTTGATCCTGAATGTTAGCAAATGCAAGGACTATTACATATTTTAACTTATGCACATGCCTTGATTTAGGCTTTAGTTGGCTTGCATTAACTTTCCTAACAATTCCAATGTCAACAACCCACAAAACTCTTAAAACCCTTACTTTTGGGGTGTCAGATAATGGTCTAAACAAATTCTACAAAGTTAGAATATCACTTGAATTAATGCAGATTACAGCCTCCTTTGCCATTAAAGCTCACAAAACCAACTTCACCTCCTCGTGTTAGTATTTCTCCCTATGCCTAATTAGACTACCCCCATCTAGGCTATTTTTTTTGTTTTCTAGGAGGAAAACCCATCACCATTACATTATGTCCTTGAGTTAATGTTTGGATTTAGGGCAACAGGATTAAGAATAAATCATTTGAGATTTACAGTTGTTATAGATTTTATAAGCTGTTTTCCCAATTCCTTTGGACAACCTATGCAATAGAATCAAATAGAAGAAATGCAATAGAATCCTTTGATTTCAGATTGGACCACATTCAGTGTAGACAATGACAAAATTTTTTAAGGAACCAACATTGTCTGTTTCCTCTCTACCCAGAAGTTTCTTTACTTTGAATTGTTTGTTCATCCTCTAAAAAATCACTTATTAATCCCTTCTGAAGTACTTTGTCATTTGTTGCTCAAAAATGGCATTCTTTTTGGGGAAAAACAATGAAAAAACTTTCTAATGCCATTGCTTCCTGAATTCCAAATTCCACTTTACAGAAGAGCACAGGCAATAACAGGGCATACAAGGGTTTTCTAAACCACAGCTATGGAAAGGATTTCATGCTTTTTGAACAATTATATGCTAATCCTAATTCTAATCCCATAAGGCTTTGGTATAGCCAAATAACTAATCTACTTCAGACATGGTTAACCAAGCAGGATCATCTTTTCATCTTTATAGAATAAGGAAATTAAACATTTCGCACAATCAAAATTACTTTCTCTTCTTGTATCTGCTTATGTATTTTTCTGCCAGTTTTCCAATACTTTTGGAGCATCACTAAAATGGACAATTCTAAATTAAAAAAGGTCAAAAGTTAATTGTGCTCATGTTTTACAATTTAAGAAAACTGCCCACAGAGATAAGGAAGTATAGGTAAATTTCATTCACGCACAGTAGGTTTAGAAGTTTTTTCCCTTCAAATTTCTAATGCATCTGAACAATTTTAGAGTCAGAACACTAGACAAAAGAGCAGAAAGATGGATGATCTCATTTAATATGGCAAGTCTTACTTCCTGTATTGAAGTAATAACTCTTTTACTCGATCTTCAGAGGAAAAGCTCAGCTGTGCTTGAGTTAAGGTTTTCTGTGCTTTAGGTTATGTTCTAGACTTGTAAACCCTAGAGTTGAACTGATGGTGAGAGAGCTAAAAAAATGACTTATGCTAACCTTAAACAATATTTTGACAAATATCTCAGTGTAAAATCCACTGGTCTGAAGGTTCTGTGACATGGGTTCAGGCTGAAGTAGTGAACATGCCAAAGAAAAATATTTTTATTTTTTTTATTGGAAATGTAGCAGTTTTGCATATATGCCACTATCAGGACAATGAGACAATCTTGATTGTTCTGAGGAAGGCTTTGATGGCAGCCACAAAAGTGACTGTCAGTGAGTGGTACCAGTGGGTGTCTGTGGTTGGTACTGGTTGGTGTGGATAAGTGGACCTGGGCTTTGTGAGCACATAAAGCTTTAGGTTGCTTTCAATCACCTCAAAGCTAATGTAGATGAAAGAATTACATGCCTGAAGAGAACATTACTCAATTTATGTACTCTATTCATAGCTGTGATACAGAAACACCCAATCCTGATAATGCAAATAGTCTACATATTAAAATTAAATTCTGAACAAAGCTGTTTGCCAAAGAGTTTGCCTCAGCTCTACTGAGATCAAGATGCTAACATACCTCATAAATTCTCTGTGGTGCCAGTGAGACTAAATCTTTTAAACATATATTTTAAGCTAGCTCTTGCACCCACATGAGTGAGCACAATAAAATCACTCAAATGAAAATAAAGTAAAAAATGAACATAGTTTTTTGTTGCCTTCAATAATTTTTTTTCTGCAGCCTGGTAGTTATTAACAGGAAGTGGCAGTAATTCAATAATTAAGTTTTGATTTTCCTTAGTGTATTGGGATTTATACTAGAATCAAATAATTCCCGCAACCAGTAGCCTATGCTGACCAAAGAAGCCTGTACTCTTCCTTAATCTTGATGCACTAGGACCATGTAGGAAGAAATATCAAATTCATAGATTAGAATGGTAGAGAGTGAGTGTGGTGGATTGACCTTTTTTGGTTGCCAGGGGCCCACCAAAGCACTCTATCACTACCCTCTCCATCAACAACATAGGAGGAGAAACATACAAAGAAAACCTCATAGATCAAGACAACAGCAGAGAGTGATCACTCACCAATTACCATTGGGGGCAAAAGAGACTTGACTTGAGGAAATTAATTTAATTTATCCCCAATCAAGTTCAGAGTAGGATAATGAGAAATAAGAACAAATCTAAAATCACCTCCTTTCTTCCTGACCTCAAGTCCCGACTTCTCTTCAAGGTCCTACCATGATTCTGCTTCAGCACAGTTTCTCTCACGGGATCACAACTTCCTTCAGTGCATAGCCACCTTCTCCAGTGTGGGGTCCTCCATGGTCTTCACTATGGGATGCAGGGGAACCTCTGTTCCAGCATCTGGAGCACCCTCTCCCCATCCTTCTGCACCTTGGTGTCTGTAAAGTTATTTTTCTCTCTCACATTCCCTCCCTTCCCCATGCTGCTTTGCACAGTGTTTTTTTACCCCATCTTAAACATGTTGTCACAAGGCTCTACAATCGTCACCGGTGGGCTCAGCTTTGGCCAGTGATGGGTCCCTTTCGGAGCTGAATGGAACGGATTTCTGGGATCTTCTCATAGAAGCCACTCCTGCAGGCTCCTGGCTACCAAACCCTTGCCAAATAAACCTAAGAAAGTGAACTAGAATTAAAATGGGCAAGAAAGGCCCTAACTGTCAAAGGCCCTAAATGTCAGGTCAATAAGGAGACAACAAATTGGCAGTTGAATTACTTCATATCTTAGAGCACAAAACCCAGTTTTTTTTGGTTTTTTCTTGTTTGTTTTTTCAGGCAGTTTTTGTTTGGGGTTTTTTGGGGTTTTTTTTGTTTAGTTGGTTTTTCTTGGCAAAAAATGTAAACAGTGACTCTGAGATATTTTCTGACCTTAAGTCAGCTTCGCCACATTATGTATTTAGGGAAATTGGAAAATTTAGAATAATTATTTTGAACACTTTCCATTGAAAATATTTTGTTTTCTAGACTTTAGGAAAAATAAATTAAAAAATCCCTGTAGTTCTATCTTGTAAACTCACGGCAGTTATTTGGACCATTCTAAAGAGTCCAAGCTTAAGTAATGTTTTGGTTTTGCCACCAAAAAAACCACTTTTTCCACTTTTCTAGAACTGCCCACAGAGCAAAAGCAGTTATTGCAACTATTGCAACTGTTCTTGTAGGAGCTGAAAATGGTTCTGTGTACTTTGGTTTAGATCAAAGCATGATCAAATCAGTTGTCATGGGAGGGGGCTAGAATCCACTTTGTGCCACTTGGATGTGAATACCTGCTATTTCAGTTTTATTTATGAGGGCAGTCCTTTATTATCTAATGATTGGTCTGAACGTGCATATTTTATGGACTTGCAGGATACGAGCCATGAGAGGAGTAGTCTTTTAAGCCTCAAGGCTATAGAGGCTGTTAAACTCAGAGTACCTATGAGCTCTAAGCTGGAGCTATGCCTTTGCTAACAGAAAAGCACAGTATAAGTCACTGAGGTGAAGGTTTATTAATTCTTCCCTGCCTTCACTAGGTTTACATGGGAAAGGTAATGGTCTCTAAAGTTAGAGCTTTGTAAGATAAGAGTAAATGATATCTTGTAGGCTGATACCTGTACGACTTTTGCTACATGCTACAAATTACTGTTTGAGCAGCAGCTCAGGACCAGTCACCTATTAACCTGCTGCTAGTTACACAGGCTCTGGATTGATAGCTGACAAGATTTTGCTGTTTAGAGGGAAAAAAAGGAAAGTGGGAGGCTCCCATTTTTTTCCAGTTCTGAACAACCACAGGGACACAAAACAAATCTTACAGCTATGCTAATAAAAGCTGAAACTTGCCTATAATACAGACTTAAATTATATTTTGCTGGGGGTTAAGAACAATCGTAATCACTAATTAACTTAGCTATGCAGATAAAAATCTGTTTTGTCAACACAGGGAGTTTCACTGAGCAGTAGGGAAAACTTAGGGTGGGTCATAACATGCAGCTCTCAAAAAAGCTTTTGCTAGTGTGGGATAAAGTTCTACTTGTCTATACTGGTAAAATGCTTGTAGTATAGAGACCTGATAAATCACGCATGAAAGAAAATGATAAGAGGGAGTGTTTGTGTGCACACACTACAGAGCTGTGCATGTTGGGGTGTAGAGCTGTGAGTGTTGCATTTCAAGTTAACATTTATATTTTTTTGGATGAGTAATAAAGTAAAAGAGTTTAAGGGGAGGGGATGAAAAGATTATTGACTTAGCTTTTACATAGAGGTAATTCATGGTATTACAAAATTATTTGTTTTCTTTGGAATATTTATGATATTTTTCATGGAAAGGGAAATATCTCTCTGACTCTGAAATTACTAGGTATCCTCTCTTTGCAAACTGACTGGGAACTGTGAGAATTATGTAAGCTTTGCAGTTCCTAACCCTGAGGTTTTACACTGCGTAATAGTTTTAAAGAAAGAAAATAATTAAGCTGAGGGTGGGTTTAGATCAGAATAATGTGTACTTTTTCATCCACATAAATTTTTCTCATTATATTTACAGAGTTTTGAAATAGATGTGATAGGCAATGAACCGAAAGGGGAGGATGTAGTTAGTATTTCCATACTAGTTGTTAGGTTGTGAGAGGGGAGGCTGGAATAATTTATGGGCTGAGAGAGTGAGAGAAGATGTAATTTACATCACTTTATTCTCATTTAAACTTATTTACACATCAGATCTGAGCTTGGACCAAGGACTAATTTGTTAGGTCAAATCTGTTCTTCAGCCTTCTATCTCAACACTACCATCAATAATTTTGTTTGTGTTGATTCTTTTCTGATTTGATCCTTTGTAGACTGTTATGGTGTAAACTCGCTTGCTTCTTATGTTATTCAAGTTCTTAATATGGTCTAGATATAGAGAAGAAATGTAAGAGCATTATGTTACTTACTGGAAAGAGTAATGTTTTTATTTATATTACTGCCTGGGAAGAAAAAGTTCAGCTAGAGTAGTAAATACTCTACAGTACAACATCTCAGTAACCCCAAATTATGCACAGCAAGGTTTATGGGTGAATCTGTAAAAAAATGGGAGCGGTGGGACATAACTAGATGTCAGTTTATAATCAGCTTTATAATATTGCAGTATATTGAAGGAAGAGGCTGTATGCGAACATTTGACTCCTCTTTTGTACCTACTCTGATTATAGAGATATTTACATAGTTGCACATTCTGCTTTCTATAGGTTAGTGATAAACGATCTGTTTGGAAAAGATCAGATGTTTTCCTAATCACTTTATCTCAAACAGCTGATCAGAAATGCTTTCGGATTTGGTTTCATTTGAGATGTGCTGATCCCATTGGCTTATAGGAAGTATTTATTAGAGGAACTAGTTTCCTCTCTGTGGTGTACATTTTGAAGCTTCATGAACTGAGTTATTAGGGAATGGCAAATTGACTAGGGGGAAATGGAAAAAGCAGTTGTAGGATTGATGTGCTGCAGCTAATTTCACTTTTTTCACTGTCTATTTAGATACTTAATTACATACGTGAAAGAATGACAAGGTTTCTTTTCCCATCCATTTTTTTAGCTTCTGCTAGGACATGAGGTTCAGTTGGTACTTTCTATGAAGCAATGGATAGGTATTCATCAAAGTGAACACTCAAGAATAGATGCAGTCTGGACTCTGATCCCAGGCCTTGTAAAATAAATTTCAGTTTCTACATTCAGTGGACCTAGGATTAGACTTCGAGGTACTGAAGGTTTGAGAAATGTCATATAAACTGTTTCTTAAAAAAGTCTTCATGAAGCTGAATTCATTTCTTGCCTCCAAATTCTACTTCTGTCATAGAAATGTGTGCTGATATATTCTCAACTGTACACCCTCTTTTCATAGTTGCAGAGACATACACAAGGGAACACAAGGGGTTGCCCTACGCTGCCATCACAGTGTTTTGGGATAGCTCAAATTTTACTATTTTGGGTTTCCTGGTGCTTTTTATAGTGGATGGTTCATTACGAATGGCATCAAACCTCAAATGTACTAAGGAAGTTACTTTATCTGTCCCTTTATTCACCTTATTTTAAAAATAATAAACACAACTCTTGACAAGTTGTTTATATGGCTTAACCCACCTTAAAATGGGAACCTAACGCTGTTACAATCAAAATAGAAATTACTCATGTGTCAGTAATTTGACACATATTCAAAACTATTTGTATGTCCTATCATGTGTATTTGAAATAGCATACCTGTTGTTTGTTTCTCTTCTTCTATGCTTATTTGTGAAGAATGGTAGTATATGCATTGCTTACACTGAATCTGTGTAAAATATATGTGGAAAAAAAAGAGCAAACAGGCTCTTTAGAATATTGAAGATGAAAGGGAGACAGCTCCCTTTTCAGTATGTACTACTTCAGCAGAGTCCAGGGGAAATGATTGTGGCAAACTCCAGCCTGAACCGTGTTTGGTCCTGATGCAGAGCCCATGTCAGCCACTGTCCTCTGGATGATCTCACACCTTCCCAGGGCCCTTTCACTGGCTCCAAGGCAGTAGGCTGCCCTAGGAGGCCTCCAGCTCCCTATCAAGAGCTCTGCTCCCGCCACATCCCTGGAATGAGGTGATAGTCTTCTGGCTATTCCTCTCTAATAACTTTACCAGAAGTACCTGAGATTTCTGAGCAAACAGTGCTACTTATTTTAACAGAGTTCTACATATGTTTTATTAAATCTGAGTTCTCTATTATGTTGAGAACCCTGAGAAGAAAGTTCTTACAGAACTGAGTTAATTAGGAGCAAGAGCTACACCTCCCTAAACTGAAGACATACAAAGCATAACATTTTTTCCCCTGCTCTCATTTCTGAATAATAAAGGAATATAGATAAGTTTGTCTTTCATTTTGATTTTGTTGTATTTGGAGAGGTTTTGATTCCCATTGATCAGTTTTGATACTTACTTAATATCCATTATTTTTCTATGCAGATTTCACTTAGCTCTGCCAGACCCTGTCAGATTAGGGAACAGAAATTTGGGGGGGGGGGGGCAGTTTAGGAGATGGCAGAAGAAGAGCTTTTGTATACTTTAACTCTGCCTAAGTTTGAGGAAGTAACTGATGAGATCTGCACAGAAGCATTTGCTGAGAAAGTCTTTGGTCACCTGGAGGACTTATGCAGGTATTAAAGAACGAATGTGGATTGTAGTTTCTTAACATCACTTAAAAGTGGACATGAGCTGTCCCAAGGAGTCAGTCACCTTGCTGAGGGTCTTTTGGTAGTTACTGACTACCCTCATAGAGTAACCCTAGAGAGACCAGGCTTCTTATTAAGCTCCTGAGGTTGTATAGGGACAATTTTCATTTACATGTTCTACTAATTTTCAAGTGAAGAATGTGGTCATCCTGTCAGAGCTGGATGTCACTGTGGTAAGGCTGTCTCAGAGCACATCTCTGGCTTATCCTTATACAGGCACTTCCTGACAGGTTTGGCTGTTTTTGACACATAACATAGCACGTAGATCCAGGCTGTGAATCCAGAGGTATTTAATTGTCTATCATTAGGTTGTCTATCATTAGGAACCCAAAGCAAGGGAAAAGACCAGATCTGAAATCGTCTCTTCTCAGCATTACTTACTGCTTCCTGTCCTGCTCAACAAGGTGGCTATTGTTAATTTCACTTTAATGCTCCAAAATTTGGAAGCTTACAGAAGGCGGAAGCAAGGATAGGTAGACCGATAGGAATAGAGAGATTATTCAAATAGCATGGCATCAAGTTAGGAAAGCTAAAGCCCTGATAGAATTAAATCTGGCCTAGGTCTTCAAGGGCAACAGAAAAAGCTTCTATAGGAATATTGGGGAAATAAGGAAGACTAGGGGAAAATATGGGTCCTCTTCAGAAGAAAATGGGAGACTTGATTATCCAGGATAGGGAGAAGGATGAGGTATTCAACAAGCTTTTTGCCTCAGTCTTCACCAGCAAGTGTTCCAACCACACCGCCTAAGTTGCAGAAAGCAAAGGCAAGGCTAGGACAATGAGGGACCATCCATTGTAGGAGAGGATCAGGTCTGAGACCATCCAAGGAACCTGGAGGTGCATGAGTCCTTGAGACCTGTTAAGATGTGTCTGAGGGTCCTGAGAGAACTAGCAAAGGAAGTAGCTAAGCCACTATCCAGCATATTTTAGCAGTCCATGACAGGGATCACAAAATCACAGAATATCCTGAATTGGAAGCCCCTACAAGGATCATCAAGTCCAAATGTTAAGTGAATGGTCTGTACAGGGATCGAACTCATGACCCTGGCAATATTAGCCCTAATAACTGCTCTAACCAACTGAGCTAACTGAATGACCTTTAAGGTTCCTTCCAACCCAAATCATGTTATGATTCTATGAAAAATATATAAACATGACCTACTGATTGCAGATACATAAATAAGCTCTGTAAATTCAAACAGTGAGGAAGCTGAAAGTTTAGAATATCCCCATTAAGTTCTTCCTCAGTCTGAGAAGTCATCTTGCAATGTCAGAAAAAGTAGTTGCAAAAGGGCATGGTTTTAAAACATCTCTTATATATCCATTGTGTCATATTTCTTCTCTTGTTACACAACAAGTGTTTAGCAAAGTAAGGGACCTGTGTCTCAGGGATATCTAGACTGCACTTCTTGTTTAGATGGTGGAAATGGGAAATAGCTGCTATAATAATCTGCGAAGTTTACTTCTGATGATGCCTTGAAGAACTAAATGGCTTATTTGTAGATTTGTATAAGTGTTCACAATAAAAGCCCTCCCCCCCAAGAAAACCTAAAACAAGGCACCTAAAAAACCCCTTCAAAAACAAAATCCAGAACATGGGTTCTGAAAATTGTCCTTGGTTTAGAGGAGGTAGCAGCTCCTTTTCTGAAGACCAAGTCTTATCTTTTATGTTATACTTGCATATAGTTTGTTCAGCTTATTTAACCAGGGTGTAATTATTAGAAGGCAAACAGAGGATTCATTCAGTTCAGAAGGCTTATCCATGCCTTACCGAACTATGAACTTACTGAGCTATACTGAAACATACAATACTATAAAGGCCCTTATTGTAAGTTGTACATAAATACTGCCTATAAATACTGGCTTCTGAATAATATACAGCCTTAAAGAGGTTCAAAGACGTACTGTATTTTAAACTACATTAATACCAATGTTGCTTGAGTTACAAACATCTGTTCAGAACATTTCTTTAGTCAGCACTATTTCTTTTACAAGTAGAAATATGAAAAAAACATCAAACTATAGCCATTACATCAGTTAAAGACTTTTCACACCTCTGCGAGGTACAAGTTTATACGAGCTTTCAAAAATCAATAAACTTTAAATGAAAGCCCAACACCATTTTGTGTACAGAAGCATTTCCAAAATTCACTCACTGACAAGTAAAAAGAAAATAATGTCCTTGTCTAAGATTGTGTCTTTTAATTTTGTGTATAAATAAAATATTTCTTCAATCTCTTCATGACTAAGGTTCCATCTCTACTGAGAAAGTATTATCATGGGTAATACTATCAGAAAGCTGGTGGTAGAAGATGTCAAAAATTTTGATATCAGCAGAGAAAAGCTCTTTTCAAAACATCCCTGGCAAAAAGTCTCACAATATCTATGGAATTGAAACCTTTAGAGTGAACACATAAGATTAGGCACTATCCTACTTCAATTTCTCTGGCAGAACTAAGGGACAATTTTGAAGGTCCTTACAACAGAGCTTCTGTAAGGATATCAATCCATATGAGTCATGGCATGAGCTTATTTGCAAGAGGAATCAAAGGAGTAATAAGGATATTATTTGTGTTCAGTGACATTCACATTCCTGGTATAGTAGTGTGCTTTTCTTAGAAATGACAGGTGGATTCAGCGGGTTGAGGATACACATTAAGCAGCATTAAAAGGTACATGTGTATGTCTACTATATTTGCATTGGTAATTCCTTTTTTTATGTAATTCTGAGGAAGTACCATCATAATATCTAAACACATATTATGGATTCTTTTTGCTTCTTCAGATTCAAAGCTATTTGTTTAGGGACTGCTTGCTTAATTGTATACTTACCAATTATCAGCTTGGTTCTCAAATGCCATCTTTAATCAGAGCTAGAAATTCCAATATTAGTATCATAATTCATCATTTTGCACATTAACCGAGAACACAAAGGGATTGTCTGGTTGAAAATATGAGCTGGAGGAGTTCACTGTTCACAACAACTGGGGAGGGAGATGAAAAAAAAAGAAACAGAAAACTCAACCTATCCCTTGACCTTATGGGATTAAAATAATAAAATTTTCTTCAAAGCATACACTTCTGGGTTTTGGCAAGTTTTGTTTTTTGTTTTTTATTAAGACCTGAAGTCCTATTCAGAATACTTGCTGAATTGAGTTGAAATCAACATTCAGACACTTTTTCACTTGTCAATGATTTATTTTTTCCAAAAAAGAGCTTGTATTTTCAAGCATTATTTAATTGGAATGTTTCATGGGTCATATTATTCTCTTATCAGAAAGAGATCTCATCAGTTGAAAGAGTTTTTTAATACGATAAAAGCTGTTCTTATTACGTAGAAAATGTGGTTTCTTAGGGTTTTTTCTGTATTTGTGCCTAACAAACAAACTATTTTTCTCCCCTGCAAACCTTACTTTCATAGCAGAGTAAATTTCTAATTGTAAGTTCTGACAGTGAAATATTTTTCTTAGAAACAGAATGATTACTTTTTTGATACTAGAAGAACTTTACGTAAAAGAAGAACATTAAAATACTGCAAATCAGTTCTAAAGTTTCTAAAATATTTTTCTTCTCATTTTTCTGTCCTTTTTATTTTATTTCATAAATATTCTTCAAGCAATATTAGTACTGTATCTTAATAGCTGAAGAAAAATTAAAAATGGTAAACCCATTTTCAAAACACTCTAAATATTTTAATAGATTTTAATAAAACAGATACAGAAGGCCTGATGTTTTACTTATTTTTTGATGAAAGTATTGCTATAATTCATATCCCAAATATCTGCAGACATATTGCTTATTCAATACTATAGCATCACCATAGTGGTGTGTCATACTATGTAGTCCCTTATTGTAAGTCTATATAATGTAAGTATATATTTTCTTAGTTAAATAAAAATCCAGTGGAGTGTTCTGCATGATCTTACTGTTACTCACCATTCATCACATAGAGGTAGAGTAAAAAACACATCTTCAGAAAATTTGTAGATTCTTAATTCAATTAAAAAGAAAAAAATTCCTGTTTTATTCCTCCTCACTGAAGCTAAAGTTCACAAAATCGACATTACTTCTCTGTGTGTGAGATTTCAATAAAAAGAAGAGCTACAATTGGCTGCAGATCCAGAATAAAAAGTTTCCTTTTTTTGTAGTCCTTGATATAATGAGTGCATGTGAAGCATTTACTATTTAAATAGTGCTGTGACATCAGCAACTGGTAAATAAAAGATAGTAATTAAAGAAAAATTTTCATCTTTTAGATACTCATCTTCGAGTTCTGCTGATGGAATTCTTGTTGTGTAGAGCTGTAGTCAATCACTGGTGTGACTTTGCTCTTCATGATATGCTAAAGCACATGGTTGGTATTCAAGGATGATTGCCAACTCTAAGAAAGCTGTTTTGCCATTGTGCACAGTAATTAATGGTATGTAGACCCATCTACTTTATTGAACTTCAAATGACTTCAGATTTCATTTCTGAAATATATGGCATAAATTGTGGAGAACGACATGATTATAAATAAAAATATTCATATCTATGCACTATTTACTTATCTTTCATATTTTGGAGTATCCTGTCATATTTTCTTTTTGGAATGACACCCTAAGGAGCTATTCCTAGGGTAAAAATAGGAAAAATATTATGAAAACTAGTGCACTTAGTTGTAGGCAAATCTCATTATAATGAAAACTTCTTGTGACAAAATCACTGCTTTTAATCAGAATTCTCTCAGGCTTGAATATAATACTGCTTGTCTCAGAAAGGAAATGCCTTTAAATTTGTTTTAATTCAGACTAGACTTTCTAAGAGCACTCTGAGGTTAGCTCAGGTCTCAACCCATATATTGGAAGGACACTGGATTTTTTAAAATATCAGATGTCTGAATATCAGGACTGTCTGAAATGTAGGTGTTCTGTGATAAACATCTCAATAGTTTCCACTGAGGCTTCCCAGCATTGAAAAGAGTTCAAAATTTCTGTTAGATCAAACACAAAAGTGACACTTCAATTCAAACCCATCTGAATTTTGTAACAACTTGATTTTGAAATAATGTGTAAGTATCTTAATTTTAATTGATTTTCTTATTTTTTGAAACCTATGATAAAGAACTGAATGGGGAGTTAAAGTCAGAACTCATAAATACTGACCAGTGCTTAAAGAAATTGAGGCAAGGAGACACTTGTGCTCTCCTAAAACTTCAGGGTTTTATCTGTGTAAGTTTTATCCATATCTGAATATTTTTGAACAACCCCAAGTTCAATTAAACTAAAAATAGTGAAACTGTCTTTATACAGGTAGTTTGTATTAGCAATCTAATAAATAAAAGCCAAGCAATGAGTCAGAAAATGGTGGTACAGCAAAAGAATAATATGTGACTTTGTAGTTTTATAAAATAGTACTAACCAATTTTTACAACAAAAGGGGTAGAGGAGGAGGTTGACTCTGATCAGTCAAAAATGTATGTTTTCCTGTGGAGAAAGCAGCCCCTATTTGTCTTTCTGATCTTTGGTATAGATTATTTACTTTTTTTCTTTTCTTCTGAGCAAAGCAGTGCTGGTTTATATCCATTCTGCACTGTTGAGAGTGAGTCTTTGCAATTCAAAGAATAAAGAAATGAGTCATTTATTCACTTATGTTTATGAAGTATTTTGAATTTGAAATGATTATGCTTTTAAATTATATAAACTGGTGCAGAGGGAGGAAAAAGCAAGAGGATTGATTCAAATGAAGCAGAAAGGTAAGGTTCTCATTTAATGGCTTGAATGAGCACTTTCTTGGTTAAGAGCCATTTGAAAAAAGATCAAAATTAAAACTGAGCAGGGTAGAAGCATTGCAACCTCTACTCTGGTTAAGGGGTGTTTTTGGCACGCATACGTCTGCCTGATTTTCTGATGAATCTTAATGGCTTGAGTAGAAGGTAAATACAATAATGCATAGTCAAGAGAGCCATGTGACTTTACTTCTGACTAGGAAAGAAGTCCATAATCTCTTTGAAATTTTGGAACAGTTTGAGAAGTTAATACAACCTTTGGATATATATATATATATATACACACACACACAGATATGCATATATGCATACATTTATGCATATAAACACAGTACTTTTTTTCAGCAATTAGATCTAATATTTTGGTGTAATAAATATGCACAGAAAATTTGCTATCATTGACATTTGCTGCAGAGGCAAACATTCAGAGCATGATACATACCATCAGTGTTACGATGATGTGTAGTATAACGTACCCCTGAAATTCATTACTTACTTGGTAGGTTCCTGCTAGGGAAAATGTCATTACAAAGAGATTTGCTATAAATGTAAATAGCATACCTAGTTAAAAAATAGTATGGTAAAATTTAAAAGAATTTTTCTCTTTTATATAGAAATGCTGTGATGAATAATTTTTCTTGGGATTGGAAGCTTGAGGACAAGTCATGTGTAAACTTAAGCAGCTTATGGGTAGCAAAAGGAATTTCTGGGTTTTAGGACTCAGTGCAATAGTAATGGCAAATTACAACATTTCCTAACCTGAGTCAGCTACACCATATCCTGAATGAAAAAGCAGCTCTCCCTCTTTTCTCCTCACATATATCTTGTATGTTATCTTAGAGAGACAAATATATAGTGGCAAGGACAGGAATAATTACATCTATCAAGGGTCTGGGATTTAATTTAGAATTCAGTAATATTTGTTGATGAATACAAGCAGTGAATCTTTCCTCTTGCATCAGTTATTTAGCCAAACACCTTTCTTCCCACAGTTCATTGTATTTGTTGCACCACTGTGTTAACTTAACGAATGAGTAAATCTTCACATCTGATTTTAATTTGGTGAGTGAGATGCTGCCTAATCACCACTTGGCCAGGTACCTTGGTTGAAGTGTCTGTGGATCAGAGAGGCACAAGGAGCAGTTCTGGCTATATAATCACCGGTGAAAGACTTTGCAGGAGCATTTTAGTGGCATGATTTTTTTTTTCCTTAAGTATATTATGTTATAAGCTATGTATAAGCTTATAGATTAGTAAATTTTGCATACAATAATATAGTTTTGTATTTCCCCTTTGAGTTATCTCTCATTCTAAGCATGATGACTGCAGAAGAGAGGAGATATGAGAAAGCCATTCTTTGACATCTTTGACCTTTCATCTACAAGAGTAAAAATCTTGGAGGGATTACTGTGTGAGGAAGGCACTCTACCTGGGGACTACAACAGGGCTCATCTTGAGCAATTCACAGCAAGTAGTACATGGATGCTGTTCTGACTTGTGGTCATTATCTAAATGGCAATCAGTAAGAAATAAGGCCAGAAAAAATATGCTGAGGTCATATCAGCCAGTTTACCCAGTGATCACTCTAGCCTCTTTCAGAACAATTTTTACTCCTCTTTCGATTCAAAACCTTTTTTTATTTGGTAAGAAAAGGGGGAGGGAACATTTATACTCTAGCTTAGGCGGGTTCATAACCATTTCTGAAAACTGTAATGCATTGATTAAGACTATACTACATTTATTACAATGAAGCAAGCAATACTTGAAAGTGGAAAAATAAAGACATTATGTATTTAAGTGTACTAAGAGATGGTAAAATATTTTTGAACTTTGATTATTTTAGGAAAATTTTAGAGATGATTTCACCTTTCTCAGGAAAAACAAAATTCAGGCAGTCATGAAAGGGGCTTGCGTGGGTTCTGTTGTTATGGTCAGGACACTGTTAAGATATGAAAAATTTTTATGCCAGTATTTCAAGACTCTATATTCTATTGCATGTTAAATGGAACAAAGTTGTTCTCTAAGTTTTGTCCCAGATGAGATGATAACACTTGAGATCAGAGATAGGCAGGACCCAAAACGAAGACAGAAACTGCAGAGAAGTCAGGAAGTGGCTTTATGCATTACGCATGGGGAATAGATGACATCATCGTTGCTAACCTGTGAAGATATTTTTGCCAGATACTTAAAATATTAATATCTCCTGAATAAAATTGTTCCTATGTGATATGAATCTCCACCTACCCTTCATAGAGTGTTTGAGGAGGTGCTAGGCTATTGAAGAATGCCAAGTGCCATCTCTTAAAGCAAATACAAATGTAGGATCCCTTTTTACATTAGGCTACAAAACAAGTCACTGAAGACTGTATCTAAAAGAAGAGATTTTTTATTATATTTTTTTTATTAAGAAATCTCATGAGAGCTGTTTATTTGCTTCCCCTCTGAGCCACCCAGCTGTTCCTTCTATTTGTGGTCTTAGAGCTAATTACATAATGTCCCTAATTTATACTCACTGGTAAATCAGATCAGAGCATTACCTGGAGGGCAAGCTCTAATTAGAGGAATTTCAGAACAAATTGTCTAAAGAGCTTGTTTAGTGTGATTAAATGTAAGTGATGGAACTCTTGCTCTCTCCCCCCACTCCCTTTTTAAAACCATGAATATTTACCTTGCACAAAAACCTTACAGGTCAAAAGAAGAATCTCAGCAATGGTAATTTTAATCAAAGAGATAGAAAACAAATGACAGTGCTACCCAAGAAAGCAAACTGAATATATGCAGATGAATTCTGTATTCTCTTACTATTATTAAAACTACTAAGTTTTAATATCCTACAAATAATGAAGTGGACAGTAAGTGGCTTACGTCATGGATGAATGGAAGAGAGATACACGTGAATCCCCGATTTATACTGTGTCTGCAGCATGTTGCCTAGGAACAGAGGAAAACAAAGAAGAAAAGAATGCAGTCATTTGTCCTATACAGCCTTGAAAAATGTATGGTTTCATCTTTAAAAGGCTCATATAGGTTGAGATATCAAAGTCTATGCTGAGCAGTAGAAAGGACTAAGTAGAAATGATCCTCTGTACTTGCCTGGGAAAGGATGAAAAGCTCCTCAGGAGTTAAATAACCTGGAATTGGGAAGATCTCCATCTTATGCAAACCGTCTCAAATAGCTGTGTACAGTTCATGATGAGAATAGTGGGTAGCAAAGAAAAGTGTGAAATGAAACAAAAGAAGTGATGTGACTCTTCCTTTTAGCTGGTGGTGCAGATTCTGGTTGGGCCATTGGAATCAGATTCAGCCACCAAGATACACCAACAGAGGAAAAGAAGTGAATGGAGAGTTAAAAAATGAATACTGACATTTTAATACTCTATCTTGTATTGTGCTTATGGAAATATAAATGATCTGTTTTACAGGAGAATTAAGAGGTTAGTATATCACCATGCTCTACTCTATTCCTGATACTTTTGAATTCCTACTGTACTGTGTGAATTTGAGCTTGTCTGGCATTCTGTAATTAAATTGCTTGTCCTGGGTAGACCTTGAATAGGTTGACTCCATTATCCCACAGTAATTAATGTAATGGCAGCCTTCTTCCTGAAGCGACATCCCACTTGTATGCAAGGACATTGTGTAAATTTTTTCCCTGAAGAAGACACCCTGAACTCCTTTTTTAGCAACCTTTTTGCATAAATAAAACAAATACTACAAAGGTTATTTTAACATGGTACCCACTTCTTGTGCACATTAGGATAATATTGTAATTATCAGCTGAAATAATAGCTCCTCTTCTCTGCCTGTTGATTAGAGACAAAAAGAAACAAATTATATGAGCAGCATATGAAGCCTGCTGAATGGATCTTGAGACACTTTGATTTGCTCTCAAACTGATCTTTGCAGCATTTAGGAATAAGTACCTTTCTAGTTTTCCCAGATAAACAACTCTTGAGAAAATATTAACCAGATTAAAGTGGGATTCCTAAGGGGAAATCCCTGATTACAGACCAGAAGCTGCTAGAAGTAGGTGACTGCCAAGATTTCTGTTATAAAAGCAGTAGTTCACAACACAGGCAAAGTGAAATCGAGGAAAATCCTACAAGTTAGTATATGGTGCCAGTGTCCCAGAAGGCTTAAAAAAATTCTCAGAAGGACAAAAATATTTTAAACCTCTTTCTTTCTTTCTTTCTTAAGAAGAAGAAGAGGAAGAAAGAAGAAGAAGAGGACTGGTTTTGCTTTTCCTTTTACACAATAGATTCATTTTTCCAGATCTTTGACTAAAGCATTGGTAGACATATTCTGACTCAGATTATTTTGACTGGTGAAATTTTCTTCCAAGAACTCCTGTGCATTTACAGAGGCACTAAGAAATGCCCAAAAAATTCTCTTAAAATTTGAAATAAATAGAATTTAATAATCTACTGTTATCTTTAATAATAAGTATCCTTGAAACCCTGTATCCAGCTCTGTTTGTCTGGATAGACTGGAAATACGCAATTTCTTCCAGTTTTAGAATGCGTAGATTCACATCCTGCATGGAGGAACCATATATAAAAGCCATCTTAGGTATGTACTGTACAACAATAAATATTTATTTATTATAACTTCTTTTTTTTCATCCTTGATTCACAGTGTCCTCCCTTTATCACTGGCCAGCTCCATAGTTTCTAAAAATGGTTTGTGCTAGCGTCTAAGAAGCTATGACCTACCTTAACACAGGAAACCATGATTATGTCATGGGGGGACTTGAAAGATAAGCAGAAGAAATCTCTCTTCAAATTTTATATTTTCTTTTAATTGTTTTAGAGATCAATAAGGGAGTGGTCAGCATATGATGAACCTAAACTTCCTCCAGACCATCCTGTTGCTACTAATGAGGCTCTCCTGCCATGTCTAAAATACGGGTTTAGAAAAATCATTTGTAATTTTGAGTGCTAGGAAAATAAAATAATTTTAATTGTCAAATGACTCACTCAACTTGCCTCAATTATGTGGCAACTGGAAGCAATGTGGAGAAAGGTGGTGCTAAAATGTCACATTTCTGGATGCTAGTGTAGGAGGGGGAAAATGTTAGCAGCTGCCTGTTGGAAAAGTTTCATCTCCTTAATTACATCTTTCAGAAGCTGTGGTAGTGCTTCCAGCAGGGCAAGGTGGGACAGTGCTGGAGCTTGTCCCCAAAGGCAATGTGACTTGAAGGCGCCTTATCCCCTGCAGCACGACCCACGGCTGAAGGATGAGGGAAACTCAGCCACTACCTATAGAGTAGAGATGCACCAGCTTTTGTACATACCAGGTAAAAGCTTCTACCATCAATGCATCACTAAGTGTGTCTTCTGTGAGTGTTTTGGAGGCTACCTTCAAGATTAGGCTTGTGAAGCACAGTCATAAAGAGGTCCTGTGTGATTTAATTTAGATATATGCATTCAACACGTGTTCACTGTTCACCCATTCAGGGACAGAAGAATGGAAGCCTGCAGCTCATCCAGACTCAAAAATTGCACAGACAACTAACACAGAGGAAGTAGAGGGTTTGGTGAAGAGTGGCCACTGCTATTTTAAATTGAACATAACAAGCTACCAAGAATATCTAATATGAATGCCTTATCCTTACTTTCCATGAGTAATCACATAGCTATCTATACGAACACACAAATGTGTTCCCCTTGGCTTGAGAATAACAAGAGCAAAAGATCCTACCATGCGGTCAGCTTTAAATTTAGAGATAATAAGAGACTGAGAGAGCTTGGATGTTCTCCGAAGACTGCAAAGATTTGTATTTCATACTCCTGGTGTGATCTTGAATAAATCCTTTAATCTGCCCATGCCTAAGCTTTTCTTTCCCAAAGATGATAATAGATGATAATACTCACTTCAGCATTTATTTCTCTAATCTATGTAAGTTTCTGGCAAAGGGACTGTCTGTTTATTGGTACTTGTGGAGAATCTAATGCTCTGAGGCCCAAATCTTGGTGCATGCTCTAGGCAGTACTGTATCATAGACAATAATAATATTGTTATACTTTTGAGAAGTGTAAATAAAGAGACCTCTTGGAGTGAAGTAGATGACAGAACTACAGTGAATGAAGATTTAAGACTGACATCATGAAGGAGAATTTTACAGGCATTTTAAAAGGATATTTTAAATAAATGTTTTCAAAGATTTAAATAGCAGTTATACTGCATACTTTAATTTCCATTATGTGGCCATCAGCTATTATTAGATATTCTTGTCTTTGAAAAATATCTAACTAAAACACATAAATAATGGAATTGCAGTTCAATGGAATAACGTAACACATAAATTTCTAAAATACATTTAAGATCCTTAATTCATAATCATTCTTAGTAACTATTTGTTTGGTGTGTTCATAGTTGGAACAAATGCTAACAATTGCCAAATAAATGACAGTTTGAAAGCAGAGGTCTCATATACTAGTCAAATTCAGGCCAAAACTCTTTTTTCTAAACTGCTTCATCCATTAGCCAATTCAGCACACGTGGTCAATAGCTAAAGTTTGGCTTCACACACCAGAGATTCTGAGCAAGGGAGAGTGGCAGGAAGAAATTTTTGACTGATTCATATTTTTTCTGCTAACTTCTCTATTAGGACAAGTGAAGTTTAAATTGCTTGATTGAAAATTTATTTTATTTGCTCAACCTTGAAGTTAAAACTGTCCTCTTTCTTGACTCTTTGTGCCTATGAAATCGACAGAGTTGATAGCCCATAAAATAGACTAACTTTTCACTGACATCCAATATTTTGTCATCTGAAAAGATCAGGGAAACTAGAGTTATGTGGCTTTGTTTCTCCTTGGAAATATATGTTAAAGAAAACTTGAAGTTTGACAGGAAGTGATAGCATTTTTTGGTTGTGGGTTGTTTTCTCTTTTCAATTTAAAATGAGAAAATAGTATATTTCCTAAAGGAAAACACTAAGAATGTATTTGATTTACCAAACTTTTCAAAAACAGCAGAGAAGTTGCCTGCAGAACCTGCAGAATGCCAGATGGAGACCCTAATATTTAAAGAACTAATCATCAAGTTTGTTGCAAGAATTTGTCACTGTATACTGTGTTGAATAGACATTTAAGATTCTATTATTCCACAGTACATCTAATATACAGTTTAATCCATGTTTTCACTTTGCCTTAACTTTAGGTGAATGTTCTAATGAATGACTGTATCTGACTGAGTTAGATCTTCACTGCTGCTGGTGACTCAAAGCTTTAAACCAATTGTTATGTATAATATACCATTCTCTTTCTTTTAGTTTCTATATGAATCCCCTTAGAGTTTTTAAATGTGTATAGGAAAGAAAGTGTCTTATAGAGTGTCAAATCTGGCAAATTGGAGGCCAAATAGCAACAATTTGTAAGTTAAATCCCTGGCAACATTCTGAAAAAGAATCTTGAGAGAATATCAGCTTTCCAGATAGCCATTTCAGAATATCTTTAATACATCTGTTAAAAAAAAAAAAAAGACAAAAGCAACTGTTTGTTTACATTCAGCTGTCAAACAATAAACACAGATAATGATATTTCTGTTTTAGCAAGTTGTTGTGCAGACTCAGCTTTTTTCTTATGAATATAATAATATAGAATCTTTACATGTTACTAGGTTGTAAGAAGATTATTTGGTGATTTTTGCATCTGCTTTCAGAGAAGTGGTATAATGAAAATCCTGGTCAAATTGCTATCATAGGATGCTGAATCACAGAATCATTTAGGTTGCTAGGGCCCTCCAGAGATCTCTAGTTCAAACCCCATTGAAGGGAGTAAGGATAACTACAGAGTTAGATCAGACTGTTCTGCGTCTTACTGAGTTTTAAATATATTCAAATTTGGAGAGACTACAACATTTCTGGGCATGCTTATTGTTATTTTTCCCCCCTTGTACCTAATCAGAATTTCCCTTGTTTCGATACACAACCTGCAGATGGAAAAGTCTATCTTGGCCTCCCATAAAATCCCCCTCTAGGTAGATAAAGACTCCAGTGATATCTCCCTTAATCGAGCAAGCTTCACTCCTTCACACTCTCTTTATGCATCATAAATCCATATCCTGCTGGGCTTGCTCCAGTTAGTCAATATGTATTACATATTGGGGAACCCAAAACAAAGCAGAGGAAACATGACCTCAGAAGTGCCTCAGAGAGGGGAATACTCCCTCTGTTCTTCTAGGAATGCACTGTATTATGTAGGGCACTGCTGAGCCTTCTTACTTGTCCTTTCCTCTTTGTGGCACTGGACCCACCCCTCGTCAGCCATGACTTAACCAGAAGTCTCTGAGTTTCACCTTTTGCCAACCTCCTCTGCAGGTTCTCCAAGTGGTCTTTTGTAAATAAAAGGGATTTACAGTCTATCAGCTTCTACCATGTCTGAGACCTCAGAAGCTTTCTCAGAGGCTGGGTTACTACAACACGAGGAGTGATTGCTGTAGCCTGTGCCTGGGATTGTGCTCCTTGGCATATCTCCATCAGTCTCCTTGGGCAGCCACCCTCCATCCAGCACCACTGGACTCAATTGACAACTTCAGTTTATCCCTATTGTTCTCCCTGTGGTTGTGCAGATAAAGGCAAGTGAAATCTATCCTTAATTTTTCCTGCACTGCAGGACTGAATAATGAAAGTGGTAATTGGCAGTAATAAAGTAGGAGGTAAAAAAAAAAGAACCCTGTTTAGTTGAGCAGAAAAATTCTTATATGTCTGACTGAACTGAGTCTTACATTGAAGGAATAACAAAATTCCCACTGACTTCAGTGGATCTGTTATTTATGGAGAATCCCTTCTCTGGTGAGCATCTGTGACCTGAAATAGCCAGTAGCCTCTGACATACAAAGTAGTATTTTGTCTTCATTTAAAGTTTTATGAAATTAATGGAGTAAAAAACAAATAAATTTCCCCCCCCTGGGGAAATGTGCCCTTAGTAACTAGATGGCAAATATAATACATGCAAATCTTATTCTACTAAATATAACTGGTAAATTTATTTGGTTGGCTATTGAACATAACTTTAATAACAGTTGATTATTAAAGACATTTTCATTTCACTATCATTGAGTATTCATAGTTCTTACATACTCCTTTTAATTGTTCTGGAATATAATGAATCAATTTAAATTAAGTTGATCTGTGATCAGTAATGATGTTACTGTGCCATGTGAGGGTCAAGAAAAGTTCATGAAATAGGGAGAACAAAATGATTGTGAATATGTTTGGAAGAGACCAGAAGACAGATATTTTAAAAAGCACAGGAGTGACCACTTGAGGTCTTTTCTTAATAACTTTCTCTTATGGAACATGAGGGATTTGTGGGAATATAATTTTTTAAAACTGAAAGACAAAATGACATGAATCACGCTCTATCTGTTGACTTCCTTATTATGGGAAAATCTGTAGAAATGTACCTCAGTAAGATTCAGACAAAATTAGATTCACATTAGTAAGAATGTAAAAGAAGGTAGGAATAACACCTGAATTTTTTCTATCTCAGAAGGTGGCTACAAAAGCTGTTTACTGATTACTCTGCTGATTAGCCAAAGCCACCCATGATAAGAAAAGAAACCACAGCTACTGTGATGGATTTCATAAATCTTTAGTCATGGTCTACTATACCTTTCTTTAAGATCACCCCTTCTTGAACAAAAGGCAATGCACAGATCTTTTCAAGTAACAGCAAGATTTGTGAGACATTTTTTGCTGCTAACCTACACAAACAGAGGCTAAGATGTCTGTGGATGCCCTCTATTAGAAGACAGGTAAGAGATCACATTGTGGTTTATACAGTGTTATTCATATATCAGCTGCTTGTTCTCCCATTTAGCCTTATCAGTAATCTGTGGAGATTCTAGTCAGTTTAAAAGCCAAAATTTCCTTTCTGTGGAAAACAGTTCAGGAACAGAAATTATCTCAGAGCTGATCTTATCCCAGGATCAGGCTGGGACATGATTCAGGAATATACCCAAACGCAGGAGCTCAAAAACATTTCTGGGTCCCCTAGACAGCCTTACCTAAAGCTGTATATATCAACCACTGGTCTCTGTTCATCTAAGATTAAAACTGAAGACCTGTGGTTTTAAGGTTTTCAGCTGGTGCTATCAAAACTCCAAAAGTGCCTTTTACACAATTTATTTTTTTTTTGTGATGTAATTTGGCTTATTAGAACCTTGTCTTGCAGACCACTGTGTTCATGCATGACCAGGTTGCAGATAATCTTTAAAAAATTTAAAAATCACCTATTCCATATCAGTAACTACACCAAATCTAAATGTATTAATAAATTACAGTAATAGTCCAGACTGTTGTAGTAAAACCCTTAGAAAAAACCAGGAAAACAAACAAAACAGAAGGCGTACAGGTTTTAAAATCAGGACAATATATTATGCCTTGTGTAAATATAAAATAACACTAAAAGCAAAAAAGTTACACCATTGAAATAAATGTTAGCAGACAAAGCATTCTCAGTAGAAATTGGACATACCTAATCCCTGAGTATCCATTCACTTGCCACCTTGAGGACCCTTGAGGGATGATAATTGATAGAAATGAATGCCTCTATAAGGAAGGAGGATTTCGTTCCATAAAATACTTGTTCGGACTGACCAGCCCAAGGAATTTGGATCTGATCAGAGAAATGTCATTCTTATTACTATTGTGGTCTTTGAAGCTTTTTACATATTTCACTACCTAGATCAGCTTTTGCTAACAAACTTCCATGACAGTCTAAGTGCCAACAACAGAGCAAAGAAAACAGTGGGTCTGTACAGAAGATATTGTTTGTTTGGGTTTTTTAAATAAAGGTTATTAGAGCAGTTTTAACTTTCACTATCATAATGAAAAAAAGTTTCATCATCAAAACTGTTTTGAGCTTCAATCTCGTCTGCACTTGAAAGATTCAGAGCAAAATACTGCAAGATTTCATCTGAATCCTTCTATGGCATACAAAATTTGGATAAGGTTCTGATACTTCTGGAGCATCTTGAGAAAATAGATCAAAGTTTCAGATTTATGAGAAAACTCTCGTGTTATTTTTCAATGACTTTCTTTCTTAATCTTTCACTGACTTGGTATGACCTCGAGCAACACTTCAAATTTTTTTATGCTTAATTTTGCCCAAATATAGGAAGGATGTACTACATTAGTAGGGATTCCATGACTTTAACTGATTAACTTGTTTTCATTTTTAAAATTTATTTTTAAAACATGTCAATAAATGAACATTACAACTTTTCAACTGTAACAATTTCACAGTGAGGCACTGGAGTAGAACAGTATCTCTTCAGATATTCTTTCTTGCTTTAAAATCAGTTCACATGAATCAAGTTTATGCCCCTTTATATTCTCAAAGTGCTCATTCTCTGAAGCAGTTTGTGTGAATAGGTTTATCTTGCTAGACTGTTTGTGAAACCTGAATTTAACATTTATTCAAAATGAGCACTCACTCCTGGCAGTGTTATCACAGACAGCCGATCAGAGATGGGTAGCAATTTTGTGCAAATTAATTGACCAATCACATCTAACAGTTTAAATAGCAAATATAACATGGGACAGAGTTTGACATGTTTGAATGGTCCTTTTGTTCACTACATTTAGGCTCCCACAGAAAGCTGCTATTCAGGGTGAGCAGGAGTACTGACTGATGGCTAATCCGCATTTTCTACAGACAAGAGGTTTTCATGACCAAGCTATAAAAATTAAGGAATAGTAATTAATTGGATAATTTAAAATAGATATCTAATAAAAATATTAGTAACGGTCAGAAGTCTCTCATGAGCAGAAAAATTAGATCATTGCAGAATGATTCACTGTGAATTATTCATGCAGCTGGAGAAATGATTCAGACTGACAGATTGATGGGTAGAACATGCCCATAAAAACAGGATATTCCCCACTCTTTGTTATCCTTTGTGTGTTATACATTCTACAGCTTTATCTGAGATTCTACAAGTACATGCAAAGTAATGAATAATAGCCAGCAGAATGATCTCTGATTTTTCTACAAGCACAAAATTAAAGGATAGGGCCCAACAGGAGCAACTGGCTGAAGAAAGAAATTAAAATTACATTCTCAATTACCAGTGGAGTTATCAACCGAGATGCATATTATGTACTCTTTGGATTCAGTTTTATAACAGATGTGTGGAAAAGGCTGGAGTTAGCTGATTTATTTTTTATCTGGTCAAGTAAAACTCTTGTTAGTGACAAGCAAACAAACATTCATAGGAAAAGGGTCATATTTTATTTATTGCAATCCAACCCAAACTTCTAGTGGTTAAATTACTGTGATGAAATATGCTGTGAAACTTCACTGACAGTAGCACAATATTTTTCTGAAATAATATGTTTTGGAACTGACATTTCCCTGTTTCTTCATGTAATAATAATAGCAGTAATAATAATAGTAGTAGTAATAATAGTAATAATTCTGTAGTTTTTTATAATTTTTTTCCTGTTGAAGTTACAGTAATACTGAACTCAATCAAGTTTAACCTGATGAATTTATGAATAGTTCCTTTTAATTTTTAGCATGAAAAACTTTATCTAAATATAGTTTCTGTATTGGCAATTTAACAGCTTAGTGACTGTAAAGCATTTACAATAAATGGAACATAGTCTTCAAAAAGAGAAAACAAGTCTGTAATCTTACTTGAATATGGACCTGCTCCTTTTAAATACCACAGCTGGTACCCTTTGATTAAGTAATGCCTATCAAGTGGATTACTGTAAATGGAAATTTTATAGTGTTTGTATTCAGACAGGAGAAGCCAGGTTCGTAGACACATGTGTGCTGTGGTTCAACTGATCAGTTCAATGAATGTTTTAATCAAAGAAGCAGCATAAAATGTTTGACCTTTTGGATTTTATTTGCACTCTTCTGCAGCCATGCAGAAAAATTTGATACTGAACATGAAATCTGAAGATAATTTGCCATATTTTTTTTATCTTCTAGGTAAATAGAAAAAAAGGGAAAATAGTCTAGGCTCATTCCTCCAAAAAGTCTCATGGTATGTTCAGCGCCCTGCTCTAGCCTTTGGGGTGGATTATTGACTCAGATAATTTCACCTCTATAGAACTCCTAAAAAGTGTTACTTCTTTTACTGACAGAAATGAAGAAATGAGTACTATCTTGAAGATCTTGTAGACTTACCTCCAATCTAAGAATCCTTGGACCTTAGAATACTGTAGTTTCAGTAGATAATCATATTCATGGACCTCAAACCCTACTTTTCTCTGAGAAATAGAGGTGGCAGGCAATACTTCATCTACAATTTAAGTGTTCAGCTCCAGTAGTGATTTACAAATCTTGTTTAATTGTTAAGGAGTCTTGAGATGCATAAATATTTTGTTCATAAAGTTAGCATCCCTGTACAGCCTGATCCAGTGAGCATACATACAAGAAGTTCATTCAAAAATCGTTGTCCATAAGTAACACTGGGAGGAGAAGATCAAGATCTTTTTGGTAATACACTTATGATTGGAGAAGTTATATAGGCAGTACTGAACTTGGGTTCCCTTCTCATTCTCAAAAAGCTCAGACCCATGTTTTCCACTTCAGTCAAAGAATTTCCTTCCAGAGTGGTTTTCAAAAGAGTTTTCTAAACACAATACTCAATTCCCTTGTCAAGCTAGCTCACAGTATGGCAAGGAATGCGCCAGTCATATGACAAGAAAAAGAAAAAAAAAAAGAGAAAAAAAGAAGGAAAAAAATGATGATTAATTTATTTTCCAATAAAAATGGATTGCTTCTTTGTTTTTCAGTACAGTATTATCCATAAACATCACTGAGTATCCTAATGTGAATCCAGAGTCACCTTCTCCATGCTCTCTTTCAAGAATTTAATTTGTCATTCCTGGAAAATTCAATGATACATGAGGTAAAAACTTTGAAGTCTTATGGAAAATGAAAACTTAGTCCTGAGAAAGACAGGAATTTACTTCCTTTGCAGTGCCTAGGAAAGCAGCACACACACTGAATAATGTAACAGGCAGAGTGGGTGGGTATGCATGTGCAGGCAGAACATCCCAATGCCATTATTGCTTCACAATGAAAATTCATTCCCAGACATGTCTTTTCTACACAATCATTTTAACACATTCTTCCTAACCTGAACATGTTGAGCACAAAGGAACTTCATGCATCACACTGTTTATCCTTGACCTTTCCTGTTGGTTCAGGGAGGTACATGTCTTCTACTTTATCTTGGAAAAATCTAATTAAATGAGAAGGGAGAGATTTAAATGTGTGAAATTTTAATAGACTTTCCCACTGTAGCAATTTTACATTATGTCATCTTGGATAAATTTTGACTGAATTAGCTTTTCCAGAATGCCCACCAGACCTGCTTTCACAGGCTGTTTTGCCATCTGCACTATTAAAACATCCCCATTAAGTGTGCCTAGGGTCTAATCTTTTCCAACTGATTACAAATTGTCCACAATTCACAGCCTGATATAGAATTAATTTTTTTAAATTAAACTTGTAAATTCATTATACCAGAAACAAAAGGATATATCTCGTTATAATAAATTTAACCTGGAAAGGATGCAGATTAAGTTGGTCACAGATAGTGTTAATAACGATCAGATATTAATAAAGTTTGACTCATACGTGTTCAGGAAAGTTTTAATATGTTTATATTGCGAGTCTGACAGAAGCTCTTGTATTTCTCTTGAAGTCACTGACCTCTTACTGTAGTTAAATGATGCATAGTCATAGACTAAATAAAAACTACCAAAGATTCTGCTCTGTAAACCAAATATCTGTACTCCTAGATATGTAGAAGGGAGAAGGATTTTTTCTTTTCCTGTATCCCCCTTAACAATGGTCTTGTTACAAAACATTCTCCCCCATTTTTGTCTCTGTAAAAGGAAAAAAAAAAGGTAGGGGAAAGTCTAGAAGGTACTGCCTGAAAACTGGTTCAAATCTTGTTCTGTGACTATCATCTTCCTGTTCAGACAAGTCACGTGTATTCTGCCCTGCACTTCAGTTTCCTCCTCAGTTGTTCTTACCTTTCACATGAAAGATATGGTTCCTCTGTATAAAGACAGAGGGTGGAGCTAACTCAAGGTCAGCTTTGAGGCAGCTGGAAGTCAGTAAAGTCAATGGAGTTCTAGAATGGAAGTCTCAGTTCTACCATTAATGAAGTATTTCCAGCTGGGGAGTCTCTTTTGCAACAACAACAACAAAAAGGCTACTGTGGGAATTCTGCTTAGAATGTGCATTCCTAAAATAAGACGTTTTAGTCTTCTTACATACTTATTTAGAAATAAGTAGGATGGATGGAGAAGGCAAAGAAGTAAAAGTAAGGAATACTTAAAGCATTTTAAACATCAGAACCGTATAAAACCACAAAAGATTGGGTTGAATTGGTATTCCCAAGATTTCCAGACTTTTATGATGAAACTGAGACCTGAAACCCTATGAACATCTTTTACTTTGAACTCCAAGTCCTGTCAAATTTGAGGTTTCCTCTGAGAGGCAATTTACATTCTGAGAGTGTGCTAAGCCGCAGCAGCTGGGAGCCTTGGCCACTCTGAAAGAAAATGGGTATATGTTGTCATGGTTTGACAACAGGTTTTCAGAACTATAATGCTTCACTGGAATTCAGACATTCAATAGAATGCCTACAAATTATGATTTTGGATGCAGAAAATGTTTTGAAAATTACTGATTCCATTTCCAGCATGCTGAAGGGAATGGCATTTTCTGATGAGAGCCTTCATATCTACCCTGTGGAGCTGTATGATGTATGCAGTTGTTTTCTGCCTTTTAATCCCCTCTGTGTCCATCTTTGTACCTGAAACTGTATCAAAAGATAAATATCTGAACATTTGTTTCCTTAGGAAAAAGAATATAGGGAAAACACTCTATTAATTTTTTTAAGGTAAGTAGTCTAATGTAAAACCTATTCTTGAAGGAGTAAAGAGAAAATAGATCTCTCTCAACACTGAACTAGCAATACCCTTGTATTCCTCTGAAGTAATCATTTGGATTTCTCAGGTTATCACTGTTCCTTGGATGTCTTAGAGCTGGGAAGCTTGACTGCCACATCAGGGCTTAGAGTCTTGACTCTCGGTTCAGATCTCCAGACTACCTTTTCTGTCATGACTACTGACCGAAGAGCAGCAACGAAGAATGATTTGGAGACAGATAAGTATGCCCTCATCCAACCCACAGATGGCTGTCACCATTCTATAGCAGATGAATAGTGCATTGATCAGCATGTACCTTCTTACCTTGTGGATATGAAGACACTGGGATGGCATATTTCCTCTTTCTCTTGCACTTTGCTCACCACACCTATCAAGAAAAAATGTGGGCTAGGCCACTCAAAGGCAAAAGAAGCTGTTTCAGCAATATGGGGATGACTCAACAAGGAAATGACACAGACAGAATGAAATGTTTATCTCTTCAAAAGGATGCAGACAGCTAACTACTCATTCAGAAGCACTAGGTGTGGCAGTTCCTTATTCTCTGTGATCCGGTATCCAGTCTAAACAGCAGTTCATAACAATGGTGCCAAATCATGCGATGCATTTAAAAAGTCCAAATGAACATCTGTATCATGTAGCCACCTTTCCTGCAACAAGGTCTAAATACCAGGGAGGTAGCTTGTTCAATATTAAACTTGAAATAACTGGACTGTAACATGTTTGCAATTACTTAAGTGGGTAGAGAAAGAATCCAGTTCAGTCTAGTGCAAGGTAGAACATTTTTTTCAGAAATGCCTGTTAGGTCTGATTTATTCACATCACATTATTGTCCACAAGTCAGAAAGGTCATATGTATTCCAAGCCAGACTAGGAGACGGAGCACAAGGAAAAGGGTATTCTGGAGTTTGGGGTAAGGCCAGACTGTGTGCAATGCTCAGGATAACTGGTCTTTTGGACTCTCTAACATCAATTCTTTCTGAGCTTCTCAGGAGATAGTTTACTTGGACTAAAACTGATATTTAGACTGTCAATAGAGAAAAACTGAAAAGAAGTAGAGGAAACCAAGCAAGTGAATGCCAGAACATGCTGACTCATACTTTTAAAATTCCATGGTGACTCTGGTAAATCCATCACCAGCAGCGGCAAGGATTTTCCATGGGTTGTCTGAAGAGAAGGGAAATAAAGTCCTCTTTTGCAGCTATTGCCTGGACATGTCTCAGAGCTGGGCCTTTCCCAGGGTTGTTGAAAGCCTTCTAATCCTCTCCTCCACCTGCTTCAGCACATCACATTTCGCAGCTCAGCAAGACTCTATCTTTAGCTCCTCAGCAGTGGGACATTTTAGGCAGAAGAGGATTAAGCAGGCCCACACAGATTTAAGTGCAGCCTGCAACTAGCCACAAATGTATTATCTGCATAAGCCATCATTATTGGCAAGAACATAAAACAGAGTTGCTGCTTTGCCCTATTTTTGATTAATTGGTTTCTGTTAAGGCATGAAGGAAGAGTTTTTCTAGCTAAATAATGATAGCCATCACAATAAAACATCATTACACCATGTCTGTATAATCTAATGTTATATGTTTGAACAAGGGGAATTGAGCCTTATAAAGAAACATGAGGGAGAAAATGACTGAAGAAAATGTGTCACACCAAACATTAACACTATAGTTTTAAAGGGACATAAATTGGACAAATCTAATTGGCTAAATCAAAGTGTGGGCATAGGGAACTTTAAATATTGATGTGGGTGTTGCTTATGTTTCAAATTTTACAGTATTAAAACATTGTCCCTAAAATCATAGTGTTTTACTTCATTAGATGTTGTACAATTTCTTCATTAGAAAGACAAGAATAATGACAGGAACATGATTTTCTCTCATATTTTTTTTTCCACAAAGGCCTAAAGTGGTGTTGGGATTTAGAAATTATTTACTTGGATCCTCAAAAGCAAGTGGTTTAAATTGGAAGGACTTACTACTGTGACTAGTCATACGCAAGCATCTTTGCTTTTGTAAAGTTCCTCTTCTCTTGGAAATGTTCTTCTTCTTCGGGAACTGAGATGTGTCCTTGCTCTGAACTTGGTTTTGGCAGAGTATTTCCCTGTACCTGGGATCTCTGCCAGAAAAACATGAAGATATGGGGTGGGACAAGGGAAAGAATAGGCTAGCTTGAGGGCGAGGTTAGCAGCCTGTGGCCAAGGGTTACAGAAACTCAAAATATGAAACCTTCACTGAAAACAAAGTTTAGAAAAATGAAAAATGAAAAATTATTTAGGAAACAAATCTTTCAACCTATAAGAGTGTTCAGATGGAGATGTGCTGAGCTAGACTCCTAATTTCTGCACATAGAAGAACTCCGCTGATGGTAATAGTGGGAGAAATGATATTTTAATTTGGACTAGTTATTTCTTCTTTTTTCTTCAGACTTGCAGGGTGAAAACAATTATTTGAGTTAACATTTTTCCTACATTTTCTTCAGTCAAGCTTGAGATTATTTTTGTGATCCTTTGTAAATTTTAAACAAAATCCATGTAAACCAGACTGATTTTAAACAAGTACTCTGTAAGGAGGAGGTAGCTTTTCCTTGTCTGAAGAGAAATAGATTTGAAATAATATGTGCACATCTATTTTAAAATCATAATTTGTTAATATGAAGTATAGTGATAACTGTATTTCTTTAGGCTGTTATGACAAAGTCAATTACCTTTAATGATTACAAAAGAGTTAGAAATTAGGAAAACACTCAAAAGTATTGCATAATTTTTGTCCCCTCAAATAACTAACCCTTTGAACAATAGGACTTCAACTTGTTTAACTTATATTTGCCTCTTTTGTGTTGCTAAATAATAAAATAATATAATGCTAATTATATTCACAATAGAAAATAGTCCATTAAAAAAAAAAAAATCTTGTAGCAGAGGTAGACGAGTTAAATTGTGAAGTCTGAATTACCCAGGAAGACAGACTTAATTGGCTAAAATGCCTTCCTGCTTGTAAATCTACAAGTTTTAAGATAGTTGATTCACTGTCCCAAATCCTGTCAAAGTAATCTTGGCTTTTAAGAGTAAGTGCTAAGAGCTGAACTCACTTGGAATCTAATGTGCAGCTATCACTGCTCTGGATGGACATAAGCTATGTGATTACATATACACTTGTCCCCTAGCTACACATAAACAGTTATGACACTTGTGAGAATGATTTTAACTGAAATAAACCTTGCCTGTGGATCAAACAAGATTGTATGCAGACACCACACCATCTCTGCCCAGAGGAGCGGTGAGAGCAGGAAAATAGGGTGTGACACCAACTGTTTGGCTTGTATGTGTAAATGATGTTATCCAGCCCTTATGAGTCATTATATGCATGGTTCAGGATTAATGCA
This sequence comes from Manacus candei, assembly GCF_025592945.1. NCBI lineage: Eukaryota > Metazoa > Chordata > Aves > Passeriformes > Pipridae > Manacus > Manacus candei. The sequence continues at coordinate 6,383,795 of NW_026138115.1, forward strand.
AATTTAAATTGTTGCTTGAAGCAGTGGGTTTTGTGTAGTGAGACCTTCAGGGCAAGTAATCCAGGGTAATCCAGAGCTGCCCTATCTCCTTGCATTTTTCAAATCTGTCCACACCCCATGCTGGAAGACTTGTCCAAATTGTCTGACTTATTAGTTGCTGCAATTGCTGGTGTGACAAAGCAGCTCCTTCTCCTCTGACAATGCAAATGTTATCTTTCTATAACAGGCAGTAACTATTTAGGGAAGAGCAGGGGGCTCTGGAGGTTTTGAATATGTTTAGCAAGACATAGTTTATCAATCTGTATAGTTTCCTCGTGTCAAGTACTGCCAATGTTGATTCAGCCTAAGACTAAATATCTATGTGAATGTTGTTGACATAGTAATAATTTTCTTAATTTGTGATGACCTTGGTTAAGTCACAGATGTAATGGATGACTCACATAGTATTAGCATTCTTAACATCCCTATAAATACTCAAACTCAGACTCCCACCTACTTCCTCATTAAGCTCTTTGTATGAGTCTCACGATTGAGCTAAGTCAGAAAACCTGGGCTGATGGTTATTAACTTCATCATCATCTCTCTGCTGTACCTCTGAGTATGCAGAGAGTGAGAGAGAGTCAATCTTTATTAAAGGAAACAAGGACTCTTCTTGCTAGTTATTTACTTTTCTTGCTTTAACGTACCTTGTCAACTTTCTTTATAATCTCGTTTCTGTAGATGATTTGAAAAGCAAAACCCAAATTCTCCCCTCAGATCCATTCATCCATCCAACCCTCTAAAATTATTTTCTTAATGTGATTATCAAAAACAAAGCAATAAAATGCATATTTTTTCTTTGATCATATTTATAAAATCTTCAATCAGGAAGCTACTATATATAGAAGAAACTGAAGCTTGCTACCCACTAAAATCTTTCTCAGAATAAAGCTTCTGAAAACTTTGAAAAAATTAGTTATGGGAATGGCAGCTGTTGCCTACAATTAGATCATGGAATGGTTTTCCAAACTGATAGTCCCCCGTTAAAAAGTAAAGGGCTGTGTGCAGACAGTTTTGGATAAAGTATTTGGTCACAATACTTGAAAACTCAGAAGAAAGCAGAATCATTTATACATTAGCCTCTAACCTTCCAGGAGAAAACGTGAAAAGAGTTAGATTAGAACTCCAAAGCATGTTTTTGGGTGTGTGGTTTTGAAAATTTTGTATACTGAAGGAAGAACATGTTAAAAATATAGTAAAATATAAAGGAATATTTTGTTTGTTGTTTGTTTTTTTGAATATAGGATCTTTTTAATATGCATTGAGTTTTGAAACTCACAAAAATGTTAAGGTGGATGCAAAAAGGCTATGAGCAAGTATATTACATATTATCATTAGACAGGTCAAAGTAAGCAGATTAAAACTTCGGTATTCTGAGAGATAAATGAAAGAGAAATGTATCTGAAATTCTGTGCTATTCTTCAACTTTTCAGTGAAAGTATTGTCTTTTATGTTTATATAAATAGATGTATCTGTCTGCATATATATACCTGAAATGAGAACATAGAATGTAAAAACAAACCTATGAGAAAAGTTCTGTGTCTGAAAATTGTCATTGATGTTAATGGAGTTCTATTTTGACATATCAGTGAAGAATCTGTGTATCTGTGTAAATCCTTAAAGCAAACTTTCTATATTGCTGCATTCAAGAAGACAATCATATACTAAGTTGACATCAAGGTTAATATTAGAAAACTACTGAAATGGAACCCATCAGAACATACATTCAGTGTCCAAATTTACAGCTGCAAAACAACATATTAGCAAAAGTTAATATTTCTTGTTTTCATAAATTGCTAAATTTGGAATTTGAACATTTTTTCAGTGAAAGCTGAAGTTCAGAAAAGAGCAGCAAAGCATAAATAGGAGGATGTTTCATATGGTGATGTTCTCAAAGGAGCACAGAACACAAATCCCTCAGCTTTACATCCACATTCTGTAATTGACATAGACATGACATCAGGATACTATAAAGGTATTAAGTCTGTGATATTATCAGTGCTGAGCTTCCTGAGGTTCAGGACTTATCTTGAAAACATGTAAAGAAACTCTTCTTAGGATTAATTGGAATTTGTCTTAAAAAAAAATTAAAAAAATCTTTATTTATGTTCTTTATATATCTATCTACACTCTATCTAAACTTTCCTTTAAATAACAAGATATGTGGCTTTCTTATAGGGTATCAAAAATATATCCGATGGAAAAATGTCTTTGCTTTAAGTACGTTTGGAATTATATTAGAAAGAACAAAATATATTACAGAAAATATTTTATTCAAAGCTCACATAGAATGCAATGGAGACACAAACAATTATACTACAATTCTCAATGTGCCCTGGGACTGCATATTTCTGAATATTTCTACTTTAACTGAAGTATTCCAGATTTGGAAAATTCAAAGAACAAACACAAAACATAATAAAATTAAATAAACCCATAAATCTCATATATTTGAAGCACATTTTCAATTAGCCATCAGTATTCCCCTCAAGAAATTATCTGATAGAAAAAGAATGAGCAGCCTGCACATCTTTTTTTGTTTGTTTGTTCTGGATGCTGCCTGAAATTTTGATTTCAGGTTCTTTAACTGACTAAGATAATGCCTATATAGCTCAGTCATTTTAACTGAATGCAAATGCTGTACCACTACAGTTAATTTAGAGAGATGAATGCTCTAAACTTGCAATTCAGGTTCAAGGTGCATTGTCTATTATATTAGACTGACTGCAAGAGGAACTTGGGCTTAGTAAGTTCCTAATTTAAATGTCTCCTTTAAATACTCAAAGCAAGGTTTCATAAATCTCAACAAAATGTTAACAATTTTCAGAAATGAAGGCATACATGCTGTCTTGTACTTCACATTTCAGTGATATGGCAGAAGCACAAATGAACTCTGAACTCTCGTCTTTTACAGCTTGTATGAAAGGTCTTTTGATACTGAAATATCTCACTTTTTGCTGAAGTTATTCATCATTCACATTTTCACTTGTATGTTCTAATGCTCTTAGGGAGTTTATTTTTTTATTAGCAAAACCTTTGCCACTCTCCTTCAAATCTTCAATCGAGTACCAATAGCTTACATACATTAAAAACATGTATGGTTATCCACTAAAGAAGAAAAATGTTCATTTTAACATATTAAAGCAAATAAATAAGTTCATGTTTGACAAAACCACTCTAAAACCTTGCTGGAAACTTGTCATGATATGACAAGAGGTTTATTTTTCAAACCAGTCTCTTTTTTTGTTATTGTATATTCAAGTTATGGCACTTGATATTAAATTGCACACAGTCTAAAACACACAGCTCCATGGGCTATGATGATCTGTCTCTGCTTTGCCCAGACTGAAGTAAACATCATACATGTGGTACTCATTTCACATAAATTTCAGTTTCTGATCGGTGGTTACTGTCACTCGTTCAAGATAACAAACAGAAAATTACGGGAGAGCAATGTGGTGCAAAGTAGCCTGGAAGTTATCCACAGAACATGTCTTTTATATCTCAAATTGTAATCCAGCTCACAAGAATGCCTTTCATGTATGAAGAAAGAGTTTATTATCCTATCAGTATACAATCTGTTAATAACAAACATCAGGGGAGAGCTATTCATTTGGCCTGACAGCTTTGTGAACAGGCTTAGAAACTGTTCTGAATAGTAAAATACACTAAGAAAAATATGTTATTTATGGCAGAAGACAGGAAAGGGAGCTTTCCTCCTGGAATTTAGGAAACTTCAGCCAGCCAAAACATAGCAAAAGTTCCAAAATATATTTGCAGGATTAATGAAAGACAGACTCTCTTATTTTCACCTCAGATTTAAAGGTGAAAACCATGTCATTCAGTGACACATTTTTCAAGGAACAATATTGACAAGCTATCAATTTTACTCATACAAAAGCATAGGCAGTCCTGAGTTCCTATGAAAAGCTGATAATTTTGTTGGTCTGACCTCCAATTTAATTTTATGTCTACATTGTTAACCTAAATAAATATTTTCATTCAGCTTGTACTTGTGCATTCTTTGGTTCCATCTGGCCTTTCTTGAGAAACATTATGGAATGGAAGATGGAGGCAACTTGCTCATGTATACAGGGGCCTGGAGGCATGTGTATTGAACCTCTAGACACTGTATCTGATTCTTATGTTTGATAGAAATTTTATTTTGCTATTATATTTATTTTTAATACAAATTTTATGTATCTATGCGCACACTACTAAGCCAAAAGATATTTTTGTTACTATCATTTTCTCTGATTATGACCATGGGATTGCCAAAAACTAAACTTATAGCTAATAAAAAAGAAATTAAAAAATACCAAAAACATTTAGGTTGGTCATTATTTTGTGGTCCCTTAAGAAATAGTTGCACAGACATAGAAATGTAACTGAATAATTCAGAAATTAAAATTTTCTAACTGCATGTATTTTACACAGTGGTATATAAGGTGCAATATATAGTAAATTTTCAATAGGTTCTTGTTAGCACTTACAAAAAAGTTCTGAAAGAGTTCAGCAAAGGATACTGTGTAACCCTTCAATCAGTCAAATCAATCCTTGTTTTAAGTGCCATGCACTTCATAAACAATAGAGGTGGAAACTGATTCAGAGAATTCCTTCCTTCCTCTCCCTCCTCATGAGCGTTAAATCTGAGAATAAAATCCAGGTTTTCTGCCAGTCTAGTACCTTCATTACTTTTCCCTCTGGTAAGCTGCTATGACATGTGTGAGTCAGGCAGTTACAGGTGGGTGTTGGAGATGCTGCTCATCAAGGCAGAACCTAGGCCAGACACATGAGACCACTGAGCTCTGACACCTGCTCAGAAAATATGAGTATCAAAGATGTGAGCAAGCTCTGTTCGCACTCCAATCCATAGCACAAAAATCCCACTGTTGAATTTGACTTTCCTTAGATGCCTATTGCATTTCTGTCCAGGTCTTCCACAATATTTTGAATGAACCTTTGTTTTTTTACTAAGAATATGTACCTTCTACCTGCACTTTTACAAGTGTGCAGCAAAAACATCTGTAACCAACCTACAGTGAAAAAAGGCCTAACCATTTTTTTGATATTATGTCGTAAAATACATTTGTAGTTCCTGCCCTTGTTATTTGTATTTTAAACTCACATACCATATTTTCAAAGAAATAAAATGAGACATTTGAGAAAAAACCCTTACATGTAACAGTTTAGATTTCCATTTATGAAGCAAAATTACTGTCCTTAATAGAAAAGATAATTCAGCAATCCAATTAAAGTATTATTGATCTGTTATGGCATTACACAGTGAAAAGATTAACTATGAGCTATTTTCATTAAAATTATTTATTCACATCTCCTGGTGGTTTGGGGTTTTTTTTAAATTAACTTGTCAGCTGATGAAAAGGTGCTGAACTTGCAGGCTGAAGTCCACTGTGTAAAAAAGACAGGTAAAAGCAGAAAAACAGCACTTTCATTTGTTAAGAGGAAACATTTTCTGTAAGGATCCAACACTTCCTCTCTGTAGGTCTAACAGGGGCAAACCATGTAGGATAATTCACTGAAAAAAATCCAACAAACTGTATTACAGGTTTTTTTGAAGAGCACAGACACCGGGAAACATAATCAAATTAATTACTATTGGGTCTGAAATTCTGAATCAACAGTCAAACTATGAACTTCCTCACTCTGTATTGTGTTAGTATGTCAGCCTACTCAGTTAAGAGTTGGAAACCTTTGGTAAAGACTGCATTATCTATGAAGTGATGGTCAAAGAGGTATGTACTAAATCACAAAGACTGAACTAGATGGGAAAATTCATTTTGCATCTGTCACCATCTGATAGATGGGAGGAGAAGTGGATGAAAGATTTAAGGATTAATGTTTTTCTATCTCAGTGGTATTTTTTTTATCAGTCTTGTATCTTCAGGATTAACAGTTGATTAATATTAGACACAAGGATGCATTACGGTCCAAATCTCCCACACGAGTTAAAGTAAAATTCACTTGTGCAGTCAAAAAATCCCATTCTCAATACCAACTGGATTCTTAAAGACATAATTAGGTCACTTTTCAAACATCAGCTCCTAAAGGTAGAGGAGCAGGTAATTCCCAAATGTCAGAAGTCAAGCAGGTGAGGTAGAAGGCAGGCTTGCCTAAGCAGGGATCTTCTCTTGGAAATAAGGCAAAAAAGGAAGATGTATGCCCAGTGGAAGAAAGATCAAGTGACATGGGAAGAATACAGAGATTCTGCTTGCTGATCTAGGGAGAAAATTTGTGCCGCCAAAGCTCAGCTGGAGTTGAAGCTGCCAGAAATGTGGGGGACAATAAAAAGAGTTTTTCCAAATACATTAATGGCACTTGGTAGTATAGAAATATAATTTGTGCATTACAGGATGAGGATGGCCACCTCACACACAGGGACAGAACCCAAGGGAACTGCCTGAAGTTGTGCCAGGGGAGTTTAGGTTGCATATTAGGAAAAGGTTCTTCACCCAGAGAGTTGTTGGGTGCTGGAACTGGCTCCCCAGGGAAGTGGTCACAGCATCAAGCCTGCCAGAATTCAAGAAGTGTCTGGACAGTACTCTAGGGCAGATGGTGTTACTGTTGGGGATGGTCCTGTGCAGACTGTAAGTTGAACTCGATGATCCATGTGGATCCATTCCAACTTGGCATATTCTGTGATTCTGTGATTCTGTGAATTGACATGTGCAGTAAAGATCAAGGATGTCAAGGTCTGAGGACCAAGAGGGCTTTGTCTATGGATGCATTTTTAAGCTCAAGTGATTTCTTATTAAAATAGCAGTGCTTATTTTGGGGCTCAGGTAATTAGAAAGAAGGATTTAGATTCTCCAAGAAAACATCCACCACTGCTATTCCAAATAAAATGACAAAAAAAATTTATTCTCATTTAAACTTAAGTGATTTTTAGAGGGTCTTTCTTCACATGTGCGAGAAAGCAAAAGTGAAGACATTCTGAATCCTCTGATTCAAATGAAAAAAGAGAAGATAAAAAAGACAGTTTTGCAAGCTCACATAGAAGTGAGTGGAGCTTATGAACATATAACGGAAGGTACTTCTAAAGGAATCCCTTTTTTTTTTTTTCCAGATTTCTGAGATTATAATTCCAGTGTTTAGTGGAATGTGATTGCAGCCCTCACTTACTGAAACATTTTTTTCTGATGCTTACTGCTATTTTAGCACTTTGGAGGCCAGTCACATAACACTCCCATACTTTGAGCCTCGTCTTTGTATTGCAAACCAACATTCCCCTTCAAATTCTGTATAAGTTGGAAGGTCTAAGTGTGATATTTTCTCAACAAAGAGGTCTGTATAAGTTGGAAAATGCATTTAAAAAGTCAATGGATACAGTGATTTTGAGTCAGAAAGATTAGTATTTAATTTAGGAGACAGACATAGGGCATCGAAAGCAGGAGAGTCATTCAGAGACCTGCCAGGCTTTTCCCATACTGTGACTACTTATGGTGTATTTATGTTCTCTGTATGTTCCAGTGAGAGAATCCAATCTTCACATTACCATTGCAGGACAGATATAAATCATTATTTGTGGTAGAAAGTTGTGGAACCCAAAACTGAGAAATAAAGATTTGTTCAAAGCCTCACAGTGACTCAAGTAAAACGTTCAATTGAGAAAAAGTTCTCAACAACTACTATGCTTCACATTTTCTGTCTGGAATTTTGTCTTGGTCAGAAAAAAATCATTGTGGAAAAAAATATCCAGGATAAATGCCTTCTCCAGATAGCTATGGACATTCAGGAGATGCAGGCAGCTACATGCGGATGTTCAGACATGCAGACTCACACCCACAATATTAAGCTGTTTCAGAATGTACTAATAGTGTCTTGCTTTTTTTCTTACAGCTTTCACCTGAGAAGATCATAAAGAGCCCTATAAATTGTTAAATGTATTGAGTTCTGCTGAAAACAAACCAGCTTTACATATACCTGTTTGCTAGTGGGGAAGTGAGGAAGTTATGTCAAAGGCAGAAGTATTAAAATCCTTGTGTTTAAAAATTGTATGATTTTGTTCCAGAGAGTCTCTACTAGTTTTGAAAGGACACGCTGTATTTTCTTTCTCTCCAAAGTCCATGACAAAGAAGATCTCTTTCAGCTTAATAAGACTGAACAGATCGATGTGAAGAAAAGTAGTTTGAATCTGCTTCATAAGCCATCAGGAAATACTATCAGCGAAGACATATTATGGGATTATTTTTTACCTCTCAGTAAATTCTTGAGGTCTTGTTCAGTGCTTTTCTTGTCCTATGCTGAAACCTGTGCTGCCTATATCAGTGGAGGAAAACTTACCAGTGATTATTGTTTTCCCTTACTGGATGTTCATGGGCATTGTCATGGTTTGAAATCTCCAAAAATCTAATTCCTTAGTCTAAGCCCCCTCTCACATCTCAACCTAATGTGGGATGATTTTTTCTAGACAAAACACCAGACTCAAAGTGGGGGAAAGGGAATATATTACAATGACTATACAAATAAATATTATAGTACATTATACACACGATCTCAACTATCTCTACCATGACGTAAGTATTTACAATGGATCAGATCTCTTCTCCCCTCCAAATAAAAGTCTAGGAGGGAAGAAGGACAGATCCCTTCTTCAGAGCAGCAATGTCTCTAAGGCAGCAGTCATCTGTCCTTTTCTCATGGAGCAGCTGATAGCTGGATTTCTGCCAGCACTCACGAGGGAGACCTCCAAGCCTCTCTCGGCCCCTTGACGCAGGCAAAGGGGTCTTCCATGGGCTACATTCACCCCAGAAAAAGGTCGTTCCACCACGGTCATACCACGAACACAGGTGGTCTTCATGACGGTCTGGTATCTTCAAGGGACTCAAGCCCCTTGCAGAGCTTCTGTGCCCTGCCTCAGGATGGCTGCGAGCTTCTTTTTAGCTTGCAGCAAGGGAGGGCCCCAAGGTCAACCTCCACACACTGTCCTGGCTGAGCTCTCAGGACAACCGAGCTTCTTAGCTCCTTTACTCTATTTAGGACTTCCAATCAGTAAGAGTCCACCCCCCTCCATTTTGGAGGGATCTTAAAGAAAGTTTAGGGGAGTTAAGCAGTTCTTATCCCCAAACTTCCTCTCTGTAGAATTCAGTTCTCTCTTTTGGCTGCTGTTAGCTCTTTTTCGGACAACACTGTGTCTCTCCTGCTTGACTGTAATGCCTCTGACACTTCTTATCTTTCTTGGTTCTCTGCCATCACTTCTGGACGCTGCTTCTGCCACTGCTGTCTCTTCTCACTCACGGTGGAGAAAACTTTTTAGCTTTGAGCTGCAGGCACTTAGTCCAACCTCAAGCTGTTCCAAGTCCCCGCAGGCCCCCACTGGGGGCTGGGGGGCCAAAGCCCAGTTGGGGGGCCAAAGCCCCCCAGGGGGTTCCTGCCCTCTGCTCCTCTTAGCCTCAGAACATGTCTACCACTTCTACAACCAAACTACAACTAACCTTCTCTTCCGTTTGCTTGTGATATATTTACATTTCGCAGGAGCACAGATTGGACAAAACTTCAAAACTTCCAGGGGTCACCACCCCCTGGGGTTTACCATTTTCTTAGCTTCAGGGGGAAAACCTGGTTCAAACCACTACGAGTATTAGATTCTGTTTTCAACAAAAATGAAGACAGAGAAAGAAATGAAAATCTTGTGGTTGTCTGAGCTAGTTTCTATGACTTCCTAGAAAGTTATAGTGAGATCAGAGAAAAAAAGTTATAGCAAAATAGCTCTAAGATATTGTGATTCAGGTGGATAATAAATAAAAAATGCCTACCATGGACTGAAATAGTGTTCACCTGTAGTGAGTTGACCCTAGCTAGATACCAGGTACCCACTAAAGCCGTTCTCTCACTCTCCCTCTGCAACTGGACAGAAGAGAGAGAGAAAAAAAAAATCTAAGGATTCATGAGTAGAGATAAGAGCTTGGAGAGGTCAGTGACTGATTACCTTCAGGGGCAAAACAGACTCAAAGTGGGGATAATACTTAAATTTATTACTAACAAGATAAGAGCCACAAAGAGTGAGAAATAAAACAGTCTTAAAAACACCTTCCCCCCACCTCTCCTTCCTTCCATGTTCTCCCTCCTTCCCCCAGCAGTGCAGGGGGACAGGGAATGGGGGTTGCAGTCAGTTGTTGTTTCTGCCACTGCTCAGGGAGAGGAGTCCTTCCCCTGCTCCCGTGGGATCCCTCCCACGGGAGACAGTCCTTCATGGATCTCTCCAGCATGAGACCATCCGTCAGGCAGCAGCTCTTCCCAAGCTGCTGTCCCATGGGTCACTCCTCCATGAAGTGCAGTCCTTCATGAATGAGCTGTACCAATCTGGGTCCCGCATAGAGGCACAAGTCCTGCCTGGGAAAAACCTGATCCAGTGTGAGCTTCCCTCTCCATGGGCCACAGGTCCCTGGCAGGACCCTGCTCCATCCTGGGCCTCCCATGGTGTCACAGCCTCCTTCATGCATCCACCTGCTCCAGCATGGGCTCCTCCATGGGCTGCAGGTGGGTCTCTGCACCCTGATGGTCCTCCATGGGCTGCAGGGGCACAGCTGCTCCCCCATGGGCTGCACCACGGGCTGCAGGGCCTCAGCTCCGGCACCTGGAGCACCTCCTGCCCCTCCTTCTGCACTGACCTTGGTGTCTACATTGTTATTCCCATGTTCTCACTCCATTCTTCCCTGGCTGGAGTTTCTTCTGTGCAACAATCTTCTGTTCTTAAATATGTTATCCCAGAGGTGTTACTATTACTCCTAATTGGCTTGGCCTTGGCAAGCAACAGGAAGTCGGTCCTGGAGCCGGCTGGCATTGACTTCATGGGACAGGGGAAGCTTCTAGCAGCTTCTAAGAGAAGCCACCCTGTAGCCCCTCCCGCTACCAAAACCCAGCCACAGAAACTCACTACATTACCAAATACTTTTGAAAATAAAAGAAAAAAATAATTTTAGTTTGAATTTTTGAATTGTTTCTTAAGAAACAAAGTTAGATTACAAATATTTTAGTGAAAATAATTTTTTCATCAGTATCATCTATTGAATTAGCTGCATCTGTTTGAAAGATGTTACTTTAGTGATGTGTTGCTTATTTTTTATACAGTATCAACAATAAAATAAATGTTTGAGATCTTCACCTTGTTGGATGAGGAGGTAATAAAGAATATTTTTCTAAGTGAAAGTATGATATGTTACATGAAATAGCTTTTTATCTTTCAAGAACTTTAGTGAGATCTCATGGTGAGCCTGTCCTTTTGAAACAAGAGACTGTCCTTAATATTTGCTGGTTTGCTTTTATTTACAGCCTCAATATAACAAACAATATTTCTGGATTTCTGTCCATTGCCACTGTTGTCTGTGGGTGATTGCTAGACCGGCTTAACACTTTTGTACTAGAAACAAATGACCCAATCAAGGCTATTTAACAAGTCTGGGTCACTTAGACATTTCCAAGTCAATTCAGTCTTCCATTTTAAAGTGAAAAGGATGTGTTTTTAACTAGTATTATAAGCATTGGAAAATATTGTGATGAAGACAGTTCTCATAAGACCCTGGCCTCAGTGAACTCAATGAAGAAAAATCCACTAACTAAATTAAATATGTCTGGACTTTAATATAACTTCCTTAAGATGCATATAGCTATGATACAGTCGATGAGGAGGCAGAGCTACATTTTCCTTTCTATGTACACTTTTTTATGTTACTGTCTCTAGGGGGTGTGTGACCCAGACTTGATTCAGCATGTTACAAATAAGTATGCACTATCTTCTCTAATAGAGACATTATCTTCGTTCTTATTTCCATCTGTATTTTTCCCTTACAATCATTCAAACTGAAAAGTATCTCTGGATTTCAGGATTTTTTAGTTAGCCAGTTGTCATTGGTTTTAATCTCAGTGTGCTTACAACTATTAAATTTTAGAAGAACAAAAAGATGCAAGATATCTCACAAAGGAGTTTTTATCACATTATATTTCCAGTTCAGTTCCCAACCCAGATAGCTGAGTCATGAATACACATCCAACAAAAAACTAAACTTCCAAATATGTCAGTGTTCGGCAGAAAGTGTCAGGATATTTCATACATGCCATCTTGATATTCTTTAAAATATTATGATGTTTAATTCCCTCAGAAGTGTCTTAATCTAGGGTTTTCCAAAGAGCCTCAGGGTACAGGGGACAGTTGCCTGTTTTCTTTAGTTTCTGCTAGCTGTATTTGGCTTAGCTTCAAAAGACCTTATTTTTCCCTTTAGGAGTTCCATGATCATAAATGCAATGTCAAAGGGTTTTGTTTTTTTAAAAGTTACAATTAATAGCTACAAATTCAAAGCATCTTAAAATGAAATCGTGTTTGGGTTCCTGATTTGTGGGAAGCGTTTGAAGTGTTTGTAAGAAATGAGTACACTGAAGCATATCAGCTGTTAATGTAACATTAAAGTTAATAAATATTTTATATTTATTTATATTTCTGATAATTATGTCTCATGTTGGTTGTATTATTATTATTATTACTATTATTTAACAATAGGGCTTAATTATATCTTTAAAAAGTTTAGGATAATTCTATAACAGATTATACAGATGTTAAAGTGAAGACAACTCTTAATTTTGACCAAGCCCCATAAACCTCTTTAAAATAGAGTTTAAAAACTTTACATATTTTGTGACTTCATAGAATCACAGAATGTGCCGAGCTGGAAAGGATCCACAAAAATCATCAAGTCCAACACCTAGCCTTGTACAGGATGATCCCCAAGAATCACTGAGAGCATTGTCCAAATGTTTCTTGAACTTTGTCAGGCTTGGTGCTGTGACCACTTCCCTGGGGAGCCTATTTCAGCACCCAACCAACATCTGAGTGAAGAACCTTTTTCTAGTATCCAACCTAAACCTCTCCTGACACAACTTCAGGCCATTCCATTGGGATCTGTCACTGGTCATCACAGAGAAGAGATCAATGTCTGCCTCTCCTCTTCCCCTCACAAAGAAGTTGGAGACTGCAATGAGGTCTCACCTCAGTCTCCTCTTCTCAAGGCTCAATGACCAAGTGACCTCAGCCACTTCTCATACACCATCCCTCAAGACCCTTCACCATCTTTGTTGTCCTCTTTCAGATGCCCTCTAACAGCTGAATATCTTTCCTATTTGCAGTAGCCAAAACTGCACACAATATTCAAGGTGAGGCCGCATCAGTGCAGAGCAGAGTGGGACAATCCCCTCCCTCAGCTGGCGATGCTTTACCTGATGCCCCCAGGACACGGTTGGCCCTCCTGGCTGCCAGGGCACTGCTGACTCATATTCAACTTGCCATCAACCAAGATCCCCAGATCCCTTACTGTGGCACTGCTTTTCGGCATCTCATTCCCCAGTCTGTCTGTACATCCAGGGTTGCCCCATGCCAGGTGCAGAATCCAGCACTACCCTTTGTTGAACTTCGTGTGGCTGGGGATTGCCAGTCCTCTCATTTGTCAAGGTCTCCCTGCAGGGCCTCCCTGCCTTTGAGGGAGTCAACAACTCCTTCCAGTTTTGTGTCATCTACAAACTTTCTTAGTATCCCTTCTAGTCCTGTGTCCAAGTCCTTTATGAAGCTGTTGAAGAGCACAGGGCCCAAGATGGAGCCCTGTAGAACCCCACTAGTGACAGGTCACCATTCTGATGTTCCCCCATTCACTATTACCCTCTGTGCTTGGCCATGAGCCAATTGCTCACCCACCAGATGATGTGTTTATTCAACTGCGTGCTGGACATTTTGTCCAGAAGGATCCTGTGAGAGACAGTACTGAAATCCAAAAAGATTACATCAACTGACTTCCCTTGATCAGCTGAGTGGGTTACCTTGTCATAAAAGGACATCAGCTTGGATAAGCAGGACTTTTCTCTCATGAAGCCATGCTGGATGTATACTAATACAAGCTGGTGTAGTGACAGTGTTGAGGAAGACAGACATAGGAAAGCCCTCAGCTTCCCACTCCAACTTTACCAGTGTTCTCCATCAGGGACATCTCTGCGGCAGAATAGAGGCTCTTTCTTTGATTCTAAGATCATACCACTGATGAATCAGTTAAATGTTATCAAAACAATTAAACCTTTCATATATTTTTATGATTGCTTCTAGAAACAGCAACATTTTCCTTCAGGCATTATAAAATAAAAAGTATATGCAGTACCTACCCTAAGGAATCTGCTATATTTAATAGCTGACAATGTCCAATGTAGTTGTGTGTTTATGCTTTTTTTTTCTTTTCATTTGAGCAATATTATTAGCCACCCCATTTAATAAGACTACTAAGAATAGAAAAAAGTGGCATTTAATTTTCTTGGCTTCGGCTACCACATTGTTGTGTCTACATATGCATACACTCATCTAGGGCTTCTCACACCCACCCTTCCACCCACCCATGTATATACAAAGCTAATCACAGTGTTTTTAAAATAAAATAATTCTTTACTACTTAACCACTATGGCAATCCTTCCAGCTCATTTGTTTCACCATGAATAAAATACATGGAATACTCCATTAGGGAATCTTTTAGGTAAAATGAACATTATTTAAAACCACAATATTTAAGCTTCTGGAGCTATGTTGTCTTCATTGTGATTCTGAGACAGTGTTAACAGAATTTGAGTTCACAGAATTCATAAGTCAAGATCATGAAGCACTGCAGAACAAATGTGCTAATTTGCTCTGGAATGTTGCCTCATTCCATCTGAAAAGTCTGTATTTGTATTGAAGACATAACAAAGAGAATTTCTACTTTCAGACTCACTGGAGGTATTTTAAATACTCATCATGCTAGGTATCTAATTTATCATCAGTGAATTTAAATACCAATTTTACAAATGTACATTTCTATATATCACCTAGACACTAGAGATTTTCACCTCTCACCTGTCCACTCAGATGTTCAAAGACATAAATCAGCTTTTTTTTTCCTATTTATTTTATTTTTATTTTATTTCCTTTCCTTCCAGCAGGGCTAGCTCTTTTGCTGTAAGACTGAGAATTGGAGTGTATGAGTTAAAGCCAAATCCCACAGTTGGAGTGCTTTTAAGACTTAGAACAAGTTAAGATGTATGTTTTCTTATTTATGAAAGAGACAAAGAATGGCAGGCAAAGAAAAGGTAGGATAAAGAGAGGATAAAGAGAAACTGCACTTCTGTAATTATAATGTAACTATGTAGCTGCAGACTGAGAGCTCTTTGCAGAGTTTGTGTAATATTGGCCATTCTCACAAAACAGGAGAAGATAACACTTTAACAATGTTTAGAGAAGCTGAAACGTTTTTCACTGAACAGAAAAAAACCTCACTCTTCTGTGCACGCTCCTTAATAGAATGTGCCTATAATTACTTTCTCCAATAATGCATTTTCAATAGCTAAGTTTTGGTATAATCTTTAGCAGCTTTCATTACTAATATTGCTTGTGGTATATGTATTACCACAGGGGCACACATGAACACATTTCCCCATTCACATTCTGTTAAAAGCTGATTGCAAAGGTGCTGCAAACTCAAGGAATCTAAAATAAAGAAATGCAGTTTTAATTCCACCTGCTTAGGTACATACATTCTGAACAGTTTTGGATTTTGTGATCCCATAGTGTCTCAGTCGCTACTGAGGATGAATGATGTACCGTAATGAGTAATTTTTTTTCTTTATATTAAAATTCACACCGATATAACTGAACTACTGAAGTACTCCAGGTGGGGTTGCAGTGGGGCAGAGCAGAGGGGGAGAATCCCCTCTCCACCTGCTGGTCCTGCTTCTTTTGATGCAGCCCAGGATAGGATACAGTTGTCTTTCTAAGCTGCAAATACACTTTGCTGGATCATGTCCAGCTTCTTATCCAACAGCACCTCCAAGTCCTTTTCCTCAGGGCTGCTCATCATTCCACTCGTCACCTGGTTTGTATTCATGCTTGGGGTTGCCTTGACCCAGGTGCAGGACCTTGCACTTGACTCTGTTGAACTTCACGAGGTTCACACAGGTTGCCCTCTGAAGCCTGTCAAGGTCCCTGTGGATGTCATCCCTTCCCTCCAGCATGTCAACTGCACCACACATCTCGGTGTCATTGGCAACCTTGTTGAGGGTGCACTTGATCCCACTGGCCATGTCACTGACAAAAGATGTTAAACAGTGCTGGTCCCAGTACCAGCCCCTGAGGAATGGCTCTCCTTACTCCTCTCCACCTGGACTTCAAGACATTCATCACAACTCCTTGACTACAACCATACAGACAATTTCTTATACGCCGAGCAGTCTATCTGACAAATCCATGCCCCTGCACTTCAGAGAGAAGGATGTTGTGTGGGACAGTGTCAAAAGTTTTGCACAAGTCCAATTAGATGACATCAATCCCTTATCCACCAATGCTGTACCTGTTGTAGAATACTGTCAGATTTGTCAGATTGACTGTCACCAATCACCTCCTTATTTTCCACATGCATTTGCAAAGTTCCCAGGAGAATCTGCTCCATGATCTTGCCAGGTACTAAGGTGAGACTGACTACCCTGTAGTTCCCTGGGTCCTCCTTCTTCTACCTTTTTGAAAATAGAGTTCATGTTTCCTCTTTTCCAGTAAGTGGAAATTTCACCAGTCTACTGTGACTTTTCTAATATGATGGGTAGTGTCTTAGCAACGTAATGTATTGATTCCCTTGGGACCTTCAGATGCATTTCATCAGGTCCCAGGGACTTGTGCACATTCAGGTTCCTAAGATGGTCTTGAACAGGATCTTCTCCTACATTATGCAATCTTTCTTTTTCACAGTCCCTGCCATTGAATTCTGTATTTTTATTTTATTTTTAGGTCCTATGGGGTATGGAAAAGGAGCTATTAAAATCAAAGAACGGCTTTAGATTTTTAGGTGTGGGAATGGAAATCAAAATCTTCTTAGATTCTTTTGATTCTTGCAAGAATTCTCACTTTCTTTTCTTTCCTTAATTTTTAATTAATTTATTTCATTTTGAGTTCTAGGCAAAAGTTTTCTTGCTCTTGGGAAGCTAACAATTTGTTGGTGTGGTTGAATGCTCTTGTTGGAAAAGTAGAAAGAAGCATTTATCTAGTGTAATGTTCACCAGCCTTTGGCTCCTTTTACTTCCTGATGCTGGCCAGGATATTTTCAGCTTTCTGGAGCAAGTCATTTTAAGACTTGTTGTTAACTCAAATGGACAGTTTATCTCTTTCAAAATAAATAAAATCCCTAAAGAGTAGCCATTATTTTTAGCAGGATAGCAGCAAAAAAACCCCAAACAAAACCACCCAAACACCCCCCCCCCTAAAACTATTATAATATTTAATTAAGACTTTTAAAGTTACTATACTATTATCTACATTACATGTGATGTGAAAATAGAATACTGGTATGATGCATAGTGGAACAACACAGTTTTATTCCCCTTTCCAAGGAATTTAAGCTTCCTGAGATATTAATTACATTGTAAGTCTTTTCTTTTCCACATGGTAATACTTCTTGTGAATTAAAAGTAGCATTTAGAAGCAAGATTATGACCCATAAAATGAAGAGTGTTCAGTTTTTTATTATAACTGTTTAACAATTAATATTTAATACTATTATTTCATATTTTATTACCTATAAATTTTACTGCCTATAAATTTTACCAATAGGAATAATAATGTGCATATAAGAAGCAGAAATTAACTCATTTTAGATGTCTAAAAAACCCACTTTCCAAATGAAAAGTAAATAGCTTTGATTCATGTAATGAATTTTAAAGGGAACTTTTCTAAAAAGGTTTTTGTGGCAAATATGTTTATCAAAGTTTGACAGTTATAAAAACCTAGATGGTGCAAAAAAGGAAGGGGCAAAAAGAAACAAAACCCTTTTTCTCTATGTTTTTAGGTTGATGTGAACTTTGTTTTCTCTGACAGACCTGATTAGCTTAGAGGTAGACATGAAAAGGGATATAAAAAGTGGAGATGGGGAATCCACTCCTGCGCTACTGGGGATAGAGGGGAGATTGTCTATCAAACAGGCTCCCCTGCTGTCTGGCGAACATGTGAGTAAACAGAACAGCAATCACGAAACTCGTGGGAAGAAAAATAAAAAAATATTTGAAAACCTGGCACACATCTGTATGAGATCTATCGATTCCACCAGAGGTGTGGGGTACAACCATTAGGAATTGAGAAGCACAGAAGCTAACACTGTGTTAGGAGAAATCTTGACTATAGGAAAAAGATAAATTCAAAGCAATTATTGTGGTCCTTTACTACCTAAGACTCGTCTTATTTCTAAAAAAAAAAAAAAAGGAAAAAAGAAAATGAGAAAAGCTACAAGAAAGATCTTGGGTCAGCTATGCAACTGCATTATAGTGCTACACCTTTAAAACTTCTCATGCAATTATTTTTGTAAGGTTATATAGTGTAGTAGAGTATACAGTCCTTATCCACTATGATATCCACGATGAAGCCCAGCAATTGTCATTTTTTAATATTCTGATTTTAAAACAGGCATTAATCTCAACTTTTCTAGAAAATCTTAGTAGACATCCACTCCTTTCTGAACTAACACTTAGTTCTTCAGAAAAATCCCATACATAATAAACAAAAGGAAAGGCAGATGAGGATTTATGGTATACAATACTGATAACATTTTTCAGTCTTTTTTGAGTAGAATATTTAGACAGAATCCACAAATGTAATTTATTTAAAAAAGGGATTTGTAGTGTTCTTAAAGGAAACAGTGACGTTTTAACAAGATTTTAATAGATGATTTCATGAATTTGCTGAGGACAGTATGTCTTATGCTGTAAAGATAAAATCTCTGACAGCAATAATCCTCCATGCATAAAATCTAATGGGTGAAGTCAAAGCTTTAACATAGTTAAGATCTCAAACAATATGTCTAAAAGCTGGAATTTCCTGGCTTTACCTAATGAAAGTTGTTATTCTTGGCAAAGGAATTGTGTTCACTGGTGAACCTGCCCCAGGAATAGAAAGAAGGCCTTTGCAATTTAGTTGCATTGTATTGATTCTGTAAAATACTGATATACTAACATCAATGCAACTGTCTATCTTGCCGTTTTACTTGGTTGCATAGTAAACAAAAAGCATTTTTCAGCATTCAAATAAGCTTTTCAACACCAGATATATTGTCAGTAATGATCACACAGGTATAAAACACTAAGGCATCTTCAGGTGTTCATTGTTAAGTATACAGTTATCTGGTTTACCTTTAAGATTTTATTTTGGAAATTATGTTATTGCATAACAAAAAAAAATGAGATTGTGAATTTCAGTTGTATGTACATTGAGAATAACTTTACAAATAGTGTTTCTGATTTTACAAGTTTCACTTTTTGAATAAATTTCTACCTCAGTTGTCTTAAGTTAAATATCCAAAAATAAGGGAATGGTTGTTTTATGTTCACTATGTTCCTTGCCACAGTGAATAACCTGGCACATTTCCTTTCAAAGTTTAAGGAAATGACTCTGTTCTGTCTCTCTAAACTATAGCAAAGGTTAATCAGTACAATAAATTATTTACTGCAATTTGGTTTGTAGAAGGATATTGTTTTTGACCTTAAAGATAAAATCACAGATCATAGAATCATGCAGTCATGGTTAGAAGGGACCTTAAAGATCATCTAGTTCCAACTCACCCTGCTGCAGGTTGGGAACCTTCTACAAGATGAGGTTACTCAGAGCTCCATCCAGCCTAATCTTGAACACCTCCAGAGGTAGGGAGTCCACAGTCTATCTGAGCAAATAAGGAAAAAAAAATCTAAACCTAACAGAAGGGTAATTAATACAAATTACACCTTTGTTGTCAGCCTCAGCTGACATCAGCAAGATTCTCTGCTTAAAATAGTGAAGAACAACCTAAACTGAAATCCTAATCCAAGAAAGGACCTTTTCCAATACATCATCAGATATATTTTCTGAGAATAACTAGGACTATTTAGCAAATAAGATCACAAAGACATGTTAATATCAGTATATGTGCACACATGTAGACATGCACAAAACCGCAAAAAAACCCTGATAAATCCTTCCATTGTTAAATTTGCAGAAGTCCTTATTTTGATATGAATATTCCAGCAATGCTGTTTTGCTTTGATATATGCTATTCCTGTAAGAGAGCTCAGCTCTGGTGAACATGTGTACCTCTGTAGTGAATGGCTACATAGATGAAAGGTTTCTAGAATGCACAAAACTATAATGAAGATATTTACAGAGCAGTGGTTCCATCACTATATGAATTAAAATATATTTATCTTCCAGTTCACCTCTCCAATATGTCTCATACCATTTCTGCTTAAAATGTAGTATTCTAAGGATGAAAGCCTTAGCAGTTGACCACATTTAAGGGGTTTGTAGATATTTAACTTTACCCTTCAAACATCTTCACAATAGTGCCTATGCTATGACACACACGGTTACACCCACATTATCACATTGTATAAGAATGTTACAGGATTTTTTTTAATATTTCTGAATCTTGTGTTGAATAGACATTTACACAATAGAATTCCAGAGTTTTAAGCAAATGTCTTCTACCCACCCACACAAAAATTTGAATAAAAATGGATACAGATCCAGACAGGTTATTTACGGAATATCAAGCTCGTGAGATGTACACAGATCAAACACTTAAACTAGGTGTTCAACAGAGACAACAAGAAGGGGAAAAATTCAAGTCAGCTTCCAAAACACAATCCTGCAGTTATTGAAAGTGACATTACCTGCACAGTAATTAACATTCTTAATTTATTCAAAGTGGTTCAAGATTTGCAAATAGGACTAGTGTCTGACTAAAAGTGAAACCCCAGAGGCAAAATGAAATAATGAGATGCTAAGAAAAAAAATAATAGTTGTATACAAAATATTAAAAACCTCCTAGATAATATGCATGACATGTTCTAGTAGGAGATTAGAGTTCAATGTTCGCACTGTTTTCTCCAGACAGTACTAATTTGTTTCCAATTAGTAGAAAATCTACAGGAATATTGTCTCCACTTATGATCTCACCACAGAAAACTGTTCCCTTTTGTGCTACCTTGTTCTGAAAAATTATGCCCAGTCGGTTGCCTGCTTGCCACTTACTCAGTCTTTTTTTTTTTTTAAATAGGATATAATTTGTAAGAATACATGTTAATTTAGACATCCCGTCAACCACATTAGATGTCACCATATAAGAGAGGATTTGCAGCTGCTCTAGTGGAAATAATAATAGAGTAATTGAAACCAATTATAATACTGTATTTAATCCACTTGCAACAGTCTACAAGCATCTTGCAAGGGATACTGCATAAAGATTAATGAGCTTCTGTTCTCAATGTGGTGTTTGTGGGTTTTTTTCCAGGCAGTTGTTAATGCCCTGATCTTTAATAGGAAAATGGTTTTTGCACTGTTCTAGGAGTAGGTAATTGTTCCCTTTAATAGGAAAGTGGTTTTTGCACTGTTCTAGGAGTGGGTAATTATTCCCTTATGAGTCTAATCTTTCTGATGCCTTTACAGTGACGTGTGAGTCACCCTTGGGCACTGTAGGAAAAGAAACCCATTTTCTAAAGGGCAATAATGGACTTTTGTGTTGAGGTGACACCATTGCTTGCCTTTCCAAATAAAAATTGGGAAAGCCTTATAATTCTTTCTCTTCTGCTTCTGCTAAGCTGCAGTTAGAAGATCAGGAAGTTGAAAAAATGCTGCCACCTCAAAAGAGAACCCAATTCAAGAAATAAAAATTGAAAGAAAAATAGAATATTTATACTCAGCAGATCCCTCTCTGGGTACAATTCAACCACTCTCCAGCTGCACAAAATATCTCTTCTATAAGGCAAGGAGGTATCTAACTTGAGTGCTGCATGGAGAAACTCCTAAGCCAAGAACCTGGTTCAACTGGGCAGGAGACTCATTGCCACTTCTCTAACAAACTTTGTGAAATCAACTAGATGATGTAAGGGCCAAATGTCAGATACTGGAAAATGGAAGTTCTCCCAAAGAATAATTAGAAAGTTGAGAGGTATATGTGTTTAAGGAAAGAAGCAAAGAATAAATGTCTTGCCAATTCATGCTAAATGTCAGGTAACAATATTTTTCATTATTTGGCAAAATGGTACAGGCGTTAAGACTGTGGTCTGAGAATGAGATATCCTAAGCTGTGCCTTTACCACTGACCAAGTGTGAATCATGCTATAGTCAGGTCACTTAGAGCTCTGTAGCTCATATTCTTCAGCTCTAAAATAAGATTAAAATATTCTGTCTCTATTTTTTAATATTTTTTAAAATAAAATACAAATATATCAAATATGAAAAATTAAAGCATCCTGATAATTTCTTATTTTTTTCCCTCTCTTACCATCTGGGATTCTGTGAAAAGAAAGAGTATATTGCAAACTTAGATGAAGATATTAGAATGCAGAAATTTATTTCCTTTGTAATGAAATAAAGGCTGTGTATTATTATATTTTGATTTAAAAAGAACTACTGCTGTTTCCATGGTTTATTATTGTCACTGAGAAATGAGATTAGGTTTTACTTTTTCATGGTTACAGTTTTTGTAACTTCTTGCATAATTGTTATTCCCATGTTGCCCTACATCATCAATTAATGATCCAATCAAATGGACAAGAAACTTCTATCCTCTTTTACGACTTGGTTAGAACTATTTAGTAAAGTCTTTTGACATTCTTATGTCTCATTTTTCTCAAATTTAAAACAACTTTTTTAAAGGTAATATCTTATATTATCTTCTCAGTTCACTATTTGTTAAAAAACAGTTTCCTCTGAAGTTTTGCTTTTCATAAATCATCTCAATTCATTGAAAATACATTTATTCACAACCTTTCTGATGACTTCCAATTAGCATATGACTATCAGAGAAAATGTACTTTTCCTAGACAGACACATAAATAATATATAAATTATTTTTTGACTTGATGTGTTTACAGTTATAGGCCAAATAAATAAAAGCAATTTATGTTAGCAGCCAAAATTAGCTTACAGTTTTACAGTTGTTTAGAGGACTGACAAAAATATCATATCTGAAAATCAAAGTCTTTTTATCAGATTGTATGCTCATTTGGTTTGGTTTTGCTCCTTCATTTTGCAACTCTTGCTACTGCCATGTACAGCAGGAAATTCAGCTGAAGTCAAAAGACTAGGTAAATAAACAAAACAGCTGCTTTAAAATACTTCAGACAGAGCTAAGTCCTGCATTACAAAGCAAGCTAAAATAAGGGAGGTAAAAACTTAAAACGGTATAGAAATATTTCATATCTGTCCCATGATAAGGGGCATTTCATTCGATTTTTAATTATTCCAGTGAGGTTTTTTAAATGAAGGAAGAGTGATGGAGGGAGATTGCTAGTTGAAGACTAAGGGTCTAGTTCTGGTTTTGGGTGCACATGTGTGGTTCCTATTTGATTCGGAAGAGGCCTGAGGCCACAGTTTTGCTCTGAGTGATTTGTGACAGATGGTGAATAACAAATAAACTCTCTAAGCAGAGATCAAGGGCTTTGGGTAATCATCTAGGATTCTTGCCTGGGAAGATGCAAGGGCTTTGTTATAACTTGCATTTCGGCAACCTTTACCTGTCACTAAACCTTACATACACACGGAAATTACGAGAATGG
The DNA here is from genome assembly GCF_025592945.1 of Manacus candei. Lineage (NCBI taxonomy): Eukaryota > Metazoa > Chordata > Aves > Passeriformes > Pipridae > Manacus > Manacus candei. The sequence continues at coordinate 6,407,418 of NW_026138115.1, forward strand.
GAGAAATACATTGAACAAATGTAGGCACAGATGCTCAAAGGTTGTTGCTTCTGACTGCTGATCTTTTTCAGTTTTAACAGGACATGTAACCTAGTCTGACATATGGACAGGGTGGAAAAGAGAGACAGATGAACTTTCATGTATTTTACCAGAGTGACCAACCCAATGGACAACAGGAAATGTTATGGTGAGAAAGCCTTTCATCATGCCATCACCTTAGGATAATATCAATCGATTGTTGTACCTTGCCAAGATGCTTCATGGAAGGAGTTTACAGTAAAATAAATGTGTTTTGGAAATGAGAACCTCTTAAAAATAATAGGAGCAGTACCTAGTTCTGATCCTGTTTTTAGGCAGAGGCTGCTAATGTATAATTCAGAGGGTTTATTTCAAAGAAAAATGTGTTTATATAGACATTGACTGGAAACAGGTATATAGATTTGTGATGGCATGCGGTTTACTGCAAGTTTTACACAAATGTGAACTAACATCCTAGTTAATGTTCTATCAGACATTGTCATTTAACTAAAATGTTACTAATTCTATAGAAGAATAGTTGGGCAGTCTGCAATGTAATGTTCTCATATTAACTCCAAGAAAGGTAATGCTAAATTGATGTTACCAGTTTTGTATTGTGTCCATGGTATTAGTTTGGACACTGCCTGCATGCAGGTGGTTTATAATGAATAATATTGATCTGGAGGATTCCTTTTCCCACCATTCCACCAACTTCAACTGTATCTTAACTTCTAGCCTTGATCTTAAAAGTTAAGATGGATGTTCAGTATTCTACCTAGCAGAAAGGCTAAAAAATCAATTTTATCTCCCCGTGCTTCATTCCCTCATCTTCCAGTGCTTGAGCAGTGGGGTTGTAACAACTGTCAGAATAAAATAATTTATTAACTGATGTTATGACAACTTCTGGAAGATGAATATATTGCTATATGTACATTGGTGCTGCTAAAATCAACTTTCTGATTAAGAATATGAAAGGAGCATAGCAACCAATCAACTGTTTTTAATGGAGTAATACTTTCATAAAGCACTGCATTGCAGAAAGAGAGTAGTAAGATCTAGCTAAGAAAAAGCTAAGTGTGAATCATACAGTTTTCAAGACTGATAGCTAGAGATGATGGTTAGTCATTACAGTTTATGGATTTTAAAGTTGACCGGAACAAACAAAAGAGAACAATATAAAATATTTTGACTTCCTGCTTTCCAAAAGGTAATGAAATCAAACAAAGGAATGATTCTCATCTTTACTAACCATGCGTTATTTTACCAGAGAAGCTTTAATTACTCTTTAGTGTGAATTCTAGATGTAGGTTAATTTTCTATTAGAATGTGTTAATGCATCCTCTAAACTCCATTTGAAGACTTCATTATCTCACAGGATGCTTTGGGACTGGGAAGGAAAAACCTGCCCTCCCGTCCTGCTTTCAGGACAATACTCAGTCATAGAATAAGATTTGTACTACTATACCCTAGTTTTTCATAACCTTTCAAACCTCTTTAATCCTTTACTGCTCTGTCACCTACAATTGAATTTGTTAAATGCAGACCTTATTTAGCCCTTCATTAGTCCAGTACATCTTTTTGATGTTTCATTATTTTCCACAAATGTAAGGTAGATCTGAATCTAAGCGAAATCTTCACTACTGAAAAGAACATTGAACTGCTAGTTTTTCCTCATGTTGATGGTTCTGTCCTCATGCATAATTCCTTGCGCATATTGCCTACATGGTAAAGGTAAATATGTAACAGAACAAGTTATCAGGCTACACTAGCAATATTTGTGCGATCAAATAATTTTTTTAAAAAGATATTATGCAGAATACTGACTTGCCAAAAAATCTGAAACCATGTAAAGATTATAAAATACATATATTATTCTCATCTCCCTTAGAACAATGTAGTAAGGGATAGTTCTGTTGAAATGTGCAGAATTTTATATTTAGTTAAACTTACTGAATGTCTCTCTAAATGAATGCATATAATGAAATCCTCATTGGATTAGTGCTTTAGATCTTTTATAAGATGGTATTAAAATGCTGTTAAGACATTACCTATCTTTCTTAACCTTCAAATAGAATCTAATCTACTTCTGAAAGATTCAGTACTCCTATTTAAAAATGGAGCAAAAAATCTAATCATGTAATTAAAGATCATGGAATGTAAAAGAAATGCTATACATTTACTTTTATGATTCTTTCTTTCCACTTCATTTTTTTTTTTTTAGCATTTGAGGTTATTAAAGTAAGAATTGAAAGAGATCTTTGTGTTTCAGACTGCTGACGTATTTGGGAAAAATGATAGCAAGGGTAATATTAGTATGACCCTGAGATTAGCTCAGTTGGTTAGACTACAGTGCTAATAACACCAAGTTTGTGGGCTTGATCCCTGCATGGGCCATTCACTGAAGATTTGGACTGGATGATCCTCATGGGTCCCTTCCAACTCAGAATATTCTGTGATATAATGATCTGATACTATGAGTTGAAAATTATGAAGAGTTAAATGTCACAACATATTGCTGTGGTTTTGTTTTTCATTTTATTTGCTTTTTACAATTCAGCTTTTATTTATGGAGGTTTGACTTTTGTTTTCTGCTTACAATCAATATTTATTTAAGTTCTTTAAAAGCACTGTAGTGGGTTTCTGTGGCTGGGTTTTGGTAGCGGGGGGGGCTACAAGGTGGCTTCTGTCATAAATTGCTAGAAGCTTCCCCTGTCCCGTGGAGCCAATGCCAGCTGGTTCCAGGACTGACTTCCTGCCGCTGACCAAAGCTGAGCCAATTAGGAGTAATAGTAACACCTCTGGATAACATATTTAAGAACAGAAGATTGTTGCGCAAATTCCAGCCAGGGAAGAGTGGGAATAACAATGTGGACACCAAGGTCAGTGCAGAAGAAGGGGCAGGAGGTGCTCCAGGCACTGGAGCTGAGGTCCTGCAGTCCCTGGTGCAGACCATGGTGGAGCAGCTGTGCCCCTGCAGACCATGGGGGACCATCAGGGTGCAGAGACCCACCTGCAGCCCATGGAGGAGCCCATGCTGGAGTAGGTTTTTCCCAGGTAGGATTTGTAGCCCCTGTGGGGGACCCAGGTTGGTACAGCTCATTCATGAAGGACTGCACTTCATGCGAAGAGCTGCTGCCTGACAGATAGTCTCATGCTGGAGAGGTCCATGAAGGACTGTCTCCTGTGGGAGGGACCCCACAGGAGCAGGGGAAGGATTCCTCTCCCTGAGCAGTGGCAGAAACAACAACTGACCGCAATCCCCATTCCCCGTCCCCCTGCACTGCTGGGAGGGGAGGAAGGAGAACATGGAAGGAAGAAGGGTGGGGAGAAGGTTTTTTTAAGACTGTTTTATTTCTCATTCTTTGCCTCTTATCCTGTTAGTAATAAATTTAAGTATTATCCCCACTTTGAGTCTTGTTTTGCCCCTGAAGATAATCAGTCACTGACCTCTCCCAGGTCTTATCTCTACTCATGAATTCTCAGCTGTTTTTTTCTCTCTCCTCTGTCCAGCTGCAGAGGGAGAGTGAGAGAGCGGCTTTAGTGGGTACCTGGTATCTAGCCAGGGTCAATCCACTACAAGCACTTAGGAAATTTATGTTTATAGACATGTGACCATGCAATGTTAAATATAAGTTTCAAAAGCAAAATCTTAGATGTTTATACGTCTGCATAAAATGTTATAAAACAGGACCATTGTTTTATCTTCTAAGGATTTTTATAAATTCCTAACATTGTAAAGTGTGTATGTTTTGTATTTAAAAAGAAAATATATTACTTCGGTGCTTGTTCAGTGGTTTCAGTCAAGATAACTTAATGGAAATTTTTGCAAGAAAGAGTAATGAGTTATCATTTTTGTTATATTTCACATTAATTAATGGAAAGATCAGAAATATACATTTGGGAAAAAGATATAATGCCAGAATAAGACCATTTTGAATTGATTTTTGTAAAATTTAAAGAATTGTATCTTGATTTCTGTCAAGACATTCTGATTAGGACATACTCTAACAGTAAAGTGTTTAACTCAATTCGAGTAGGTAGATGAACCCTTCATTGAATTACCTGCACATCTTAAGCCAACTAACTGTTCATGTCTCTACCCCAAGATGTGAAAAGAATGCCTTTTTCTTTAAGAAACAAAAAGCAGAAGCTCTAGGAGCATGGAGTAGATTACTGCAGTGCATGGAACTAATATGATAAACCCACTCATTTTAATGATGTTTACATATGTGACAACACACCTATGAAAATTATTGAGATGTGAGCTGCAAATATAAGGACTGGTATGGAAGCCAATTGAAATCCCCATTAAAGGCAATTCTCTACCTGGGAAAATAGTAATTTTGTTGTGCAGCAAATTCTGTGTTTGTGGTAAATACAGCACTAAGTAACAAACTGTTAAAGTGTATGTAATTCTTTACGTCCCTCTATGCTGTTACCTTTCTGTCTCTCATTTTTTTAAATGATAAAATACACACATGCACACAGAGGTTATGCTTGGAATGGCTAGGTTATTTAGACTCCTCTAGGTTTTTATATGCAGAAATCATGCCAGTGAACCTGTTTTTCTGGTCGCACTGACACCTTCCTCTTCTCATCTGGTTGATTTATTCCATTGCTTCTCATCTATGGACAATTAATGATGACTTTAATTGCTTTCTATTGCTCCATCTGTTTTAAGGAATTAATAGAAAACTTGGACTGTAATAGAACATATTACTGTTTTGGCCCAGTGAGAACATGTCCCAGTATTTTATCTATACAAGTAAATAATTCCAGGTATTTAGCAGAGCTATCCTGAACACTAATTTACCTATATCCTCAGATTTAATTAGGTATCAATCCCATAGTAGCAGATGGTACAGTAGAAATAATTCTGCTGCAAGAAGAGCATGCAACTGAGAAATTAATTTGGTTTCCAATGAAATAAATTTGGTATTTATAAAACCCGAGAAAAGCGAATAAGTAACTGTAGTGATGGGTTTCAGTTCATACCCCATATCCACATATCTAAATATTAACATGGATATACAGCTGATCTATCCTAGCAGTTACTTCTAGATTTGGGTCTTTGGTCAAACTGCAAATTTTGTTTCTAATAGTTGTCTATCAGGTAGAAAAAAATTCTAGATGACCAAATAGAAATTCAGTATAATATTAATTGTATAATATTCATACAATTGTGTGTGTTTGAAGAGGTATGTTTCTGAGGAGCATAGTTTAAGGTGGGACTTATGAGCAACACTGAGTTGCTGTCATGAATCTGAAAGAAACTAATGTCAAAAGAACAATAAAGAAAGACACAGAAATTACAGCATATCAAAAACTTGGAAAGTGGAAGATGACATTTTTTATGCATTTCTGTGTGGACTGTGTGCCACACATATTTGTGGAATGGTAGTTTTTGATCTGAAAGCAGATTTTTTTCCCCTAGGAAAGCAATGTTTGTCTTAAAAGGATTGCTTTGCCTTTACTGTTTTCTTTAGAGGTTATATTTTTATCTTATCTTATGAAATTCAGACCAAATATAGTATATATTTAGAAATAAACATTTAAAAACATTTTGTTTAAGTAGAATGCCTGGACTGACCTGCACTTTAGCAACTTTAGCCCTTAATCTACATTCCTACTAGCTCAAGGCAATAACATTGGGTTTTTTTAGGATTTTGTAATTTGTATATCAATTTACTTTGAATCATGTTAAAGAAAATCAAACATATATTAATTAAAAATCCCTATAATGAAAAAATCTTACAATATTACTAATTTTTAATAACTGTTGTGATCAGAACAGTCAGAGGAATATTAGTTTATTTCTAGGAACCTAAGCTCTACTTTCAAACAGAACATAAGCAATTAGATGAAAAATCTGCTGCAAAGGCTCAAAGTATGAGAAGGTGCACATTCCTCAGGTCTCCTCACTTTCTATGGTACTGCACCACCTGAGATCTAAAGTAAATTCTAAACACCTGAACACACCTGCTTGTACATTACATTTTCATCTCATGTCTGAGCAGCTTTATTTCCATGACAGCTTTATCACAAGGGAACAAAATTAAACCAAGAGACCATAGTTAAAATTTGTAAGTTATGAAAATGTCACATGTAGGGCAAAATGGTTTTTTTGAGTAGAGAAATATTGTTGTCAAGAATACTACCAGGAATGTCTACATGTGCTAAGAACGTGGCTGTTTTCACCACTGTTTGGAGTAACCAGTACTGACTCTTCATATTCACCTCCTGGGAGAACGTAGCATTAACGTTAAAAGCTGAAAACTTCACTCTTAAATACAAGAAAAGGGCTTTACACAATTATAAGAATCAGTCTCCACCTCTGTTACACCTTTGCGTAGGCATCTAAATGGAAAAAAAAATAAAAATAGAGTGAAGCCATTCGGGAACCAATTTTGTGTCAATTTCCCCAAAAATCTTTCAGTATGTCTCTAAATAAACTTTTTAGAATAATTGATAATTCTTCTATGTTGCATGTCTAAAATAATATAAATTGTGACATAATTTATAAGAAAATAAGAGATTAAAATAAAAAATAAAAATAACACAATCTATATATCCTAAATCAACATTTTACCTCAACTATGCTATTTAATATTACATGGATAGTTCCCTAAAGCATAAACATATTGAGGGCTGTATGTGTATGTATGTGTACCTACAAACAAACTGCCCACTTACTCAGCAGCTGTTCCATGTATTCAAGGGACAAGCATAGGGTAAACCTAGGGGTTTATTATAGTAAAAAATATCAAGTGACAGAGAAAATTTTAGCAGCAAAAATGACTAAATTCTTGACTAACTTTTAGCTTAACTAAAAACTTTCAGGATAATTTGAAAATGCCACCTATTTCTGGTTCTCCTGTCAACCTTCTAAAGGATTTGGACAAATCCTTTCTCTGTGTGTAGTTATTCTATGTTTTTGCTGAGGTGTGATAATGGAATTTGTGATTAAGCACTGAGGATGCCAAAGAGTTAGATGCTTTTTACACCACAGGGATCAGCTTCTCAAAATGACTCATACATATTTTCCTCTCTTAAGGAAAATGACAAAGAATTAGATGTTCTGAAGAGATGCCATGTAGGTCTGCTGTAGGTATAGGGAAGCGAAAACTAGTAGTAATACTGCTGAGATTTGTTTTTGGAGTGTGAATTGATTAAAAATGTGATCTATAGAACCACAAAATCGCAGAATATTCTGAGTTGGAAAGGATCCACAAAAATCACCAAGTCCAACACCTAGCCTTGTACAGCACCATCCCCAAGAATCCCACCATGTGCCTGAGAGAATCATCCAAAAACTTCTTGAATTCTGTCAGGCTTGGTACTGTGACCACTTCCCTGGGGAGCCTATTTCAGCACCCAACCAACATCTGAGTGAAGAACCTTTTTCTAGTATCCAACCTAAACCTCTCCTGACACAACTTCATTCCATTGGGATCTGTCACTGGTCATCACAGAGAAGAGATCAATGTCTGCCTCTCCTCTTCCCCTTACAAAGAAGTTGGAGACTGCAATGAGTCTCCTCAGCCTCCTCTTCTCCAGGCTCAACGACCAAGTGACTTCAGCCACTTCTCATACAGCATCCTCAAGACCCTTCACCATCTTTGTTGTCCTCTTTCAGATGCCCTCTAACAGCTGAATATCTTTCCTATTTGCAGTAGCCAAAACTGCACACAATATTCAAGGTGAGGCCGCATAAGTGCAGAGCAGAGCGGGACAATCCCCTCCCTCGGCTGGCGATGCTTTGCCTGATGCCCCCAGGACACGGTTGGCCCTCCTGGTTGCCAGGGCACTGCTGACTCATATTCAACTTACCATCAACCAGGATCCCCAGATCCCTTACTGTGGTACTGTTTTTTAGCATCTCATTCCCCAGTCTGTCTGTACATCCAGGGCTGCCCCATGCCAGGTGCAGAATCCAGCACTACCCTTTGTTGAATTTCGTGTGGCTGGGGATTGCCAGTCCTCTCATTTGTCAAGGTCTCTCTGCAGGGCCTCCCTGCCTTTGAGGGAGTCAACAACTCCTTCCAGTTTTGTGTCATCTGCAAACTTTCTTAGTATCCCTTCTAGTCCTGTGTCCAAGTCCTTTAGGAAGAGCACAGAGCCCAAGATGGAGCCCTGTGACAGGTCACCATTCTGATGTTCCCCCATTCACTATTACCCTCTGTGCTTGGCCATGAGCCAATTGCTCACCCACCAGATGATGTGTTTATTCAACTGTGTGCTGGACATTTTGTCCAGAAGGATCCTGTGAGAGACCGTACTGAAATCCAAAAAGATTTCATGAACTGACTTCCCTTGATCAGCTGAGTGGATTACCTTGTCATAAAAGGACATCAGCTTGGATAAGCAGCCATGGTGGAAATTCATATTGAAATAAAGTTCCTGTTTTTCATTCCAATTACTTCTTATTTATTCTCCATTCATGTTGACTTGTGTCTTATGGAAAAAAAATCCCAATGCTGCAATTATTTTACAGAAAGTATAGGTCAGGCAGTGGAATATATAATAGGTAATTACATTAAATGTTTAATAAAACTGATTCAAAAGCAAAATACAGAATTCATTTTCTGCCTTAGTTTAAATCCAGAGTAAATTGTATCTTCTGTCTTCCTTTAGCATGTTAACATTTCTCCTCAGAACTGTAGGATACTTATGTAAACTTCTTTTTTCTTTCATTTTGAGGTTTTTTTTTCTTTATGTGCTTTTAATATTTTCCAGGGAAATGAAGATCATGTCTGGAATTGGGCCTTTGAGGACTATTAATGAGGGACCTAAAAATCAGCACAAGTGGGCTCTCAAACACGTTAAACAAAAAAAATGGTTCATAGAAATTCTTCATATGTATTGCAGGACATTGCAAGGGAAATACCCTTTAGCTCAGTTGTGAACTTCAATTATCAGATATCTTTGGACAATTAATCCTTTTTTAACTCCCCTGGATTTGCTTCTTATATATAGTCAGGTCTACTTCGAATCTCTCAATTTCTCAATATTAAAATGATATAGAGGAAATATAGCAAAATTCTTCAAAATTCCTTGTTACCAAACACTACCTTGAATGAAACTAACTTGAAATGCCACAGACATATCTAATAATGTGAAAAAAAGTCCACAAATATTTTTATCAGAATTTAATTAGAACAATGCCATTTGAGACCCTGATTTATCTTTTTTTCCCTTGAGAAGAAATGCTGAGGTTTTAGCACAAAAAAACCCCACATCCCCAGCAAACTCAATGAGGTTTGATATTTGGACCAGAACCCAGGATCAAAAAGTATGTATCTGGAAAGTAAGGACTTTGAAGCCTTTCTGTGAGTCTATGCTTGTGTACCTATATATCTACAAAAATAAGAAAAATTATTCCTTTTTGCTGTTGTCCATTTGCTTCAGGTTTACTTTTGAAGCTTTTTTCAGAATCCAAACTTTTAAAGCATGTATATTAGAAAAAAAATTCAAAGTGTCACTCTGATTATCTAATTGATTATAAAAATATAATTTTGATTATATCAAAACATAAAAATTTGAAAAAAAAGCAAGCAGGCAATTGATCAAACCATTCTGATTCACCATGTAGTCAGGTGGAATTCTAGCTGTCTTGAAAAAAGCTTCATTTCTCTCTTTTCTATCTCTATAATTATAGATGCTGTATAGATGTTCTGAAGCACATAATCATATCATATTGCAAATTGCATAGCATAATATCCCATAGCTAAATAATATCCTGGAGATCTGTAGCAGAGCACGAAGTACACGAAGGAATTCTTTTACCAAAATATCCTTTTCCCCACTTACATGTTCTGCCACTCATGCCATTTATTTTTTTACTATCTGTTGCATTACTAATGTATAATGCCATCCTAATGCTTTTTTTTTTTTTTAACTACTTATTCAAACATCTGTATTCCAGTTATGATCATCATTGCCATCTTCAATGCTCTATTGTCGTGTTCAAGAGATACTAATGCCAGAGACAGAGAGTGGCATTAATTACATCCTTATACTTTTGTAGGATCAGTAAGTCTGTTGCTAAAGAAAAACACTGGTAATAAGAAATGGAATTTTTAAAAAGGAGTAAAATAAGGAACCAGCAGTATGCTGTTCTGCAGCTGGTTTTCATTTCTCTTTTTCTAATGGGCATAGCAAGAGTTTAGGTTGCAATCCATAACAATGCAGTGTTTTCCCATTCAAGGTGACTACAAATTCAATGCTTCCTGGCAGCACAAATTATTCACCTCTCAAGTTGTCCTTCTGACACTGAAATCAGTTGCACAGGAAAATGCGTCTAGCAGCCTTGAAATGGAAACAGACAAATTGTAAAGAAGGGTAGTAAGGCATCGAAGCACTTCTGCCGCATCTTGCTGACAGATGGGAGCTGTAACACCAGTCACCAGTGCTTCCATCTCCAGTGCAGTTAAAGAAAAGGAAGCATTTATCAAGCCCTTCATTTCTCATTCCTCAAACAGAAGGCTGTTTACCTCATGTCAGCAAATGATTACCCTCTGCTGCTGTTGTTGTGCTACCTATTGGAAAAGGTGAAGAGGTTATGTTTTGAAATCCCATGGAGATGTTGATTAAGGAAACAAAGGAAGCTGGTTCTTAACGCCCAACCCTTCCCCCCCAAAAAATAGGAAGCAGGCATCATCATACTCACATCTTTGACATGAGCAATGGGTTGTTCTTGGAGAAGATAATTAATTCAAAGCTCAAACTGCTGACATACATTAAGGGAGAATCAAAGGATCTAAACATTTTCTCTTCCGAGTCATGTCTTTATGTCCTTTCTGTGATTTTAGGTCCTTATTCAGTTCTTATCTGGCAGCTGACCTGAGGTGGCACAGATCTCAGATTTCTTTGGCTTCTTCTTAAGTCTTCATTAACTATGCCGAAAGAAAACAAAGTTACATCATCTGTGTGGAAGTCTGAAAATTTGTAAATTTTTGAATGAGTCCATATTGGATCATCACTAGAAAAAAATGATGAAATGAAAAAGATGAGGAACTACTCTTCTAGCCATTGAATTCCTACCAAGCTTAAGTCAAAATGTGCTCAAAACTGCAAGGTATTGTCCAGTCTTTGCAGATTTTTGTGAAGACCAAGACTCGGTTTAGCAACTCATGAATTTTTGAGGCTCAGAGTCTTTGCCTCTCAAAGAAGACACATTAAGTGATTCTACTGCTAAAAGTAGAATTTAGCTTGTATGAAAATAACTAAGTACAAAATTACTGTGGTCATTTCCTTGCTTTATTTTAGTCCAGGTTGTCACCAAGACCTCTTTTCTTTTTGTTTGGATATGTGTATTTTACAACAATTGAAGGACAGATTTTTCTTCCCCAGTGGTTTAGTCTTATATCTGGACTTAGGCAATTGTTTAGAAAACTATTTAATGTGTATATAAAATAGGAAATACTGCATTCAGCTGAGGCAGGATCACCATGTCTTTGCATCCTGTTCTAAGCTGCTGTGTAAACAACCCAAACCTTCCATCTGTGTGATGGTTTTATTTCACTTTCCTTAAGCTTTTAAAGTCTAGTAGACCTTCAGTGCCTTTTATATCTTGAAAGATGATTAATTGCTTTCTTCTCATTTATATTTATCTCTGGAACACCAGAGACTTCATCCTTTATCAGAGTGATAAGTCTCCATCAAGTACATTGCAATGGCTCTCTTTTATTTCAGCCTTGCAAATTTTAATTGAGACTTCTTTCAACTTTTTTTTTCCATACAGACATAAAGTGTGGCTGCCTTTCCTTCTTATCCAGTGCAAGTTGTACACAAGCAATTGGGCCCTTGTTTGAATGTAGTCAGAACAGGCAGCATGCAACAGTGTTTAGCTTTTCTAAATTAGTTATTAATGGATGATAGGGGTATGACCTTCTTTATCTCTTCCCACCTCCCTGATCTTTTCACTTGCACATATCTCCATTCCCTCTCCAAATGATGCTGCTGCACTTAGTACAAAATCTTACTACTCTGCTGCTCCTGTCATTTAGAACAACATTCCTGTAATTCTTTGGTTCATTAGGTCATAAAATCACCTGAAAAGCTCTTTTCCAGGTTTGTGAATTTTCCTTTTTTTTCCTTTCTATTAACCTCCTAACACCATATTATTCGGTCTATGAGTGCTTATTTCAAGACATGTGGATCTTAATACCAAATTTTCATAGGCTTAGTGTCTCTAAACCTAAACTAATGTTTTGCAAAACAGAGAAAAAAATAATGTATAAAAAGTGTATAAAATGCCCCCCTTACAGGTATCAGCACATAATTTTTTTCCATTTGTTCATCATGCATAGAAACATTCTGAAATATAAATTATGGCAAATTAGGAACCTGTAATTTGAACGATGTTCCCTAAATGAAGCTGAAATGATGCTGTGTTATGATGAGAATCATCAACTATTTCAGAACATCTTCAGTACATGCTACTAAAGTGATTCATGATCAGAATTTATGGCTTGATTTTCAAAGTTGTATAGTCCCACAGACTAGCAGATACCTCAGTTATTTGTGCACTTAGTGGTTTAGATGGGTAAATAACTTGCTAGTTATTTATATGCGGATTATTTTGCATCTGTCCTTACATGTATTCATTTCTTGGTTGTCAAATTCTCTTTGGTATTTATGGACACCCCCTGGTGCTCTAGTGGTTAGGATGCAGTGCTCTCACCACCGCGGCCCGGGTTCGATTCCCGGTCAGGGAACCCCTCCAGGCAGATGGAGCTCATCAGCCCTGTAAGGTCATCCATCTAAGAGAAGGTCACTCTAAACAAACCTACGTCCTGAGGACCTCACTGCCACCGTCCAAGTTTGCTTGGCCCCGGTAGATGAACCTCAGGATTAAAGGGTGGGTTCAGTTCAGCACACACTGTGTCTCACCTAAAAAATCCATTGCGCAGGCTCGAAAGGTAAAGACCTTTCCCAAATCTTCGTTCGCGGAGACTGGCCATATTTATGGACATGAATCATTAAAGCATTTTAGTTGAAAGGGACCATAAATATCATCTCTTTCTGACCCCACTTCCATTGACAGGGGCACCTTCCACTAGACCAGGTTGCTCAGAGCCTCATCCAGTCTGGCCTTGAACATCCCCCAGGGATGGGTTACCCATAATTTCCCTGGGCAACCTATTCCAGTGCCTCGCCACCCCCACAGTAAACAATTTATCTAAATGTACACTCTTTCAGCTTAAACTCATTTCCCCTTGTTTTATCACTATATGTGAGTAAAGGAAAGTCCCTCTCCAGCCCTCATACAGGCCCCCTTTAGGTACTGGAAGACTGCTATGTCTCTCCTTGGAGCCTTCTCTTTTCCAGGCTGAACAACCCCAGTCTTCTCAGCCTGTTTTCACATAGGAGAGGTGCCCAAGCCATCTGATTACCTTTGTGACCCTCTTCTGCACTTGCTGTAACAGGTCAACGTCCTTCCAGTGTTTGAGGCTCCAGAGCGTGGCGCAGTACTCCAGGTGGGGTCTCACAATAGGATAGTAGAGGTGGAGAGTCACCTCCCTTGACCTGCTGGTCATGCTGCTTTTGAAGTAGCCCAGGACATGGTTGGGTTTCCGGGAGGGAAGTGCAGTTTGCAGTTAAGCTTCTTGTCAACAAATGATAAGGGTTTCAGTTAATTAGAAGAATCTATTAACCTCTTTCTCTAAATTTCTTCTTACAGAGAAACTTCAATTTGTTTTTGCAGTTTGGGCACTAGACTGTGAACTTTCTGATTATGGTATTGAACTTGATGCGTTTTTCTTTTTAAGTATGAAGAAAGGAATACAACATTCTTAACAATCCTCTTGTATAACAATTTGCAGCATTTGGAGTTAATGGGTCACTGATGCAAAGAAATGTATTTTTTTTTCTTTCTGACATGGCAAAAGTAACTGAATAGATTAGTAACTGATACTTAACCATACTGTCTTTTACCAGTCATGCAACAAAGACATTTAATATTTTTTTTTTTTCAAAAAGTATCAACAGTATAATACTACTAGACAACCCAACATTTAATTCTGTGTTCCATTTCTGGGTCTACCAGTGAACTACTGCTTAGCCTTGTAGATGTAGTTCATTTAGCCAATGTATACTTAGATTTATTGAAGCATTTAAAGTTTTGATAACACAATTTACTTAAATGTTTATGCAACATGTTGTGTTTTGGTGTTATAAAATGCATAAGAACATATTGTACTTAATGGTAGGGCAAGCAGCAGCATGTTAAGAAAGCTGTTTTGAATAATACTTTGCCAAATGTTAAAACTTTTTCGTCTCTTTTCTTTTTTCTTTCTTTTTTTTTTCTTTTTTCTTTTTTCTTTTATCTTTGTGATAAAACATAGTTATCAAAATCTGAAATAGCCAAATTATATATTTGTGTCTGTGAGAACTGCGTGTTTCAGTGAAATTGCCCTTTAGAGATGTGCTATGCATTAGTTTTACAGAACATATTAATTCCAATGAAAAACAGATATCAGAAAAGTAAAATCACTGAGCGTTCTTACATTCTTAAGTAATGTCACAAACCTGACAATTTCCATCTTGTGATTTTCTTGATGTCTGATGGATTGAATACAAATTACTCAAATATGTAAAACTATTCCGATACTTATTTTTTTCAGCATCAGAATCTCAATCCTTAAACACTGTTAAAATTATACAACTCCCAAAGTCTCGTTTGATGTTCTCTCTTTTATATGAAGGCTAAATATTCAGTTTAAAGGATAATTTAAAAGCATATCTGAAGCTGACTTTGTAAAATGGTCATTAATGAGGAATCTGTTATAGTAGTTATTATATTTTAAAATTATATAATTATTAGAATATTGTTTAAAAATAATTTAAAAAATTAATGCTAATTGATTTGATCTAATATGAGCATCAAGGTATTATGTAAATGAGAAAAATAGAAGTAGACACTGGTTTTCCCAAGGAAAAGAGCACATCCAAGATACTATGTCCAGTTTACTTTTGTAACCCAACTGAAACAATGGTAAGAAAGTAGTTCAGAATGGATTTTTTTACATTCTCTGCAAGATAAAGGGGTAAGGCAACAGAACAGAAAAATCAAAGCCAACCGAGGATGATTTTAGAAAACAACACATGTGTCTATGTCTGAGATTTGGTAATTTTCAGGTAATCTGGATCGCAATGTTTTGATAAAGATTTATTTCTAATCACCTCTGTCTTTTACTTCACAATGTAAACACTAACTACATAAGATTTTGGGGTAATTCCTAAGCCATACAAGGTATTTATACTATTTTCTTGATGGTACTTAAATACCTAGTGGTAGAGAAGACCATACAAATATCTTTGTTTTAGGGATAACTGACTTTCAAATTTCTGAACATGGAAAATTTTGAGCACAGCTCCGAGCAAGGAAAAGAACACAATTAAGACAATTTTTTTAAGCTCCACCATTTTAATTATCATTAAAGCAATTACATTTAAAACATTCTGGTTTATTATTTTTTTCAATAAAATTATATTTCCAAACAATTTGTTTCTCAGTGAGGCGAATGCATTTTACAAATTGCTCTTTTTATAAATAAATTTGTGTCAATAAAGTCGTGTGAGACAGTCAGCAAGTCGGTCATCTGCTTCATTTTAAGACTAGACTACAGTTCTATAGTTCCTAGCGTTGATGTTCAACTCTCTCGAAATTCATTACGAAAAAATCCTCCCTTATATTCAAGATGAGTAGGGAGAGACTATTTTGGAATATACAGGAGCTGTTCCTATTTACTATCAGTATTCACATAGTCTTTTGAATAGTCTGGAACTTTAGTGGCTTTGTATAGCATCTGCAAATGAATATTTCAAGTAACCTATTGTTGCATTGTTTAGAAGTTAATCATCAGATAACATTAGTGATCATATGGAATAACATCTGTTGGTGTAAATCACCATAATTTTAAGTACTTGAAACTGGAAATACTTCAAAACAAAGTGGTTCTTGATAATTTTTCTAATAAATAAAATTTTAAAACCCCAAAACCCCATGTAGTGTTGGGGTTTTTTTATGTAATTAATATATACACCTGAAATATATATATTTCAGACTAGTGTGAACATTACACAGAAAATAGTAATGTTTAACTACTGAGGAATACTGAAGATGCAGATACAAAATCTCATTATTCAGGAGGCAGAAGTGTCTCAAGCTGTACGTCTCAGGGTGATCACAAAGGTGCCTGGTTATCTGTCACACAAATACTTTTGGCTACAGACTTGCATCAGTGATTAATATTAGACTGTAGTTGATTCTAATTGTTATGCATATATGAACATTTTGTAGGTTGCTCTTTGTCAAACATTTGATCAGTGTGAGCAGATTTTGTGTAGTAAAGGATAAGAGCTGCATGAGAGAATGAAGTCTTCAGATGCACAAGAGAGAACATTTAAGTTATTTTCTTTTTTTTACCAATGGTGTTTGGGTAAAAAAGTTAAATACAGATTCAGGAATCTTTCTGCCTGCATGGTAAGATAATCTTCACAAACAGACCCAAGTACCTGAGCTATCTTGATAAAACAGAGTCTGCAAAAAAGGCATGCCTACCTTGACCATTGGCACTGGTCTTTGCAGAGAGTGGTTCAAACCTCTTTGTATATCAATGAAATATTTATGAGGCATCACAAGGTGCTTTCCAAAGTACACAGAGAGCGATGTCATTGAATCTACCACAGGCACTCTGTTCTGCTCACAGCAGTTGTCTTCAGCTTACAGAATTAGCATCCAAATGCATGGGGAAGAAGTACACAGCCAACCAGAGCTATGTGGAGTTTCAGATGAAATGTCAGATGGAGAGGTTATAACTATATGTAATGTAATTTGGCCAGAACACTGAAATTAACACGTTCAGCTCCTCTGAAAAACATTATGCAATCTTGAAAAAATGCAAGCATTTGGAATATGTTTCATATCTCATCCAAAAATTGCATACCTCTAACACTATGAAGCTTTCCGAAACCATAATGGAAAATATATAGGCTATTATCTTAGAAACTACTAGAGGTACCTAATTGTAACATGACTTAAATGATGTTACCCCTAATTTATGCATGCATGAAAGACAAATATTAGGTCTTAGGTTTCCTTGCTTTCCTCCTTATGAGAATCAATAACGTCATTAATTCCTAGCTCATTTGTCAGGCATTTCCAGAGCAAAGTAAATGTTGCGGCAATGTTGTGCAAATGTAATTCACACGTGGTAGGAACTTAGAGACTCTAAGACTATTTCATTTACAAAGATATAAAGTTTACTGTAACTTGAATCATGATCACAAAGGGGCAGACCTGGTTCCCTACTCCCCATATTCTGAATCTCATTGATGCTGCCTTAAGTACTTCCAGGTTTTGTTCAAACCATGCTCTGTGACATGGATTTTACCATGTCTAATTGGAACTACAATGCCAATCCAAATAGGTAACATCACACATTACCTTTTGGAGACTTTAAAAAGACTCTGTAGTTCAGTTTATATTAACTATAAATTAGTCTGAAAGCTACAGTATAAAATAAACAGTTACAGTATAAAATAAAGTTACAGTATAAAATAAAACCAGAAATACATAAACACCTTCTGATAATGCTCTGAATAAAGTAACCAATTTACTCTAAGGATTAAATGTAAGGGAGGGCTTAATCTGAGTAATATTCTTTCGTTTCAGGCCAAGATTTTTTTCACATTTGTAATTTCTTTTAAAATATGCTAATGGTGGGGATACTTAAAGAACTGAGGGAATGAATCTTAATGAAAACTGGTGTTAGTTGGATATTTAAAACTCTAACCCTTTTGATATCTCAGGAAAAACAAACAAACAAACAACAGTCCATGTATATTTAACTGGTGAAGTCAAAATTATGCATTTTTTCACATTATTATTAAAATACAAAAAAATATTTATATTCTGTTAGGACATTTTAAGCAAATCAGAGCAAGGGGACTGATGACCTGAACTTAGACTGTGGATTCATTATCTGTAAATCCACCAAAAAATCCAACAGTACATATTTGATCCAGATCAGACAATTACATTCCTATCAAATTAGCTAGAGTACATATTATGAAGTTTTAATGCTGGTATCACAGCAATAGAAGGACAGATGATACAAAACTTGACATGAAGCCTGTTCTTTCTAAATTGATGCATCACAATTTTTTATAAATTTTAAACCAACAGAGTAAATTATAGCTGGCCAGAACATTTCTGAATCAAAATGCTAAGTATTTAAAAACCAGATTTGCTGTCCTGATGATGAGCACACAAAGGCATCAACAAAACCCAACATCTTTAGCAGTGAAACCCATCTCTACTATCAGAAAGAGAGAAATAGTGCAGTCACTGAGTTCATGAGGGCTGAGTTCAGTGCCCCCATTTCTGAGGTCTCAAAACATATATTCCTCATCTTTTCAGAAAGGTTTATTAATCTTCCTGCCATCTGCTCTTCAGTGTGAAATATATCTCAGTCTTTTCTTTTGATGCTTTTCTACTTTGTGCTAGAAACATAAACCCACAAGGTAATCTGACAATTAGGACAAGTATGTGAATCACTAGTGTTTCCGTTCTCTTACCAGGGAATACTTGAGTATTTAAGAAGCAGCAAATAATCTCTGCTTTTTTTTTCAGAAGAGTATGACTGAGAGGTTCTATGGTTTTATCTGGTTTGGGTGGTATTTTGTTGTTTTTTTGTTTTGTTTCGTTTATAGGCTACTTAGAACATTCTAACGATTTGGCAAATCCTTGTATGACAGATTTCAGGATAAAACTTTTTTACATTAGTAGTGGCTTATAGTCTTTCATCTCAAAATGTCACTGATCTAAAAAGCTGTGCATCCACTTTTCTAACTTGCTCCTCCTCCCATCTCCTCCACTCCCCTCTTCTTGAGTCTCCTCGAGTCTCCTGAGTCACCTCTCCTGAGTCTCTTTTCAGTTTTCAAAAGAACAGGGCTTCTGTCTGTAGAGTCAAATGGGAACTCTGACTGCAGCAATCTACATGGGATTTTGGTTTAGCCTGCCAGACTATTTGAACAAAGAGCAAAATCTGAATCTGTACTTTCCTGTAGGTCATGGGTGTTCAGATTTCATGTTTAGTTTGACAGCATATCTTAAGAGAGATTGCCTGCTTTCTGAAGGCCAGATTTGTCACAAAGCAACAGTAGGAACAGAAGACTACAATGACCCCTCACCCCTGACTCTTTCCACAGCCCCAGCTGAGAGTCTGGACCAGTATGTTGCCATTAGAAACTGGTGCAACCTCCACAGGGAGATGATTTATTAAAAAAAATAAAAAAAAAAATAAAAAAAAGTTCCTATCAAATACTGTAAAAATCAATTTTAAAGTAGTTTTTAATTTTCAAGTGGTTTGCTTCTTTTTTACTTCTTAGTGAGTGAGATGCTCATTACAGCAGTATGTAGTTCAAGATAGAATTTACCATTTTGGATTATTTTACTCGTTGAGCCAGCCCCGCCTCAGAGTAAAAAGAAACTAACAGCTTTTTTTTTTTGTAGCTTTGTAGACCCTATAGTTTCTTCTTTCCTTCCTTTTTCCAATAGCTTAAAGATATTAATTTATCCAAATGCAAATATTAACAAGAATGCTGTAAAATCTTTCCACTCCAACAATTTTTCTGTGCATCACTAGTGTAGGAATGCAGCAGTTAAAGTGACAACCCTTGATTTCTCATGTGGGAAAATTCATATCCGTGTTTGATTGTTTGATAGACTCTATATTTCACTAAATCAAAAATAAAATCTAATATTAAACACCAGAGAAGACTACATTATTTCTTTGTTTATTTGGGAATTTTGTTGTTGTTATGGTGTTTTTTAATGAAATGGAAAATTAAATATTTAGGGGAAAATGAGCATTTGTTTACACTGTGCTTGGACAATCAGAATAGAGATCTCTTTTTTTGGTCTGCATTAGCTAAAATTTTAGACTAACATGATCTAAGAACCAAGATTACAACAATTCAAATAAGAATGTAATAGTCCTCTGATTCATTTATTCCTGGTTCTGCAGTGGTTAGGCATCATTATCTGAAAACCATATTAAATATATACATTTCATACAGATTTTAGTAGATGAAAATGTCTTTCATTTGAATGAAAACCTGAACTTAAATTCTGGAATGATGTAGTTTCAGGAAAACAGTTCTTTACATGAGTGAATTGGATTTATTCATTTCTGTATGTCCTGCATATAAGTATAAATAAGTGAATGTGACAAAATGACAAAACCATGAGAATTCTTGAGGACTATTCAAAAGTCTCCTTCAGTCTTTTCTCAGGTTTCCTCATTTTTAGCAGCAATGTTTCAGCTACTACAGTTGTGTTACCAAACAACTTTGTCAAATTTCCTCACATCTACTCTCTTATGCAATACTTCTAGCTTGAAAGAGAGGATAGACTGCCATATGTATTGCTATAGCAAGGACAGTTTCATTATTGTGCTTCTTATTTAAGCTTATTTGAATGCAATGCCAAACTTTGAATATGGTATTCAAATGTACATTCACACTCTATTAGCTCTCTTTAGTTTTACCTTGCCTTCCTTTAAAAGTTTCAGTTTCAAGAAAAGAAAATCTCAGAGTGTCCACAGTTCAATTACTAGAGATTCAATCAGGGGGAGGGGAGAGTAAAAAATAATTAGAAAATCCTATTTTTTTGATTCTTTTGTTAGAACAAATTAAAGTACAATGTTGGTTTTATTCATTTTAAATACAGCTGTTTGAAATAATGCAACATTGTATTAATTACAACACAATTTCCCCAGACCAGCTGTTATTGCAACAATTTATGAAAAGGTCCAGGTGTAAAATATGCGGGATTTGATTGCTCATGGGATTGGTAAGAGCATATGGAGTTATTCACCTCTAAGTTGATGGAATGCAACCTAGGCCAATAGTCAGCAACTCTTGAGTTGTTACTCTCTAATGACTCTTCTGTAGCTCAGGAGACATGCCTAGGTAGTTGCACTTTCATTCCCAAGTGTATAACTCACAACATTTCTGAACATTACCTTGATATTTCCAGATAATGGGATGATCAGTAAAAACAAAAATATAGACTAATTTCTTCTCAGTGATCTTGAGACATACTGGGAAACTTGTAGAGACGATGCTCTAAACTTACTCTTTCAGTAGCAGAGTATGAAAGGGATTATTTTTTAATGCTTTTATTTTACCATCTTAAGCACTGCTTTCACTGATAAACTGTATTACACCTCACCATTATTGTAGCTGTCTCTGCTGTATGGCAGTAAAAAATATTTCAAGACACAAGACCTTACATAAAGAAAGGTCCAGTCTCTGTCATCAAGACTTTTATATTTTCTTTTTCTTCATAAGGATAATTTTTTTTATTGAAAGGAATAGGGTAAGTCATGGTAATGAATTACCTCATTTTCCAGTGGCCTAGGAGAATCTGGTCTTTAATTCACGTAAGTAGAGATAGATGAAGCCATGATACATGACTAAAAGAAATCTGGGGGTGATACGGACATAAATAAATGATGAATAGCATGAGAGACCAATTTTAAACTCAATTTGTTTCATGAAAAATATTTACACCTCTCTGGAGGTGTAAACCTTGTAAGGTTTTTTTACATCTAATCTTTGGGTCTCTTTTTCAGTTTTTCTGAGTTACCAGACAAATTCTTTGGTTAGAAATTCTACTCCCATCTGATTAGGATTGGGCAGCTCTTGCTGCTTTGATGTAACATAAATTTCTATGTAGCAGGTGGTCTTTCCTGCTATTTATAGTGCAGCCTAGGGAGATCTCTCAGATGTAAGAGCTCTTCTTTATCTGCATGGAATTTGAGTAAATCACAATGGAACTGATGGAAAAATGCTCACGTACCACCACAGTCCCACCTCCTAGTAGCAACCTGTAAAATTCCACAAACACTCCTAACCCCTCAAAAGAGAGAGAAAAAGTCCAATGGGTGTGTTTCTGAACTACTGGAGAAAATTCACTTTGTTTATACGCAAACATAAACCTGGGCATTAGGAAAAGAGAACAAAACTAACAGCTTAAATTACCACAGGTCTCCTGTACATATATTTTACAGTTATATTTGAGATTTCTGCAGAAAAACATTGTGAAATGAAAAATTATTCCCCAATATCTTGTGCTTATTCCAAGTTAATTCTCTTTTTTTTCTTCCTTTACTTTTTCTTGATTTTCATTGTTTTTCTTTTTTGTCCCTTTATCTCCTTTACTTAAAATTTTATACAATTGTGTAATTCATTTTGTAATAAAACTATTTAGTAAAACGAAATACTATTAAGATTTTTGCCTAAAAGAGTTTTCTTTAATTTAATGATCAGGTTGATAAACATTTGAAAAAATCTTCCTCATACAAGGCTTTAAAGATCTCTTCTTTGTTTTAAAAAATGAAAAAAATTACAGATGTATAACAAATATCCAAATATTTCTAATTAAAAATCATTAAGAAAAATTAATTTAAGGGGGAAACTTCTAATCAAGTGAACTACTTTGGAACAAACATTCTTGATGCTAATGATTCAGATTTTCTAAGTAAACATTTTCTTTTCCCATATCAAAACAGTGGATTATTTAAACTAATAACATTGCTAACATATTACATACTGAATTTCCTCTAAATACCTGCCTGTTCTGCGGGTGATAAACAGGGAAGTGACTTATTTCTTAAATATGGCATAACCACTGTTGTGGGCTGACCCTAAATGCCAGGTGTCCACCAAAGCTGCTCTATCACTCTTTTCCTCAGCTGGACAGTGGAGAGAAAATACACTCATGGAAACTCTCATGGGTCGAGATAAGAGTGGGGAGAGATAACTCACCAGTTACTGTCACAGACAAAACAGGCTTGACTTGGGAAAATTAGTTTAATTTATTAACAAACAAATCAGATTAGAATAATGAGAATTAACAACGAAATCTTAAAACACTGTCCTCCCACCTCTCCCTTCTTCCCAGGTACAACCTCACTCCTGATTTTCTCTACCTACTCCCCTACCAGTGGCACAGATGGACGGGAAATGGAGTTTGTGGCCAGTTCATTTCACATTATTTCTGCCAGTCCTTCCACTCATTCCCCTGCTCCAGTGTGGGTCACTTCCACGAGGTGCTGTCCTTCAGAAACAAGCTGCTTCTGCCTGGGGTACTCCATGGGCTGCAGGTGGATCTCTGCTCCCCCGTGGTTCTCCATAGGCTGCAGTGGCACAGCTGCCTCACCAAGGGCTACAGGGGACTCTCTGCTCTGGCACCTGGAGTGCCTATTCTCCCTCTCTCTTCACTGACCTTGGTGTCGGCAAAGTTTTTTCTCTCACATATTCTCACTCTTTCATCCTACTGCAATTACTGCATTTTTCCCCCCTCATCTTAAACATGTCATCCCAGAGGCGCTACCAGTGTTGCTGATGGGCTTGGCCTTGGCCAGCGGTGGGTCTATTTGGCAGTGGACTGACATTTGCTCTGTCAGACCTGGGGGAAACTTCTGACAGCTTCTCACAGAAGCCACACCTATAGCCCCCGGCAACCAAAAACTTGACCCATATATACACTTAACAGTCAACATTTCTTCCAAAGTGGTTTCTTTCCATTTGTTCCAATTTTTTTTCAACACCCATTTGCATATAAAATGAAAATGCTAAGAGAACTATGCATGTACATTTGTCAATAGTAAAAACTTCATCACCTAGAACTTATGAGAATATTGACTCATTAATTCTGTCTATGTCTCTTAGACATATGATAACTGTAATGGGAAAGATGGTTCAGTCCTACAGGAATTTAACTCAGTCAGTGATTGCTCAGACTCTTTTTATTTTAATTTTATTTATGACAGGGGTAAACGACAATTCCTTGTCTCAGAGCAGAGATGCAACTTACACAGTGTGCATTATGAAGTGCACAGATGGTTTGATATTGAGTAGCATATTAATATATTTGTGCATTAATATTTGACTGAGAGTTAAATTCACCTTTAAGTTTACACATGTCTATGAAGTAATGAACATTGCTCTGCCCATCTGCTTCACTCAACAAAGTCACATGGTTTTGGAGCTGATCAGACTATTTGTAAAAGCACAGGTCAGAATTAAGCTAATAAGGCAGACTTATTTATCTGCAATACTGTATAAGCCCAATAATGTTCATGATGTATTTTATTATAATGGATGCAGATTATATTGCATATCATGAATCTCCATTATGTAGTGGAGATTTCTACTATTGTTAACTGATTCTTGTATCCACTTCTTTCTAACAATTCTTTAAAAAAGAAAGATTTTATTTATTTTATTTAATCAATTACCAGGATTTTATTATACGAAAACATAGAACTAACACAGTGACATCCTGTTATATAACTTAAGTCACTAGACACCATCATAATATGAATAATAACCCTACAGAGAGAGAAATTTAGCTTCCATGCAAAGCTAGGGCAACAATTAATTCTATTTTTCACATGTGCAGAAAACTTTTCATTAGATATAAAGATTCTAGAACTGAATTTTTTTTCATTTGCTGGTACCACTGGAAAGCAAAATCCTTTGTCAGCTACTTGCAATGTAAAGTCCTTACTGGATAGTAAACGCTTCCCTGCAGGCGTTTTCTCCCTCATTGAACTGTTTCCATTAATTAAAGGTAGCACAGAAAAAGCTCTGTGTTGTCTGAGTAAAGATAAAAAGGCAACAAACAAAAAGAGCGAGTGTGAAAGAGATGGAAAAACGGAAATGTCTTAAGAATTTCCACTCCTTTGGAAAGTTACGTATGTTTCCTTTTTACACTGCTTGCTTCTGCCAAGAAGAAAGGAAATGAATAAATGGGTGCCCCATCAAGCATCCTGTGTGTCAGAGCATACTGTAAATTTCAGAGCTAATGCCAGTGAAAACACATACTTCAAAGAAAAGCAGAATTGATCAGCAATTTTGCACTAACAATTACAACTTTTCATTTCCAACCAAAAAACACAACTGCTAAGTGCTGATGCAGCTCTATATTTGAAATGATCTTCAGTGTAACATTTTCTGACATATTTAAGACACACTTGAAGCTTTGGCAGGTAAATAACAATAACTTTCAAAGGCACTTAACATTTTGATTTAAGACCACCAGTCTGTGCTGTCTTGTCTTGCAATAATTGTTTCTTCCCCTGCAGAGCCCATGGTGTTTGGGTCACCATGGAAATCTGGTAAAACTACTTAATCAATTTGGCTGTAATTCAGGAAAATTTTGAGCATATTTTCAGTTTTAAACTGTGCTTAAGCCCTGCTGATTTCTAGGAGTTATACATTCATGTTTAGATTGCTGTCTTGAACTAGGGTACTCCCCTATAGCAAGACACTCTATTATAGTATTTCCATCTTTATAGTGGTTATGATTATTTTTTTCAATACATTCTGAAATATAATTTCTTTTTCTGAGGTGGTTTGACATCTTGGGGTGAATCCTTAAGTACAATCTTAGCATGGAATTCAAAAGACAAATTATATTTTTCCAGAGAAAATAACTTGACTAGTCTCCCTTCTTGTTGCATAAGCATTTGTATTGCACTAGGCAGGGACACATTCTGTTAGAAATTCTCAAAATTAAACACCATGTACTTGAACATGACCTGTTCTACTACACTGATAGCTATACTTCATGTTAAGTGATTAGCTAACTGTCTACCTCTGTGCACCAAAATTCAACATTTTTTACCTTGTGACATTTTTAGATATCTTGTAGAGCCAGAGCAGACAATGCTAAAAGACTTTCCGAGCAAGACAGATAGAAATAGTTTTTAAAGGAGAACAAACAGATGCATTTATGTCTTATGCATCTTATGCTGTTGTAGAAAACTTCTTAAATATATTCCACCTCTGAACCTTGTTTTGAAAGTCTGTCTTTGAAAAAAATAAAAAAGTCAATTAGAAGAGCAACTACAGTTGAAGTAAACAGTCATTAGGGATGTAATGCCGCTCTCTGTGCATCCAACTTGAAAATACTGTTGTGCCTGCACTTCAGCATTTCAGTGCGATGTCTAATGACTTTTGTTCCCAGTTTCAGGGCCTCTAAAATATTGCTGAAAGCTGAAATCTTTCCTTTGTTTGAACTGCTAATTAGTTTTGTGTATATGGGATTTATGAAGTACTGGGTGCTTAAATCATATCTCAGATTAGATCTGCTCGGGAGTGCTCTACATTACAATATAGACAAAAAAAAGCTGCATCCTAACAAATATGATGTCTGTGAATTATATCCATACAGATCTTATGGATAAAATTAACCTGTAAATCTTTTACCCAACAATTGTTGATTTCCCCAGTCCCCTTGTTTTAATTGTAATTTCCTTGATTAAATCCTTTATCCAACCTTGAATGGAGTCATAGTTCTGGACAAGAAATAATGAAAACAACATGTAATGCCAGGGCTCCCCTTCTCCCTGGCTGTTTTGCTGACAGAGAAAGGTTTGTATGAGTCTCGCACAGCTTCTGTCACCTGATATCTGAGTTCATTGTCTAAACAAAGGAGAAAAATTACCTACTTAACAATAAAGCTTATATTTTCATCTTCCTTAGATTTTGTAGACATTGTCTTATTAGGAATTCAGTCTGTCAGGAAAAACAAAGTCTATGCAAAGAAATTTTTATTGGCTCTGTGTTATGTTACGGTACTTTTATTAGATGGTGACATTCCTAAGACAGCACCTGCTGTGTGGATTTGGGCTGTTAGCCAGAAAAGAAATCAAAAAAAAATGTGTGGTTTAAATCTGAGTGGCAATGGGCTTGTATTACGGTAACAAATATCCACATGCCTGAACAGTTGGAAAGTTAGAGTGAATCACAGTTGTAAGCATTGGGGATAAATATATGTATAAGTGGCACTGTTATCACCATAACTTTCAGAGCAACAAAGATATAAAATGTCTCTTCTACATCTGTTCTCCTTCCCTCTGCAAATGTAACTGTTGAATGATATTTTCTACCCAGTATGCATGAAAAGAGTGAACTTTTTCTTTCCTTCGTCTGTGCATTTGTTAGCACACTCTGGCCCATTCTACTGACAAAGCAACAGAATCTATAATAAGAAAAAAAAAATTCAATTTTTCCTTATATCCCAGTAAATCTGGAATAACTCTAGATTTAATGCTGTATGAATGTGACTGGAGGCAGAATTGCGTCTAGAAATATTTGTAGGTGTTCCAGGGCTGTTCAAACTGTTCCCTGTGTGTAAAAATTCACTCCCCAAAGCCAAAGGAGATTGTGAATCCAAAGCAAATGTTCTCTTCAGACATGATATAAAAAATCATTTCTCATTTTTGAGTTTTGCATTTGACATGCTGGAAGTGAGATCTGGATATATCATCTAATCTAAATAGCAAGCAATAAAATAAATAACCTCAAGAAAACAAGTAGATACTAAGCTATATAGGGTTTTCTTTCTCAATTTATATTGTGCTGATATCCCCCCAACCCCTGCAAAACAGTGCAGATGTCACAGTTCCTTTTCATTGATCACAAGTAGGCTGTTTTAGAAGGAACATAAGACTGATCTGATCCCTCATGCAGAGAGAACTTCTGCTTTAGAAACTAATGTTTAGCAACAAGATTGTCATTGACAAAGCCAGTAAGTAATGTTCTGTCAGCTTCTGGCATTCATCACTTTCTCCAAAGAACAATATTTTAGCCTTTGAAACATCTGTCTGTTTAAGTTAATGGGTGTTGATTTTATGGGATTAGTCCAGATGACTATAACTTGTGAAGCAAATGCGAGTGATTCCTCTCACTTTTAATGGTAGATGGGTAAGATACAGATCACTTATTCTCTGCGTAATAGTCAAAACAAAAATTTCATAGTTCGAGTCATAGTACTTATTGGAAGCCTATTACTATTATTACTTTAATTTGTTTAGCGGCTGTATCAATGCTTTGGTTCTGCAACTGAGTCAAGGTAATCCCAAGCACAGGTACAGGCTGGGAGGAGAATGGATGGAGATTAGCCCTGTGGAGAAAGACTTCGGGGTGTTTTTGGACAAAATCTCAATATGACCCAGTAATGAGTTCTTGCTGCCCAGAAAGCCAACCCCATCCTGGGCTGCGTCAAAAGCAGTGTGGCCAGAAGGTCAAGGAAGGTGATTCTGCCCCTCTTGTGAGACCCTACCTGAAGTACTGCAACCAGATCTGGGGCCTCCAACACAAGAAAGACTTGGATGTGTTGGAGCCAGTCCAGAGGAGAGCCACAAAATTAACCACAGGACTGGAACTCCTCTCCTATGAAGACAGACTGAGCAAGTTGGGGCTGTTCTGCCTGGAGAAGAGAAGGCTCTGGGGAGACCTTATAGCACTTTCCAGTACACAAAATGGGCTAACAAGAAGGCTGGAGAGGGATTTTTTACAAAGGCATGTAGTGATAGAACAAGGGGAAATGGTTTTAAGCTGAAAGAAGATACATTTAGATTAGATATTAGGAAGAAATTCCTTAGTGTGAGGGCAGTGAGGTACCAGAACAGGTTGCCCAGAGAGGCTGTGGACTCCCCATTCCTGGTGTTCAAGACCAGGCTGGATGGGGCTCTGAATAACCTGGTTTAGTGGAAGATTGCATTCCCATGGCAAGGGGGTTGGAATCAGATGATCTGTAAGGTCCCTTCCAACCCTAAGCATTCTATGATTTGATTCTATAACTTTGAAAATATTCAAGAAAATTCCTACACTGAGAAAACTTCAAACAAATTTGAACGAACTGAGAGGTCCCTGGCAATGTTCAGAAGATATGGGTAAACCTTCCTTCATAAGAAATGGTGTAAGGTTGGAGGTAGAGTGAAGGTATAAACTTTTGTAATGTTGATTAGAAAAATCTCATGCAACCTGACATCATTAAATTTCAACCAATGGTGTGACCAGTGAAAAAGTCTGTTTACCTGGAACTCTGTTCCAAACTGTGGCTGATGTGGCAATGCAGATACAGGAAATGGTAATGAAGAGTTTTCTGATGTTCTCTCTTTCAAGTCCTTCTGGTGGGAAGGTATGACAATGTTAGATCAAAAGAGAGTTTTCAGTAACTTAAAACTGGACTTAATCTCTTCTGCTGGTAATCTTTCTTTCTGGACAGCCCTTCATAAACAGTGTCCCCTAATAAAATTCTTCATGCATTTTTTTTGCTTCCACTGTTCCATATTCTTATTATGTATTTTGCAAATAGCTGGCAGTACTATTCTCTATATATTTGACATAATTTAAACAGCTTGACATCAGTCCAAAAGGATTTCTTCTGAAACTGGATCAAATATGGGGCGGTCTTAAGTTCTAAAATTTTTTCCTAAAAAGGAATGACTGTATGTCCTTCATTCAATGATGTTGATTTAGTTACTAAAGGCAACCAACTAAGATCTCTTTAATGTTCATGAGCTCCTCATCTGCATAATATAGTGGATATTAATATTGCTTCATTACTAGGTAAATAGAACACTGTTGTATTTCTAGATGTCAATAACATACAAAACGTTCTCTGGGTAATCTCTCTTTTAACTTATTTCTCTTTATAGTTGTCTGTAAGTCAGACTCCTTTTGAGACTGTCGTTCTCAAAATGTTTCAAGCTTTTGGGGAGGAGAAATGGATGTTTTCTTTTTCCTTTACTAAAATGCTTTATGTTTTGGAGAGAAGACTGTCTCTTTGCTCTATCAACTGTCCAGCCCAATACAGAACAAAGATTTTCACCCATGATTGGACCTTTTAGATTTTCTTAGTCATATTAATTAATAGAGTAATTATTACCTTTCTGAATGACAACTGAGTAGCTTATTTCACAACAGTCTTTTCACTCAAGGTACCCATACAAAAAACTTCTGATGAGCCTGTTGCAGAATGTACATGGGCATCTTACCAATAAGTGATGATCAGACCTGAAATAATTCAGAAGATGCTGTACTTCTCTGAAACTTGGACTGTCATTTTTGCCTAGGCACAACACACATAAATCTCTTCTATGCATGTAGGTGAGTATGATTTCAAAAGGATCAAGAGCGAAGAACTGAACTGACCCAGGTATTCCAGTTGGGCTCTGATAAAGGCTTCTCAATAAGACTTTCATGGAAGATTTCCGGTAACTTCCAGGAAACAGCCTCATGCAGTGTGTCAGTACTTGGCCTGCCTTGAGCTCACTTGAACTTTTTAAATCTCAGTTTATCCTCAGTTTATCTTTATCCGAAAGAGAGGGTTGTTGATTAGTGGTGTCCTATTTAGTGTAGGAATATTAGGTTTGTTCTGGGTTTATCTACCTCTGTGAACACAGAAAAATGAGAAGCTTCATACAAGACTAAATATCATGCTTGTTATTTATACAATCCTTGAATGTTGTCCCTTCATGTTGGGGTCACAAAACCATAAACTGAGCTCAGTGATATTTCTGTTCTTCACTATCAATGCAAGTGGTGACTACTTTAAGCATATGGGAGAGAAGATAAATATTCAGAAGAAAAAGACACCTATGACAAGAGTAACTGTTCTTATCTTTGTTTAGCAAATGATATCCAACCTCTAATTCCTTTTAGATAAGCCCTTAAATTTTTGGGTTGTTTTGTTTCTGGGTTATTTTTGTTTGTTTGAGGTTTTTTGTTGTTTTGTTTTACCTTTCTTTTCTTCTTTCTAGGTGAGTCTTCCTTGCTGCTATTATTTAACACGTTGGTATTTTTAATAAGCTTGTGAAAAATCCTAACAGATGTTGCATTATCAATTTAAAAAATTATAATACTGAAAGTTAAGCCACCCCCAATATGGCCTTTATTTTTGGAGTAGTCCTGTTTGGATCAATTCCCTTGTTAACAACAGCACTTTTCTCCCATCACTCAGCATTACTTACTGTATTTTCCCTCCAGGGGGATTGTAACTAGATGATCTTTAAAGATCCCTTCTAACTCAAAACAGCCAATGATTCCAAGAATAATTCATACAGTTTTCTTTTTACCTCCATTTCCTTCCTAGGCTGGGATGTTCTTTTTGACTACTTTACAGAGACGTATTTACATTGCACAGGTCACATAACCTGAAGACCTTACATTCAACCACCTTTTTTACCACTCTTTCAGATTGGAAACATCATGTTCAGTAATTTGGCAAAAGAGACTTTGTCACTGAGTACCTCACAAGCATGTGGCTCCTTAAAAGGCAATACATTCACTGTAAACCCATATTTTTTCTGCTTGACGCATTCCCAGTCTTTAAGCTGTTTATTGCTACAGATTGTTAACCACAGAAACAATGCATATTTATATGAAGATTGGAAGAAAATTAATTCTTAGAAATGTTGCATTCATCATCTCTTTTTGTATTTTGAATGTTGTCTTTTGCTCTGGTCTTCAAAACAAACTCTGCATGCAGTGTTAAGGCAGGATGCCATAGATTTCAGGGTACAGATTTATTTTAAAGAGTTCTGATGGGTTATTTTCCATGAAAAGGTTGAGAAGTTACAAAGAAGGTCATAAAGGCCGGGAGCTGCTATGGCTCCTAGGGAGAATATGCTTTCAGGACAGAAGATCAAGCCCTTGTTGTAAAAGTAAGCTCACAGTGATTGTCAAAGATCTCTAGAGAAATCATGAAAGCATGCTATTTGGAAAACACACAGGATTGGTAAAGGTTGATTTCCCTGTTTTCTAGGTGAGTTGGAACAGGAAAAAAAAAAGAGTTCTAGGAGAATCACAGGGAAATCTTGTCAGTACAATAAGTGGAAGATGCCAACAATGTATAAGCTCTTATGAATTAATTCTTCTGCAGCAGTGCTCAAAACGAACCAAATCTCATGCCAGGGCTTGAATGCTCTGAAATTCTGAGACTTTGAAGTATTTTTGAAGGTAAGACTCTAATCTTTCTTCACAGAATGTAACTTTAAAATCCAAATTAAAGATATGTGGTTTTAGGTGTGGGGAAGGAGTGGAGGACATGAAGCACAACAGACCCACATCATTTTTAGAAATTACAAACACATAAAGTAGTGTCACACATTCGTCCTCATTCCGTTTATTATCTCCTGTCCCCCTGCAATAATTTTTTTCATCTATGAAAAGGATTTAAAGTGCAAGATTTATAAGAGAGGATTTTTTTTCTTAAATAGTGTTTTTCTTAAAGAAATGTTTATCTTTCTCATTATGCTTAGGATGAAATGCTAGATGTTTATCCGAACACTCATTTTTCTACTGTATATCAGGAATAATTGAATGAAAATGAATGAAAATAAATGAATGAATTAAAATATTAATGAAAATACAACACTAGTAATAGGAAAATGCAGCCTATGAAAGAAGCTACTGATGTCACTGTATTTCTCTGACTTCTCCCACAGTCCTGTTTTGTAAAGAAAAGCAGGAGGGAGCTGAGGAGAACATCTTCCAATACTCATTATCCTTCTCTGTTCATCTGCAGTGATCTGCCACATGTCACATTTTTCATCCTTAAAGGCATATGGTGGGTATTAGAGATGATTGCTGCAACATGCTGATCCTGGCCCTATATACTCTTGTTTGACAGACTAATTGTTGAATGACGTTTACTTTGACAAAAAGCTTTCATGTGGCTTTCTTTTTCTGCTTTTAAACATGTCTAACAGTTTCCTAAATACAAGTGAGGAAGAGTTTCTCTTTGGTTTGTAACTGATTTTCATACTATTCAATATTATATTGAAGATTAATATTGTCTGTAAGATAAATTAAAAAAGCCAGACAAGTATCACCAAAACAACTGACTGGATTACTTTTCTGTAAAGGGACTGTGATTTCATCTGGTTTCTGTAGTTTGGAATATTTCATAAATCAGTGATTATTATTCAAAGACGTCCCCTGTGCTGTTGAATAAGATTTTGGGTGCACTGACTTATATATATAATTCAGTGTGATATTTCTGTGCAGAGTAGGACAAAAATTAGGATAAGCTGTACCACATGAATTGGGTTGTAGAGGAATTGGAATATGTGCATATGGGAGAACTTAATGTTTCAGATGAGTATCAACTTTACTTCCAGTCCAGTCTGTGATCTGTCTCTGGCTTGACGCATACACTAGGCTGGAAAAGGGGCACACAGTTACAACAATCATAGGGTATAACTATTGCTTATTTAAGATTCTGACAGAGAATCCTGTTTGATTTTGTTTCCCGTTTATTTACTATATCTCTATACTTCATATGGGAATAAAATATCTGATCAATTTCTGTAATTGCAAAAAAAAAATATGCAAGATAATTAGGGTCAAACAGCTGTAATACCAATATATATATGTATATTCATCCTAGAATGGCTCTCCTTCAATAACAAGAAGCATTGACCAGAATAAGAAAATTTATCTTGACTTATACAGTAGCAGTGTGTCTCTCTTGAATTTGCAAAAAAAATATTTTCCTCAATATATTCACTAATATTTTTATCACTCCAGTTCTAAATTTCATAAGCCATGGAGTTTTGACCCTCTTCTGTGGGTCATTAGGAAGTTATTCTCACTTTGTTTTCACTCAAAAATATCAATATCCCTTAGTTCAGTTTGTTTTCTCCCTTTTAATCTGCTCTTTTTTGCCAGCTTAAGAAAATTTATACAGAACATTTGGACAGACCCCAGCTCTCGAATTTCTTAGGGTCCTTATAGTGCTAACCTCCACACTGCTGTGTCATTTTTTTTCTTAAACATTCCACAATCCTATTCATTAAATTTTTCCTGCCAAGTTGCAAAAGAGCTTTGAAAAATGAATATCAATTTCCATTAAAAGCATTTATTACTTACAGTTGAAATTTGCTCAACTCAGTATTGAACCGTTATCAAAGGGGAAAAATTGGAAAAAAAACATTCCTAAACTGGATTTCTACCATGCAAATAACATTATCTCATACAATAATTCCATTGACTTCAGGCATTTTTGATTTCAGACTATAGGTCAGATACAGTCTTTGGTCTGCATATTTATTTGAATGGTACCTACAGCTAATCATTTGAGAATGTATGTGTATATGTGGACAGAACCTAAGTCTCATATTCAGTGAGATATCTCTTGTATTGCCTTCCTCTTGAGTTATGGAGTCTCAGGACTTCTGAATTTTAGATCCAGGAGGTTCAATTGACAGAACACCAATGCTTGTAGATGTCAGTCATCTGTCTAGAGTTCCTCCTACTCAGTAGAGAGCTCAAATGAAACCACCTACAACTAAGACAGTGTTTTATGCAAGATTAACATTCCCACATACTCACAAAGGATCTGAATTTGCACAAAAGAATGTTGTCTACTTTTAAAAATAATATTGGACATTTCTGATTTTTTAAAATATTTCCTCAGTTTGACACTTGTATGAGAATGGAGTTAGTCTTGTCTCATTTACAACTTTTAAACTTTCTAGATTTTCTTTCAATTTTTTTTTTTATTTAGAACCTCTTCCTTCTTCCCTGACACGCAACAAAGGCATCTCTGTAGTGGAATGTTTAAGTTTTAGACAGCATGTATTTCCAGAATACAGTTCTGTCATGATAACTGCCTTGATACCTAATGACTTAATTAGACAATCACATAATTGCAATAAGTAAAGAACTTGTGTAAAAGTGGAATAAATAACTGAAATTAATTTTTCTTGGAGAGGAAAGGGTAAATTTTGAATTTCATAACCTTAGTTTATCAGTGATGTCAATTAGATCTTGCCTTTTAATAATCTTCCATTAGAATAGCTGCTGACGTGCTAGCCAGATATTTTTTTGACTCCATCAGCCTTTATGTGATGAACAGAAACATTAAAAAACACTTCCTCCCTGTTCCTGGGAAAAACAAGAGGATATTCCATTACCTCTATATTACCTCTGTTGCCTTCTTTTTTTTTTCTTTTCTTTTCTTTTCTTTTCTTTTCTTTTCTTTTCTTTTCTTTTCTTTTCTTTTCTTTTCTTTTCTTTTCTTTTCTTTTCTTTTCTTTTCTTTTCTTTTCTTTTCTTTTCTTTTCTTTTCTTTTCTTTTCTTTTCTTTTCTTTTCTTTTCTTTTCTTTTCTTTTCTTTTCTTTTCTTTTCTTTTCTTTTCTTTTCTTTTCTTTTTTTTTCTTTTCTTTTCTTTTCTTTTCTTTTCTTTTCTTTTCTTTTCTTTTCTTTTCTTTTCTTTTCTTTTCTTTTCTTTTCTTTTCTTTTCTTTTCTTTTCTTTTCTTTTCTTTTCTTTTCTTTTCTTTTCTTTTCTTTTCTTTTCTTTTCTTTTCTTTTCTTTTCTTTTCTTTTCTTTTCTTTTCTTTTCTTTCTTTTCTTTTCTTTTCTTTTCTTTTCTTATGACTGATAGGAAGAAATTAATTAAGTCTAAGTTAATATGACCTACAAGTTAATTTGAGAGTGATGGGTATAGATTTCTCTTTTCAGTCCTATTTTCCATATCACAGGAGCTCACTTTTAAAACCTTTTCAGAGCCTTTCATTATTCAACAGTTCCATTTCAACTAGTCAGTTTTGCTGAGGGATGACTTTTAGATTTGGCCCATGCCAGACACAGGTATTCCAAACAGCTGGTTTGCCCCAAATTTTTATTAGTTACCACATAATCAAATGTGTTATCTGACAGTTAGTCAAGCAATTTATTATTTAGGATTACTACCATTACATTAAGCATATGAGTCATCACTGTTAAGAAGAATTTTTAATCTAATAATATAAGTTTTTTTGATGTTTACTATATCATTGAAATGATTAGAAGGAAAAAATTATGTGGGACATACTTAAAGAAATTTTGAATATCTGAGGGATCATTTGTTTAATCACTACTGATTTCAGAAAGTGACTTTCTGTAGTTCATCATGTGCACTAAATATATGATTACACCTTTGAATCTTCTCATTTTTATAAATGTCAGAAATGAAATAGTGAATGACGTAAATTTCTGAAGCTCTTCACTGCCTTTATTTTTCTTTTATTTATCTGTACAGCCAACATTTTTAAGTCTGCCTTCCTACACTGCCTTCCTAAATAATGTTCCAGTTTCATAGATGCTGACAAATCATTCAAAAACTCTGTATCCTCTAAAGGAAAAACTAGTTTTATACTGTGGGTGTGTTATCATCCTTCCCGAAGGCACAAAAACTACTTTAGGCATATGTGGACTAGCAGGTTGGATACTAGTTGTGACAGCAAAGAGCAAGGCCAGGTTGCGAAATCTTTGTGGGAAAATGATTAAATATTAAGATGTTTAGTCAATGCTGATATCTCTGCTACTGAGGTTATATTGATATCTACAGTGACTGCCATGTAATCATGCCTTATGTCACACAGTCTGACCTTACCTTCTTGTTTACTTTCTTTTGAGGGTTACATTCGTGTTCCATTTGGTCTCATCCAAGAGCATAATATGTTATTAAGGAAAAGGACTTCACTTGAAGCTATTATTAACAAGGAATATAATTTACAATATATATTAATATATTTAGATAGAAAATTACATTTACCATTACAGATGTGAATTTTCTGGCTCTACTGAAAGAAGTTGGTTTTTGAAGGCTACTAGAGTAGCATTTCCATGCTTACACACTGTGACCCACCCCACAAGCACAAGAGTAACCCAGGTTCTTGTTAATAGATCCCTTGGGGCGGATTAGAGTGAAACAACACTGAATGATCAGTTTTTGTAAATATATATGTATAAGGTTTATTTTAGAACAATTTGGTTGCAATGGAAAGCAGGTATGTAGCCATTTTGGTTATTATTATATATAGTAATACAGTAATATGAAAGCATAAAAATATCACTTAAGAAAATGAATAAAGGAAAAGAAAGAAAGAAAAGAGTTCATAATCACCACCCATGTATCTAAGACAAGACTTGATTGTTGAAATTTAGTTGCCTCTTGGTCAAAGTGACGGTTGCAGTCTGGTAGGAGAAGAAGCCCGTGAATCACAAAGTCTGGGGGGTTAATATACCTTTATGTTTGGGTGGGAACACCCTGGCACCTCCCCTGCTGCGGGGCGGGGGGCAGGGTGTGTAGAGGGGTGGATTGGTGGTTTACACTGTCTCCTGCAACAGACTCTGGATCTGTCGCAACACTTTTTGGGTCACGTGCAGTCATAGAATCATAGAATCAGCCTGGTTGGAAGGGATCTCCAAGATCAAGTCCAACCCTTGATCCACTACCACTGTGGTTACTAGACCATGGCCGTAAGTGCCACATCCAGTCTTATCTTAAAAACCTCCAGGGACGGAGAATCCACCACTTCTCTGGGCAGCCCATTCCAATGCCTGATTACCCTCTCTGTAAAAAATTTATTCCTAATATCTAGCCTAGACCTCCCCTGGCACAGTTTAAGACCATGCCCTCTCATCTTACTATCTCTGGTCTCTGCCTGGGAGAAGAGACCAACTCCCACCTGGCTACAACCTCCTTTCAGGTTGTTGTAGAGAGTGATGAGGTTTCCCTTGAGCCTTCTCTTCTTCAGGCTGAACAACCCCAGCTCCCTCAGCCTTTCCTCATAGGACTTGTACTCAAGTCTCTTCACCAGCCTTATTGCTCTTCTTTGGACCTGCTCCAGCACCTCGATATCCTTCCTGAACTGAGGGGCCCAGAACTGGACACAGTACTCCAGGTGTGGCCTCACTAGTGCTGAGTACAGGGGAAGAATCACTTCCCTGGACCTGTTGGCCACATTGTTCTTGATACAGGTCAAGATGCCATTGGTCTTCTTGGCCACTTGGGCACACTGCTGGCTCATGTTCAGCTTCCTGTCAATCCGACTCCCAAGTCCCTTTCTGTCTGGCTGCTCTCCAGCCTGTAGCACTGCATGGGGTTGCTGTGGCCAAAGTGCAGGACCCGGCACTTGGCCTTGTTGAACCTCATCCCATTGGAATCAGTCCAACTCTCCACCTTGTCCAGGTCCCTCTGCAGAGCCCTCCTGCCTTCCAGCTGATCAACACTCGCTCCCAACTTAGTGTCATCTGCAAATTTGCTGATGGTGGACTCAATCCCCTCATTTAAATCATCAATAAAGATATTAAATAGAACTGGGCCAAACACTGATCCCTGGGGGACACCACTAGTGACTGGCCAACAAGTGGATGCAGCCCCGTTCACCACCACTCTCTGGGCCCGGCCCTCCAGCCAGTTCCTGACTCAGCACAGAGTGCCCCTGTCCAAGCCATGGGCTGCCAGCTTTTTCAGGAGTATGCTGTGGGAGATGGTGTCAAAGGCTTTACTGAAGTCCAAGTAGACACATCCACAGCCTTCCCCTCATCAGTCAGGCAGGTCACCTGATCATATAAGGAGATCAGGTTGGTCAGACAGGACCTACCCTTCCTAAACCCGTGCTGACTGGGTCTGATCCCTTGTCCATGCTGTAGGTGCTGTGTGATTGCACTTAGGATGATCTGCTCCATAACCTTGCCAGGCAATGAGGTCAGGCTGATGGGCCTGTAGTTTCCCAAGTCCTTCTTCCGGCTCTTTTTGTGGATTGGTGTGACATTTGCCAACTTCCAATCATCTGGGATCTCCTCAGTGAGCCAGGACTGTTGGTAGATGATGGAGAGCGGCTTGGCGAGCTCTTCTGCCAGCTCCCTCATCACCCTTGGGTGGATCCCATCTGGTCCCATAGACTTGTGGGGATCCAAGTGGTCCAGCAGGTCACTAACTGTTTCCTCCTGCATTACAGGAGGGCTATTCAGATTCTTATCTTTTTCTACAAGCTCCAGAAGCCAGCTGTCCTCAGGACAACCTGTCTTATTGTTGAAAACAGAGGTAAAGAAGGTGTTAAATACCTCAGCCTTTTTCTCATCTTTGATAATTATATTCCCCCACATGTCCAATTCCCTTATGAAGTGTAGAGATATATTAAATAAATAGGAAACAAAACCAAACAGGAATCTCTGTCAGAATCTTAAATAAGCAATTGTTATATCCTAAGTTCAGAAAACTCTTACCCTTTTAATCCTTTCTTGCAGATACAGTCTGACAGACAGGTAGACAGATGGACAAATAGAATTGGCAGATAGGTATCACAGTTTATTTTCCTAGTGAATAAGTGGATTACATGGGGAAAGCTGACTATACAAACACAGGGGATGGAAGAAAACAGATGGTATGCGTTCCAATGCCTGGTGGCTGTTTGAGCATTAAACATTTGTCTGAACCCATTCCCTGTAAGTAAAGAATCTGTATTTTTTAATATCTTTCAGTAAATGAAGAACCAGTGAATGGGGAAATAATGAAAGGAGAATGAATTCTAGAGCTTGTAATGTCATTTAAAAGATTTAACTGTTCTTTATGCATTAAACCCAGTAAACTATCAAGTAAAAGTGTTTGTTTAAAATGAAGATCACATAAAGGAAATTATAAATACTTAGATGCAGAAATAAGAAAAAGTAAAACTCTTAAGTAATGATGCAAAATATCTTCCAAAATATTTCATTTTTCCATGAAAATATTTTACACCACTCATTTTTAAGAAGCTCTCCCATTCCTGTTGACTCAGTAGAAACATTAGCATGCAGGTCTGCTTGCAGATGGATGGTGGAGTGGAAGCTCTTAAGTTTTATATAACTGCTAACCTAATAGCAGAATCAATGACATTATACAAACCTGGTTCACACCCATCACCTGCAATTACAATGAGTTGCTGTTCATTGCATATGTGGTTGTTGTTTTTAAGTCACTGAGGATTAAGAAAGAGAGAAAAATGTTTTACAGCCCAAAGTCATGAAGGGGAAAGTGTGTGAGAGCCACATACACTGTATATTTATTTACTTATGATGAGCCCCAGCCATGAGCCATCAGCTTACAGTTTCTCTTACAATCGCTCTCATTGGCTATTCATGAACAAGTCATGAATAGCAGGATTATATCACTTTGTTTTTGCTTCCTTAATAGGAGCTATTAAAGAGTCACTTTTCAGATTGGTATTATTAACTGTTTGTTAGGCTATATTTTAGGAATAGTGCTTTCCTTATTCAGAAGAGGAGAACAGCATAGAGGACTGGAAATGGTTTGAGAAGTAATATGAACATCAAATTATTTGTAAGAAAAAAAATAATTGGTAAATGTAGTTTGAATAAAAGAGCTTAATACCAGCCTATTGCAGCAAATAATTTAGACTTATTTTTAAATCTACACCACTACTGTCCAAACTGCTGATATTGCTTTTCAGATCAGTAGATTTTAAGGCCCAAAAAGGGCATTTACATCTTAACCTAATGACTAACGGACTACAGGACAATGAATTCCACTAAGTGACAACTGTAATTTTGCAATGTTTAAAGAGGTAACCTAACATACCCAAACTTCATTTTCAATGTTGAAACTATGTCATTTCATGGCATAAAAGATTTACTACATCTCTGTGTAACGTGTCCCAAAGGTTTATTATGTTCTCCATTAAACATGTGTAGTATAATCCTAGTCTGAATTTGTGTAGCACTGTGTCATTACTTTTTGGGAGCATTACAATTAACTAAGACCTGTTAACAAATAGAAAAACTTAAATGACAGGGCAACAATTCCTTTACTAAGGTAAACATCATGTCTTTTCTTGCCAAGAGACAACGAATTGTGGATTCTCTTGCCCTCACTTGTTCAGGATCTGAATTTCAGAACCTCTTCTCCAAATATGTGTAGTTTTAGTGGTACAAGGTACAATAAATTGTTTATTTGACTTATTAAATTTTTTAGGGTTCCAAATGTTGGTATCTCACTTATGAAAGATGTATCAGTAATATTGATTAATTTGTGCCAAGGTGATTATGCTAGAAATAATCAGGAATTTTTTCAATGATCATTAAAACCAAAAATAGTATTTCTTTTTTTTTTTTTTTTTGACATAGGTATGTAGAATACAGGAGGCACAAGTGCCAATTCAAAAAAAGATATTTTAATCTTATTTTTTCTTCACAATATGATTTTATGGGACTTTATTAATTATTTTTATCTTCCTTTTGTTCTGTTTCAGAACATTAAATGCATTATTAAAATTTCAGCATTTCTTTTCAAACTGAAGATCAGGTGTTCGCCATGCTTTATAATGTTCCTTTACTCTTGAAATCTAAAATTTATCACTAGTGAGGGAAAAAGAAAATAAGAGCTACACAACTGAAAGGTTCAGTGGGGAGTGATAGACTCTGTAGTCATTGAATTAAAGGCTTAATACTTAATTTAATACTTCATTTTAATTAAATAAGAAAACAACCTTTGAGTTGAAATAAACTTTACGTCAATCAACCATTCTACAGAATACATCCAAGAAACCTCTCATAGAATAAAAAGTGTGGCTGTACATCTGGTCCAAAAGGCTGAAGGGCAAAAGGAAGCATGCTAGGATTTGACTAGATGTATTTATTTTCATGGCAGTTAACACTGATTATGACAAGAAACCTCAACTATTCAGCTGCTCACATTTTTTCTTAGTTTTACATAATATCATGTTTATTCAAGCACTGAAAATAGTACAGTTTTACCTAAAAATAAGAGGTTAGAACTCTTTTGTCTTCTTTATTAATATAAACTTGAAATATTAACATCTAAGTGACATTCAGTAGAGATCATAAGATCTTATGATAATTAACACTAGTAGGGAGATCAGCAGATCCCTAGGCCAAGCGCCTGCTCAAAGTAGTGGTCATGAAATTAGCACTTGTATCTAGTTTGATCTTGAGGACTTCCAAGGATGAAGACTGCTTAACCTTAATAGGTGTTCACTACCTCTTCCAATACTTGTTTGTTCTCATGGAGAAAAAAATTGTCCTTACATATTGTTTGAACTACTCTTGTTTCAATTTAGGACTATCTTTCATGGTCCTATTGCACATCATAGCGGAGAGTGGTTCCATCTTCTCCATATCCTCCATGTAAGCATTAAGTGACAGAACCTGAGGGAATGGCCTGAATTGTGTCAGGGGAGGTTTAGGTTGGATATTAGAAAAAGCTTCTTTCCCCAGAGGGTGGTTGGGCACTGAACAGGCTCCCCAGGGCAGTGGTCACAGCACCAAGCCTGACAGAGTTTAAGAGGCATTAGGATGATACTCTCAGGCACATGATCTGACTCTTGGAAATGTCCTGTGCAGGGCAGGGATTTGGACTCAATGATCCTTGTGAGTCCCTTTCAACTCGACATCTTTTGAAATTCTGTGATTCTATGAAAGCTGCCCCTTCTCCAGGCTGAACATACCCTAGATCCTCAGCCTCTTTTCACAGGACAAGTGCTCTAGCCCCTCCAGTCATCTTGGCAGCCTCTGATGATCTTGTGTCAGTTTATTGACATCTTTCTTATAAGAGACTTCACACTGGATACAATATCCCTAGTGTTGCTCTTATTCTCAGAACTGACAGGTAGAGATGAGCACAAAGACAGATTATCAAAAATGTGTGAAAATGTAGTTTTGTCTTTTGTATGGGGAAGAATCTCTTTACAAGTATTAAAAGTTTGTCAGCAAACATCTTCACGATACTAAGTGTGCACAAGTGTGTTTGGAAGAGTGTTATAGGTATGTGTGGTCAAATGGACTGCTAGGATTCTGTGCAAGAGAGACTGTCAGAAATCCTCGAAATCATGGATGGACATTTCCATAAGATATCACTGCAGAAAAAGACTCCATCAATAAGGATGATGCCTTTTCCAATCCAAACAGTAAGCTAAGCAAGATTGCCAGCAGGATAATTTGTGCAGCATGATCAACAGAAAAATTATATATAATACACAGTTCAAAGCCTACTGGTTTCTCTTTAAAACCACTGTTTAAAAAGTACAGACTTTTTAAATATTTTTCTTTTTTTTTTTTTTTAATTCCTTGATCTTCTCAGAAGGCATCATAGTGGTTGTGAAAATATTTCACCAGCTTACACAGTCATATGCATATATGCACATATAAACCTATGCTATAATAAACCTATGCTATAACCTGTGCAAAAATAAAAAAAATATTTTTGGGAATATCATAGTTCTTGCTTTTATTTGCAACACCACAGATATGGGAATAGGTCATGTCATATTTCTATGAAAAAAATAAATATGTCAGGGAGGAAACAATTCCCAAAATGGATTAACACACTAGTGCAAAGACATTATTGTCTCTTTCCATCAAAATTTACTTTCAAATCTCCATGTGAAAAAAAAATCATAAAATCTGGGTACTGAATTCAATATGTTTAACTTGTTGAAGCATCCACAACAATGTGGTTTTTTGTGGTAGCTTTGTTTCGGACTCATATACAAGATCTGTATTGCTTACAGAAGTTGCAGCAATGGCAGAGTAACACAGTTACTGTTTGAAGAAAATGGGAACTGTGCCAGGAGATATTCATTCCAGGATTTGCTTATGAACTTTGCCATTAGCATCTGCAATTTGCATTTATGAAATTGCTTAGGTTATATCTCTAACAGACAACAGCGTAGTAATTTCTTCACATTCTCCCATCAAAAGCACAATAGAAAGGCTATCTATGGGAAGCTAAGAAAGGTCCTGTCCAATCAAATGGAACCACCAACTCAGAAATGTACTAACACAACACAAAGATGGATATATACTTCAAGTAACAGGCTTTTTTCCCCCTCTTGTTTTATTATCATTTTTTTATAATTTTCTTTTAATAAAGAATCCAAATCTCCGTCTATGAATTCTAGACATTTTGTTGGTTTGGGTGTTGTTTATTTTTAAATTTATCCCCTTATCGAACCAATAAGGTCCAATATTTGCATTTCTGGAGAGGATAGAAAAAAAATTAAAAAATTCTGAAAAAGTGAACTTTTTATTAAAACTGTTAATTAAAAAAAAAAAAAAACACCAACAAAAAACTCCCTACCAAAACAACACCAAAGCCAACCAAGCCAAACCCAAACCACAATACCTTGCATTTTTAGTGTTATGATTTTGTTTCAATTTTACAAAGTCTTTTCCCTCTTTTCCCTCATTGTTCTTATCCCTAAAATAAATCTACTATTCAAGATATTGTGTCACATTATGTGAATAACATGCACTCAGGATGCTAGGATCCTTAAATGCATTCTTTTATCCATGAAGTACAACCATGCCTACATGGAACCTGACAACTTTTTAGCAGCATACAGCAGCTTGTCACAGTAACCAACGGCAAGAAATGGCGGGTCAAGCTGAGCATCTCCTGGATGGTTCTGATAGCATTCACTTTTTTTTATTCTTCTGAGTTAAAAATTTTCCTCTATGAAAAATCATATAAAATTTGTTCTTCTTCAGTGTTTCTGTGTAACTGTTTTGCCCCCACACCTCTTCTACCTCTTCAGACATTATGCTTCTGGTTAATTTTAAGCTACTTAAGATAGGGAAGAGATAATGTTTTCTCCAACTATTTGATAGGAATTAACAAGGTGGTTCAGAACAGCAGATTTCTAAGGCGATTTCTGCTTTTTCTCAAATGAGTGTTAGAGTAGCCACAGTTTTTGGAACTCTGACCACCCAGTTTCATTGAAATCATTTTGTTTTGTAATACCGAATTGCTACTGATCTGACATTTCATTCTGAGTTTTTTTGCGCTGCAGTAAGTGAAGAACAAGGTGCAGAAAAATCCAGTCCCCAGATTGTGTGAATTATAATCTTACTCCAGAGCTTGTTTTTTATATTTCTGCATAGCTAAGATATAGTGATCTTCCATCATGAAATGTAAATCAAACCCAGATAGAAAAGCAGAAGACCTGAGAAAGAAGGGCTTAAAATTATTTCTCACAGTCTGTCCTGCCTGAATGTAGCCATGTCAGTTTGAATTTATCGTTCTCCCT
Source organism: Manacus candei (assembly GCF_025592945.1). Lineage (NCBI taxonomy): Eukaryota > Metazoa > Chordata > Aves > Passeriformes > Pipridae > Manacus > Manacus candei. Next base: position 6,452,128 of record NW_026138115.1, read on the forward strand.
TTCCCTCTGCAGCCTGAGATGCATTCTCACCGTCCTGGGGTTACAGTGTTTGGGGACTGTTGGAACAAAGGGTTTGTGGGTAGGCAGTAAAGAGGAAAACATCAATGATATGTGTATACAATGGAGGCTAAATGTGTTACACAGCTGTTGTTTTCTCTGTAAGGTATAAGTAATCCTTAGAGGGTGAGACCTATGAAATACAACAGCCATGGTCTGAATGGACTGGTGCCACCAGAGCAATTTCCTTCAAATGATTCTATTCAGTGTTAACCAATAGCACATGAATCATCAGGCCAAATTAATTTCAGATGTACAACTCTCTTCATTCTATATGTTTGATCACAGGTTGGGATTAGGTGAAACATGTAGAGTGGCAGTATATACTTCCCATAAAAAAACCTGCATATAGCTATGGCTGGGCAGGATGGTTGTAAATACTCAAGAGCAAAGAGGAGCACTGGAAATTGCGTGGTAGCAACTTTGAGTTTATACTACAAGAGAAGATTCCATAATAAAGAGCAATAATTTAGATATTAACTAGCAGAACAAAATGACATATACACCCTACTAAGAACAGTTACATGAAAATAAAATCACTATTATTTTAATTGTTGTCCTTACTGCATCACAATTTCTAAGAGATTGTCCTGAAGTAGCACTTTTGCATGTAACAATTATGATTGAGCCTTTTCCTGTTTTTATCCTGTAGCAGTGAAATCGGGTGACTACTTTGCAATCCCTCTGCCAGTTCTTTACAAGGTCTTAATCTCATTCAAGAGATAATAGACTAGGGAATATATTGAACACACTGGGTAATTAACTGGAATTGAAGTCATTGAAGTAATTAAACAACTAGAATAAGTGGCAGTTCTTACAGGCAGAATTTGAAACAGAATAGTAGCATGAATGATTATAAAGAACTATTTCAGAAGCATCAACAGGAGAGACAGAGGATTAAGGATATGCTATGGCTTTTTCTTAGTTCTAAAGTAACATCTTTCCCATGTGTATGTTCCAGTTTCACATGTAAACAATTTTAGTAATATAAGGAAAACTGAATCAACTCTGTGTGTAGGTAACTAAATTCTACTCATAGATACACCATCTGTTAAAATGGAATTTTGTATATACATCCTCCACAGTAAGTGGTTAAGTTTACAAGGCTGTCAAATGGCTTTTAAAATTACTTTGATCTTGAGGCTAGGAGCCTGAATTTTATATGTGGGTGTTGAGCATTGTACGCTATTCTGCTGGCCATCCCAAAGAACAAGAAAGCTAAAAAGCATCCAAGGACATGGTATAAACAAGGAAATGATGTACGAAAGCATCTAATTTGAAGACTTTGTCTATACAGACCTGCAAATGTATAACAGGAACTGGAAATCACAGAAACATAGAAGGGTTTGGATGGGAAGGGACCTTAAAGATCATTTCATTACAACCCACTTGCCGTGGGCAGGGACACCTTCTACAACTTCTCTGGGCAACCTGTTCCAGTGCCTTTACCACCTCCACAGTAAAGAATTTCTTCCTAATGTCTAAAGTAACCCTGCCCTCCTTCAGTTTGAAGCTATTACCCATGTCCTGTCACTACACACTCTTGTAAAAACTCCCTCTCCAGCCTTGTTGTAGGCCCCTTTAGGTATTTAAAGGGTGCTACAAGGTCTCCCTGGTTCCTTCTCCAGGTTGAACAACACCAACTCTGTCATCCTGTCTTCACAGGAGAGATACTCCAGGTATCTGATCACCTTTGTGGATCTCTTCTGGGCTCATTTCAACAGGTCTATGTTCTTATTTTGGGGGTCCCAGAGCTGGATGCAATATGGGGGTGTCATGAGAGTAGAGTAGACTCCCAAAGTATCAAGCTACATAAAATAAGTTGCATAGAGTTTATTATTATTGATAGGAAAATTATTACTATGTCAAGTCTTTTACTCTTTTTGGTCAGGTCAGCTGGGGCAAACAACAGGATCACATAGCCAGATCCCTATAAAATAGGACTCCTGAGATTCTCTCTAGCCACTTCAAATGGAAGGACTACATAAGGACTGGAAAATAACTTTTCTTGTTGTGTTTCTCTTATAGTCAGACACACTTTACATTGAAGACCTCATAGTTTCCATACTTGGGACTTTCTAGAGCATCCCATGGCTCCTTGTGTCTACCTGAGGTCACTTTTCTTTCTAAAAGGGCAGGTGAAAGAATGATGTGTGTCTAGTTTCTACTCACACTGCATGAATTTGCACTACCGATGTATCACAGAACACTTCTGTCCTGCAGAATGTGCATAGTGTCTGTCTAGACTAAGAAGTCTAGATCTTGCCAAGTTAGACTGTTATCACCTTTTCTGGTAGCTTGTCCAAGGTTAGACACTCATAGGGAAAATCAGAAGAGAGGACATGAAGATGGAATTGATAAGATTTTCAGGAGAAGCTTCACTTAGTACCCACATCATCAATTCACTAGAGTAAGCACTGTGACCATGCATCACTATAAATTGGAAATTTAATTCTCTCTCTGTCAGAGACTGGGGCTTGTATATATCTAAAGTGATCAAGCTGACTGCAAGTTCCACATGTTTCAGATTGTAAATAATGATGGTTATCACAAGACTAGAGTTGGATTTTAAAAAAAGGCCCCGCTTCCTATAAAATCCAGACTTTATAAACAATTACAGCAGTATATAATTATACAGAGTAATTAAAATGATGATTACAATCTCTTCTTTCATCCCTATATTTTTCTTCTGTACTTTGTTTTTTCAATAACCCTTTTAACAAAGAGGAATCCTTTGAGAAAGATTTCTGGTGGAAATGAATGGCAGTAATTCTATTTGCTAAGGTTAACTAGTATAAGAGTCAGTATTTTAAAATTAACTTTGATGAGTACTTCTGTCTACAACTGTTAATCCCTTCTTAAGAGATGAATGCAACTCTCATTGAAAATCTCTAGGCAGGGATAGATTTGATTCCTAAATAAATTAAAACTAAATCTAAATAGAATTAACACATTATTTGAATATGAACATTTTGCAAATTGCTCATGCCATACCACCAAGGTATTTTATGTCTTGATATGGTCCAGGGAATAAAGTACTCTCTGTGTTGATGCTTGATTATTCTTTCACATTGTTTGTTTGCTGGTGTGAAATTCTAGCAGCCAATATCTCTAAAAAGAAGGGGTGAGGACACACCACCAGATTTACAAAGGTAGTTGGGTTGCAATGTATACAGATATATTGTTAGCAGAATTTTTGAAAGAAATAAATAATACTTTTTTTTTTTATCACTGCTGTTCAGGGTACAGCATAAGAACTTGTCTTTCACTTACATGGCTATTTGAAACTTTGTATGTTCAAATCCTTTTGTGAAGCTGGATGATTTTTTGTAGAATTACAGCCAACAAAAGAATAGTACACTTTTTTAATCCCTTGTCAATTTTTGAGATATTACCAGAAAGTATGACACAGGTAGGTACTGTGCCAAATTTTTAAGATGGACTTGATTTTTATTTCTTGCAGTTATAGAAGTTTTATCATTTATGGATACAAGCACTATGTGAGATGCAAGTTAAACACATTTTAGACTATCACCCGATTTTTACGAAGTAAACCTTCCTAAGTGTGGTAGAGCAGAACTGATTGGATTCACTGCAGTAATTTGTTATTTTCTATAGGAGATACTAAACTTCATGAATTTCTATAGATTCTAGTAAGGAAAAAATCTCACTGGACTTAAAATGCACACTTTGCAGCTGAGATAAATTGAACATGGCTCCTGCTGGCTCAGTCAAAACAATATTCCTCTGGTAGAATTTTAAACATCCCAGACGAACTGTGTTCAAAATTTAATTCTCAGTGAGGTTCAGGGAATTGCCCTCTATTGTACTATTAGTTCAACCATAAGACAGCTTCACTATTTCAAAACCACAGGTATGCAATATATTTACAAAGCAAATACAATTGTAGTAAGAACTGTCACAACCCAAGAATTTAAGATCAGTCAGTAGTTTTTTTATACTCAGTTAATTATAATTAATAGTATTTTGAGAAAAAGGACTAGGAGACAGAAATTAACAGCAATCTTATTGTAAACTACTATCATACCTTAAGTAATGCCAAGATAAGCTATATTATGCATATCTTATTAGTTCCAGTTATGCATATAAATGGTCATTTACACAGAATTATTTGTTTCTTCTAATCTATGCTGATTTTGGCTGGGGTAGAGTTAATTTTCTTCACAATATCTTGTACGAGGCTGTGTTTTGGACTTGGGCTGAACACATGGTTGATAACACAGAGACGTTTTTGTTACTGCTGAGCAGGGCTTACACAGAGCCAAGACCTTTTCTGCTTTTCGTACTGCCACACCAACGAGCAGGCTGGGCATGCATGGGAGGTTGAGAGGGGACACAGTTGGGACAGGTGACCCCAACTGACCAAAGGGATATTCCAGACCATATGACATCACGCTCATGATGTATATATGTCATATATATGTCAGTATATAAAGTGGAGGGAAGAAGGAGGAAGGGGGCCCCTTTGGAGTGATGCCATTTGTCTTCTCAAGTAACTGTTACGCATGATGGGCCTTGCTCTCCTGGAGGTGGCTGAACACTTGCCTGTCCATGGGAAGCAGTGAATGAATTCTTTGTTTTGCATTTCTTGTGTGTGTGGCTTTTACTTTCCCTATTAAACTGTCTTTATCTCAGTGCATGAGTTTTCTAGTTTTTACCTTTCCAATGCTCTCCCCAGTCCTACTGGTGGGGGAGTGAGGAAGCAGTTGCATGGTACTTGGTTGCTGGCTGACGTTAAACTGTGACATAATTCAATATATCATTGGTCAGAAAAATCTAGGATTCAGTAGGAGAATTTTTTTTTCATCCAAGGACTGTATTTCTACTTTCAACCTGCTGCTCCTCCTCCTCCTCCTCCTCCTCCTCCTCCTCCTCCAAAAAAGAGTGCTCTACTACTCAGAATTCAGAAGGTACAATACTAATATCTGTGAAAAAAACCTCAGCTGAAGATGTTCTAAGAATGTCTAACTTTAACTTCAGCATCTGAAGAGCATATAATGAATGGCTGGTGACCTATTTTTTTGCTCTTTAAAGCTTTATAAATTGTGCCCTAAGTCTCAAAGTCATCTACAACATGCTTTCTAAAAATACAGAATTGGAATGAGGGCAAGACTGTAGTGTCACATCATTCAAAAGGAAAATATTCTATTGTACAAATTTTTGGGTTACTAGGAATACCTTTTCTTGGCTTTGAAATAAAGGGTCCAGTGAACATTTACTGTTCAAACTTGAAACGAAGAGTTTCTGAAATCCGACATGTTTCATCTCCATATTTTTATTTCATAGGTTGATGAAAGTCATATGGAAATGGAAAAGGTTTCTGCTGATACAGAGATCTTTTAACTCCAGACACAGCTACAGCCTATCAAGCGTAATGCAGTGTCCCAGTAATGCAGTGTCCCTTGTGTATCCTGCACAGGGAAAGCAGGGTAAGACAACAGAATGTATGGAAAATCTGAGGCTGATTTAATAATTTCTTGGAGGAATTTGGACAAACTATTGTGATTAACAGATTGAGTTAGGCTATCCCAATGTTTATCATCACTTTTGGCATCACATCAATTAGCTAACTCAACTGTGACAAACAATCAAGTGTCATTGTATCTAAGTAAAGTAAGAAAAGGAAAGATTGCCTTTCTTTTACAACTCTGTTCAGCTGTCCAACCCTGTCCATCAGGGTTGGCTGATAAACCCACCCTGTCCTTCAAAACACAAATGTAATGGGACTTAACTACTTGCAAGTGAGGACATGATTAGTTTTACAGTGTATAGACACACTCCTAATACTTTGCTGAAAGAGGACTCTTATGCAGCCATGTCACATCAGCCAGATAGATGTTGTAGAGCCTTAAGGAGATAAGAAAAATTACAGTTAAATGAGATTAAGAAAAAAAGTGATGAAATAAATTATAAAACAACAGTAGAGTCTTTTTTTAACCATTTTAAGGGAATTGGTTAACTTAGCACTTGAATGTAAATATGCCTTTTCCATATGCCAAGAAATGTCAAATGAGTGTGGTGTGGGAGTTCAGGAGAGGTTTGACTATGAGCAGTGAAAAAAAGACATCGAAATATGTGAAGAGATCTGTGGAACCCCCGAGGAAAACACCTTCTCCACATTCATACAAAGAAAGGGATTGTTAATATGTTCCATGCATGTTCATGTTTCATGTTCATTGTGTTCTTTGTCCTTTGCTGAACCATATTGCTGGGTTTTTTGATGAATCCCTCAGTATTCTGTACCCCAGTTCGAGCCCTTCTTCCTGATTGGATTAGAAGTGTCGCATTGCAGTCTCTGATTCATTAGTAATCCCTTGTTTGGATAGCTCCTCCCCTTGTTCTTTCTTAGTGGCCTATATTAGAATACTCCTCCCTAACACCTCCCTAGTTCCACCCCTTCTTCCAGCACCTTCAATCCTTACCCTATATAAGACAGACTACCCTTTAAATAAAGGACCATTTTATCCTCCATCTCCAAAGTGATTGAACCTTTTTTCCTCCAGGCTGCATCAGTGTGGTATAATTTTTCTGACACTATTCGAGTATTATTCTGTGCAATCTAAACACATCTTATGTTTTCATGAGATAATGTGGTAGACAGGTTAAAAAAAATCTTTCTAGACTGAAATAATCCAATGTTAATAGGTATTGCATTATTATAATAAGTTATGTGTGTCTTACATATATCTAAAAGTAATAAAAAAAATCAAGATTAGTAAAGAATGTAAGACTGGCAGTTTGAAATAATAAATTGTCCCCTCTAGATCAGGTAGAAACTGAGGTAAAAGGGTGATAGCAGTGTTTAGTGTATTCTACCCTCCTCTGTGCCATTCCTCAGTTGTCCCTGTATTATAAATCTACTTTAACTTTGAGACAACTATAAGGAAGAAAGAGCATAAAAAGAGGTTAATTTTCAGAAGGTCATTGCATCCTCAATACGGAGAATATTAGCAATGCAGGCAGTATGTATGATAGTGATAAAATCTGCAATGTGTGTGATCGGCACATTGTACATCAAGTAGACTTCACAGGATCAAATAGTTCATATATTCTCCAGATTTTCTTCCATATAGCCTTTTAAAACAAAATTGGTGTGAGATGGGTTCCTAGCTACCTCTTTACATTAGTTCAACATTTCTCCCTAAAAACATAACAGCACTGTGGAAAGGCATATTTGTAAATCATGATAGAGAATCAACATAAAAAAGAAAAGGGTCTTTTCATATTATTTTTTCTTATCTTAATATTTTTTCCTATGTTTCATTTAGACAGTTTCATGCATCTAGGAAAAAAAAAAGAAAAAGAGGATCTTATGTTGTCCTACCAAATGGAGTCTGAAAATTAGGTGTACATAGAATCTGTGTACACAGAATCATGGAATAATAGAACAGTTTGTGTTGAAAGGGACCTTAAAGATCCTTTATTTACAACCCTCCTGTCACAAGCAGGGACACCTTCTATTAGATCAGGCTGCTGATCAGAGCCTCACCCAACCCGACCTTGAACACTTACAGGGACCACCCACAACTTCTTCAGGCGACTTGTTCTTTATACCCCCATCAGCATATATAGATCACAAATAGAAACTAGGGTATGGGATAAAAGGTACTAGATAAATACAAAACCTTATGATGATAACTTTCTTCATTTCAAAACAGTGATGGACAAGCTGCTAATGCACTAAGATTTCTTATTTGATGGATATGCCATTCTGCAATTTGGTGGTTCAACATTAAATTTAATAGAAAGAGACATCTTACTGCTGTGCCTCACTTTTAAAAGAATTACCATTGCTACCTAGACTCAGCACTTAAATTGGACTGAAGGAAGTGCCATATCCATCCATCATTGCCAAATGATAGATTTTCATCAGTTCTTAACAAAATTGAATTGCTTGGACAGTCTGCTGAGATAAATTTAATGCTCTTTGGAAAAAAGAATATTCTTGGCCTTGGCAGCTGAATATCAACCACACAAGAAGTGTTCATAGAACAACAATTTACTACATAACGAAAACCCTAAATCTAATGCATTGTTCTTTTCCTACAGGTTTTAGTTGCTTTTCCTGTAACTTTTATATTTGCTAAGAATATATTATTTTCCCATAATTTTAAATCTGATTTGATTGTTTTTGCAAATTTGCCTTAAAAGAAAGTAGGAAAAGAAAACTTTGTCTTACATCTCTTATTAACAAATAGGTGTTTATTCCTGGACCTGAAGTTAATAACGTAAAGAATACCAAATAATGAGCAGAAATTTTTGATCTTAGAACTGGACAGAAAGTACACAGGAAAATAAACAATGTTATGTATCTCTCCCAATGTATTTGTCTGCCATGAATTTAATATAAATAAACAAACACACACCCATGTACATAAAACCAATTCCAAGACCTGAAATCAAGCACTGAATTTTCATTTAATTGGTAAAATAGACTGTTATTTATAGAATCATAGAATGTTTTGGGATGGAAGGGAACTTAAAGATCATTTGGTTCCAGCTCCCCTGCCATGGGCAGGAACACCTTTCATTAGACCATGTTATTCAGAGCCCCACCCAACCTGGCCTTGAACCCTTCCACAGATGGGACATCCACAACTTCTCTGGGCAACCTGTTTCAATGCCTCACCATCCTCACAGTAAAGGACTTCTTCCTAATATCCAATCTGAATCTACTCTCTTTTAGCTTAAATTCATACCCCCATGTCCCCGTAAAATGTCCCTCTCCAGCCTTCTCATAGGCTCCTTTATGTACTGGAAGGTGCTGTAAGGTTCTCTTCTCCAGGCTGAGCAACCCAACTCTCTCAGTCTGTCTTCATAGGAGAGGTGTTCCAGCCCTTTGATCATCTTAGTAACTCTCCTCTGGACTCATTTCAACAGGTCTATGTCTTTCTTGTGTGCTTCTATATTTGAAATAATTACTGGACATAATTAGAATGAAATATTTCACATGTGTTTAAAGAGGTCATCCCAAAGTACTCCCATGCTAACAAGACAAAGAACTAATATGTGTGGCATACTTTGTGAGGATCCATCTCTGGGACACTCAGAACAAGTTGCCAAGCTTAAATAATTCCATTAGTCCACTTTCTTACACCTGGAATTACCTCAGTGCTCAGACTTCAGATAATACAGAAGAGGGTATCCAGCATACAGCAGAATAAAGGAAGAATACTTTCAAGGAATTTCATTAGTTGGCTACAAATGTGAAGAAGGTCAAAAATAGGGTAAGAACTTATGCTAAACATTTAAACATTAAATTCTCATCTAATGGAGCAGAACAAGGAAGACAATTTTCAAGAAAGTATGACAAACAGGGAAATTGTACTAGGTGTTTGGGTCAAAAAGTTAGTCCTATTTTTCTACTTTACCTTGAAAAATCTAAAAGCAAAATTAAGCACTTTTTTAAAAAAAATATTTACTATATCACTATGGCCAACTATAACCAAAATATCTTTTTATATGTGCAAATACTATTGGAAATTTTAAAAAATGTTAACAAATGAAATTTATGTTTAAGCAAGAGAAGACACATCTCCTTAGATTACCAAAATTTGTGCTAACAAACTATTTTATTAGGTCCTATCACTGGGGTTTATCTGATAGATGTGCAGAACTTCAATCCCTATACAATATAGTGTGACCGCTAATTTTAAATTTGAAAAAGCTTTTTTTAAAAAAAAAAAAAAATTTAGTTCCCTGTTCTTTTCTGGTATAAACATTCCTCGTGTTGTGTCATATCCCACATTAAGGTTCTGGAAGGTTTGGAAGCTTACAAAAGAAAAGTAATTTAGTAATATAAGATATATATACAAAAGACAATTCATTGTAGAATAGATTCTGAAAATGACTTTGAGTCATCTGAAAATATCCTACTTTATTATTTCTAATATATTTTCTGGTAACTCAAACTCATTTTCAGAACTCGTTCTTCATTGAGCTATCTGTCTTCTCTATGAGCTTTAGCCAACAAAATCATCCAAACATGTTTCTTTCTTGGTAAGTTTGTTTGCTAGTCTAAATTTGTGCATTAACAGCAGTTATGTTCCTGCTGAAGATTGTTTTGACCTGTTCACAGTTAATATTGAGTAAAACTTATTGAGAATCAATGGAAGAATAATGCTTCTACTAAGGTACCAAAATACACCAAGATCATCCATAAAAAGATCTGTTCTTATTAATTCTGTACAAGTGAATAAAATTATTTTATTGTTAAGTGCAAGCATAAAGAGTGAAGATTCCATGTAGTTTAACCAACTAGGAAAAAATTAATTTCCATGACTACTATTATTTGAGCTGAAATAAAAATACTACAGTACTTGAATGAAGAAGTGTGTACCAAGTCTGTAGTCTACCTGTTCCATCTAATGTAGAATGTCCATAGTCAAATTCACCTCCTGATATAGGCATCTTTTGAGACAATGCTACCAAGCATAACTAATGCGTCACTGAATGTTGGTAAATGTTCTAAGAGTTAAGAGATAAGGTGAACAAAGAGTTGAAGTAATAGCAGGCAGTTAGATCTATACCAGGTTTTTCCTGAAGTAAGAAATGCCTGTGAAGGTCACTTTTTAGGGATGTTATTTATCACATCAACACATCTGATGTGGAGATGTAAAATTAAATGTACTTAGGTACACAATAGTGATAGAATTAGAAATGTGACAAATCTTGTCAATTGATATCTGTACCAAATATGTCCAAAATGGTTTTCATTTTACATCTGACTGTGTAGGAATTGGATAAGAATCACTAATTATTACAGATGTACACATCTCAGTAAACATGTTTCAGAGTGTTTGTTTCTCAGTTTTCTCTCCCCATCTGTTTGCAAAATCGATTTACATCTTCAAATTACACATATAAATTGTCATATATAGATTTCAGTATTTCTATTTTAATCAAGCATCTGCAAAGAGTCAGCAGTTTACTCTTTGTTTATGATTATGGAAGCTTTTATGATATATTGTTTGTGAGATACATCAACTAAGGAGCAAACTGAACTTCTAAGCAGCACATTTGTAAGTATCCCCAAAAGCAAGGCAGTGGGCACACAAACTATCTCATGAGTGATGACACAATAACACAGTGCTGTAAGCAGCTGACTGTTTATGAACACAGTGGCACAGCAATCGGTTATACATAGACTATATTACAACAGCCATGAGCGTCTTTCAGAGTGGAAGCTGAGTATGCAGAGTTGAAGAGTTCATGAGTGACCTATGAGTAACAGAGCAGAATGCCCTCAAAAAATGCTCTGTGCAAGAAAAGGAAACATTAGGAAACATTTCAGCATAGTATTTCACAGAGCTACTTAAAAGCTGATATATTTTGTCCCAGGAAATTTATTTTGATATTTTCATTCAAAAGTATGAAGAAAAGAGTCATATTTTTAAAAATTTGCCACTGGGTCTGTGCAATACATACTGCAAAAATTTTGACAAAAATCCTTTCTGAGATACTTAAACACCATATTTCTTATTTTAAATATTACATATTTTTTGTGATGTTTTGTCCCGATTCTATACTTTCCGTAAGTCAAAGGTTTCCTTTGGACCCATTGATATCATACCTCTAAGAATGACAAGATATTGACAGCTCCAAATATTCTTTTTATTTCCTCAAATAGATACCTTTGATTAAAATTTACATCTTTTTGTACAAATCTGCAGTTTTCTGATTTTTCAGGTAAAAATAGAAAACAAAATAGCTGACAAGTTACAGTACAGTTATAGTTATTAGAAAAACAGGTGACAACGACTATTAATTCTTTTATATTGGTTGCAATAAATACAATTTGAAGTCGTTATAAGAAAAAATTGTTTTTAAAAATAATACACAGCTACTATATTTGAGAATAAAGATAAAGCTTCAATATATAATACTGATATATAATGACCGGTTTCTGTCACAGGCTAGAAATGCTGTATTACATTTTACATTTATTTTGGTTCTCACTGAAGTAGTTCTATCTTTTGTGTTATTTGACATCACATTAGAGAAGCCCTTTTAATACCTTCCAGGGCATTTCACTTCTTCTACAGTGGTTATTTGGACAGAAAAGACAAAAGCTAACGGTCCAAGAGAACACCAGAAACATGCTACAACTTGCAAGTGAGGCTGTAGCAGTGGAGCATAATTCAGGAAAAGCAATATGTTTTTTTAGATAATCATCTATTCTTCATTTAAAGGAGGGGAAATATAATATTCCTTCATTCTTTCCCAAGCACAGAGAAAAAGAACTTTTTGGTCCTGCAAAAAGGATCAAATTGGATGATATAATTTAATATAGATAAAAACTATGACAGACAACACACACACAAATGTTACACACCTGTTACACACCCAGTGTTCTTAAAACTTCAATGCTAAAAGAGGAACATTAATTACAGAACAATTAGAGAAACAAGAGCATGAAATAGGCTGTCATTATTAACAGTAGAGATAATACTTTATGGTCTGCTACCTATTTTTTTCTCCTGCTGTTTCAAGTAATCTGAACTTAGTGTAAAAATCAATGTACATCTGAAGTAGAAATGCACAAAGAATGTTACACATTTATATATATATACATAAAACAATCTTTAACTTTGTTTTATTTGCTTTAGAGACAGCAGTTTTAAGTGTAATGAAAAAAAAAAGACAAAACTTCCATCTGTGACATCAAATGATGATTGACATTCAATATTTGGTGACATTAACCACAATTTTCTTAATTCCACTGGGTATTATATCACAAACCTAAAAATTGTTGGTTTTTTTTTAATACAAATCACGTGGATTTCTTAGCTGTGACTTATTGAAGTATCTTTAATGATTTCACATCTTAAATATCTGATGAAGTGGTAGAATTTAGAAAAGGAATGTAAATTATAGAACATCAAGGTTGTGGGTTTGATCCCTGTATGGGCCATTCACTTAAGAGCTGGGCTCAGTGATCCTTGTGGGTTCTTTTCCACTTGGAATATTCTGTGATTCTGTTTAATATAGCAGAGGATTTAAAAAATAAATGAGAAAATTTACCTTATTTTGAGATATTGTTGCATTAAAAAAAATTAGGTCAGTCAGGATATTTTTTGTGTGAGTAGGTGTGTCTCAAGCAGTGAGAATTGTAGTGAGTAACAGAATTACTTTAAATAAATGTAACCTCTGAAGACTTAGCTTTGTTCCAGCATATCTTTACAGTGTGAAATCAACTGAGTGTATAACACCTAGGTGCTTTTACACAATGTTTATAAATTATTTACACAACTTTTTTTATTGAGAGAACAGAGTTTTACTGGAACTTCAGTAGGGCTGTACTGGTATTTATGCATCTTGTCTCAATTGCTGAGAGAAAACTACAACTGCATCAGACAAAATAGAGAAGCACCATGAAGTTTCTAGTGGAATACATAGAGTTAAATATAGATTGCAGGTCATCTTCTCTATACATGCTGGGCATCATACCTTCATTTTTATAAATATACTTATATCTGGGCCAGATAGGATAGGCAGTGCTTTACATAATCATATTTTCCAGATAAGAATAAAAACTGTATAATTAGTGCCAGATTAAAAATGTATATGAGAAGCATTCATCAGTTCCAGGATGGGATGAAAATTTGTTTAAATTCTATGTACAGGGACATATATATGACTACTGTCCCTTTTTGCCATGTTTTCATTTTTTTTTTATTTTAATTTTAACCGTGGACCTATTTAGGCATTTTGCTTATACTGTACAAATAAAATAATACTTAAAATTCCTCCCCCATGCCATATGCATATACTTATATTTACTTTGAGACTGACAGCCTTGGTAGATTTTGCACATATCTTCTGCATTGTGAAACATAAAACTCTCTTGGAAGTGAAGTCATAAAAATTTATGACATGGTTTAACTTTTCTGTGCGTTCCCTCCATCAAGTGGTTTGCAGGAGCAAGAGTAGATGCCTGAAATCAGGCCACTCAGAAATGGCAGTCCATTGCCTCTAAAGGGAATCCCACCTTTTCCATAGCACTTCAGTTTCTGGTTTTAAACACTGTGCTGTTAAAGACATCAATTATGCAACAGGTGAACTGAATCAACTCTTCTAATAAAATTATGCAGGATTTCATTTCAGCTCTAACCGACTACTCTCAAAAAGATCTTCCCATGTGAGGTACTGTTTAAAGCACAATGAGCAAATCCTCAAAATTCAGCATCATGTCACTTTTATGATTTGCTTCAGAACTTTATCAAGTAAGGATAGAACAAACACAGGATGATCATACTCATAACAGCAAGCTAAAACCTTGCTTGGGGGAAAGCACAAAACCTGAAATATTTGTGATTTCAGGGTACTATAAATGAAAAAAAGAAAGGGAATTTGAGGGGACATCAAGAGGAACATCTCCTGCAGTGCCATAATACTCTGAAAGTGCCAGAAGCAGCCATGTGTTATACTTGTGAAAGGCTCAGTGATTATAAAACTCTGGCATGCATCCAGTTAAAATTTTCTCCTCCCAGTGCTGTGATCAGTGCCTGTTGGAGACATACCTGGGACAGGATAGGTGTTTCATCACAGTACAGAGTGGTTCATAAAACTGTATCAAATAATGATGCTTTCAACAAAAGGAGAAGTTTAATGGTTTTCTGTTTATCAAATGTGATTGGAAGACCAATTTATAAAACTATTTTGGTGTTAAGGGGCTCAGAAAAATAGGCATTTAAAGAACAGCTAAGCACACAATATTCTATCTATATTTCTGTGTCTAAATGTCTTTCATTTTCTATTTGCATAACCTTCAGAATTACCCAGAAATTAGGAAACAGCAAACTTAAGAATGTAATGTAAACCTGTATCTTTATGATTTTGGCTCTATCTGAAGTATTTCAAGGAGTGTGAGTTAAAGAGCAGATCAGAGTGTAATAAGCATTACTCCTTGCATTAACATTGCAATGAGGTCATCTTCAGATTAGCTGCCCATGGCTCCTGCCGAAACCTGTGGCAAATTACATTGTGCTTTTCCTGTAGAGACCTTCATTTAATTCTTTAAGCCACAGGTTACTTAGTGCAAGTCAATATGAGATGGTGGGTGGGTTTTTTGGCCAGAAAAAGTAATGATAATATCTGTCTTGTTTATGTTATGGGTGGGGAGACCCTCCAGAGTCTAGTGAACCACATCAGGTTGTTACTTGCCTCTTTGGCTAGTTTTCTCTAAAATAAATCTTCCCAAGAGAGTGCTAGTCACAAGAAACCCAGATGAAAATCCAGCAGGGCCAGATTATCTCAGGGGCAAGAACTGCTGTTGATCTTCTTTAATTTAGTAACACAGACATAACCTGTTAGTTTTAATTGTCTTTTCTTGCCATTCCTACCCCCTTAAATTGGAAACACAGATGGAAAAGCAATGAGTGTATAAAATAATTTGCATCTCATTTGCCTATTATTAAATGATGAAGCAAAGCAGTATGTAGAAAGTTCTGTGGAAGAAGGAAAAATGAGCCTGAAATAGAAGAGTGGAGCCAATGAAGCAGCTATTTCTTGGAGTGACAATGGCCCTCAACAAATATATCACTTGGGAAATGATGTGAGTACTTGACCTCTTTATTGTTAACAGCAGAAGGGAGGAGAAAGGAGAAAAGAAGACAGAAACAGTAACTTCTCTGAGCCTGTCAGCATTTTTCTGGATCTCCCATTTGCAGACTCTATGACTTCCCTTTAGCAAGGCAAACATGTCACAGTGGTATGTCTGCTGGGAAGGTGTAAGAGGAAAGTGAGGCTGAAGAACAAATTCAGAACATTGCAGGGAACTTTAGAGTATATGAAATAAAAATATCAAGAATCCTCCAGATGCCTCTACTACTACTGAAATTCAAATATGGACTGAAAATACATTCTTTATTTGGAACATGGTGCAGTTTCCTGTGTCCTCTGCCCTATGATGTCTTCTGCTATATGACCCAAAAGAGTTAAAGATTTGCAAGATATAGACAAGTTCATGAAGATCTTTGACAGGACCCATGTCAGACACAGATTTACAACACAACTTAAGTGCCAATGTATTGGCAAGTGGAAGACTGACCATGTTTATTCTGCTTCCACCTCCATGAATGCTCTAGTATATCAATTCTTTTGTTTCCTATGCTAACATATATGTTCATATAATTGTGATACGCCTTTCAGAATAACATGAAATTTAATAATTTCTGTTATTGAAGAGAACAAGTTAATAGCAAAAATCGATGATAAAGAACAAGAGATACTTTATTTAGACTGGATGTCTAAACTTTTCCTTAAAATATACTGGGATACCCTCTTTGGATTTGTAACCAGGACACTAGGAAAAACCAAGAATAATATTTCTTTAAAATGAAAGCTGAAAATCAACTCAAAAAGCCAATTTGATCCTTGATGCATAAATGTTTGACAACAGACAATTCACATAATGATAATCTTTGATACCATATGCAACAACTCCTAAACTCCAGCTCCAATGTCATCAGAATCATATTCTATAATTCTGTAGTAAAATGTTAGTTGATGATTTGTTCCGTCCCTCAGAACAAACTTGTATGTCTGTATAAATATAAACACCTGGAACTGAAATTTGATAACTATGCATCAGCTAAGGTGACAAGAGTATTGCAGACCACAAAAGCTGATAATTGAATCTCTTTATATTTTGAAAGAATATTATACATCAAATATATATTATATGAAGATACAGAATATTGGAGCTAATAATCTCCAAATATTTTTTAAAGAATTGTAGTAGACTCTAACTAAACATTTAAATCAAGTTTGGATATTTCTGCACAAGGCAGTGTTTGTAACAAGTAGGAAAGAAATACAGGATAATCTCAGGGCATGCTTTATGCTGGAAGACAGACTAAACATTGGCCTTAAATGCTACTGCCTTCTGGCTTTCAAAACTGTGAATCTTCAACCTGAGATTCTTTTTAATTGACTCAGCTCATTGCAAGGGAGAACTTGGGAGTTTAGTCTGTACCATCTGAATACTGACACAGTGTAGAGGCTATCAATAATGTTCATAGTTTACAGACTTCACTACTGTATTTCCTAGACTTGATTTAATAATCTCTGAGTTGACACGGATTCAGAGGATAAACATCCAGATTTTTCAATATACAAGCTGAAGCTATGAAATTCATGTGTCACTGCTTGTAATACACAGAAACAAAATTTATATTCTTTCAGCTGGATGAGGATTATTGAAGTCAGATGGTCCCAGAAATATAAGGTATGGAGAGCTGGAATAGGAATCAAGAGGGGAGTTTCCTCTGGTTTACCTACCTTCACTGATTCTTAGTAACAACCTATTTTTCTAATTAAAATTCCATACAGACTATATGAACAGCTGGAATGTCAAACTTTAAATCACTGTCTAAAGCAGCTAAAGAATTCAGTGCTTAGACTATAATTTGTAAAATGGTTGTTTAATGTCTTTGGAGCAGAAACTAAGGAGGGTATGTTTAGACTGGTGTGTATAATTTTTCTTATCCACGCATATAAGTCTGCTAAGCATTTTCTTTTTTCTTGAAATATCCCAGTGAAAGAACAATCTCTACCATTTCTCAGGCAAGTTCAGTACTCTGTGAAATCTCTTATTTAGCAGAGGGAATCAGGAGAGGGAGTTAGGTTTCTTTTTTAGCTTATCATGAGTGGACTTCATAGCTTTTCAGGGAATATTTCTTGAAATGCCAAAGCAGGTGTCTTAAAATGCCTCATATTTTGTGCAGCAACCCTCACTCATAAAAACCCTGCTACACATGTTAAAACTTAATAGCTGGAATATATCATATTAATACACCTCAAGCTATATTGAAGTAACATTATGAAACTGAGACTTATACCCAAGAAAAGTCAGGGTACTTAATGTAAGTGATTTCATTTGAGCTGTACATCTTTTTGGACTGTCTGAGTGACATAAGAGTGTGAAATCAATTTGTGACACTGAATATTTGAAGGCTGAGACTACACTGTAAACAAATGCAGACAAAGAAAGCATATGTATTAGAAACTGATTGCTAACTAGAAGGAATGCAGTTGAATTAAAAGCATTTCTTTCTCTCAAAACTGCGCTTACCTGCACGGATAAACCAAATGAGCTAAAGGACTTGGACTGCCAGAAGCAGGGAACACCTAGCATAATTTCCCTCCTGTTCTATATTGTTGATAGTTTCCAGTGACCCAGAAAGTGTGGTTGTTTAGAGAAAGGAGGTTACTTATTTTCTTAGTGTTAGTTTTTTTCAAAGATTTTATACTCTGACAAAATCAGTAAAAGGAATCAAGTCCTTAATTTTTGGGACTGCGTGTGCTTGGGGGTGGCAAGGTAGTAATTATCACTGACTATAAGAACAGCTATAAGAACAATTTAAACAAACACAGCTATAGCACTTTGATTCGCTAAAGGTAATTAGTGAGACACATAGTTACAGTTGTAGAATGTTCTCCATGGAACTCCTTGTTTCAACTACATCCTTCCTGATTCTTTGTCATAGGCACAGCAAACTCCATATAATTCTACATACTGCTGCTATACAGTCCATTTGTGGGTTATTCAACAAAGACATATCCTTCCAAGATCTCAAAGTCCTAAATAGGGCTATAGGAACCACTTACACATGTTAGAAAAATGGACAGTAGTGAGATGTGGGAATGGTATGTTCTGACCTGGGCAGTGATAAGGGAAAACACAAACAGGAATAGTTGAAAACATAACAGCCCAACACAGGCTCAGTGTTAGGCACCATTTCATAAGGTTAAAGTTTAAGGAATTTCAAGTAGTCTCCCTAGAAAAGCAGCAGAAATTTCATCTGTTGAGTAATACTGAGATTAGCCAAAGTTTTAAGGAATGATTAGTTGGTCAGCTTTCAATGATGCGGGCAAACAAAGTCTTTGATTCCCTCAATATTTTTAGTCTGACTAGTAAACGATCTTTTGAGACTATTTCTTTGTTTTAACTATCAGTTAAAATCTCAGTCCTGATAATTTAAATAATAAATGTACAAGGAACATGTAACTATGTTATTTATGTTTCTTCCTAACTGTAGCTTTGCCCAACTACTTTATTATTTGAATAATAAACTGAAATATATTCACTCGCATTGTGCCAACATCACTTCTGTGGTCCTTTCAAATATACTTTTCCACTGGAAATTTCTTTTAATAGTCCACCTTTTTTTTCTCATTTTCCACCACTTTCATTCACCAGCATTTAAGATCTTGATATGTTCTACAAATGCAAATCCATAGATTCTTTCCCAATCTCCACAGATTTCAGTATCCCAGCTCCCTTTCTACAGCAAGACTAGGATCAAATTTGAAGTCAAGGGAAAGAAGAGGGCATTGAAAATACTGGGAAGAGATGAGGTGTGTGTGACATTCAATAGCTGCAGATAATACACTATGTTTTGGATTAGCCCTTTTTCTTTCTGTCTCCAAACTGTTTGCCCAATCTTTCTTTAAAGTGAGTTCAGTTAAACTCATTAACTGAATCAAGATCTGCTTCTAGTAATGATTCATGTTTCAGCAACACGTGAATTTTTATGACTAGATTATTGCCTCTGCTGGAAATAGTGCAGGTTTTTATGATGGAAACAGTGACAGGCAGACCTTTATCCATTGTAATGTTAGTAGCGAGACTGTGCAAATACAAAGGCATTACTGGAACTCTTGAGGGAATTGCAATTACATGATATATATATTTTCCTGATTAAATCCTGCCATCCATGTTTTAATGAGGAAGCCTGGGAACATATAAATCCTTTTGCCAACAGCCTTATAAACAGTCTGGATTATTAAGACTAGTTCTGCATTCATGCCTGAAGATGTCTCAGGTGTTAACAAAAATTGGGTCTTCAAAGTAATGCACTTCTGACTTGAGAAAGGGTAAATGACTGGGGTAAGGAGCAAAAGGAAAAACAATTTCAGTTTAAAGAAAGAATCACCAAAATAGTGAGAAGTTTCTCTTTCCTCTATTGTCTGTCACAAATGAGGCCTGAAGCTCAAAAGAAAGCCTCTTCCTGTTAGAAAAATACCAATTTAAGGATGCAGAATAAAGAAGTTCAGATAATTTGTCATTAATGTAGATCATTATTCATAATTTAAAATTATTAACCGCAATTATGCTGACTTCTAAAAAGTTCACGAGTTATCTGAATTCAGGTGACTGGACACATCTTTGTAGGAAGTCCCAAAAGAGTAATAATTTTCTGGTTCACAGTAGAAGCTACAGAAATTTTTCAAAACCTTGTATGAAGTTTAAAGAGACAATAAAATACAAGACCATATGAAAAACTGTAATAATCTTTATTCACGTGTAGGAAAATAGAGGCACGTATTATTTCTTATAGGTGTCAGAGGAAGCCAAACTCAGAAAATAGGAATCCTTAGTTATCCAGTCACTCTCTTATAGATAGGCCTAATCAATGTTAGAATCTCCCAACTAATGCAGCTTTTTCCTTCCAGCTAGGCAGTGAGAGTAATGTCACCTGATGGAGCTGCCGGCGCTGTGATACAGCAAGGCCCTTGCATACCACATCACCTGGTGTGGGCAGTTCTGTACTTTTCAGCCAATACTTTTTCATACACCTTCTTTCAAGTCACATATAGAAATTCTGTTTGCACTTTTAAAGAGCCTGAAGAAACCCATACAGCCAGACCACCCTAGCTAGCTCCCCTGGATCCTTACCCATGCACCTTCTCCCTAGATCTCAATCTTCATGTCAGCTCAGGCATGGGCACCTATGGTAGGCTGGGCAATGTCATAGGTCAACCCATGTCTAGTCCTACTTCTGCTGCTATAGATTATTGACAGATTTTCCTGGATGGACTCTGGACCTACATGCTAGGTGCACTGTCTGTAGTTTCACTTACGCTGCAGTCATCCTTGGCTCTTGCCTTATCTTGCCTTGTGGAACAGCCCCCCTCTTGCTCCTCTGTAACAACAGTTTTCACTTTCTTTCTTCCTCCCCTCTTCTCTTTCTTTGTATTTATATCATGGCTGCTCCAGCTTGGAGCTGAGCACTTATTTTTTACTTGCTTTTAGCAATGTAAAATCTTCAGACTACAGTTTAATGGGAGGCCAAAGGGCTGCTAATAATACTTGAAGTTAGGAGTTCAGAAGTCAAGTGTTTTTAGACTGCCATCTGGGTTCCAGAAAGAAAAAAAAGTTCAAGATATTCTGTGTACTTTCTCCCTTCACCTTTACAGATCAGCCAGCAATATTATGTTTAACCTAAGCTCCTTCAACTGAAGGATATAACTTACTTCATTTCTCTAGAGAGGTGCAAATTTGAAGGTGATTTGCTTAAAGTCATAGATCAACAGAGCTGAAAAGGCAGATGTTATGCTCAGTACAGCCCACATCATGTAACTCTGGTTTGTGCTCAAGCTTCCAACTATATTCCAGCATTCTGCTAGAACACCATGCTTGAAATCTTTGTCTTTCCTGCTCAGTCTTCCTCTGCACTTGTCAGAAAGAAGTTCTTTCAGAGCATGGGTCTGAAGGATCAAGTTTCTTTCTTTTGGTGAAATATGAAAAATAGGCTTTGATCTCAGAAACATTAAAGTTGTAATTCTAGAATGCTCCTCTATAAGCAAGAGTATCAGACCTGTGCTGCCTACTTTGTCATGTAGCAAAGAAAGACATTGGTTTTGGAAGTACTCCTCCTATAGAGAGGAGTGTACAGCCATCAGAGGACAACCTTGAGACCTGTTCATTAATGTTTTTGTCATCCTTGGAGAAAAGACTGCAAAGGCAGAAGTGCTACTACTCTGCCTACCTCTAGCTGACAAAGTGTCACCTGCAGGGAAAAATTACGTAGAACTATGGAAGGAAGGGGCAAAATAAAGTAGGTCTTTCTACTTCTTCCTCTTTCTCTTGTGAGGTCTCAATGGCAAGATGAAGAGAATTAGTTGAATTAGTTCCGGTAATTTTTGAGATTAGTTCTTTTTAATCTCAAAACAGTGATAAATTTCAGTTAATTTCTTCATGAGGAAAGCATTCACTGAAATGAAACATGGTTACCAACATTTATGCCCAACATAAAAAGTGGTGGATTGATTGCTAATTGAATGATAGATCCTCCTGTCTGTCTACAGATGTCTTTCTTTCTCTTTCCCTGAAATCTTGAATCAGAATCATAGTATCATTTAGGTCAGAAAAGACCTTTAAGATCATCGAGCACAACCATTAACCTAACACTGCAAATTCTACCACTAAACCATGTCCCTAAGTGCCACATCTGCATGTCCTTTAAATATCTTCAGGGATGGCGACCCTACCACTTTCTTGGGCAGCCCTTTCCAGCACTTGACCACCCTTTTTCCTAATATACAATATAAACCTCTTCTGGTGCAACTTGAGGCCATTTCCTCTCATTCTATTACTTGTTTATCATGAAAAGGGTCCAATCTTCACATCACTGAAACCTCCTTTCAGGTAGTTGTAGAGAGCAATAAGGTCTCCCCTGAGACTCCTTTTCTGCAGGCTAAATAACTTCAGCTCCCTCAGCTTCTCTTCACAAGGCTTGTTCTCTAGACCCTTTGCCAGCATTGTTGCCCTTCTTGGACATGCTACAGCACTTCAGTGTCCTTGTAACAAGAAGCCAAAACTGAACACATTATTAGAGACGTAGCCTCACCAGTACCGAGCACAGGGCACACTCCCCTAGTCTGATGATCACACTATTTGTGATACAAACCAGGATGGTTTGGCATTCTTGGCCACCTGGACACACTGCCAGCTCAGAATCAGGTGATACGATTGTGGAGAGGAATCATACAGGTTTGGTGTTGCTACCTTTTCTGCTAAAAATATTTTAGGGGAAATATTAAAATAAAAAGCTAAGATCTTGAAGCAAATTAATTTCCAGATTTGAATATCAAATTTGGAAAGGGGGAAGGAGAAAACAGGAAGGATGGCAGTAGGGTTCCGTTCATTATTTTATGTTCACAAGTTAATGAGCTTAAAATCTTCCTCTATAGTATAAGACCTGCTTGACATGCTGTCATCATAAAAAAAATTGTAGCTGAAGAGACTGTTACCTAGGGAAATTTACATATGTAAATTAGCATAGGGTGAACACGTTGCTAGTTTTCTGCTTTCATTGAGAGTTATTCAGTGTAACAGTTATCTGTGTACAAATGAACACAATTTTCTGTGCAGCTCTCATTTTATCGAGGTTTGTTAATTTACTAAATAGTCACACTGAGTCCCATGGTACTTTGGCTATATGGAGTTGACTGGCTCCCTTAAACTATCAAGACTATAATTTTAATTTTAAATGGAGTTTTTATTTAACATATCTGAAGAGTAAATTAAATGTCAGGTTGATATTTGCTGTTTGGAGAGGATTATATAACTGTGATATATAATGCATTTTCAAAAAAGTTAGCACAGAAAAAAGATTAAATGAAATTCATTTGGATTTCATTTTATTATCTGTTTCACCAAGACATAAATCAGTTCCACAATTGTAATATGCAGCTATGTTTTTTATTAGTGACCACTTATGTTTATATACAGGTTAGGTTTTTTGTTTGGAAATTTTGGGGTTTTTGAGTTTGGGTTTTTTTCTTTTGTTTGTTTGTTTGGGGGTTTTGTTTGTTTGATTGGGTTTTTGGGTTTTATGTTGTTTTTTGGGTTTTTTTTTTAAATTTTTATCTTTAATAACTAATATAAGAATGGCAGTTCCTCTGCATTCTTACCAGAGTTCAAATCAAAGATAGCATAGATAAGGTAAAGCAAGAGGCCAGTCTTGGGTAGAAAGTTGATTTAAGATGGGAATTCTCTCTTTTCCAAGGTGTAAATAAGTCATGTCTTGCTATGTGTGTTTCTGCATTCCTCCAGAGGGTGAAGCATTCTCAGTCAAGGATTTTCTGATCCCTATAAAACCACCTGAGGATATTTGAAAGACAACATTGATAAGAAA
The DNA here is from genome assembly GCF_025592945.1 of Manacus candei. NCBI lineage: Eukaryota > Metazoa > Chordata > Aves > Passeriformes > Pipridae > Manacus > Manacus candei. Next base: position 6,476,133 of record NW_026138115.1, read on the forward strand.
TCTTATGGAGTTAGACTATGAATCATAGCATTGGTAACTGTGGTATGAATTTTAGACTCTGACTTGAATAAATTACAAGAGAAGTTGTTCATTGGGCCAAGTGATCTTTGAATGAAAAGGAAAGCAGTCACTGAAGTGAAATTTGGAGGAGGCAGGCTTTAATAGTTTTTTCAGGAGCCAATGACAATTTGAGCAACTGATTCTAATGAATGTATCTCACTGGCCATCAAAATACCTCTGCTGTGTGCTCACAAGCAAAAGCATCACTGTGCTGCATGAACTTTGCTGTGGGGAAGAATAACAATGTATCCCACAGCAACCTCGTATAAAGCAAATATGTGTATACTGAAGCAATAGGGACATTCTCAAAGGATTTGCAGTATTACTGTATGCCACATGCAATTCCCACTAAAATGAACTTTCTCAGGGTATAATTTCTTCCTGAGAACAAAGAATTCAGTGTGCATTGAGGGCAGATTCAAATCATCATCCAATGAATTGCTTGAAATTGTCAGCTGAATATACAGCAGTTTTTACCACATGTGAATATATATTGCTAAATGCTTCTGTAGTCAAGGTCCTTCAGTTTTACAATGTTTTTGTATGAGAATATTATAGTAATGATACAAAAAGTGTGATAAAATTGAGTTAATTCCTGCCCTCTCATTGAAAGAAAAAGCAAAGTTTTGAAAATGAGATAACTGGTCTTAAACAGCTAGGGAAGAGGATTGCATAGAGGATGACTACTTCCTTCCAGATCCCATGGCACTGAAAGGCTACATTAGATTCACATTGAAGCCATTTGAGTCAATTGCATTTCCAGACTTTAACATCCCATGGAATTGCCTTGTCATTGTGATAACCAAGAGAAAATGGGATAAGAAAAGGGAGGAAATTGCAAAGCTGAGAGGAAATTAGATCAACTTTGCTTGTCAGAACTATAACTCGTTGCACCCTGGATCAATTACCAACATTAACTGAGGTTGCTTCTTAACAGTTAAAGTCAGATTCTTTGGAGGTGAAGCAGGAGTTGGAAATGAGGGCTCCACTGACTGATCCATCTCCCAGACTACCAAGTCTTTCTTTCTCCCTCTGCCTTTCTGTTATTCATTGAGTACTGAACAAAAAAAAGGGGAGGAGGGAGAAGAAAGAAATCTTTTAGAAGGGGAACGGAGAGAATTATGCTTCAGGATAGATAATAATCAGGGAATCTGCTCACAGCTCTGAGAGATGAGAGATATATTCAATAGAACATGCGAGTCTTGAGTATCAGTCTTTCTTATATCTGGTTCAATGTTCTATGTGCTTGACTACTGGCTGCAAAAAAATTCTTTCTCTCTGGGATTTTTGAATCAATCAGAGACTGCCTGCCATAAATGTCTTCAAAGCTAAGGTTCCTGGAAGTACTCAGTAAACCTAAATATATCTTTATTGAAAAAGTCTTTTCCAAAATGCCTTGTAAGTCTGGTGCTAAATTGCTTAGGCTTATCAAGACTTAGGTAATTTAAGTATAGTAATAATTAGAAATGTAGACTCCTAGGAAAGAACCTTATAAGGGTATTTGACATTAAGTGGGAGATTGAAAACATTGCTTCTATCTAAATATGGATTTAGTTGCTCAAAAGGTGATTAGGACCACTTTGTCCACCTAATCTTTTCTTACTACTGCATTGACATCAACAAGACAGTTTCACAACAGTTACTCAATGTAACTATCCCTAATTTCAGTAGCTGTGTAGTGAAGGAATTTAACAACTTTTTCCCATTAGGAGAATATTCTCAAATATTATTATGACATCTTCAAATGCAGTATGCACTTGAAAAATATTTTGAAAACAACTGAGGTGGGTGTTTTTAGGTTTATGGATTGATTGATACTCTTATTTTGTTATTTTGCATGAATTATTCTTTCAAGAAAGTAATATTTTGTGTTTTTCTATAATTTCAGTGATGTTTCAAGTCATTGCTGTATACATATTCTAATAAACACATCAGAAGACTGATATTTTCAAAATTTTCTTATGCATAAGATTCAAAATAGAATTTATTGCTGTTATGTTTCCTAAATTTTTCCATTTAGTTTGCACAGACTTTGCTGAGAACAATTTGTAGCTATTTTAATTATGAAGAAAATGGGTTCTAGCATTTCTTGTATGAATATTGATGAAAATAACGTTTAATTAAAACATACAAATGTCCCTATAGAAGGGATAAGCAACTATTTAGTCAGACATGCAAAAAAACCCCAACCACCATGTGAATCATACAGCTCATGCAGATTAGCTAGCAAAGGCTGGATTGCAGATATTTTCAATCATTAAGCATAATGTAAGTGAACTGAAAGTAGATCAGTAATGACAAGTGTAAAAATGTCTATAAAATTTGTTTCTCTCATTCTTTAATTAGAAAATATGCAAATATCCTTAGATAAGTGATATTTTGCATATTATTTACTATTATATGATGTATTTTTTGTCTGGAAACAGTCTTGTCTAGCAAGATGATGCTTTTTAGTGTTTATGAAATAGGTGAAATCATCTTTAATCTTTGCCAAAGATGTCATTGGCTATGATTAAGTTTTTCATAGAAGCTTGTGTTGTTTTTCTTTATAACTCTGTTTCTATTGTGTACTTTCCAAAGGTCTAGCAAGGGGTTTATTCTGCTTCCTGTAGAACTATGTCAGCCCAGATTAAGAACACCAGAAAGACTGGATTTAGATATTTCCTTCGTAGTTGCCATCCTGTTGTTCTCCAGTGAGCAGGGTCAAAACTGATTCTGAAAAAAATAATGAGAAAGTTCAAGCATCTTTTCAGAAAGCACTTAGAGTGGCATATTGTATTGACAGATTTTCAGTGGACGTCATATAAATAATCTCCTGCAATCAGAACTATACTCTTGGCCATTAGTTCTACTACAGAAAAAAGAAATGCAATGGCATTAGATGTCAGGGAAAGTAAATGACAGATCATAGCTGAGAATTTTTAATCTGATGAAATAGCTGCCCAAATGGATGGCAGGAAAATTACATACTGTTATTCAAACAGAAAATAAAGTTCTAGTGAAACCAATCATATATTAGTTTGACATCTTACCATTATGAATATTGCTTAAGTAGGTTTTGTTAGTTGCCACTGAAGATTTCCGATTTTTTTATTCAAGTCCAGATAATACAGAGATGGGAGGAGGAAGAATGGTCAATAAATTCTTCTGTTAAAAAAAATTAAAACAAAGATTGAAGTTTTTCCACTGCAAGACTTCTATTTGGTTTTGTTTGAGCCTTCATCCATATTTTGGCCATTTTTTTTTTTTTTGACTTACAGGATTGTTTCAGTTATCACATTCTATATAGTACTTGTCATCTAATCAGCAGGCTATTGAGGTTCTGGTCCTCCCATTAATAACTTAAAAGAAATTTTCATCTTGCGATAAAGAGATAATGAATAAAAGCAAAGAAAGAAATCAGGAAAACACAAAAATATTTATTAAGGAAGCAGAAGGACTATAAGAATTGACAAATCTGAACTGATTAAATTAACTGGGAAATAATCTTCCAAATTCCCTTTTCTCTTCCCAGATTTCTGAAGTTATTTAAGCTGTGTGTTTTTCTGCCATTCTGTTTTGAAGGTGACTGCATTTCAGTTGCTGTTTGAATAATATCTTGCTTCCTTCATATATATTTAAATTCACTGACCAATCCTCTAATATGACCGTATACTAGATTCAATAGGACTATCCATATGTGTGCATATATCTGTCTATCTATCTATCTATCTATCTATCTATCTATCTAAGAATAAGAAGTACCATAGAAATACCCAATTAAATATCTAGTAATTTTCAAGCATGCAGAATTTAACTCATGGCTCATGTTGTTAATATATTTTCCTTTTGTATTTCCTATACACTTTTCTTTTTGGTCATATCCCTTGTTGTCATAATCACATTTCCTAAAACCACTTATGAACAGAAAGTGTGGAGAGACAATGCAAAAATTTAAAAATAAGAGAAAAAATAGCAACAAAAATTACTAAAGCTTTAATATTTTTAAGAAAGACAACTCTGTGATCAAGTGAAGAGAATAGAAGGGCAAAAAGTTTACTAATGAACTTTAAACTCTGGGGATTAAAAAGAGAGAGTCATAATAATAACAACAAAGGAGCAGTTAAAGGATATTAAACATTGCTCAAGAAGCTTAACCATAAAAGATAAAAGCAACGGTTACTCAAGTTGCCTGAGATAATTTCTTGCGTGTAGTAACAGCATCACTCTCCCTAAAGTCTCAGTCTTGAGACCTGGAACATGCCGATAAGGTTCAAAACTGAGCTTTTCTCAAGTTTAGGTTTTCTCCCAGCCTCTACCATTCCCCCAACCTCCCCCATTTCCTGTCATTTGCAGCTGTTTTGAAGAATTTTGTTATGAGCTCTTCAATGGGGAGACAAACACATGGCAGTTTGGATGTTTAAATTCCTTCCAGCTCTATCAGTTCATTCTGTCAAGAAAAAATAAATAAATAATAATAATAAAAAGTTAAAACTTGATACTATGAACCATTGCCAACATTCACTTGATTCATCTGGCTTTTGTTGTTTTTCTTCCTTCCCTTGTTTTATTTCCCCAGATTTCAGACTGCTTATACTGAAGAATATAGCCATGGTTTGACTGATGTCCCTCAGCATCTCTCCAGCTCCTCAAGCACAAATACATAGAGATCGGCACTTTTTATTTCTCATTGCCTTAAAAATAACAGTAATAATAGTAATAATAATGACATAAAATCATAGAGTGAGGCACATGATGTTAGTTTTTGATGGATAGTATCCTCCATGTGATCATCCAGAGACCCTACTAACTTATTTCAATTAACATGTCAAGCATAAATTTGAAATATTGCCAAGGCAGAGACAGGGAAAACGCAAAACCAAAGTTTTCTTTCTTAGGTGGGATTAGATTGAGACGATAATGGAGCTGCCAAAGTAATCTGAACGCTGTAGTCAGAAGAGGTGATGCCCTTCCTGGCTGACTGATTTTCAATTGGTAGCCTGTCATAATTTATAAAACATAATCCATAGAGCTATAAGAACAAAAGAATGTTTGGAAGGGCCAATATTGATAAGAGAACACAGGAGGACCTTTGCTAAGTATAAATTCTGTAATGGGGTCGTTCAACACCACTGGGTTTTGGATCTCTCAAATTCTTTCATAACTTAGTCTGATCTATTTGGTGCAGAAACCAGGGACTAATGAGGTTGTACTAACAATAATGGTTTAGGATTGTTAGTTGTATCTGGGAATGCTACATCTTCTGCAAAGCTGTAGAACAGCTACAATTATTTTCTGAAAAAATAAAAAAGAACATTTCAGATTTTTGTGGGGTTTTTTTTCCATTTCTCACGTGCCAATTAGCACTATTCTGTTCTGGGGATTTTGCGGTTTTAAGGGGAAGTAGATAGGTGGAGTGAGGTGCTTTCTCCGTTTGTTTTCAAGTACACATATGATAGAACATAAAACAATTACTATAAGAGAAGACCTTCCTTTCAGAAACTTTTGCTCACGTTAATGTTTTTTTTAAATGGGTAGTAAAATATTGTAGGAAAAAAACTATACAAGGACAAATAGGTTGTTTCTTAGGTGCACAGCAAATTTTCTCTAATATTAGAGAAATTTTTGTAGTGTCAGCTGAAATCAGTGAGGTTGAAAGCACAATTTCTCTTGTTCTCAGTTACAGTATCAATTACCTAGCCAGTCTGAATTACTCATCCTGTCCTTATCTGACTCATATTTTCTGCTGATATACATACTTGGTTTTTATCTGGATGGCAGAAAAATATCTTGCCTTTTAAATAACAAATAATCATTTGTATGACTGGTGTATTTCTTCGTGGGAGAAATCAGCTTGTAGGAGGAGAGGAAGGGAAGATTTTGTTATTATCTTCTGCCTCTGTTAATTTTATATATTCCAGAACTTCTGCTCTGCAAAGGGAAAATAACACATTGGAAAAATCTGCAGAACTTGTGTTCCTGGGATTTTCTTCTATGGTCTTAGATTTATGTCTGATTTTCTATTTATGGTCAAATTCATACTATTTGAAACAGTAAAATTTTGAAAGATTAGATAATTTACAATGGGTCTTAGGGTCAGAACTACATTAAAACCATAACTTACAGTTTAGTAGCAAGAATCTATATGGGAAAAATTCTTCACTTAAGGATTTTTAATTTCAGAGAATCTAACCTCATCTTTTTTTTTTTTTTTGTACTTATATAAATGAAGATCTCTACTGACCTTTAAAAATATGCCATAAATAATTTTTGATCTGGACATTCAACTGCTAGTAATTAAAATGTGCATATTATACACCTGTCAGAGAAACTGTCATCTAGCACCTGCTAAATTTAAAAAAAAATATTGGTGTTCTATATCTCAGTCTGATATTAATAGACTCTGGCATCTTAGACAAATCCCCTCATTATTTGTACTTTGTTTCCACAGCAAACTTTTGCTTTTGGTCTCTAATTAGAGAGGATTTCTGGGGCCAGGGATGGCCAATTACTTCCTTTGTACAGGACCTAGCAAACAAAAGCTATAGGAAAGAATTAAGTGAGACTGGATATACTCTTGGAAAGAGCCTCAGTTCTAAGCAGATGTACATTTTGGTCATAGCCATGTATACATTAGGTATATGTTTTATCTTGACTGTTGTCAAATGTTTACAAGAAAGCTATTTTTACTTTTTCATTTTTATTCTGCACCATGATTTACAGCAAAGTAAATAGACAGCTCTTCTATAGCTTTTTCAATGCTGCTAGATGGTGAGAAGATAGGTATGTACTGTATATCTCCTTAACTGATTGCTTTCTAAATGTTTTATTTGGGTATTGAAAAATTCCAAGGTAAGGGCTTGAGGTCTGGATGCTGAAGAAGTCATCTAAGGAACAGGAACAGTATAAAAAGGGCTCATATTGTTTAGAATCGTATAGGAACAAAATCAGTATATGTCTATTTAAGGTTAGTCCTCCTACCATCAACTTTCAGCTGGACATCTGCATGCTGGAGGAATTCCACAATGTTTGTGTGATCATATGGAAATTACTAATAGGACTATTTCAGTTGTGGAAAACCTATCAAATATCCACTAAAGCCAGCTTGAATCTACTGTACCAAATAAAATACAAGCTAAACTTTCCCTTTGTATTCCTCAGCTTTTCTTGGAAATTCAAGCTCACAGAGACACATCAGAAGCTAACATTCAAAACAACAGTAGTAAAAGTAACTCGAGTAATTTACGGAAGGTGTACATCTTAAACATACGTTTGGAAGAGAGGTAAAAGCTAGGCCAAGGACTTGCTTCCATGAGGAATAGTTCAAAAGAAACCATTGATCTCCTACAGTGCTGTGGAAGAAAAATGTAGGAGTGAACATAATTTTTTCAAAACTGTCATTCTAATTTGAATTTTTTTACTTTTCAGTGTTTTTTCTTTTTTTCCAAAGAAAGTGACAAACTGGATGCTATACTCCTTTCTTTAGGATTTTAGAAATCTTTGCACAAGAAGAATTGTGGACTCATTACACTTCTAAGTCACATTTGATTCTTCTTTGCATACAAATACACATAGGAGATAACCTGCCATCCATTTTCGTTGTGTTTTCCATTCACTTCAACCCAAATGAGAACCAAAGACTTCATAATGCTCTGTCATGAGGAAATACCATAACTTTGTCTAAGGATGAATAGAAAGAGCAGTGAGGCTGGTGACACCAGAGCACCAGCCAATTCAGTGATAATATTCTCTTTTCACATTAATGTCTTTCCCATGTTGTCAAGGTAAGACTTTACCAGAAGACTTTTACTCAGTCATTTATCTTTTCTATGCAGCAAGACATAGAGTGACAGCATTATTTAGACATGTGACAAGATGGTGTGTGGTATTATCAGTGCCTTGCTAACACAGTAGTCGTCCATGGTATCTTGAAATTTCTTCCACAAGGCTGTGCAGTGTACTGAGTAAGAGAAGATGAAAAAATAAAAAAGAAAAGAAAACAGAAAGCTTAATTTGGCTCCAGAAAGACAAGATTTTAAGCAGAGAAAAATATTTCTTAAATTCACAGGAAAAAAATACAAAAGTACTCACTCTCAATAAATCTACACTCAAAATTATATTTGAAATAGTAGAAAAAGCTTCATATATATATTTCACTTGCAGTATAAACTAATCTATATCTTTATTCACAGTTATCTATGTAGCATGTACATATGTGTGTATGACCATGCATACATGTATTGCCTCTTTATTTCTATCTTCCTTCCTTTTAGAGTAGATGGGCATTACAGAAATTTGTTCTATGAAGTATTAACAGTAGTAGAAATAAGCACTACAAGCCATTTTCTTGGTCTTCTCAATATTTGCAAATTGTCTTTGTGGTATCTTCTTCATGATATTTAACTTAAACTGTTACTCAATACTTAGCTTTCAGGCATCACCTCTGTACTGATTAAAGGTGCCTATTTCAGCACACATTTTATTTTATGAAAAATCTTCTCATCTGAAATTTTTCCTCTTTGCATTTTAACTTATTCAGTGATTATTTGATAAATGCTTTTGTCATTTTTTAAAATTTTCTAAAAATCCTCTGTATGATGATCCCTTTTTGCTGAATGTGCCATGCAGGGTGTTTCTACAAAACAAAAAAAAAAAAAGTAAGTCTGAGTCACAAGATCTTTTCCCTCTATAAGTTTTGATCAGCAGATTTGGTAAATTCCCTCTGTTTATCTTAAGAGCTTAAAAAATAACATGTGCTTCTCATTTGCAATAATGTAGTAGTAAGAGTGTTCATTTCTGCAATGAAAAGGTAAAAATAAAAAGCATTCAAAACTGGAATGCTGAAAATTCAAATCATTCTAGGAGGTTTACTGAACCGCAGAGGGGAAAAGATGCAACAGAGGATTTAGAATTGGATCCATTGATTAAACACAGGGCAAACAGGATTCTGCTGCTTAAGAAATGTTGACTTGTTAATCTCTCTTGCTATAAGAATGCTGAGGAGGCTGAGGAAAGGCCAGGTGTGCTTTAATTCCCAGCCTCCTCAGGGAAAACTCTCAATGTGTTTATTAAGCTGTGTAGGTAACAGCATTTAATAAACTGTTTTCAAACATTAAAGATGTTTGCTTATCTGAGACTGAAAGGGGGAGAGGTAAGTAGTCTCTGCTCTCATTTTGATGGCTTTATGGAAGGAAATTATTTATGACAGGAGTTGGAACAGGAACACTCTACTGAAATGTGCCACTGCTCACCAAATCCAGATTGGGTATATGGGCTGTGGTTACTGTGCTCTCACAGTCCTGGAATGTGTTGCAATAGTTAGGAACAAATTTCATTTCAGGAAGCACAGAAAGGGGTAAGCTGACTGTGTCTTATTACTCCAAATATGTATGTTTTCACTTGCAGCCTTTGTTGTCTGTGCCAGGACTTCCAATGAGGTGCTACTTATGCTTTTTGGTTTTCTTGTGCACTGTTCATGTGATGTGAGCACCGGCTAGCTAGTAGTTGGGATCAGCAGCTGAGGCATCCATTTATTTCCTGCAAACTGACAAACAAACTAGTTGACACCGTCTGGACTGATTTTACACCAGCAACATAAAGAAAGTTACCTATTCTACAGTGACATTTCCAAATGATTCAGGATAAGGAAAGTTGAAAATTTTTCAGATATTGTGCAATAAGTAAACAATAACATAATACTTCATTTGTTATGATGACATGAATACATTCAGTATTTGAGCTGAATTTTACTCTTGCAAATGAACTAATTTGGCCACTGGGATAAGCTGTCACAGCTGCACTGAGAACAGTGGAGTTTTAGAAGTCAATGAATCCACTTCTTTTCTTCAGTGACTTTGGACTTTGGTCACAACATGTTTTCTAAAACTAATAACATATGGCAGACTAACCGTGTTAATGGCCACAATTTTGGTGGAGCTCTTGTGCATACAATTGGCTAATTAGTCACCCAGTTGCATGTGGACATGTGAACACCAGAGGCACATCGAAGTCAGCTAATCTTTGCAGATCTGCATGCCCTAGTATTTGCATTAAAGTTCTCTTAATGTCCATCAACCCAAATCCCCAAGATTAGAGGTTCAGTAAAAGAGGGAAGCTCATTTGAACAGCTGAAGGTATTTTCTTTGCTTGGAGAAACAACTCTTTTGTTTGTGTCTTGAGCTCTAAAGAAAAGGCTTCTATGCAGTTTAAAACAGTTTCAGGAAGAGAACCAGATTTTTTTTAATACTCCTTCATTTCACACATTTTATCAGACTATCTGATTTAAGCAAGATGAAATCCTACATCCTTCACAATTTATTTATTTCTGTTTTGCAAGTGCCATCTCAAATGGATTCAGGACAGCTAGTATTTGACATGAATATGATTTGACAGGTTGAAATAAATACTGAAAAGTTTATAAACCCAAATTGATCATATGTTCTGTTTCACATACCTAGCCCTTATAAGTGAGTGTGGCATGGGCCAGTATTAATTTTTTCCCTGCTCTGGTGAGGACAGCTCCAGGTAAATGCATAAAGTTCCTTATCTGTATTTTTTCTGAAAATTTAAATATATCTTGTTCATAATTTAGAAAAAATTTCATAAGAGCAGTAGGAGGAATAATAATAATTCGCTAGTACTCTTATAGTCACTTCATTATGACACAAAAGCTTGCCATCACATTTAATTAATACACAGATTAGAACTCCTTATTCTTTTTGTCCTTGCAGTAAATGCAGACTTGTGTAGATTTCTTTCACAGTCGTTTTTTCTAATTGAACTCTGTAAGAAAGATACTCTCAGAAATCCATTAAAGTCTCAGTGTACACTCCACATGTTTGATCATACTGGATATTTCAAAACTGAAGATTATTCCCTTTTGATGAGAGAAATACAGTCACTGACAATACATAGTTTCCACACTTACTGTGTGTCTTCTTGATGACTGAGGATTTATGAAAAATGTTATGATCATCTGTCTTGTAATTGTGACACATGACTTTTTCATATGAGATCTATGTTATTCACCTTCAACTATTTAGAAGTGAAGTGCTTTGTCTAAACTAATAGACTAAAATGGGCATTCTCGGGTGCAGATTCATTCTAGATGATATAGACAAGAGTTGCAGTGGACTAAATATTTTTTAGATTATGTATTGCCAAATTGTCTCTAGTTCTATGTTTAATAATTTAAATCCAGTTGAACTACTAGGAAAGGGTTCCTAACAGGTGCTGTGAATGAACCTCGGTAGGCAGCTAGCCCCAAAATAGCATCTTGTTTAATCGCCCCAGTCGAACAGAAGAGAGTATCAGAAGGGTAAAAGTGAGAAAACTCATACGTTAAGATAAAGACAGTTTTATAGGTAACCAAAATCTGCACACACAAGCAGAGTAAAATAAGGAATTTGTTAACTACTTCCCATTGGCATGCAGTGTTCAGCCATCCCTAGAAAAGCAGGGTTCTACCATGCATAATGATTACTCGAGAAGACAGGTACCTGCACCAACAAGTTTTCTTCAACATGCTTCAGAAATTCCCTGGACCTGTTTGTGTCTGCTGTATAATATTTCCAGCTGATATTCTGGAAGTTAAAATCATCCATAAGGATGATGACATTCATAAGGACAGATAATCAGGAGATATCTTTTAATTCCTTGTAGGATAATACTGTCCACTTTAGTCTGAATAATGCTGGATAGTTAAATTTTCTGAAACTCGGACATTTTTTAGTCTAAATGGTTTAATACATAGCTAAACAAAATATACTATTTAATCTAGAGGTATTAAGAAAAATAATTTTGACACTGTCAAGAGGAATGTTTCAGATTTTATCAAAAAATGTTTTTTGAATGTTGGATACTTAAACATAAAACAAAACTTTGCGTAAGATTCAGATACTTGTAGGAAACGAAACAAAAAGTATTTTTTGAAAATAATAATTTTCCTTAAAAAAATAGATTGATGTACTTCATTTAACCTTGGATTAAGACAGCCATTCACAATATACTCTATATATTTGTGCCATTATAATGCAAATGTAGATCCTCCAATTTCTAACACATAGCTACATTTCATTTAGCTACAGCTAGATTTTGTGGTTCAGGCACTTTGTGTTCAGGCACCTTGTTACCTAGATCCATAAATTATTCAGATTATTCAAGCTATATATGCAAATTTCCCTCAATTCATAATGTTTTTCAGCTAGACAAACCAAGTGAAGCGAAACATGGCAGGTTGAAATATGGGGAAACCTTCATAAATCTCACACTAGTTGAGAAGTCCCCACAATGTCACCATTTTGCCTTATTTTTCTCTCCTCTATTTCTAAGAGAAACCAACATGGATGGAAGAAGGATTGTATATTCTCCCTTAATAGTAAAACAGAAGGGATTCTCAGTTGTTCAGTAATGGTTTGATTCATACTTTTGCAAGGATCATGCGTCACAAAATTGGGTGGTTTTTTTATCAGCAGTACTTATTTTAATATTTCCCACCATTTACCTTGCATGAAAGTGGCACTTTGTGTGGCAGCACAGGTTACACACAATAAATTAGAGGACTTGGAAGATCTGTTTGAAAGAGCTTTTATTTTATTTTAACTTTTATGTTTATATCATGGTAAAATGAACTTATTGGTCTTTGCTCTAATTTTATTTTCCCACATAAACTACTGAAACACTTTTCTTGGAGAGGTTAACAAGGTAGTAATGAAACCAAAAATAAACACGATGCAGAAATGAAAATAGAAAGCAAAATAAACCCCAAATTTGTGTTACCAAAAATATTTTCTGTATAAAATAAATTTAAGATACCAACTCACTAACTTGACTGGCAGTTTTCAGTTACTTTTACTTACCTATAGAGCCAGTCCACTCTGACTATACATAATGGCAGTTCTTCACCTCCTCCTACTAGTGCTCTCTGACTCAGACACTTCACAATGAACTGCTCCTTCCTGGCTTCTGTTGGTCTATTAGTCAAAGGTCCCCTTGTGATGTTATAATCATGTACAGAAAATGTTTCTCACAGAAGCTGCATCTAACATTTGTTAGTAAACTGCTTCCTTTCATAGCAAGTCCCACTTGCACCTTACTTCCCCCTTCCCCTGCAGTCTTCCTCAACAGCATATTTAAGGTCACACACTATATTATTAAATAATTGTGAAACAGCTGCTATCAATAACTTTTATATCTGCCTCTTATCTTCTTTTTCTTTCTTTTTTTTTTTTTTTTTTTTTGCAAAGAAATGAACGTAGCTGTTCACTGCTAGAACTGTGTTACACTAGAAGTGACTAGTCTAATTCATATAATATAGAATCATGGGAATTAACATATTTTTTCTTAGTCCTGTTTTAGAATTATAAAGCTGAATAACAAAAAAACCCACGGTTGATCTTCTATTGTCAAAGCTGTTAGCGAAGTTCTGTTGCAATATCATTAGTGCCAGCAGTGAAAGAGTGTTCAAGTTCCTCAAAAGTCTTTTTCCACCTGGAGAAGGAATGTTCTCTTGTAAGAAAACATTGCCCTTCAGCCTTAAATTTTCCATGGAATTAGGGGTATTCTTTCTGACATGTTCCAGTATTTATAAGAATGTGATATATTCTGTTTTACTGCCACATCAATATCTCTGTCATTTATGCAATAGTCTTTTTTCAGATAAATGTACTTCCTTATATATACCTGTTATCTATTACTGTTGGAGGTGAATACTGTTGTCTTTGAAGAAGTTCTTTTTTTGAATACTGGAAACATGAGTTCTCATCTTTTAGACTCTTTTTCCCTCTTCCTCTGACCACTTGACATTTTAATGGCAATTGTGTTGGTTTGTCTGGCATAGAGTTAATTTTCTTCATAGTAACTAGTACAGGCTGTAGTTTGGATTTGTGTTGAAAACAGTGTTGATAACACAGCAGTATTTTAGTTACTGCTGAGCAGTGTTTTCAGTGTCAAGGCCTTTTCTGCTTCTCACAGCAGTGGGAAGTCTGAGAAAGGACATAGCCAGACAACTGACAACTGACCCCAAGGGAAATCCCATGCCGTATGTCATTTCAGCATATAAAGCTGGGGAAAGAAGAGGGAGTGGAATGTTCAGAATGATGATGTTTGTCTTCCCAAATCACCATTACATGTGATGGAGCCCTGCTTTGCTGAGAATAGCTGAACACACACCTGACCATGGGAAGTGGTGAAGGAATTCCTTGTTTTGCTTTGCTTGCACATATGGCTTTTGCTTTACGTATTAAACAGACTTCATTTCAACCCATGAGTTTTCCACTTTTCCAATTCTGTCCTCCATCCCACTGAGGCGATGAGTGAGCCAGCATCTCTGGTGCTTAGTTGGCAGCTGGGGTTAAACCATGACATTTACCTTGTGTTACATCACTTTTGTACCACAAACTATCCTATATCCTTTATGATCATTGTGCTCTAAATTTGTAGTGTGGTTTCTTTTGTGGTTTTTTTACCACATATATGTCACTAAACCGTGTTCTCCAGCTACTTCAGTAAAAGTGCATGCTCTCTTCTAGCCTTTTAAAAATTAACTAGGATTTTCTCACCAAGCCTGTTTCTGTTTGGATTTTATTCTCTTCCTCCAAGGGTTTTTCTCCAATATTAGAACTTTTTCTTTTCCATGGGAATTTTTCCATTCAATTATATTCAAATTACATCTAATGAAATATCCTTTTCAATTTAAATGTCAATAGAACATGAGAAGCACTCCTTCAACTTTCCATTATGGAGACAGTTAATGTCATTAAACTGAGTTGTCTTCTCCACATTACTCTTTTAAACACTCCATCATTTTTAGTTGAGAATTTTCTGGGTACGTATGGGGCTTTATGTGGAAAACCAAACACACAACAAAAAAATGTTGATCAATTGGAAAAAAAAAAGGCTTCACTGATCAGATTTCCAATTTTTGTTTCTTTCAACTTCACAGGCAGCTTTATTTTAACAACAGATATCCATTGTTGACATTATCTACATTGATGACCTTTTCACTATGGTTGTTCTCATTTACTTTTTGTAGTATTTATGGAAAGGCTGACTACTAACACTTGTGAGCTCCAGGTACAGTACAGACAGAGAGAAAAGCAGCTTTTCTTGCCAATGTTTTTGAATTGATGGCTTTCTGTTCTAGAGATATTTGAGCCCTGTACCTCAGAAATTGTTCTGGATTATAAATTGATTTTTTATTTTTAATTAATGCTTCCTTGTATACATGAGACAAGCAGCTCACCCTGGCTATGTGGACACTTACCTGATTTCTAAGACACTGATGACCTTTGTTCATAAGAATTTATAGAGTTGGACTACTTAGAAGTCAAGACTTTTTAGACCTGCAAACTGTTATTACGCCATTCATATACAATCTTGTATCTGCTTCTAAGAGGATGTAACCACCTGTCATGAAATTTCCAAAATGATGATTGAAAAATTTCCTATTGCTTCACTGCACCACTGTTCAAATCTCAAAAGATCTTACTTCCCCCCAGTCTTTCTTAATCCAGTTTTCACCTGAATTTTCCAATCCCAAGACAATGAGACCAGGTGGCAAATAGATCAACAAAGATACTTTGAATTCTGTTATGTAATTAGAGATGCTTTTAATGTTTTAAAATATTATTTACAACATCATAGAGCACAATTTAGTAGTGTTTGTTACTTACAGCTTCTGAAGCTAATCAAGTTTTAAGGCTTCTTTCAGAAAGTTACATGACGACTCTTCTAAGACGTCAACACAAATTTGAAACTGAATGTGGTTTTTTCATGCAGAAAAAAGCTAGGCTATTAAAAGGCCATAATTATTCTAGTTCATACACAGGGTGCTAAACATATGTTCTTTAAATCTTTTTTCTTTATCAGTCGTGATCATTTAGCTGATAGGAAAAAAGCTGATAAATGGAAGCTTGGCAGTTTTTACTAATTTTCTCTTTTCTATGCCTCCATGAGATGACTAGAAGGACTCACAATTATGTATTTAATTTTTTAATATTGCCAAGTATGGAATTAAGCTAAAACAACCTTCTTCCAAGTGTAAAACAATGATTAAAGCCAATGTCAGTCTATCTACAGACAGTAAAAAGCACTTAGAACATGGACTTTAAAAAATAAAAGTTTTAAATCAACAATAATAATTATATATAATAAATTATATAGGAGTGACTTTTACAGTGGCTAGATATATGTTGAATTTCAATTTCCTAGAACTGAAATGGAGTTCAGTAACACCGAAGCTAGGAAGAAACTGTCACAGTGCCAGCACTGACACTCAAGAATGATTAAGAAGTTTCCCAGTTCTGTGCCATCATCATCATCAATCATCATCATCAAGATCATCATTGTCATCATCATTAATTACAGCTTGAAAGGACCAGCTAACAGATGCTATACACAGCAGTGACAGTAGTTTAAAGAGAGGGCGTTTTGTCCAGTTTGAAGGAACTCGCAGAAGACACCTTCAACCTTTTGCAGACTATTCCACAAGTTTTGCTTTAATTCTACTTTCCTTAGTTTCAACCCACAACTCTGCTGTATGTCCTATCAATGGCATCTTACATCATATCGATCAGTGCTTCCTTGTCTGCACTGCTCATGCTTTCCAGATTCCAACAAGTAAATAAGAGAGACTTTTTTTTTTTTAAATTTCAGACACGATCTTAAAAATTTTTGGATTTGAAATCTGAAAAATATTTAACACTTGATAAAAATGAAGAAGAAAAGATTAAAAAGTTAGTTATAAATACTAAAGGATTGATCAAAATTAAGCAAAGAAATGCGATACAAAATACGGAAAATATCAACAAGCAATTTAAAATTAATAGAGTTGTGAAACAGTGATCACTTTTTAAAAGAAACATCTCTGACTCTTATGCATGAGAACCATGTCAAAAATTCTTTATTTTTCAAATAACTATTTCTCTTTTGAAGCACAAACCTCTCAATTTGTGTTTTGCTTTGGTTTTTTACTTGGTTTATTTCTTTGTGTATTTGTTTTTTCCTGGTTTATCTATGAAAGATTTGACTTGATTTTAAAGACTTTAAATTCTGTGCTCTGTCAGGTCAGGTCTCAAAAAGAAGGTTATGGCAGTTCATTATAGAGTGAATCTGCTTAATGCAGCAGTGCTTATATTGTGATTACCAGAGGTGTCAGTGTTTGGGGTTGAAGTCTCATGTTGAATTTAACATCTCCAAGGAATTCATTAAGCTACTGGGCTATATTGCATGGGCTAGCATAATAAGAAGATACATCAACACAGTAGTCTCTTAACAAGAACACAGAGAACTTGGAAGTCTGAATCTGTAAAATATAAAAATAGTAAAAAAATTATGTCAATTAATAGTATCTATTAACACTAAAAATAGAAAACTAATTGTCTGTTCATGGACTACATAAGTAAACTCATGTATAATGGAATATTCAAAGCCAAAGAGGTTAGAGGACAAAGAAGTTTTTATCTCTTACAAGTCATAAAAAGCTAGAAAGGAGCATGATTATTTTCCACATGACTAAATAAAGAAAGCCTTGAGCCATTAAGGTTGTTCAGATTCATAATATTTTCATTAACAGTGGGGAATTTGCTTCATTTGATTTCTCAAAAAGTGCGGTTTGAGATCACTTCTTTCATGCACATGTCACATGCTGACTTCAAAGGGAAAGGAACAAAGACAGCCAGACATGGAGCACTCTTTAAATTTTGTTCTTTTCTCTTCGCTTCTCCTCTGGCACAGATAACTTTATACATAGTTATTTTCACTCCTATGTTTATTGTTATCTTGTAGTCCATTATTTATCTATGCTATAACTTGGTGAGATCAGTATCAAATACATAATTTTAAATGTACAGGAATTAAAGGCTGAAAACAGTTTTACACATCCTATATGGCATATTGTTGCATATTATGAGTTTTTCAGGCCTTTGGGCCATTCTGAAAGGGTATAAAAGACTTAAAATAGCCATTTTCAGTGAGATTTCTCAGAGAATGAGTCCCTGAGCCAAGCAAATGCCCAGAGTTCAAGAGATTAATTAGCACTGGTGACTTAGAGGTGGATCAGACAGTAAGTACTATACAGGAGTTAATTACATACAGCCGGGCTTAGGTGAGCTCATCAACTTCAAGGAGATGGGAGTTCCCCTTGAAAGCCACTGAATTGTACTGACTATAAGCTAATACAGCTATTTTTTGGAAGTTCAACAGCTGAGTGTGGTTATGCCCAGGCCTCCAAAAGCAGATTCCTTAAGAACTAAAATAAACAAAAGTCTGCTGAGAAGCCAAAATGAGAGATAAGGAAGAGAGTAACATGAAAACAGAATGATTTGTTTCCTGCTGCTTGTTGTTTACAGATTAAAAAGCTTCATAATGGGATGGTGGCCAGAAAACACAGTGGCTTGAGTTGTTTTGGTTGAATTAGAAAACAAGCAAATAGCTCCCAAAATGCTGAACCCGTAGAGGGATTTAGCATTTCTTCTGTACTTACATTTAGATGCATGTTTAGGCTAGTCTCTAAAAGAGTAATATCACAAATCTAAATTGGGCATTAGAATATATTTATGCCTGTAGAATTCCAAAAGATTTGGATAGCTGCATGCAAACAAAATCACATCAAATGTCCAAGCAAGACCAAAGAAAATGTAAACCAGTAAATGAGACTGCAGAGGTGTACATTGGAAATATTACGATACCTCTCATCCAGAGAAGCTGCTGAATAAGATATCCAGTGTAGTTTAAAAGGAAGAATATACCCATGTCAAAAATCTTTTCAAGGAGTATCTGATTATAAAGCAACTGTCTACAAGAAACTTAGGAGATCTCAGTTTGATTAAATAGTATTTTGCCAACATGATCTTATTTTCAAACCAGCACACCTTCTCATATTTTTCCCCTTTCCACACTTCCAACAGGTATGTGTAAGTTGTTTATCATTACTGTTGTTGTTGTTACTATTATTATCATCGTTATTGTTGTTGAAATGTTTCTTTATAGACAGTGGCTCTGCCTGAGCCTGTTTGTCTGTCAGTGGTAGCAAACTCTTTGCAGTAAAAGTTTTTGAAATAGTTGATACATTGCTCTTATTAAATACACACACTGAGAGCTTCACAGACTAAAGAAAAAAGATTTTTCAGAGGACAGCCAACTTACACATATGCCTTTCAAGCAGTGCCTAGAAGAATTGTATTGGAATAAGATTTTTCCATTCAACAACTTTCGTCGATGGTTGACCAACATTACTACATCACCAGTTTCAAGGGTGATTTTTAGCCACATAGATATACCTGAGACTATATGTAAATATAGATGTATCAGAGTGTAATATATATATATCTTCAGGAAAATCAGAGTAACAGTTTGAACTATTGTAGGTGTATAAGAAGTAAAAAAGTAATAAGAACTATAGGTTTTGCTTTGTTTTTTGTTGGTTTTCCATTTTTTCAGTGTGTTTTTTTTTTCTAAATCAGATTACCAACCTGCTAATCTGAGTTCTTGTGGATTTTAGAGCATTCAGCCTACCAATGAATGATAGACAGGGTGTTACAGAGTAATTTCAAAACAAACTAAAGCTTGATTAAAGGCCTTAGAGAAGGTATGCTTTAATGTTGGCATACTTTAAGAAGATATTTTAAAAACTGGGAAGACAGGCAAGATGCTGGAACAAATCCATTTTCTCTTACAGAAATATCTGGTTGCTTGATTGAAGTAAGATCTATTTTACTAATGTTCACTGATTAAATTGTAGTTGCGATCTTCACATTTTGAGTTAGCTCACTGCTTCCAGAGGCACAGGCTCAGCAAGGGGAAGGAGCTGTCATGACTGATACATCTTACTTTTTCCAGAAGATGGAATAAAAAAGACTAGTAATTGCCAGTTTGTCTTGGTAAACTTAAGCAATCACCCAAGCATTGAATTGTAATTCAAAGTAACAATATTTGTTAATTTAAGAGGCCTATAGTTTTTAAAGATGAGCAATTTCTATGGAAATGGTTGTCAGAACCTGAAATAGAAAAGCTTTATGCATTGCCAGATCTTTCTTAATTTTTTACCCTCAGTTAAATCAGTGACATTAGCTCACACCTATCTAACTCCCTTCCTTTATTCCTTTCATTTCATCTTACTCCAAATTTAGCAATTACCTGAAAACCACCATGATCACTTTGCTTACAGAGCTGGATTTACCAGAGAGGCTTCTAGGGTTTTCCATCTTGCCCTCTAGATCCCATTAAAGAGGAGCTGCAGAGCATATGTCCCTCAAACCTCAAAATGTATTTGGAGCTGTATCCACCCTTTGATTTCAAGGTTGTTGTGAATTTTATCATAAGAAATCAGGTAAATAAGAGTCTGAGATTTTTGTCTTTTGGTAAAGTTTTAGATCTCTCTGGTGCTTTACATTTAGGGCGGGGGAGAAAACAAAGGAAAGGAAAGGCAAAACATGAGAAGTCTAAGCAGCTCTACGGGGGTGGGGAAGTGTGTGGGGTGAATTTAGGGGGGGCATTGGGGAAGGCAGGGAAGGGAGGGGGTATGAGAGGGTGAATCCTTTGCTGACCCCATCAGCAATTAACTTACAATAGTTAGTCATGCGACTTCATTAGTTTCTCTCTGCTAGAAAATGTTGCTGCCTTCTCAACAGGCCCACACACCATGTGCTCTAATTAGCTAATTACTGCTATGTTTCTATCTTATCCTATTCCACAAATGATACCAAATGAAACCAACTTTGACAATCAAATGATCTGTACAAATTCTGCTTTGGGCTTCATACAAGTACAAAGCCTCTTTGCTTTGTATTTTTTGCTATATTATGTCTGACAAGTACCTCATTATGCTGAGACATTTCAATTAATAAGTTTGACACAGGTGGTCAAAAAACTTTTTTAGAAACCAAAACAGAAATTCTTAAATCACCAGCACAGCATAGATCAGGGTAGTGTGGAAGGGGACTCAGCCACTATTTTCTCTGTATTTTCATTTCTCAGGATGGAGTTTAGACAGTTCTCCAGGATCTGCTTGAAATGCTGCTATGCAAAAATTGGTGAATTTTGATTTGTTTTGATTTGTTGTAGTCCCAGTTTTATACTGTGGACTGGCACATTGGTTAGTTTCAGCTACAGAATGCTTAACATTTTGGTGATTCTTTTAATGGGACATTTTGACACCTTCCAACCAATGTAAAATTCTGTATTTCATATAATGCATTTATACTCAACCTGTATAGAAAATACATCATTGTTTTTGTCATTTAAGTATTCTACCCACATTTATTTTGTTTCCAGATCTATATTTTTAATGCTGAAACAGCTCTTCCTCCCCAGTTTCAGTAAAATATGTATTAATGCATTACTTCTTTTTGCACCTTGGGAACTACTCCGATTAAGATCAGTTAATGCTAGTGAAGGACAAATCTCAAAAATTTCAAATCAGATCAATCATGCTTTTTTTATGCTTACACGAATATCAGCTATTCAAAAGTAAAACCAGTCTGGCAATTTCAGAAGTAAAAAGTTTTCTCATGAGAATTTTTGGTATTTCTAACTTTATTCTCAACCAAAAATGCTGTAATACTGTAAATTCTCACTTTTACTTAAGTTTTACTTCCAGTCCCTACCATATTACACACCAACATTTTAGAAATTCTATAAAAGGAAGTAGACACAAAATTGTTTACAAAACATGAAAGCTCTCTTCAAAATGGAAGTAGCTGTTCTAATTTTGGTGGTTTTGGTTGTGGGTTTTGGTTGTGGTGAATTTTTTCCAGGAATAATTTTGTTTCCAATTCTGCTTTATTTATTTTCTATCCTGTTGTCTTTACAATCAGTTTAAGCTACTGAACACATCCTGAACACAGAGATACCTGGTCTTTATTAGAAGTAATTATCTTTATTTTTTTAAGCAATATGAAACTATTTATAGTGAATAAAAGGTTGGAATTAGGTTAATCCAAAACATAACTCTTAAAATTTGGAATTTTATTTTTCTTCATTCAAACATATTAAAATATAACTACAGTAAACCAAAATATTTAGAGTGACTAACCATATATAAAGAAAAAAGGCAGCCTCATTTAATTTCATACAGTATGTTTCCAGTGAGTGTTTTTGCTCTGAAAAACTCAGAGATCCTATCCTTTTGGATGCATGAAGAGTTTTCATCTCCAATCAGAATGTGGTTAAAAGACTTGCATAGCCTGTTTAATTAACATCTTTCACCATTGGCCAAGACTTCAATCATTTGCAGCATCTTAAATTTCACAGGTGTGCTTGTTTGTTTGTTTGTTTTTCACCCAGTATAAAACAGCAACACGCACTCCTCCTGGCTCATTAACATTCTGCCATCTCATCAGATTATTGTCCTTCTGTGGAGGAAAGGCTGGAGGGCTGTTTGAGAAGCGTAAGACAGTGAGAAGGAACACTGCCACCTACTGAAGTACCTCTCGCCAGTCCACCTCCAGACTCGATGTTCTCAGAGTAACAAGCTTAAACTCCTTGTGCCGAGAGCTGCAGCATTGCCATTACCCCAGCAGTGTAATTGCACATATAGTTGTAAAAGGTCCCAAAACTACTGATATTTACTTTATGAAAATTCATGAACATCAGCAAACTCCTTGCTTTCCTTTTTGTTGGGCTTTATTTTTGCTGGCTGGGGAGCTCACCTAAATATGTGTGGCGTATGTAGTGATAACTTCTCGGTGCTACTTTCTTTAGAAGATACGGCATGCAAGTGTTAGAAATTTTCTTGGCACTTACACCCAAAGACATGTGTCTGACCAATATGTTAGCAGGCATCAGGCCATTTGGCAGATCAACATGAGCATCCTTAGCCAGGAAAATATGTTCATCAACTATATTTTAAAGGCATAATATTCACCTGGGGAATTAAAAATTTATCTCAGTCAGTGAGAGTTTCCACACCCATGATAAAGCTAGTAGATAAATAGAGGTCTTTGAGGGATATATTACCTCTTCTAATGCTGAGATTTTCTTACATTTTCAAACAAAAAATCATAAGTAACATAATTTTGATTGTAGTCTGGTTGCAAATAGTTTTTTTTAGTTAGTTTAGGTAAATATTCAAGTGTGGAAAAAAAATCAGATTAAAAAACACCAAAAAAACCCCAAACAAAACAAACCTGAAGAGAAGTGCCTCCTATATAAAACGTGATAATGCCTCATTTAGTTCATTTTTTATTTTTTAAGACCAAGCCTTCAAAGTAAATGATATGATGTTCACTGACTTTAAAAAGTTTTAGTGGAAGTAAAGGGTAATTATCCCTTCTAGATTTTGCTTTCCATAGTGGTTCGATCCGTTAAGAACTTTCTTTTAATTGCACATTGGAAACTTATTCCATCTGAGAGTCCATTATTAAGCTGATTTGTTACATACTCTCTCTAATCATTACAGCTTACTGGAAAGATGAAATTATGTCCTCTGGAAAATTGAGGGCACAGGCACAAAGATATCTTGCTATTTCTAAAACCAATGGTATCAACAAGAAATACTTTTAAGACATTGTTATCTTCTGTTGAAGAAGTTATGTACGAACCAATGATGAAATTTCTGCAGCTATATGTGCAGAGAATTAGATTCACTCCCAATGAAGGTTAAAGAGAAGACTTCAAGGCTTCAACTGCTCTTATGGGCCCCCTAGACCTGTGTTGGTTCAGTGTTAAAATAGGAAATGCAATTTTATCTCCTTGTTCTGTATGAATGATTCTTGTCAAGGCTGACACAATGTACACCTCATTTTGGATAAACCCTTCCATTGATCGGAATCATGCTTTGAGTTCCTTTTATGAAATATCATTTGTATAGTAATTAAAATGGTCTTTCATATTTCCATATAAATCTTTGAAAATTGTTTTTGGCTAAAAAATTGTTTTGTTTGACATTACTGTCTATGGGAAAGCTCTCCATCCTCCTTACATACGTAGTCTTGTCTCTTTAGAGCAAGTGTGCTCTTTCTTTTTTTGCCACTCATGTTTTTATTGTGCATCCAATTATTTAATTTCATTAGCCTCATTTATTGTTCCCAATATTACTTTCTTTATGGAAGCAATGTATTATAAATTCCATGTTTCTATTCACACATTTTTTATATCTCAACATTTGAATATCATCTGTTAATTAGATGTGATAATTTGCTTTTTGTTTGCATTTACTTTTCATATGGTCTCTTCAATTAGGGTTGTAAGTGAGGAATATCATTCAGTGTAGATCCAATACTTGTCAAAGGTATTAACTAAATAAATTAATTCAATAAATTCATTAAAATAAATGCTTTCCATGAGAGGCCATAATTGAATATGTCAGAAAAAAACACTTCATACTTATGTAATAATTTCAATTTCAACAACATTACTTATAAAATTCTATAATAAGGGGTTAAAGCATTGTGTTAGGTAAATGTTAATGATATTTTTGCTGGTGCAAAATATGAGTATAAAATGTAAAGGACTGAGTTATTAAATAGATCATATTATCACACCTTTCCTTGTGTAGACAGAGTATTTAGATGTCTGTTTTCTACAAATCTGAAGTTGCTCCTTTGGATCATTTGGCATGTATTACCTTAGGAAACTACTTTCTCCCCTACAGACAGACTTTCTAACTTTTATTCTGCAAATGTTTCACAATGCACATCAAAAAGAGAAAGATCTTTTCATGTAATTTGTCTATCACTAGTATAATATCTGAGTTTGGTAATAACTTCACAGAATTTAAAGTTTGTTCACTATGAATGACAAGGCTGTGACTTGCTGTTTATATTCTCATTTTTGGAGGTATTTATATGTTTATGTATACATTTGCTTTTGGAATGATTGTGTCATCTTGAATGAATATGAGCAGATGTATTGAGAGTTTAGGAGACATACATACATTTTCATAGATGAGGTAAACCATATCCACTTAATTACTGGAATATTGTCCAGGAAAAAAAAAAAAAAAAAGAGACAGAGAAAAGAACACCCCCCCCCCTTAAAATTAGAAAACTTGTATAATACTTTTCAATGAATTGAAGAGTTGAAATTACTTATTAAAAAAGAAATATCTTCGAATCTGGAAGGTCATGGTTTTGCGTATTACCATTACTGTCACTGGGTGAATTTGGCTAAATCATGCTTAATCATATTATAAAATTGAGAGAGATCATGATTTAACATTAAAGCTTGAACGTGCTAATGCATCATTTCCCACTTTCAAGAGGTGCAACAATAATTGCAAAATATGTAAACATTTTAGCATCCACTTTGTCTTCTGAAAACAGCGGTCCTAGCAGTCTTCTGGGTCATTCCTGGATTCAAATGACAAGGACAGTAGAACACAATAGTGCTCATTTTGCAAGTACCGGCTCTTAGAAGACTAGAAATATGAACTGGTGGTAGCAACTTAGGGATCTTAGCTCTTCCACACTATGTACAGGAAGAGTGAGCCACAAAAGCCAGCTGAGCGAATAAGGCTGTGTAGAAGGCAATTGGTGTGCTGGGGCGTGCTGTGTTACTTCTGTCTGTTTCTGGACAGGCAGTGTAATACAGGGTTCTTCTGGGGATCACTGAACGAGCTCCAAGGAAAATAGACTTTTTTTACACAGGAAAGTGATGCCCCACTAAAAGATAATCATTTGGATCAGGGAGGAAGTGCAAACATACCAGTTAATTAGCTCTGGTCTCAGTTTACACAGCTGCACTGCTCCAGGTTGAGTATGATGCTGGACTGTACAGGGTAGGCATGCCCTTGGAACTCTACTCAGAAGATATCTAACACTGATTTCCTCTTTCAAGAAAGCCACCTAAGCAATTCTTCAAAAATCATACAATTCTCACTCCTTTCAAAAAACAACCAGAGAAGGTGGAGTTTGAAACTCCCCAGTGCTATGCACACATCAATAGTTAGCATCATATTAAAAAGGAAAGCAGTCCACCCCCATGGAATTCACTGCTGTCCTCAGATGACGGTGTCTCAAGGCTCCTCCTTTTTTCTCCCAGTGAGCACAAAAACTCTCTGATGAAAACGCAACAGGTCTGAGCTGGAGACAAAGACAGCTACCCCGTCTCTGTCCCAGAGAGAGAACCCAGCAAATTGACTTCTCCCCCCCTTGAGCCGGGCCAACTACCCAAAAAAAAATCCCAAATTTCTCCCCCCCACTCCAGCCTTCGATGGGCCATTAGCTAGGAATTCAGCTTTGCAGGCCAGACCTTTTGTAAAGGTAATTGACCCCCTTCCCCCTTCTCATGCGAACTCTGTTCTTCTTACAGTGGAGCAGAGGAAGGAAAACTTCCCTCCTGGGATTTATAGCCTATAACAACATGCTAGCCTTTCAGAGAAGGAGAAAGAGGGAGAAGGCTGGGTATAGATAAAACATAAATTATTCATAGGACCAGCCTGGAGTTTGGAAAAGGATAAGGGCTAGAGAAGGGAGAAAACCTATGTGACCTCTCAAGGTCTTTTTCTCTCCATTTTTCTTTGACACTCCTATAAAACTGACTCATTTTCATGGGAAGTATGTGCATGAGTATTGCGAGGACTTAAGGTTCTCCCTAGTTTCCAGCTGTTGAAGAAGAGCCTAGTTGCTTGTTTTTGGCTTGGTTTGTATTCTCTCTTCCTTGTTTACATTTCCAGGGCCCTTCCTAGTTAGAATGCCTGGGTCTCCTCTCTTCTCTGTCAGGGCAGGGCGTATTTTATCCTTCCTTGCAATAACTCTAGAGCATTGTTTCTTGTCTGCACACTGATTTCATTAAAACTCTAACTTATTGATTTATCAGCTTGGACTTCCTGTTTCAAAAATAGAGATTTCTCTGAGTTAGAAGTTTATTCTCTGAAAATGCTGTATTTACAAAGTAGTGATTTCAAAGTGATTTCCCTGATACTATAATCAGTAGTATCATCTTTTTTAGAATCATCTTTTTTTAATGTGGTAGAAAAAGTACTTTTTTTAACAGTTAAATACTTGCCAGTCATTTAGGACAAAAATCTTAAATTTGTGTTCAAGTTTCAGGACAAACTTAACCTGACGTGTGATGGGATTTCAAATACTTTTTCTAGAAAAATAATTACTTGTTCACCTGGAAAACGTGTTTCTTGATTCTAAATGAAATTGCTATATGGTTTGTCCAAGGATAAAATACAGTACTAAAATTCATGTAATAGAAAAACTGTTAACTGTATTCAAATAATTTTGCTTTGCAGACCCAAGAGGATCAGTTATCAACATCAAGGAGTCCAGCATAAGCTGTTAAGGGAGAGTAATTATACAAGAATGTAGAACTCCCCTGATGTAAAACATATTGGGATCTTAGCCTCTAAATATAGCAACAGTTTCCTAAATGTCTGGCTAAGGACTAGTGTTGATAGTGTGGATTTCTTTCCCCTGTCCCTTTTTCTTGCCAAGTAAACATTCTTATCTATGGCAACATTCAGAATTGAACGATACTTGCTTATTTTTTACATACAACTATTTTCATTGATAGTAATAGAAGAGAAGGTATCGATACTGGAGCTAATATAAATCAGCACAACTCCATTCCTTCAGTGGTTTTGGCAGAACCCAGGGTGGATTAACCTTGAGTTGTTGCCAGACCCTCATTCATCTGCTCTGTTGCTCTCCTTTCTCAAGAGGACAGGGGGAGAAAAACAAGATGGAAAAGCTTGGGGCTGAGATAAAGGCAGGGATATCATTTAACAGTGGCTGGCATAGGGAAAACAGACTCAACTTGGGAAAAATTATTAAAATTAAGTATCTTTAAAATTAAAGTCATTAAAATGGAGTAGTATGGTGAGAAAGAAAGAGAAACCAAAAAACACCTCCTCCCCTGTGCCCTCTTCTTCCCAGGCTTTACTTCACTTCCTCATTCCTGAGTCTTTTATTCTTTCCCCCCAGATTGTCCCAGGAAGATGGGAACAGTGAGTGGCTTGGAGTCAGTTCATAAACACAGTCTCTGATTCTTCTTTTTCCTCACACATTTTTCCTACTCCAAAATGGGTTCTTTCCATGAGGTACAGTCCTTTAAGAAAACTTTTCCTTCATGGGCTTCTCTCCATTGGTCACAGTTCCAGCCAGAATTCCTGCTCCTGTGTGGACGCTCTACAGGTTGCAAGGGAACAACCTACATCACTATGGTCTTCTTCATGGATTACAGGGGAATTTCTGCTCCAGCACTAAGAGCATCTCCTTACCTTCCTTGTTGTCTGATCTGGGTGTATACAGGGTTGTTTTTCTCACTTTTTTTTTGTCATTTCTATCTCCCACAACTCTTGCACAGTGTTTTCTATCTTTTTTTTACCAATTTTTCACAGAGGCGCTACCAGGTCAGCTGACAGTCACAGCTGTGCCCTGCAGTGGGTCCACTGAAGTCAGCTGGAGCTGCATGTATCTGGCAAAGGGCAGATCCTGACCCTTCTTACAGAGGCCACCCCTGCAGACCCCTGTTCTAACATCTGGGCACATAAACCAAATACAGAAATATCCTGGAGAATATCAGCTAACAATTTCGAACAAAATGCATTTTCATCAAAGATCTTCACATCCCATTAAGTGTAGTAAATCCATTTGTTTAAGTAGGTAAGGCTTAATTTTTACTGTCACTAATGAGAAAATAAGAGCTCAGCTCCAAATTGTCACTTCCTTCCTTACACTTTCCTTCTTCTTTTTTTCCCCCCATTACTTTTTAATTGTAAATTCCATGTTAATTCCACATCTTGAACAGCAGAAAGATATGCAGGTACTGTCAGGAGAACAAGAAAATGCTATGAGTATCTGATTCATTAACTATACAAGTAAGAAGCCTGGCAAGTAGATAAAATCTCTTTAGAGCTTCTAACTGATAAAAGGTATCAGGCTGCAAATACAGGACAGTTCATGTGGTAGGGTGGATCATCCATTTCAACGAGCATCCAGAACACTAAAGTACTTATTCAAAAGCAAGGCTTTGAAAACCAGTAAAATTCTGTTATTTTCTAAAATAAAGTAAGCTTTTCTGATTTCACCTTTTTTATCAGGATAATTTTTGAGACAGGCTTGTTAAACCTGGTGAGAAAGCTAAAAGATCCTGTTCTTCCTTCTACTGATCAACCTCATCAGTGAAAGCATTGCCTCATCACTTCTACTGAGACAGATATTAATGCTTTTTAAGTAGGTTTGAATTTTGAACATTTTCTTCTGTCTACCCCTAATCAGCAGAGCCTGCCAAAAAGTTTATATTTTGTTTTTATTTCATTTCAATTAATGGATCTAGACTTAAGCATGTATTTAAGTTGTTTGATGAATGGGAAAGAAGGAGAATGCTTATCTAAGCATTCATGAATTTTTGGATTGATACACGTGATCATAGCCAAGATTTATTTTTTTCTTTCAGTCACAGATAAATATCAGCTTCAGGGAAAACTGTTCTCACTTACTTTAGTGTTCTTTAAACTTAATTTTCTATGACTTTCCTTTGTTACTCCAGATTTATCCCAATGTAGCTGAAAGCAGCAGTTGGCTCTTACAAATTGACACAAAAATAAGAGCAAACACAATTTAATTGCCAGTTTGAAAAGCCCTTGTCAAACATTTACTGAAATGGAGAGTTAATTTTTCTTATCTTTCTTCTTACATTTTCTAGGACAAGGAAGAGGTAGTAGTGGGAAATATAACATTGTTGTTTATAAAGACAAACATGTCTGCAACAGGGGATTAACATTCATTTTCCTCCCAGAAAGAGACCCACTTATATTGTCTTTGAGCTCTGTAGATACATGTAGATAGTATAAAAACCTTGAAGAAAGAGAAATGAAACTACTATTTCAATGACAAGGTCTTGAAATTTTGGCAGAACCTATAAAAATGTGTTTGAAACCTCAAACTCCTCTACAGACAAAGAAATTTATCCTTACAGATAAAGAAATTAAACCCTTGATGAGAGAAGAGATTCTAAAAAAGAATGGTAACCAAAATAAGTCAAGTACTATTAACACATTTACTTGATGAAAAGGCAGAAAGACAACTGGGATATTTTTTTTGTTCATTCTTTTTAATCGTCTTATATTTGTTTTGGGTTATTCTTGTTAATGATAATTGCCTTTCCCTGTACTGCTTATTTTTAATGAGCCCCTCAAATGAAGCATAAATACTGTAAAATCACAACAGTAATTATTCTCATCTACTTATAAGAGAGTATAAAACAAAAAAATAAACAGGACAGTGGTGAATTTAAGGCTTAAATGAAGCTTGATAAATGATTCAAAACATTGTTTTAATATCACAAATCTGGTACTCATACTTGGGTTTCACTTCAGAAAAAATTATCCAAAGCAATATCTTGAGACAACAGCTCAGTTTACAATACCAATTCCACTCCAATTGGAATTTGAAAGCCATAGTCAATACTGAGAAGCTCCATACCTGAGAAGCTACCCAAGCAACCTCAGAGTTAGGTTGTGTTTCTCTACTGCAGTACAAGTTCAAGTTCTAAAAAAAAGACCAGCTAGACCATGTGAAGTGCTGCTGCAGCTGTATTGCTTCTGTAACAAACTATTTGGTACTTACAAGGGTTCTCAGATATTAACCGTAGGGTGTAAAGTGGCTCAGAAAGGAAAGTGCATGAACTCCTATACCAGCACTGAGGGCAGTAGAACACCTCCTGTACAGAAGTCAAAGACAACGAAATTGTAGGAAAGCCCTTGAGAGTGTCAGCATAGATTTATGCTATTAAATTAGCCAGCAGAAGAGAATGCTTCCAGACACTCATTTACTGTGTATTACCGCCGGGGTTTGGAAGTTGTTAACTCACTTGTCTACCATTGGTTTCTGTGTTGCCATAGTTATTATATTGTCTCCTTGCACTGGCTAGCCAAATGGCCCATCCCCTCTTTGGCTCAGCAGCCCTTATAAGCTGCGGGAAATTTGAATAAAGTCTCTTCTTCGCTGCTGGATTCCCTGCGTGCTACCTGGTCTCTGTCTCCTGGCTTAAGTACCTCGGCCACCTGTCCCTGCCACGAGGGACGGGCAGCGGGGGGGTGATCCCAGCCCTGAAAACCTTCACAGAGCGGCCAGCAGTGACCCCCCAGAAACCCCTCGAACTGCAACATATTATCAGAATAGCTTTAAGAATGTTTTGCATATAACACTCCCAAACAATGTCCAGGTACAAATCAGGATTTACTACAAGGGAGTGAGCATTGCCAGTATGCAAAACATGTTCAGGCAAACTGTCTTGATGACTCTGAAAGTTTGATAGCTCAGATGTGGAACATTGGTCCTGGCTGGTTTTAAAGCCAAAGAATGGCACACTAAATCTACTAGTACAACCACAGATCACTTTAAACCAATTAAGCAATTGCACAGGAAATTCGGCATGCAAAAGGAGTTTATGCAATTTCTCTCATTTTCTTTAAATTTTCTGGGTCAATGGAAGCTAGATCCCTAGATTTAGGGCCAATTTCAAGTTATTCCCTCCTGCCTTTACTGCATGATTAACATCCTACTTCCTAGAGACATAGGTCAAGTTTTTTAAATGTTATTCCTTTAGAGCAAGTTATCTTTAACAATATATCTACTTTAAGTAAATATATAGGGTGGTATTAGTCTGTATATATTCATATACATGATCAAATATAAAATAATATTTATAAATATGTAAATGCATAATTTCATAAGTATATGAAATAATTTCATAAGTATATGAAATTAGTGTCAAAAAGTTAAACTTTAGTTCCTGGATCTCTTCTCAGATCTCCTCTCATATCTAGTTTGCACCCACTGTACCACGGAGGTTTTAGAGGAAAAATTTTGTTCCATTAATTCTGAAAGTAGTAGCTACAACATGCTGATAACTTCAGTACTCTCCTTCTTCAATGAAGGGTTTCTAATTGTTCTGTACCAAGGACCCATGTCTCTGTACCAAGAATTCATGTCTCGTAGATGTGTTACCTTCAGAGTTACTTTCTATGATACAGTAGAGGAAAAGCAGATAGCTCTCATCATAACAGTGTGCTGCTGGGAAGAGAAAGGATCTGTTCCCAGATCTGAATGTTAAATAATCACTTTTCATGCTCAAGAATCATGAAAGCCTGATTGCTTTATACCCATCCCTATGTTGTCTTGTACTTTCATTTTATAATTCAGCATGCCTTCCTGTAAGTTACTTTCCCTGACAGAGTGAGAGTTCAATGAGTGCTAATTCTCCAAAGCTTTTTCAGTACGTGTGTGCTGGGCTGTGAAGAATCCCCAGAGCGCACAGTGTAACAGGTTCGTGCCTTTCCATCTCCTGCCTTGGCACATTTCTTGAAATCACAGCGCACCAGCAGCAGGTTCCTGCAGAGTGCTTTGTTAAGATGTGGTGTGCAGCTAAGCACCACTTCTTCTGACAGCTCTGCCTTACGGGGGTGGATTTCTCAGTGCTTTCCTTGCTTTTGTGCTGCACAGTGAAGAGGGTGTGCAGCTTTCTAAATGTGCATACATTATAGAGACTTTTTTGTTCAGCTCAGGATATTAAGGGGAAAGTCATTAAATCTTATGGTGAAAACTTGACTCTGATGTCAGAGCACATCCTCTGATAGAGTGTTCATTTCTAAGTTGTAAGCCTCTCTTGCCAGGGCCGTCCACAAAGCTATGTCATTTCCTTTGTTTTCTGTGTAGTGTGTTTTAAAATTGTTAAGGATGACAGTTCTCAGTAAGCATTCTGCTCTCAGAACTGAAGCAAAAGACATACTAATAGGGTAGGATATTTGTTCACTTCAAATCAATTAAATCGTGAAACTATCTCATGCTATTGTATGTCCTTGTCTCATCCTTTAACAATATATTTCCAACTTATTCCAGTGTTTCCTTGAGTTACTTTGGCACATAGGGCTTCTGTGAAAGCAGAGTACAGATTAAAAATAAAAGATTGGCATTTGCTGTATAGGAGCAGCCATGTAGCAAGGGCCTACACCTTTTACAGGACCCCTTTATGCTGGCTAGGCTGGTGCACAGTGTCACAAAGGGACCGCAGATCAGATCCACAGTTCTTTATGACAGGCTTCATTTTTGTTCCTTCTTTATGCTTATCCATTGAAGGATGATCTGCCAAAAAGAGTAAACACTTTTTTTGGAAGATAAAACATTTATAGAGTTCATGTTGATCAGAATGGAGCTTTAAAACAGGAAAAATATGCACAGGAAATAAGGAAGTCAGGTACAAAAGAAAAAGTGAACCAAAACCCATGAAACAATATGGAACATAGAACAGAAAGATTTCATTTCACATGCAAGTACACTGTAATAATTAATTACTGCTTCAAGAAGATCTGATTTCATACTTCTAATTAATTTCATCCTCTCAGGGTAGCAATTTTGCATCTATTCCAGACCTACACTGCCATATATGACACAATCCAGGTCTCATCTGATCTCCTGCCTATTCAGCTCATGATTAAAAAGCAAAAAAAAAAAAAAAAAAAAAAGACCTTTTAACATACTTCCTATAGCAAAGATTTAGTGGACCTTATAACAGAAAGTCATGTATTTGGGGATACATAAACCATAACATAGTAGAGTAGCATAATTTCTGAAGACAGCAGTGTATATAGAGGCCTGCCAAGAATTTTTTTAAAGCCCTTTATTGAAACGATTGGTATGAGTCCCTAAATACAGACTGTTAGCATGGTGTTGTTTGCCTAGAAGTTGGCAAAAGTTAATGTGAAACTCTCACACAGCAAAGTGAAGAGCTATACCATAGAGGTAAGCCAACAGACCATTTCACCAAAAAGGTGTTAGCAACTATTCAGACAAGACTTGTGAAATGTTACACATTCTGTAATCTTTCCTTTTATTATTCATTAGGTGTGAATGTTTGTACATAAACATATGCATGCATGAAATCAGCGTTCACAGAAAGGATTCAATTTTCTATGATGGAGCATAAAATATTACACTCATTTCAGAGATAGTATGGTAGAGGTGAAACAGTATAAATTCTTCATACATTGCCTTTGTGAGATGTTTCAGTCATTTCTAGCGGTGGATATCTATGTACTTCTCATGCTCTTTCTGCTCAAGGTTACTAAAATGGGATTTTTTAAGCTAGAATAATTAGCCACAGAAATTTTGATGGGATTGAGGGTGTAAAATTCTTAGATCATTTAGGGTCTATAAAAAGGGGAACTGCTTTTTAGCTTATGAGTTATCTTTTATAACTTTGCAATGTCATATGAAATATCTGCAACTATCATGTTTTTCTACACATTGCTTCTCTAGATAGATGTTTTGTTGTGTTTTTTTTTGTCCAAAATATGCCCATCAGCAACTAGTGAGGGCTAGAGTTCCCTATGGTTCCTGCAAATAAGTCTCCCTGTGATTCTTGCCAATAAGTCTATTGACAGTGAAGATATCAGTTTTTGTCTTGACAGAAACTTTTACCAGATTTTCATGCCATTGTCTTTTCCTTTTTTTTTCAGACTGGTGTTGAAAAGTGTTTGTAAACAATAATGAATAAGTTTGCAATACTGGAGCTCTCTGTGGTTAAACCTTATTAAATTGTGTATCTTGAACTTAGCTACAAAGACAGCAAAGTAAAAAACCAAATCAGATGCTGACATCAAATGAAAGTACTGTAAGTAATGAAAAACTAAAGAGAAAGATGAATCCACTAGTTTGTTTGTGTGTTTTGTTTTGGTTTTAATTATTATTCTCAAACTTATTTTAGAGCTGCTATATACAAATAAATTGATTGAGAAATAAAATGAAAGTTAATCCAAGAAGTCCTTTCATACAGCTCTGAAGATACTGTGGTCTTGTTGTGTTTTCATAGCAGCATAGGATGGTTACACATGACCTTAACCATCTTTTCCAGATGATCCAGGGAAGTGAATACTTTAAACAAATCAGACAAATGAACTTTATAGTTAAAGGTAGAAAACACATTAAAAGATAAAGTTTATCTATACTATTTAAATAAATATTTATTAATATTTAAGACTTTGCATTGTGTGGTTTTAGAATATTTGTCCTGTTGTTTTGGTTTTTTTTTCATTTCATGGTCATGAAACTTTGTTAAGTTCGAAAAGTAGGTTATTCACACATTAAAACAAATGATAGTTGCTTAACCTGCATTCAGAATTAAGGCAAGCAAAACATGAAAGACAGGTAAAAAGCAAGTACACTTTTTTACAGGCATAGCAATCTCAGAAGCTATGTGATCTTGTATCTACAGTCTTTAACAAATTAATAGAGCTGAGGTACAAAGAAGATAAACAAATATTTAAGTTCATGTAAAAACTTCAAAGGCTGTCAAGAAGTTGAAACTGGTATGGGTAAGTCTAGCACCTGGACCTTGAAGTATTTTACATCTCAAAAGACAAGTACCATTGACAGATTGTCTGTAATTGCAGAGTAGATAATGAAAGCAGAAGATCTGTCTTTTAATTGACTGATGTAACCTCTATCCAAGGAAGATTTGGCTGCAGTAGAAACAAATATTCAGATAGTTGTTTTAATAATCTCATAGTTGAAGAAGAAAAATTTGAATAGTGAGTGTTCTGAAATAAAGGTGTGTATTGAGTCAGGTGATAAATATTTTTAGATATTAATCAGGAAAAAGTTCAATCAATTTAATTAAATATTGTACTTCTCTGCAGGAGAGTCAGCATAGTGGGAAAAGCTCAGCCAAGCATCAAAGCATTCATAAGCAAAAAAGGCCTCACACATGACCACATTGATCTAAAAATGCCTCAACTATGCTGAAATTTTGTTTACCATGAAATTTTCAAAATCTGGATCAAAACAGATGTATTCTCTGTAGTTGCTAATGCTGGCAATTACATCTTGTTGCTTATGAATGCATCTTGCATAGCTTGCAATTACTGTTCAAACAAGAGAATTATCCAGGGAGTTCCTATTGTGTGAGGAAAGCTCAGCAGTCCTGTTTTCTAAAATAGTAGATAATTGAGTTTTCATGTGCCCCATTTCTGTAACATTTTATCTAAATCATATTTTATTTTGCTTTTCATCTCAATACCTTTTTTTAATTCCACCAGTTATGACTCCTAGACATGCTAGATATACCCACAATTCTTACAGGATGAGACTCCTTTTCCATTTAATATATGACTAAATGCATGTAAGTTTAATGCATAAATCCACCCATTTTATCAGCCAGAAATATCAGAACAAGTAAACACTTTCTCTTAATTTTCAGTGAGTCTTCATTTTTTAAACTTTCATGGGGGTAAAAGTGATAGAATCAATTGTAATATTAAAGAATGTATCTTTAAATATATCTTAAAGAGACTAAGCAAAGGTTCTTCTTCTAGTACAGGAAAGTCACAGACCCAAAGATAGAACACTGGAAATTTCTTATGTCCATGTTTTTATCTCCTTTTCCCCTACATGTCTTGTCTACCACTATTTCTAGTTCTGCTAAGCACTAATTTTAATTAAAAAAATGAATGAATGCAGCTGTAGGCTTGATGGTTCATTGAGATCTTTGAAGACTTTAGTTTTATGGACATCTCTCTTTACTTTCTATTTAAATATTGTCACCTGGCACTGACATTGTTCACAAAATTGTATTATTCCCACCTTTTATTCAGGTGTCTTTTAAGTAATAGTACCATCTGTTTTCCTTTGTTTACCCGTTGTTTTCCTCTGTTGCTGATTTCCACATCTCTGTGAATCTACAAAGAGTTTGGAACTGATTACATGCAAAATATAATTGAGCTGTAAGTCATTTCAGTTGATACTGATTATATTTATACAATAGAAGAAAAAATTATTTCAACAACCGGCACATTTTTCACCAGAAGAAAAGCTACCTTTTATGGTGTTTGACAAACTCACATCTTGACTCTTCTACGTTCTGAATAGGCTATTGAGTATAAATAATTTTTATTATAGCATGCACTCCTATTTATAATACAATTTTAAACACTATTTATTGTATTACCTATAGAAAATCCGTACCTTTTAGACAACAACAAACTTGCACCTTTTGGACAAGTAAAGATTTTAATAAAAGACTAAAGGAATCATTGATATTCCAAGAAAGCCTAGCAGTACCAATTGATTGAGGCTATTCCCACCCAGAGCACTTTTTTGCATTCAACTGTCTAATTCTATCTCTTCTCTAAAAAGGTCTGATTGTTTCCTCCCAGCACTTGTAAAGTAATTGTCGTTGTATGACCAGCAAATAACTACACAAGATAGAATAAAAAAAGACAATGGAACAACACCAAACCCTTTGATTCTCACACAATCAAACACCAAAATAATTTTTCAATGACTAACAGACTCTATACGGACCATTTAATCTCTCTGTTGGTAAGATTTTGGAGGCCACATATGAAAAATTTAGCTACCCAACACTTCATACAGTATTGATAATCCTAGTAGTACCTGAGTGATATGAAAGATAACAGAACTCTCTTAAACCATTCACTGTTGGATCGTGGGATAGGCATTAAACCAGTGAAATGAGCTTGGAGTGAAGGGTTTTGTTCTTTCTGCAGAATTAAGTTTCTAAGAGGTCTTCCCAAACTCTTAATTTAAAACACAAATCCAACAGATTTCATGGCTCTCCCTGAAATGGAGACTTTGGGATACAGGCTCTCTTTTTTGGAATAAATTTTTAACAAATAGCAGTGGTTTTCCTCTTACTCTACTAATCTATGTAATGGATCAGAAAGTGCTGATACACTTTTTTACCTTTAAGAGTTTATCCAAATAGGTCCAAGGAAAAAAAGTGTCCACCCATTGCCTTATCATCGAAATGTCCATCCTACTGACTTACTGATGCATTAGGATAGTTAGTGGTGTCACTTAAACTTTCTTTTGAATCTTGTTTTGTGTTGAAAGTGAGATACTTTGAGAGACAGTATAGAGGAAATGCATACTAATTATTCTGTGGTTATAAAAAAAACAAACCCAAAAGCTTCAGACTTTTAATTTAAAGGTTTTCAACTTCAAGTACCTTCTTGACATTCACATTCAATATTCTCAAAAAATCATAAACATGTATAAAAATATAACTATGGGCTGTAACTATGGACAGGTGTGGTGGTTTGAAAAACCTTTTTTGAGGTAGTAATGGTTTGCCCCACTGATAATACTCTCACTGGACCAATCAATAGTCCATGTGCTCCCTACGGAAATTACATGCCCACAGAAACAGAAGAGAATGTAGTGAAGATAGTGTAGAAGGAGAGTAGCCATGATCTGAGCCACGAGGAGGAAACAGGGGGCCAGTGAGCCCCTCTGGGGGCCAAGGGTCAAGGGCCCCCAGACCCCAGCCGAGGCTACAGGAGACCCAGTATAGTGTCAAAGCTGGACCGGGTCCCGTCCAGCTGGAAAAGTTTCCTTACTGTCAGCAGCAGCAGAAGACATTGAAAACTGGCAGTGGAGCAGTCCTGAACAGAGACAACAGTGGCTAAAAGCCAAAAGATAGCCAGTAGCAGTAAGATAGTGTGAAGCCGGCTGAAAGACGCAGAGATGCTCCTGCAGGAGGGAGAGCTGGCAACAAAACAGAGGAAAACTCAACAGAGCTGGTTTGGGGTAAGACTGTATTATTTTCCCAAAAACCAGAGACTCTCTGAAGAGGAGGGGTGGACTTCCAAACCCTTAGGGAGTCCCGAAATGCAGCAGCAGCTAGAGAGAGAGAGAAAGGAGCTGAAAACCTGGAGTTTGTCCTGAGAGCTGAGACGGAATGTGGAGGAAGAGGCCATGCCCTCTGCTGCTGCTGCTGCTGTTTCTATCAAGCTGTCGAGCTGGGACAGAGCAAAAGAGAGTTGGTAAGACTGAACTGAAAGCTGCTTTCAATGTTCTAACCCAAGAGGAGTGAAGATCTACGAGGAAATCCCCCAAAGGCTCAGGCTCGGGGATGGAGTTTCCACAAAGTAAGAACAAAAATCCTGACTACCATACTTAAATCTGCTGCCTCAGGAAAATGAAGGACACTAACCAGTGCCACAAAAACTGAAATGAAGGAACTGTGGCCTGAGAAGTGATAGACTTTTCTCTTTTCTTCTTGGACTTTTATTGAAGAAGATGAGAAATTTAATTTAATGTAAATATATATGTGTAAATAAACCTTTGTAAATATTTTCCCCTTCCCCCAATAACGAATGGTTGTGTTTTGTCTGAAAACTCTTCAGGTGGGGTGAAAAAGATATCAAGTCCATACCATCACTAAACCCTCTCACAGGGGCAAACTGTGGGAGGGAGGGCTTGAACTTAAAAATTAGATTCTCAGGAGTTTCAAACCACCACAACAGGTTACCTCAGCAGCTTCAGAGAGCCTATTTTTCTTAAAATATAAATTAAAAAATCCCTAATTAAAGTTCGCCCACAATTTCTTCAACTCCTTACAGATAGTGTTGGCTTCCCACCAGCAACTCTCTGAACTTAGAGTAACCAAGTTGACCTTTCTTCTATTATTCAGGACTCTTTTGTGTCTCATAACATCTGATACATCCTAGTTATGCATCCTATTAAACTAATATTTGTAGGTAGTTGAACAATTTTTGCAGAGATATTTCTCTATTCTGAGCAGTAATCACATTTTATTCATATATCTTCCCTCTTTTCCCAAAGACTGATACAACACTTTTTAGGATCTATCTAAATTCTGTAAAACTGTGAAGGAGGCAAAAGCTACTATAGACCTCTAATCTGACCTGCTACATCACTTGGGCCAAATATATTCATTGTGACTTCATGAAAAAAGTAGCTTGTAATTTTGTAGATGATTTAATCTATAATTTAAATATTTATGGTGACTTTTTATTGGTAAAAGCCACAAAGCATGCTTCTGGGTGTTGTAAACCCAAAGTATTTAATAATTAATAATTATTAATCACTACTATGAATAGCACAGAGAATTTTCAACTATTCAACTAAGTTATGCATACAGAACTTCACTAAATCATTGAAAAAAGCTTGGGCCATGAATCCAGGCAATTTTTGCTGTGCTTCTTCAATATTGTTATATGAATAGGAAAATTTCATATGTCACCTAAAAAAGCAAACATAAGAGTTATTTCCATTGATATGAAATCAGTTTTCCTTTCCTAATTGCAGTGCCCTTAGAATCTGTTCCACCATGTATGAAGAACTTATTTCACTGGAAATTAAATAAGTCAGTGAATCCATTTCTCACTAGTATGCAATTTAGCTCCAGGTTAAGTCACGTAGGTTTCTCTGGTGACATGTTAGTTAACCAAGACCTAATGAATAAAGTCAAATAGCTTAGGCAGTCTTTCAGCTTATCCTAAAGCTGACACCTCCAGTATGGTCAGTGGAAAAAGTCTTTTGGGCTTCACTGATGATATTGGCTTGCTCTGTGTTAACTGTAGTGGCAGGTCAGTCACCTTACTTGCTTGTAAATACAGGTCTGGAGGTGCCTAATCTTAACTGTCTGTACAAAACTTAACCTGTTTGAATGAAGTCCTTCCTGTTTTAGTACAGTCCTTGTGACTGTAGTGGAAAACATTAAAAATCTGTGATGTTGATAGCAATCTTCTTGTTATGAAGCCTAAAAAATGAGAAATCATCAAGAGCGTATGGTAATTGATACAGGTAATGAAAACAGATAAGGAAGGATTCAGCATTGTTAATCTCCATAAGAGAGGCATCTGTCCTTGCATGAAAAAGAAGTCACTCTAGTAAAGGAGAAAGATGCCTTTAAAAGAATACCTCTCCATCATTATCTTAGCAGATAAAGACAATATATAGGAAGCATACTTCCTACAGTAT
The DNA here is from genome assembly GCF_025592945.1 of Manacus candei. NCBI lineage: Eukaryota > Metazoa > Chordata > Aves > Passeriformes > Pipridae > Manacus > Manacus candei. The sequence goes on from NW_026138115.1 coordinate 6,516,866, forward strand.
AGATACTCTTTATCCAATCTGAAGTTTCTTTTCTACTGTATATCCAATGACACATTGAGTCCCATAGTGCAGTATCAGTAATTTTAAAGAATTACACAATCCACATGAGTTTTATGAGTTTTCTGTGGTTTAAGATACGTTCCTTTACTTTTAAAGGTAATACAGCTACAAAGCCTATTTAACACCCTGAATATTCCTTAAGAATAAGGAAAAAAAATGTTCCAAACAAATAGAGTCTTTGAATTTAAAATTTATAAATCAATTTTCCAAAACAGCTTTTTACTCAAATATTTTACATATGCCTATTCAGTATATGAATTTTTAATACTCAAGTGAAATGGATACACATCTTTGTGAATATATAGCTACTGACCCCACAAAAACATAAAAAAGCTAAGTAAAAGCTGTATACCACAGACTTAGACTGTTCTTAAAGACAAAGTCATGCTTGAGCTTAGAAATACAGACAAGAATGTCAGAAAATCTGCATGCTTCACATTTAAATAACTTTAGATGTTGCTTGAATGCTCTTTGAGCCTTTCCCAGGGTTTAGCCAGAAACAGACAAAATGGAAACAAGGCACTATTGTCAACTCAGACATCACAGTGTGTCTTTTATATTTATATTGGTAGACCTTCAATATCTGTCACATTGTGAGCATAACCACCCATGTTGTTGGACCTGAGAGGAGAGAAGAAAAGCAATATAACATGAACAAACTGATTTCCAGAATCAGTTTTGAAAACTTAATTGTCAATTAGCAGTAAGATAGTCTGTTCATACTTTGGATATTTAGAGGACATTTAAAACGAAATAATGTCTGAGACTTCTCAGTTAAAACTGACCTATGATTTCAAGCTAAATTAAAACTAGGCTGAACCAAAATGCTTCCACTTAAAGAGTGTCAGTGAAATGTGTAAGACCCTTTTAAACAGTCACATACTTCAGCTCTCTGCTTTTTTAGCTGTTCTTAGTAGTCACTTCAGGAGAGCCCCGCAGAACCTGGCGTCTGTTGTGTAATCTCTGTGTTCGTCTTTTGGTTCAATGGTCTCTATATACACAATAAGTGACAGACAACGGTGATATCTACCCATAGGGAAAGAAATTATGTCAATGAAAACAGACATTTATAGGATGAAGTTATATGTGGACAGGAGCTTAGAAACAGTGTTCTGTCAGGTGCGTGTGTATATATATATACACACACATATACATACATCTCATGTAGTAGAAAATCTAGTCTTCAGATAATTACTACTTCCTATTAATCAGAGGCAATGGAGGGTGTTGTCCTGTTTTTTGGCTTTGGTTTGTTTTGTGGGGTTTCTTTGGTGGGTAAGAGTTGAGTTTTTTCCTGCTTGTGCTATGATTTTAATTCTCTCAGGAATTGCATGTGAAATAATTACATTTCCTGAAGCTTATTTTGTATTTATACATTAATTAGAACTAGAAACTACTATTGGATAATGTTTTCTGATAATGTCCTGAAAAATTCCAGTCTGAATCAGCCAGTAAAGAATTCTAGATTATACATAATACTGTGCCTAGCTAAAGAGATAAATAAATTGAAGAAAAAAACCCCAACAAAACAGAACAAAACTCCACAGCCTTATATACATGTGTAAAGTGATGTACTATTCAGACTGAAGATAATAATCAGCTGCTCCTCACAATGGTAAGAAAAGCCTTGACAGCTGTGAACCAATTACAGCCCCTGAAACCTTCAGGGAGACCTAATCAAGAAAAGTGTTTGTTACTGTGTTCCAGACATTGCAAAGTAAACAAGATGACTGAATGTCTTGGAGGCAAGCAGGAAGTTTCTTAGGTATCAGACCTCCGAACTATCTTTGGGTATGTTTGTATTCCTCTCAGAAGAGGGAGAATTTTCTGAAATAATAAAGTAAATACATTCCTCAAAGAGACCTCCTTAAGAAATAATTCTGACATAAATTTTTCGGCTCCCTATCTTTATGTTAGTGAACCTTTAATTCTTTCCTCCATGGAAAACTTTCATTACACCTCACTTTACCCATATGAACCTACTCCACCCCTTCCAAATTCCTAAGTGAAACCATACCCAGAGCCAGAAGTATTCATAGCACTTGTCTAAAATACTTAAAATTATGCAGAAAAAGACTCTCATTGATCAAACCTGACTAGTTCACTGCTGCAAATGTTTGCAGTGATCTTCATTTAAAACTTGGATTAAGCAGCTGCTGCATTTGGCTCCAAATATTCTATCCAAGAAGGATGAGATCAGGGAGAGCGAAGAAGGGAAGAGCCTTGAATCATGGTGCAGGGGTTATTTTCTGTTGGTAGAACACAGAAACATAACTAGAAGAAAGTTAGTGACTAATTCACAGTACTGAGCCTAGCTCCCTAACTGCAAGCTCATGTAAAATTTAGTTCACAAGAAGTCTTTGAGCTGTTTTCTCCCTGTGAGCATGGCATGGGTGTTTGATACTTATACAATCCAAATTTATCACTTCAGGGCAGTCAACAAAGTGTACCTTAGCCTATAGGGTTAAATATTTTTTTGGCACAATTAAGCAAAATAGGAATGGGAGGAGATAAACAAATTTCACTAATAAATAAATAATGCAATAAACTAAAAACATCAGAGATATCCAGTTGTTAGTGATAAATTTGGATATTTTTTTAAAAAGAAGATTGCACCCTTTTTTGATTTGAGATGAAAGTAGAAGTCTGTGAGATATGGTAGTTTTCTTTAAAACATTTCACAAGGATATGTTCATCTCTCTGCCTAGCTCCCCCTTTTAAGTTTCAAGACCAGTCAAATTCAAAAATTAAAAAGAAAAGAAAAATCTAGACAGATCAGTCAAGTCTGAAATGGTTTTGATGTTGGAACCACAAATCATACCCAGATTCATTCGTCTGGACCTGGCTTTCATTCAAAGATTAGAAAACCCTCAGTAATCCTCTTGATGAATCTGGGCTCTGGGCAGAATATTCAATAACAAAGGCCGAATTGTGGTGGTTCCTGAATTTGTAATAGAAGGGCTACAAATTCTAGAAATCTAATTCCTCAAATATCTTACAGTACTTCTCATTTGTCCTTGGAAATTGTTTATCTTACTTGCTGTTTGTGTGGTGCGAATATTAAAACTTTTCAAATTTAAATAGAAGAATAATGAATTGATGTGGGTTTATCAGCTTCAAGATCTCCTTAGCTGCTCTAGTATTGTCAAAGCTTGGCATTTATAGGGAACAACTGTATCAAAACTTATCCTCTCCTGCAGAATGATGAGAAAGCTGTTCTGACACTAAGTGCTACTAAGGAAGTTGACCTAAGCTGGGAATGCCAGAAATAGAGCCAAGATAATCCAAAGGACATTCAAGTGCATTTTGTGGCATGCCCTGAGGCACTGGTTCCTCCATTCATGGAGACTAGGGATCTGTCAGGACACTCCACAGTAGCCAAGTATCCAGTCCCTGATTTTCATTACCACGAAAACACAGAGGAAGAATGAAGGGAATACTAAAGAAAGTGAAAAAATGTAATACATCTAGGTCTGCCACTGGAGATGGAAGTCTCCAGAGGAAAACTGAATCTGGGCATCTGAAGACCCCATGAAATTTGATAAAAGCTGGGTTTGTATCTCACTCCTTTCTTGAGTATCGCTATATATCCAGTTTAAAAAACAGTATTAATTGGTGTTATTTAAAAAAGAAAAATGTGGTTTGGATGGATTTAGAAGGTAAAAATCTTCTGATCTCTGTGTCAAAAAGTGTGTTAAAAGGATGCTGAGTAGTCATTCACCAGGGACATATACCTGGTTCCAAAGAGACCAAGTATGTGGATTCTATGGAATTTGCTATCCATTCATGGAGATCATGGCATCTGTTTTGTTTTCTTGTTCCATAACATCCATAGGAGTAATTTTTGCACTTTTCTGGAAAATATATAGCTGCCAGAATATTTCACTAGATATTCCTAACTATAATTCAAGATAATATTTAATTTTAACTGCTGTAGAAGAAAACACAAATGGAAAAATAGGTGAAGAAAAATTTGAATTATGGTTGCAGGCATGCTCTTTGGATTCTGAACACAGGTGAGGAGAGGGAAAATGTGGTTTTGTACCTGTGTATGTGTGTTTCTTAGTTTTGAAATTTGACCTTGAGTTTCAGTGGAATGATATTTGATTTTCTCATAAGTATATATATTACATATATAATATTCATAAGTATATATTATAAGGACCTTCCACTCTTTGTACCCCTTTACTATCTTGAATCAAATATGAAATACTTCAATTTTGACCTGGGAATATTTTTGTAGTATTCTTCATTCATCTACTTGAGCTTATCAGATAGGTTCTTCTCAGCAGTACTTGCTTTAGCAGATTCTCTGAGGATGCCAGAATAGCAAGGAAACTAATAATTTCATTATATTCAGAAATGAGTGATTGCTGTAGATGTTTTAGCTTTTAATTTTTCTCTCTTAAGACCTGTTTGTAACATTTCCTTGTTTATGAATATATCACTATGGACAGGAGACAACGTAATTTGGTTCAGTGTAACACAATTTAAAAATAAAATAAAATGTATACTTGTTGCACAAAGGGGAAACAATAAACATATAAAGGTTAAAGTCTCAGCAATGCATGTGTGATGGAATGCCTTTTTCTAACTTTCAGTTTTACAATCCCTTTGAAGTATATCTCTAAAGTGCTGATGTCAAGAAGCACTGGTGGATTGTTCAGAAGAAATATCTGATCTCGTACAATTTAAAACATACCTTATTCAAAACATATCACAGAATCACAAGCTTTCATATTTCAATAGTAAATATGATTCTTTTCAAGTATACTTTGCCTGGATCTGCTGTTTTGGGTTAAAACAACAATGTCAACTATTTTTATTTGTGTTTAACCATTTTTTTTTCTCTACGAACCAGTTTCAACTTTGAAAATACTTTTCTTTTCTGATGTGAGTATCTATTTGGTAAGCATTAATATTTTTATTCCCTAACACAGATAAATGCTGGCACGATGACTGTTTTCTTATAATAGTAATAACAATTACAATTTTTCTAGCATCCTAGCAAATCAGTGTTATTTGTTCAAGCTCATCTGTTGATTATTACAATTTATTTTTGATTTTCACTCATGACAAGAGAAGCTTTCTGCTCCGAGTTAGGTGCCTGTTCCACTTAACTTTATAATATACAAAGAAAAAGGTAGAGCATTCCCAATAGACTGATGAAACCAACATCAAAGGACTTCTGAAGGCCAAAATTAACTGCTTTGTTAAAGGATTTGAAATACAGGATTGATTATTTAATTTTCTTGATTTTCTCTCTTGCTTCAAAACAGTGGAGGGAAAGAGCTTATTTAGAAACCATATTATTCATTTATTTTTCATAGTATCCTGTGTGATTGTCCTTGTGCCAGACATCTTGACATATTCTTGTTGATTTAAGAATTTTGCATTTCACATTTATTCTTTGTGCTAGAATAGGGTTATACAAGCATTTTAAATGAACCTCCTATAAACTAGTGAAGCCCACATAAGAAGTAGAGGTTTAAATTATATAACTGTATTAACCAGTTTTACAATGTTTTCAACATACTGCTAGGGTAAGAGAAGGATAACAAACTATCTACTCTTCTCCATTGATTTCTATTAGTTATTCTCTATAACAAGAGCTTCCTGTTGAACTATTTACTATATACTCTGTTTCAGAAGCCAGAAATCATTGTGTAAAATTATTTTATATTTCTCAAATCCCTAAAACAATTTTCCTTTTGGTTTTTTTTTTTTTTTTGGTTCATAATATTTTTACCACATGCAGCAGGTAAAATTCTGTTAATGTGCTTTTCATAAATTTGAAAAATTTCTTGAAGCACACATGACTTGTTTGATCTGGATTTAAGGGCTAAACTAAATAAAAAAGTCATAAATCAGTAAGAAGTTTGATTTCATATCATAAAAAAAAGAAAGAAGTTGTTTATCACCCTTTTTAAGTATCATTTTGCCCACATAGGGTAACATAAAACTACAAAAAGAAACGGTTGTGGTGGATTTTTTCATTTTATTATGCTTGAGTTTGTTTTGTTTTTACATAATTATGAATTCCTAAAGTTGCATTCAATAGCTAGATTCTTCTTCTCCCTATTCAACATATTCAAAATTTAATCCCTCTAAAAGCACAACCAAATTATAACTGTAGCTGGAAGAAGTCTTGTATTTCAGCAGAATAGGGTGTGATTTGGATGGTGCAACAGACACTCAGGAAGAAACAAACAATTCTCTTTTGTGTAGTTGTCTACATAAAAAAGAAGAATTTGGGGAGGGATGAAGGAAAGAGAAGATATAAACTAGCTGACAAGTATGAGAGTACATGTAGCTAATATAAATGATTAGTGGCATGAAACTGCTGCAAATGATTTGCTCTATTTTCTAAGCCAAGAGCAAGAAGGAAGTGATTTTCCCCAATATTAAGAATAAGGAGTAGTGAATTTATATGGCATTTGCTCTTGGCTGTGATTTCTGTCAATAGTAAATTTGTGCTTTGAGTATTAGTATTACTCTGATTCAGCACTCAGAAAATAGACGAATGTGATAAGTGACAAGCGCTATTGTGAATTAAGTGCAAGTGACCCTTCTGTTCTTTCGGAGTTCCACTTTGGTTTTTTTATGAGTTTAGGACACTTATAACTTTGAAAGTAAAATAAATAAATCAAAACCTGCTGTGACTAGAGTATTCTTGTGCAAAGAAGTGAGTGACCAGTAAATTCGTTATTGCCTTCTTGTGATCAGTAAATTCATTATAGTCTTCTTTCCATGGAGATCTCTTCATTAAAAGAAGATTCATTCAATTGATTTGAGTTAAATAAAGGAATCTAGTCTCAACTAATCTAAACTAATCTAATCATCTAGTCTCTCGCTCTCCGGTCAAGGAAAATCTGAAAGTGTTTTGTCAGACCATGAACTTATGAAAGAAAAAAATCCCCTGCTGGCAATGTTATTGACTGGCTCTAAAATGGAAGCAATTTGAAACTGGTGATCAATTTTTAATACTAATAGTAGTAGTTGTAGGAGCAGCAATAGACCACATACAAACAATAATGACAGCAGTCATAATAGTGACAATAATAAGGGGTTAAAGTGATAGTGGTACTCACAGTAGTAGCACTAGCAGTCAGTAATGTTACAGCAAAAGTATACTAATAACAGCAGTGGTTTTGACCATTGCATAATGTTGCAGTTTCAGGTTTTTAGCATAATTGTTAAGGGTAAACACCACCAAATCTCATTTCACAAGCAGCTATAGTAGCAACCAAACAGAGTATTGCTTTCACAGTCAGTAGCAAGAGTTACTCTTGTTCGAGGAACACAAAGAAAGTTTTATTTAAGGTAAGAATGGTCAGTTCCCACACTTACAGGTTAGTCACTCTGTTGTATTAAAGCAAGTATCCTGTTTAGATTTAATACCTTTTCTTTTTCCGATTCAAACATATTGTTAGTTAAAGATTCATTTATTAAAGTAAAACAACTTCAAGAATTAAAATATGTCTTGCAGTGATGAAAATATAAATGATAACAGATGTAAGCTAACATGTTTAGCATTCTAAACAACTTTTCCTCTTTTAAATTGTGTTTTCCATCTCTTTGGTAGCACCTCTATTTCCATCCATGCCTAGTACACACACAGCAAAGTATCACAGTGATTCTGTCCAGTGAGCCACTGAAAGTTCATAGGTGGGCATTGTCATACCTGAGAGTGAGAGAGCTGGCAGCGTGACCTTTGGCCAGGTCGCATGGTGAGGAATAGCTGGACTTTGGCTGTTGCCCAAAAAAATCAAAAACAAAAACCTGAAATGTAGTATAAATGTCAGGAATGTTGTTTTGCAGTTGGGCTTAATTTTCACATAAACAGAAACACACACTCTTCCAGTTAGAAGTTTTATTAAAAAATCAGAAGATATTTTGCTTGATATTTAACGACTAAAAACTGTTCATTGAGACCTTGTCAGATTCAAAGTCAGAAAAAAAGCATAAGATGCTACACCTTGCATATGTTCTGTGTTGGAGAACTTTCTGAATATCTTTTTATTTTTCATAAGAAAATGGTACTTATGATCCTTATGGACCCTAGATAAAGCTCAGGCTAGGTGAAAATACATGAATGTGGTGTTAATGGGCATTCTTCCTTCACACGTTTAGGTCTATTGTAGCTGAAAGCCCTAATGTCGAAGCCAATTTTAAAGTAGAATTATTAGCTTGTGATAAATCTATTTTAAAATGCTGGGGTTTTGGATCTGGAGGAAAAATAGAATCTCAGATTATTATATTTTTAAGATATCAGAAAATCACAGAATATGTTGAGTTGGAAGGGAACCACAAGGATCATCGAGTCCAACTTCTGGTCCTGCACAGGACCATCCCCAACAGTCACACCATGGGCCCGGGAGTACAAATCAAATGCTTCTTGAACTCTGTCAGGCTTGGTGTTGTGACCACTTCCCTGCGGAGCTAACCACACACTGGGAGAAGAACCTTTTTCCAATGTCCAATCTAAACCACCCTTGACACAACTTCAGGCCAACTCCCTTGGATTCTGTCACTGGTCACCACAGAGAAGAGATCAGTGTCAACCCCGCCTCTTTCCCTCACAAGGAAGTTGTAGACTGTGATGAGCTCTCTCCTCAGTCTCCTCTTCTGCAGGCTGAACAGACCAAGTGACTTCAGCCACTTCTCATACAACTTCCCCTCAAGGCCCTTCACCATCTTCATTGCCCTCCTTTGGACACTCTCTAACAGCTGAATATCTTATACTGCAGTGCTCAAAACTGCCACAATATTCAAGGTGAGGCCACCCCAGTGCAGAGCAGAGCAGAGTAGGACAATCATCTCCCTCAACCGGTTGGTGATGCTTTGCCTGATGCCCCCCACCCTGGACACAGTCGGCTCTCCTGGCTGCCAGGGCACTGCTGACTCATATTCAACTTGCCATCGACCAGGACCCCCAGGTCCCTTTCTGTGGCACTGCTTTCCAGCATCTCATTCCCCAGTCAGCATGTATATTTGAGGTTGCCCCATCCCAGGTACAGAATCTGGCACTTCCCCATATTGAACTTCACATGGTTGGTGATTGCCCATTTCCCTAATTTGTCAAGGTCTATCTGCAGGGCATCCCTGCCTTTGAGCTCCCAACAGCTCCTTCCAGTTTTGTGTCATCTGCAAACTTTCTTAGTATCCCTTCCAGTCCTGTGTCCAAGTCCTTTATGAAGATGCTAAAGAGCACAAGGCCTGAGATGGAGCCCTGTGGAACCTCACTAGTGACAGGTCACCAGTGATGTTCCCCCATTCACTATTACTCTCTGTGCTCAACCTGTGAGCCAATTGCTCACCCACCAGTTTATCCAGCTGTGTGCTGGACAGTTTGTCCAAAAGGATACTGTGAGAGTATGGAAAGGTTTACTGAAATCCAAAAAGTTTACATTGTCTTCCCTAGATCAACCACATGGATTACCTTGTCATAATAGGAAACCAAGTTGGATAAGCAGGACTTTCTTCTCATGAAGCTGTGCTGGCTGTGACCAGTGACTGTGTTGTCTTTCAGGTGTTTTTTCAATACCTCCCAGAATAATCTTCTCTGTAACTTTACCAGGCACTGAAACGAGACTGACAGGCCTGTAGTTTCCAGGGTCCTGCTTCTTGCCCTTCTTGAAAATCAGGGCAATGTTCTCCAGCTTCCAGTCAGCTAAGACCTTCACAGACTCCCAAGACCACTCAAAAATCAAGAGGTTTTGCGATGATATTAGCCAGCCCTTTGAGGATTCTGGGATGAATTCCATCAGGCCCCATAGATTTGTAGGAATCCAGATGGAGCAGCAGATCCCACACAGTTTCAGGTTTGACTGGGAGCTGATTGTTCTTGCAGCCATGGTCCTCCAGCTCAGGGCACTGAGACTCCCTTGGTCCATCATCTGTGTTGAAGACAGGCAAAGAAAAAGTTAAGCACCTCTACTTTATCTCTGCCCTTGTTTTTGAGGTGACCATCCTCATCCCGTTATGGGCCAGCAATATTTCTATACTGCCAGCTGCCATTAACGTATTTGAAAAAACTCTTTTTATTGTCCCCCACATTTCTGGAAGCTTCAACTCCAGTTGAGCTTTGGCTGCACGAATTTTCTCCCTACAGTAGCGAGCAACATCTCTGAATTCTATCCATGTCACTTGACCCTGCTTTCACTGGGAATACACCTTTCTTTTTTTCCAAGATTTCTGTTCAGCCAAACCAGACTTCTGCCTCACATGCTTGGCTTCTGGCATTAGGGAATTGCCTGCTCCTGTGCCTTTAGGAGGTGATGTTTGAAAAGTAACCTGCACTGATGGACCCCAGCACCTCTAAAAACATTTTCCCAGATAACCTTACTTACTAACTCCCTGAGCAACCTGAGTATGACTTTAAATATATTCTGCCTTTTAATACATCTTAATTTTAGCAGTAAACTTTTTAAAATTAGTTTTTACCTTCTATTTGCATCCCATAGATTGAGAGAAAGAGGAGAAAGCAAAGATGTTTATGAGTTTTTAAAGGCACATATCTCTATAAGCTGTGCAGTTTTATCCAAATACCTATCAAAAACTAAGAAAGGTTAGATGTTTATTTTGATGGATGCTGCATAGATAAAATTCAAGTTTTTGCAGAAAGTAAAAATAATATATCAGAAGGGGTTAGTAGAACCTGCAAAGATTTGTCAACCTAAGAAAATCTATACTCTTCAGGGAAAGATATACTATAAGTCTGTCCCATTAACACTCACATCTAGAGTGTGTTTGCAAAAGACATGTATTTCAACATACCTTGAATGTTGTCACATACTGATGAATAGCTCTCTTCATTGAGAGCTGATATCACTTTGGACACATGGTATTTCGTTATCTAACACATGGTATATTAAACACAACATTACTGAGTTGATACTGAAACTTCGGTAACAGTACAGAGAACCAAGTTAAAAACAAAAGTGAAATGGACTTAGACTTTTTTGTGAAGTTTTGGAAAAAGCTTGCAATCAGGAGAATAGTGTTTAAAAAATAAAATTTTATTTGCAATGTAACTTATTCCAATAGAATTCATGGCATGATGACCTTTAATAAATACATGGATTCCACTTGTTTCTTTATTGCCGTGTTCCTAAATTACTGTTCTTTTTTAGCCACTAAGCATTGTATTAAGTCACACATAGACAAATATCTTAACATGAGTGACCTGGCTAGATTTGGTAATTTATGTTTTGTCTGGCTAACATTCTGCTTGTATCTATCATAGGATATAACATTCTCTTTCCTGTTTTGTTTCCGTGAAATTTTGCTCAATATAGCAAATATTTGAAGCCTAGTGTTTCAGATATAGATGACTGGGATAAAAAATAAAACAAAACTGAGAACTGATTTCCTGTGAAAAAACCCCACATATATCACATGACAGTAGCTAGAGCTGAAAATGTAAGAGGTTGACCTTTGAATATAATTCCACACACACTCACATATACACTCGCACACAATCACAGACAAGCCATAAATAAAAATGTCTCAAATTACTGAGAAATAAAAGAGCCTTTCATGGATCACTTGATTGTCCCACAATGTGTTATATAGTATGGAGTAATAGTTGTTTCACATCCCAAAGCCATCAGGTATTTCAAGACAAAGGAAATATAAAAGCCATCTTTAGAGGGGGAGGAAGGTTGTCAAAGTCTGAATGTACCTATTGAATCTCAGTAATTGCCACTTAGTGTTTGATTTAATGAAAGCCACTGAATAAAGGCAACTATTTCCTTTGTCATGGCTCCTGTTCCCATTTGTACATACCCTTCTCTGTCTTCCAAAGTCAAAGCCACAATCCTCCATTTCAATGGAAGTACCACTTCCTTCCCTTCTCCTGCATTCATCCCCATCTACATGTCTTTCCCACATGCTAAATGGCTGTGTTAAAAATTAGATTCCAGTTATTGTCTCTGAAGCTAACAAGCTTGTTTTGACTCAGCCTTAGACACACTGAAAAGACACAACCACAAATGCACTCAAATCTGCGGGCCTGCCTGTGTGTTCTAGCAGAAATATTTAGCCTTTAATATAAACGTTTTTGTCATCCAAGCTCCTTGCAGACAGACCATTTGGTTATCGCAGAATAAACTGTTTACAATTTTTTTTTCCCTTTTCTAGTTGAAAAAAATCTGACAAATATACCAAACTCTCTGTGTCAATCAAGAGATGAGAGGGTACTGCTTTTATCACAATCAACTCTTTGAATTGTTGAAGTCCCATTCCGGTGGCAACAGTGGTAAAAAATCAAGATGATAAGAAAGCTATTTGTTGAGATGTTAATTTATTTTACTGTTAACTGCTGCTGAGTCTGTCTTGGTTAAGTTTTTTTTAGGGACAAAGAGATTTTGTTATTTCTTCAAGGGATAGGTTTTTTTAGAATTTAGAATCTTTTTAACTCATTAATTTCTATCCTAATCATTGTATTAAATTTAAAAGCAGGTATAAAAACATAGATTTGGAAAATGGATATGAAACTGGTTTACTGAAACATTCTGAGAAAGACCTTTTAATCTTTCTGTTCTCATGAATTAACTTGAAAAATAATGAGATACTTAACTACAATTCCTGTATTGTAGAAAATTCCTGAACTGAATTTAGAATTTAAAGTAGGAAAAGCTAATTGCAAAGATGGGGTACAAATGAGAACATATAGAGAACACAAATTTCTTCATTGTTTTTATTCTTGTTGAGAAATTAAGAAAAATGAGGACGAATTTTGGAAGAGGTGGTGAAATGGGCAAGGTAGCAGAATTTAGCAAACGATATATATGTCTGCGAGTGTATATATATAAATATAATTAGGTGTTTAGAATAATGAGGACATGGCAATACTCTTAGTTCACCAGCATCTGTAACTATGACTTAAATTCCACCTATGTTTTCCCTTAGGTTCCAGAATGTGATTGAATCCTTTCCTTATAAACATGTGATTAGGTTCCCCATGATTCCTAAAACTTGCCTGAAAGGCAAAAAGTTGGCACAGCAATTTCATTATAAAGGCCTTGTCATGAGCAGAAGAATTATTCTTAAAAATAAATTAAAAAAAAGACATTTCTCTTTACAAATAAAGTGTCCACATGAGAACTGTTCTAGTCAATTTACAAATGAAGACAAGTGTCTGAACTCCTAAAAGAATAATTACATCTAAAAATGCTTCAAAGTCAGATGGGTGCTTTTGGGAGGGGAAAACTCAAAGCAATTCAGACCAGAACACCCAGTGAAATTATTTTGAATAAATAGAAATACTACACAGCAAAAAATGCATCAATTTTTGAATGTCTATGAGACATAAATTGTTTTAATCTATAAAATTTATTTTCTATTTTCATGATTGAAACATCTGTACTGTACAGGCATAATAAAACTTCCTTCTATCTTCATTTCTATCTCTCAAATTCAATTTTGAAAAAACTGACAAAAGTTTTCAGTGAAATAGGAATGGATTTTTATAATCATTTCTGAGAGCTGTTCACCCTTTCTAGTCTGCTTCTTCTTTGTCTGTCCAGGTTCCATTTGTTTGAAAACCAGTAGCCTTGTCCTGTCAGTCCGTTTATTTAAAATCAGAAGAAAAAGCTACAGACTTGGAAAAAACTTGACAGAAGACATAGGTATTTCTAGACTTATTTTAACCACCTGGTTGCTTCTGAGCCCTCCATGTAGATTCAGGTAGAGTGCTCTGCCTGTACTGCTGCGCAAACACCATCTGTGTTAGAGAGCGTGCCAAAAGCATCCATGTAGAATGTGTCTGCTGGCAAGTATATCCAGTACTGCATATCCTGGTAAACTACATCTGCTGCAAAGCTGCCTTTTTTGACATTTTGAAGCAACACTGTCTTTCCAGTCTTCCAAGACATCCAGCAGCAAGAAAATGGCACATACAGATCAGTAATTTATATCTACATTCCATAAAACAGCCATGGGATGGAGTGGGGTCCCAATGCACCTTTCAGACACAAAGGTCTCTACCCAAATGGCTAAATATTACTCACCAAAATGACCTCAATGTTGTTTTGAAGTTCACACTGAACAGAATAAAATAAGCAGAATAAAATAGGAAGTAAAAGGTTGAGTTTCACAGAAATACACAGTTTATACCAGGACCCCCATTACATGCATGCAATTATACTTTTATTAATAGTTGTAGTTAAATAAATATACTAAAACTCTTCATCTTGCTTTTCGTAGTTATTCATCCTTATGCCCCCGTTTGTAATTAAACTGGAAGCCAGGGTAGGATGTTATTTTTTTAATTTCTGAAATTAATACTGTTGGGATTTTTTTGTCACATTAGAATGCATTTTGGTAATGCCTGTTTAGGAGGGAGAATATCCACATAGGGTGTGAAAGATCGTGAAGTATGGTATGGTCAAATTCCTTGTCCTGGAATCAATATAAAGAATCACAATTTCTGGGATAGCAAACCTGAATTATGTGTGCAGTTTAGTGTTTTTATTGCCTTTTTTTTTTTTTTTTTGGGGCGGTGCATTATACCTCCGAGCTTCTAGGAAACTTACTTGTCTGTAGATACAGTAGACACTGTAATAAAATTTTCATATACTTAGACAAACAACAACAAAAAAAGCTTTTATTATTACCTGAAGCTTTTATTCTTTTTCCTTCTTTCTTTTCCACAATCTAATAACTACCTACTTTTAAATTGAAAGTCAATGTTAGCAATTTTTGTGAAGAAAAGTAGACAACTTTACAGATTTCTATTTTTAAAAGCAGGAAAATTCTATAGAGTTTTGGTGGGGGATTTTTGTTTGGTTTGGTTTTATTTGTTTAATTTTTTTTCTTTTAACAGAAGTAATTAAGAAACACATGTTCTCTATGGGATATGACAACCTAATTGAGTGGTTGGAAGGCTAATGAAGGCAGGATGGGAGGGAAATAACAGGTGAGCAATTCAGAAGAACAGCTCATTTCACTAGTGGTCTGCTAGAATCACAGAATATGCTGAGTTGGAAGGGACCCACAAGGATCATAGAGTTAACTCTTGGCCCTGCACAGGACCATCTCCAAGAGTCACACCATGTGCCTGAGAGCATAATTCAAATGCTTCTTGAACTCTGTCAGGTGTGGTGCTGTGACCACTTCCCTGGGGAGCTTGTTCCTGTACTCAACCACCCTCTGGGTGAAGAATCTTTTCAAATATCCAACCTAAACCACCCCTGACACATTTTCAGGCCATTCCCTTGGGTTCTGTCACTGCTCACCACAGAGAAGAGATCAATGTCTACCCCTCCTCTTCCCCTCATGATGAAATTGTAGACTGCAGTGAGGTCTCCCTTCAGTCTTCTCCAGGATGAAATGACCAAGTGTCCTCAGACACTCCTCATACGACTTCCCCTCAAGGCCCTTCACCGTCTTCATTCCCCTTCTTTAGACACTCTCTAACAACTTAATATCTTTCTTATACTGCAGTGCCCAAAACTGCACACAATATTCAAGGTGAGGCTGCACCAGTGCAGAGCAGAGCAGGACAATCCCCTCCCTCGACCAGCTGGCGATGCTTTGCCTGACGCCCCCCAGGACATGGTTGGCCCTCCTGGCTGCCAGGGCACTGCTGACTCACATTCAACTTGCCATCGACCAGGACCCCCAGGTCCCTTTCCATGGCACTGCTTTCCAGCATCTCATTCCCCAGTCTGTATGTATATCTCAGGTTGTCCCATCCCAGGTACAGAATCTGGTGCTTCCCCTTAGTGAACTTCATACAGACAAGGGAGAGAGGGAAAGTAGGAGGTGTATAAAGAAAACAAGAGATGAATGCTTGGTTTTAATAGATGTTGTAGGCTTAGCATTGAGCCTTTAAAATGTTAATGTTCATTAGCATCTGAAAGAGTCTACCAGAAGGAGAGAGTAGAATAGATCAAGATTCTTATTTAGGTAGGTGGAATAGGGGAATATCCATTTGTCTATATGTGAACTCTAAGTTTCCTAGGGCAGGCAAGTAAAAAAACCTGTGACAGATTGAGCAGAATCCTTGATTTGAAGATCACAGCTGCAATCCAACTGAAAGATTCTGCAAGCGTATCTTTTTTTTTCCCCCCCAGTAAGACATATTTGAACTTTAGGATGGTAAAACAGATATTTTAATAAATTCATGGAAGAAGATGAATTGAAACACTATGTGCGTGTATTGAGTGTAAAATACTTCAGAAAAGAAATTTCATACAGTTTTTTTCTCTATTGCCTATCCTAGCATTATTAGCTTTAGACATACTTTGTGAAAAATACCATCTAAACCTAAATCTTTCACTTTCACAATCATATGCTGACAAATCTTACAGTACCCCATAACATTGCAATGTCTATTTCTGTAGCAGTGATGTAGAGGTAAGATTGTAAATACCTGTTAAAAACTATGGTATTTAACGCTTTATTATCCTTTATGCAACACTCAACACTGTGCAATAGGTGAAAGATAGTTGATCACAAAGGCTTAATGCTAAAAAGAAAATGAGGATAAAGGTAAAAAGAGGAAAATATTTCTGGATGGTGCATTTTCGTTTGTATCCTAAGTGTCTTTTTCCTTACTATAAAAAATGCTGTAAAACTTAAGAAAATTATTTTAATGTTTTAGTTATGAAAATTTCCTTACAATTTAACATCCTCAAAAGTAGAATTCTCACCTATAATTAGAAAATATATACATATATGTAAAATTGCAGATATAAATTATGTATATATGTGTGTGTGTTTAATTTTGCTTGTTCAGTTCTACAAAGACTCTTTCCACTCACCTCTTACCATGGAGTTTGCAATAAATTCAAAAGAATGAATGAGACAAAACATACAGTAATATGAATGAGACAAAACTTTAATAGTAAAATGAAAATTGTGATTTCACACAGAAAGTGCTACTGAAGGCAACATTTTAACTTTCTTACAGTAAAGAAAGAAGAATGTTATTGAGCTTTGGATGCAGTAAATTTATCTAAAAAGTGTTTTTTTGGTATAGAGCTACTAGAACGCAAGAAATATTGGAGTAGATATAACTAAAGCTTTGCCCATATTTAGATGAATCTCATTTTTTATAATCACATTTGTTTTGTTGCTTTTTGCTTTCTCATTAACATTAAACTTTTCATAATTTGTTAATTATATCAACATTCACTACTAGCAGTACTAGTCCTTAAATTAAAACAAAGCAAAGAAAAAACAAAAGAAGTCTAGTTCTAAACTGCAAACGATTGCCCTTTTGGAAAGTGACAGTAAACTACAACTATGCTCTATGGCTGTATTGGCTATAAATAGTTGTTTGTATGTGCTCAGGGACCAAAGAAGTACAATTGCAAAGTGGAGCCGTGAAGCTGATGGCAGTAGGGGAAATGACATTTGCTGTGGTAGTCCAGTTGTCATGAGTAGGAGCACCCAAAATACTTTCAGAAGAGATGTATAATCCAGCTTCTTCTCCTTTGATGTGTTCAAGCAGCTGGGCAATGTTTGCAAATTTTTTTTTAGAGCAAATCATTCTGTTCATAGAAACAAAAGGAGACCTTTTGGACCTGAGCAGCCAAAGCCATAAAACACAACCTGCACTTCTCTGTGTCTGCTCTGCACCAGGGTAGCAACTGGAATCACAGATGTATTTATGCTGAAGGACTTTTTTGAGATGAGCACACAGGCATTTCTACTCTGGGCATCCAGAACTGGGAGCCAACATAGATTAATAAAGGTTTATATTTTGGAAGTGTTTTCTCTAAATAAAGAAATTTTCCTTCTTCCTCCAGTGACCCATTTTTATCTCATTGTTGGGAGAATATCTGCCTCATTGAGGTCGGGGTCATGCGATTTATTTTAAATTATTCTACTTTCATTGTGGAGTATGTCATAATTCCTTTTCCCCTGAAAACCTTTTCTAAATTTCCAGAGAAACTATTTGGACTGCCTAAAATGCAGCTGATATGACCAATGTTCCAGCAGTCTACCCCTTACCTGCTGCTATTCAGACGTCTTTGATAGCCAACAATCTGACAAAGTCCTACTTTAGGGTACAGGCTGGGCCCTACCAGTATCAATAGCCCAGATATAAAATTGTTTCCAGCTATTTCATGTCCATAGCCCTTTGAGATGAAATTCCTTCTACACACCAGGCATCTCACTA
Source organism: Manacus candei (assembly GCF_025592945.1). Taxonomy (NCBI): domain Eukaryota; kingdom Metazoa; phylum Chordata; class Aves; order Passeriformes; family Pipridae; genus Manacus; species Manacus candei. The sequence goes on from NW_026138115.1 coordinate 6,535,062, forward strand.
ATAATAATACTGACCTCTTAAAAAATCCATCTGTGTGTGGATTTCAAGTTGCTTTATGTAGCATGGTTCCATTTAACGCAGGAAAGCAGAGGCACACTCAAATGCCATGGCTTCTATGCCACAACCAATAGTCTGTATGGCAAACTGCCTCATCATCTTGTCACCCATAAAAATAATGACCAAACTTGAGAAGCTTGTATGACTGGCTTCCCAGCACCGTTTTATTTTCAGCAAAAGCCTTGGAAGACAGAAACCTGTTTGTCCTCCCCTCATGCAAAACAAGAACCTAGGAGCATCAGGTAATGATAACCTTAACGTTGTCTTTTAACATGTTACTATTTGCTGACAGATCAAAATGTGCTATACTGGCTCACACAACTAGCCATTTCACTCTACTGCTTTTTCTCAGCTTTGACATGTGTACCTTGACTCTCAGGTGCACAAATAATCAGAGAATGGCTTGGGCTGGAAGGTTCCAACATCATACACCATCAAATCTTTTTTTTGGGAAGCACTCATGGCACTCATAAATGGCAAAACCATGAGAAAATTATACAGGTTGTCCCAATAGGGCATTAACACAGTTATAAAACTCTCCCACACTACAAGCAATCTGGATGTGCCATGTATATTACAGGAAAGAAAAGTGAACTATTTTATGAATGTGTTTTAAGGAATTATAAATAAAAAAATATAGAAACCATGTCCTTATCCCCCACCTGTGAAGCCAGGTGCTTTATTTATTGCAAGAAACTGAAAGACGTATATGTTATACTAATGCCACTTAAAAATATCTAAAGTTTCTTAAAAAGATCTTTCTGTGTATTTGGAGCCCAGACTTGTGAAATACCAGAATTATATGCAGAGACAATGTCCCCATCAGGAAAAAAAATATTAAGACTTTCCACAGAGTAAAGACATTGTTCTCAAGCTTAATGATTTTTAACAGGGCGAGTAATAAAATCTGAAAGAGTTTCAGGATTGGTACTGATTTTTCTGTCCTTTTAGAGACATATTAGAATGCCACACTTTCCAAACAAAATGAGAATTCTTTCTGAAGCAGAAGTACAGGTTGTAATGTGTACCAATAAATGGTGATGAAGTTTTTGTGAGTTTATATGTGTGATAATTTAGCATATGTCTTTTACCATAGATAAACTGTCAATTTTTTGCTACACACCTGTAGTCATTTTCTGTGCTTCTCTCATGTCTTTGTGACACATAGCATTATTCTGACTTTTTCCTTTATTAATTTTGACACAATAAGCATATACTTCCCAATGCAGCTGATGATCTTTATTTCTATCCAACTCTGTGATAATGAACTGAACTTATATTCAAGATCGTCACTAAGCATGTCTTTGCAAGGAGGGGAGATTAGCCTACTCCTTGTATTTTAAATGATTCTGTAAGTGGCTTTGGGTAGTGTGTTTTCTACCACATGCACCCTGAAGTGAAGAATGAAGCTACATTGTGTCAGTGATAAATGTTTTATAATTCTGTAAGACTCTAGTTTCATAATAAATCCTGTGATTTTATTCTAGAAAAGGCAGAAAGACAGCACAGTTGACTGACTTAGTCCCTTGAAACAATCACTGTAACATATCTTGATTTTGCAGCTACACGTTAGGGTAGTAACAGCAGTTGTATGGTACATATCTACATTTGTTTATAGGGAGATACTTTCATTGTAGTTATTCTGGTTTTGTCTTCCAGAGGCTCTTTCAATTCTTTTTGTCCTCAGTGTCATATGGTGATTCAGACAGCAGACTTCTGAGGTAGCAAAATTCTTCTATTATTTCTGTGTATTTTAAGGCCTCAACTTCTCTTTTAGCAGGAAGAGGCTGGAACAGACTTTTGTTTTCCTTATGTTAATGGCCAAACAACCACTTGGCAGTGTGATCAAAACAGACAGAAATGGACTGGACATCTACAAGAGTGCTTACCAGCAACTTGCAGTAGTGTCTAAAATACACACCGGCAGATTTGGAATAGCACAAAGAGTCTACAATAGGCAAAGTTGAATAAAGATGCTTTTATTTTTCTTTGTCCCTAAAACCATTGTGTACCTATATGCAAGCACAAGGAGAGCATATGGTTTGCTCACTGAATTTTTTTATAATTAGAGAATCTACCAAGCCTTTTACACTGAGGATCCTCTGCACCATAACTCCAAAAGATAGGCAAACATTTATGTGCTTGGATGTACAGTCGAAGTCCTACAGAAACCTAAAGAGGTCTTCTGGGCTGACAGGATAATATGCTCTGGTCAGGTTGTATGTGATTACATAAGGATTTTTATTCCACTCCTCAAATGGAATAAAACTTTCTTGCATCTATTCAGATGTATAAATCATATTAGGCTGAATTTAATTTATCATTAAAGCTGAATTGACATACAGGAGTGGTTTTTGAGTAACACCAATACTACCTCCATTGCCTGCTTTCCTGGAAAGATTTTTTTCAGGAGGCAGACAACAGCAAGTCTAACAAGCAAGTCCAGAGCAAGCAAGTCCATAGCAAGCAAGTCCATCATTTATCACAGCATGATTGGTGATATTTTGTTTGGAGAGGTCAATGATGCTGGTAAACTTGAACTCCCAGGTCATTATCTCCTTATTTAATCTCATCTTGGGGTGTTTGACTGCTATAAATTGGTGAGAATAACATCAGACCTCCTTGGTCAGCAACAACTGTGTAATCCCTTGAAGAGACTGAAAATAGCTGTTGCTTTGCTGGCTGGCTCCTACGTAGAGCAGTGGAATTTTATCAAAAGTTTCATTACAGTTGCCATACAAATAGTTTAGAAAAACATCAAAGCATCTGCATCAGTACTACTCAAGTTCATATTTTTTCTTAATGGAACCTGGTCATCTTCAACAGATATGTAGAATGCCACTGATTTAAGAGAACAGACTGTTTTTGAATCCTATAGAAATATGTGACCTTTTCTGTATCTGCAGCTTGTTGAAACTCTTCCCACCTCTTCTACCACCATTTATAATTTTTTCTTGAAGGCTTGTTTTTTCTCATTTGTCTGTAAGATAAGCTGCTTTTCCCTAGATCATTTTTTTCTTTTATAAAAGCTTTTATAATACATGCATAAAAGCTAATAGAGGTTTGATATACACACCTCTTTGTCAAATTAATTTTGATAATGGCATTTGACAAAGGTAAAACCCCTTATGAGTCACTTCATAAACACCTATGAGTCTTTTCTACTCCTCTTAACACTTTTTGATTTGATTTGCTAACCAGAACTGAATACTAGTTCTGGTCCCCCATCTTTCCTGCTCATTAGCTGTAATATCTGTGCTTTGGTTTAACAGAAAAAGACGATGGAGGTCCGCTTGAATGTGTCTGACAACTACAGTGTATGAGACTGACATCAAAACTCCATTCCTCTCCAGCTACATACACTTTGTTGTTTTGTTATTTTTTTTTAAGAGAAAGTCATTTGAGAACATAAAATAAAATTAAATATAATAATCTTTAGTGCTCTACTACTTATCTATCTTGCCTCTAGCTTCACTGACTTGTGTAAAGCTGTGACTAGTTCCATAACTTACTGTGCCCCACACCAGATCCAACAGTATTGCAATGAAATACACAAACTGTTATCTAAAACTTCTGATTGTGACTGTATTTCTTGGATGAACAATGATGAATATGTGGGATATGTTGGGAACCATATCTTTAACATGGACTCAAGAAAAACCCTTTCATTTTCTCCATCAAAGATTACCTCTACCAACAGAAGGAACAACACCCAGAAGTAGTTTGCTGTGAGCCTGGAGGCTAAGCATGGAGCAGAAAAAAATACTTAGCATGTGTTTAACTGTTAAATAAATATATTACACATTTTGGATCCATAAAATAGCTTGATTATAGAAACTGTGGAAAATAAATTATATTAGCAACCAGATCAAAGAGGCAAATAATCTGTGAAGAATTTGACCAAAAAGTAGATTGGGTATCCTACAGGGAAATCTCAGTTAACACTACTAAAATCAGCATTGCAGGTATAAAGGCTCAGGCAATGAAATCAGAGTGAGATGTCCATAAGAGAATAGATATAATGCAAAAAACTTGGGATCCCCATGGAGCTTGGAAACTGAGTGTGGGAAGAGCAGAGAGGGACAATAGGAGGAACTGGGACAATCATGTTAAAAAGCAGGATTTGATTCTGTACATTTTCTTATAACTTCTTATCAAGAGGTTCATGAGGGGAGCACAACAGAAATCCAAATACAGTTTTGTTCCATTTTGACCACCACCCAAGCATCTAATGTTTACCCTAGAGATGCTGGGTAGGTGTGAGGCTGTATTTTAGCTTGGAATTAGCATCTGAGCTCACATTGAGGAGAATAAATAAACACAAGTGCTCTGGGTTCACACTTGAAATTTTTTTTTTCCCTTTCTTTCTTTTTTAATAAAAAGCCTTAACCACCAAAATGAAAACTAGCTCTACACTTGATTTAATATATTCTTTTCTCTCTCTCTCCATCCAGGAAGGAGGAGGAGCAGGAAGACAGACACCGGCACACCTGGTATGGAGGATGAAAGCAATTATAATACAAGATGTAGGAGGAAGAAAATTATGGGGAAATTATCTATAGCAGTTCACTGATAATTACCTTCATAGATTATAAAAGAATCACTGAAAATATATATATGTAAATTACCTGAATTTTCTATTGAATTTTCCCTCTGCTCTCTATATTGTGAAACTTCAGTGAAATTTTGTAAATTAGGGAAAATGATAAAAATAAATGTCAATATATTTTATTTTAAATGATTTATGTTGCCAGGAAGATGTGTAGATGGTTGATTTGTATGTGTGTTCAATTCTTTTGCAAAATACACATGTGATGATTAATTAATTAATGTACTGCTGAAAGGAACAGTACAGTTTGGAGTGATGAAGGTAAAGCTAAATAATTGTATCTGGATTTTATTATTTTTTTCTTTTTTGTCTCCAAGAGTCTACTTTATTAAACTTTTGTATAGTGGAAAGATAATTCAGCTAGTCATGTACTTAGTAGCTATGCAGAGTCATTTTCTACTGTATGCTTAGATATCAGAGTTCAGATAAGTTCCAGTAAAGCCATTTCTTTAATGTACTGTTCAAGACGAATATGGATAAAACAATTTTTCCCTTTTTCTGTATTTATTTTATTTTTTACACCAATACTATTTCATCTATTTCACAGGAAGCTTAAGAGTTATGGAAAATCATTTGGTGGACCTGGAAGAAAGGGGAGAGAGGGATGAAAGATCTGATTTTTCTCTATAATCTGAACTTCAGAAACGGTGGTCGTAAAAGTTGTCCAGTTAAAAACTTTTGAACTCATATTCAGTTACACTGGTATAAATCAGGGGCAGCCCTTCCTAAAACAAAGGCAATTGCTTAAGAAAAAAGGTAATAAGTTATGAGTAGAAGCTTGAGGCTTTGTTTTTCTCTTGTTTTTCATCAAACTGCTTAACAAGCTAAAATTTTCACTCCTTATTTTAGCCATTTTTGTTTGTTTGTTTGTTTGTTTGTTTTGGTTGGGGTTTTTTAGTTTAATATTCCTACTGCATTCCATATATGCAACTGTTGTGTTTTTTGGACAAGATTTTCTCGAAGTTTTGTCGGACTGAGATTGCTGACTGATACCTGCATGTTACTGTTGACAGAATGTTGTTTCTTTTCTGTTTCTTTTTTACTTGTTATACTGTAATTCCTGCTAAACACTATACTACTATGCACAAAGTTAATTTCCCCACTAGTGAGAAAAGTGACATCTGACTCAATCTTCTGTTGTAAAGGTATAGTTGGTCATTGCTTACTGCTTTGTATTGTCTGGGCATCTCTGTGTCTTGGAATAGGAGTTAACATCTGTTCATAGAGACAAGAGATGGGGTAGGCACTGGCCTATTGCATGCAGATGCAAGTGTTTCACATTGTTTCCTGTCTTCATTCTTCCCTGCCCATGTTTCTGCCCTGTTCATCACCAGGAATGACAATCTAACTCAGAAGCGAGCAGCAGCTCTCACAAGAGGTCACAGATTTTTTGGAGGAAGGTATTGCATTCACTACAAATCTTTTCCTCTTCAAGGTAGTCCCTATTAATTTTGACAGAATTTCAACAGCCTCTGTAATCCCCATAAAAAACTGGAAGAAAGCAGGCTCTGATCAGATAATGCCAGGCAAAACCAAACATTGAATTTTCCCCACTTTCTCTCTGAACTGGTTTTGGGTAGCTTGCAGCAGTGGACTTGTTTGAACTGTCTGGAACCATTACTCTTTCGAAATGAACCACCCTGGAAGGTATTTTGGGATCACAGTTCATGTCTCAGTCAGTTCTATGGTTGTTCCTGAAGTTATTCTCATTTAACATGAAAATATAAAATACTTGAATGAAATAATAAACACTTGTATGATTTCCACTGATTCTATTTCTTTGTTATATTGAAGTTTTTTGGGACCAGGTCAGAACATTTTGTTTCTTTTAAAGTTTCTCCCCAATACTTTCCGATTTCTTTCCTGAATCACAAATTCTGCAACTCAGAGAACATTCCCAAGATGCATTGTTTTGTTCTTTCCATTTTGGAAAAAAATTAAAAACATTATTAGATAGTTTAATATTTAGTTATCACCCTAGAGAGTCAGATTTTATCAATAGTTAATTTTAGATCATAATTATCTATCAGTTCAGGGGGATTTATTTAGCAGAAGGGAATTTAAACTACCACAGTATTACGCACAAGGGTTTCTCTAGACATTTACTTCAGGTTTTATCTCAGCAAGGAGGCAAATGGGGCAAGTCTGTGATTGTACCTCATTCACTAAAGTTCCATGAGGCAGGTATAGGTACTAGCAAGAATTTTTCAATACTGAACATAATGAACAACCTGCAACACAGCCACAGCTTACAAATGTTTGTGTTAATAAATCATCAAAGGTGGATTCCACTTCTTTTTAAAAGAAAACTTCAGAAGGATCATCTTACATTTGCTTCTGCATCTGATTTTCAAGGTGATGTGCAGAATACAAACAAACTTCACTGAAAGTAAGAAAAGTGAAGATGATCTAAAAACTGTACTTTTTGATTGGGAGACTTAGCAGCAGCAACAATAACAAAATATAGTGAAAATCCAAATCAAGTCTTCTGCCTGTGAAATCAGTGAGTTGCACACCTAGAAACTGAAGCTTTGCCAGAATTCAAGAAAAATGCGTATGTTATAGAGTGGACAGAGAGATCTTTTATGCAAGACAAGTCAAACAGTTTTTTGTAGAGATGATGGAGTTTGTGTGGTCCGAGTCCTTATGCCATGTAATTGAACTGTTCATGCACCCTGTAAGCAACATGCTGCTATTCTCCATCACTAAATGGCCGTATGGAAAAACTGTACACAATGTATATACAGGTAATAGGAAAGCATATTACAGAGCCTTTAGAAAGAGACAGTGAGGAGTGTGATGTCAGAAACATCCAGATGACAGAAGAAAAACTTCATGATCTGAGGAGAACATGAATAAAACATAAGAGAGCTGGCATCCATTGTCCAGCACCTAACGGAAGAGATAAAACTTCATACTAACATACAGGTTAAAAAGATGACCTGCTTATCATTCCAGTCACCTGAGAGCCTGAGCATCTTTAAGAATTAGCATAGACATGCCATAATTTTGATCCAGACAAGGATTGAAAAGATTCTAGAAAAGTAAACAGACAGAATTTGCAGTACTGAGATATGAATGAGAGTCAAATGCTGTAAAACTATTACTGGTTAAATATCAATCGAAAAACTGAAGGCTTGGAAAACACATTCCAATTAGTATCTAAACATGCAGAATATTCTAATGCTATTTTCTCTATCAAAAAAAAGTAGCAGTAATACCTTACAGATGGATAAATGTTTTCCTAATCAGCCTGTCACATGCTGAGCATGGAGCTGTGTTATGATACAGTTATTAAAATTATTAAAATATTAAAATTTTTAGAAACGCCTGAATTAAGGTGCAAACAAGACCAGATGCCAATAGTATGGGTTTTATTTAACAGTAAATGTGAGGCAGAGAGAGATAGAAAGAAATAGGGAAAAGGAGGGGGGGAGAAGAAGGAGAATGACAGAGATTAAGTGGAAAATATATCACCACTCTGTGGAACCCGACAATGTCCCATAGGTCCTCTTCCTCTAACCTCAGTAGTGAGAGCCCTTCAAAGCATAGAGTCCAATGGATTAATATACATTCAGAAGATGCCCAGGCACATCCCCTGGTGGGAGGAAGCTTTGCAGTCTCTTGCCACAGATTCTGCAACTGCTACCTCACTTGGATCATATGCAGTCCTCTGGTGATGGAAGGCCTCAGGAATGAGTCTGGGGGGGGTGCTTTGGTAGTCCTTGATGGTTTATGACCCTTTTTTAGCTGACTTTCATATGAATGTCCTGTGTGTATGTGGTCTTCCCAGGGTGGTGGTGAGGGGGTGGTGTTACTCCTGTTTCCAGTGGACAGATTTTGCCATCACTTACCCAAACCCTCCTCCACCACCCACCAGCTAGGACTGATTCTTAGCTGAGTTTGGCTTTCTTTGTGGATTCATTCTTCTTCCCTGAACCTTATTTAGTTCTCCATATATGTGAGATAATTGGACAATAGTCTTATCTCAAGCTTCTGTCACAGTCCAAATTCCAGTCAGGACACATATTCAGGGGAAGGGAAGGGGTGAGTGGGACATGTAGGAGTGTGGGTGGGGGTACTTTGGCCGTCACAGATGGGCAGTTGCTTCTCTGCAGTTTGACAAAAAGTCTTTCTATGATTTTGACTATGTTTAAGAACTTTTCAGTCTCTTACAAGCTGTTAACATACCTTGGAGGAGAAAAGGCCTTGTTATATTAACTGCATTATTTGTGTTTGAAAAGCAAGTGCAAAGTCTTGGAATAAACAGATTCAGGGCTGTGAACTGCTGGTGTCATTTATTATTCTTCCAGATAAAACCACTCATAAGTTTTTGAGTCTGAACATCCTTTTGTCTCTTTTCATATGCAATACTGCATTCCTTCTCTTGAGACAATTTTGTCCTATAATTTCAGATACATGTGAAGGAAAGCTAATCCCTTTTATTGGAATGAAGAGCACTCTGCTTATATTGTAAGAGAACCAGGGAGGTGAAGACATATTCTTCCTTGCAGGTCTGTCTCAGTGTGGTATTATTCAGTATTCCTCCAGGCTTCTACTAAGTTATACTTCACTAAATCAAACACTATATTGCAATTCACAGTATTGAATACCTGAAAAAGATGACATCTTGCTTAATCTGTCTCAGAATTGCACTCTAGTTTAGAATGATTTCACTAGTATTCCAAGGTTTAAATTCTCAGTTGATTTAAATTACCTAAAGAAATTTTATTCACATTTCCTTTTGCACTGAGGTCAGTAGTTCTAAACTAAATTCATAATCTAAATATGAGTTTTCTTGAAACATATAGGGAAAGTGCATCAAGGCAGCCACTAATGTTTAACAATGTTTCCTACCTGTGAAGCATCATGTCTCCTTAGAACTAGAATATACACTAGTGTCCATATTTTTTAAAGTCATTTCCACCTTTTTATCCCTCAGTGATGTAGACCTGCAATCTATCAGAGTCATAATTGTGTCACAGTATAGGAGCTCAGACAATCTAAATGTCATTTCTATGGTTTTAATCTGAAGATGACACAAACCTCTGCTCTTGAATTTGATTTCTATGTTGAACACTGAGATCTAATTTGTTGAATTTAAGATTGTTCATTAAGTCAGTGACACAGCAACAGCTTCTGAAACTGAGGGAGTTTATACCCTGACATCAGTTAAGACAACATCTCTTTCCTGTTGGCAAGGCTCGTAAGGAAGTCTCCAGTGGTTCATGGTCATGCTCATAATGCAGTTGTATTACTAAGTTTCTAAAATATGTATTGAAATCAAAGGGAAATTGAAAGCAAAAGAGAAAGTTAGATATGTAAGAAATTTTCTTTCTTTTTACTCCAGACCAGTAAAAAAAAAAAAAGGTTTTGAAAGGAAGCATGAGCAATACTACTTGGATTTTACCACAGTGAAAAAGTCACTACGCTTTTTTTTTTTCTCTCCTTGCTCTCCTGCTAACTGATCTCTGGAATCTATTCTTACTCAGGTATGTTCTTTTTACTAAAATCTCTATTCTCTCTTAGATGCCAAATGCTTCATAAAGCAAAATACTGTATAAAAGAATGGTTAAGACAAACTGATAACTTGAGAAGAATCAGAATTAAGCACTCATTAAAACAGCAAATCCAGTCTAATAACAAATTATTAAGTACTCTTCAACAGCTTTACACAGTGAGTGGAATGGCTTTATCTTCTCATCAGCATTAACCATAAAGTTCATAATTTATTGACTCTCTAACTAGATAAAATCTGTTCGCAAAATTAAAAACAAATAATCATAGTTCCCTACATGATGGAAATACATTTTGTTGCTTTGGAAAATATTGAATATTTGGTCACAGAAGGCATTACCCCAAATTCCATATTTCCAGCAATTAAAAGATGATTCCTGGGGCTCTGTCAGATCTCTACAGTTTTCTAAGGTTTTCCATCAGCCAATAAGTCAAGTATATGGCCATGATCATTCCAATCTCTTGAGAATGATGTTCAGATGAACTAGTTTACTTCAATTCAGCTTGACAATAGGAAAGTATAATCTGTGCAACTCATTGATCAAGTAGATAAAAAAAATTGCACATTAATCCAATAGAGAGCTTTGCTGGTAAAGTCTCAGGACTGTGTTCAAGAAAAAGAAAGAAGAAAGCCTGAAACTTACCTTGTAGCTAGGTGTGTATTTCTGCTGCATTACCTGCATTTTATACCCCTTTCCCAGTATTTGAAGTCCTCAGACTCACATAATTATTCTGTAATTAGCATATGTTATGTCTATTTTACCTGTAATTTGCCTTTTTTTTTTTGAGGGAGTGAAACTCAGGTTCATAGTTCTGTCTTCTGACAACTGTAAGCAAATTGTGGTAGACCACAGTTAGTTAAATTCTGAGACCAAGGAATAAACAGATTGCAATGAAGTAATTCATGGGATGTGGGATTTCTTCCTGTGTTCTTTTCTGTGTAGTGAATGGTGTCCTGATTTATGTTTGTAATAGCTATATGGATGGAAGGTAGGTAAGGAACATACACACTACTCTTGATTTAAAAGGTGGTTTGAAAATGGCCAAGAGATAAGTAAGTTTGTCTTTACAGTGAAAGAAGTAATCTCATACATAACATGCCTAATATGTTCAACTCTGTGATGTCTAGATAGCTACCCTTCTGAATGTAGTACTACTTTTCATAATCCTCAAATATAAAATTTTACATATTTCAGAGGACTTGGGAACAGAACATATTTTCAGAATTTACTTCTGATTGTTTGAACACCCACAGATACTTCTTCAATACTTATCAGCTTCTGGAGAGACCACATAAACTCAACTCCTAATTCTCACAGAATCACAGAATCAATTAATTTAGAAACTAGTTGATTGATCATCAAGTCCAACCTATAACATAACATCATTTTGTCAAATAGATCATGGCACTAAGTGGAATACCCAGTCTTTCATTAAACACCTCCAGGAATGGTGAATCCACCACCTCCCTGAGCAGTCCCTTCCAATGTCTAATCACACTTTCTGTGAAGAAATTCCTCCTAATGTCCAACCTAAACCTCTCCTGGTGCAGCTTGAGACTGTGTCCTCTTGTCCTATCACTTGTTGCCTGGGAGAAGAGGTCAACCTCAACCTGGTCACTATGGGTCTGCTGTCCCACTCGCAGCCTATTTTCTTTCAAATATAGTAACTTCAGTTTATTTGTAGAGAGACCATTACAGTTATCACTTCTCTGGATTTAGAAGAGATATTTAACAATTAGGGAAAATTTATTAATTACTTTATTCCAGTTGTTTTGTGCTTTTCTCTAACTATATCCACTTTATCCATTTTCTGACTCTCATAGACTCCTTCTTTCCTCTGGCTTCTTTTCAAATACTTTTATGGAGTCTCTGACAGAAAGAGGAAGATGTTATCCACAGACATACAGATAGTGGACATTGTTTGAAGGAGGACTGCAAAGCATGTACCCGACGTGTGGATTGATTCCTGAGCTTCTGTGAATGAGAGCTGAAGCTTTATTTCTGGCTCTGTTCCAAAACTCACAAAAGCTTGGAGAATATTATATATTAATGAACACACTAAAAGAAGTCAGTATTTTCAGCTAGAGTATAGATCAGTATTTACTGAGCACAGCCCTTGATTTGTCCTTTCTGTTATACTGTTATATTTTTCTAATAGTCATATTGAGAAGTATAGAACCGTAGCATGGCATGTCAACAGGATTAACCCTTACCTACTGTTGATTTTAGATTTTATTTCTTATTGACACTCAGTTTAGTTCAATATACCTCTAGCTTTAGATTTGTAAAGACCACTAGATAAAAGATCAATTTACAGAAAGTATCATCTGCTGTTTGAAGGACAGGTGCTCATTTGTCAAGAGCTATTTCTTACACAGAGAGGTAGTAGCTACCGAACTGCTAACATTTCATGTGACACCAAGTAGATATTTAAAGAATTATTCATTAGTTCTTGTACTTGGGATTGGATAATCTTGCATTAATAAAATGTGTTTTTTTCACCTTTCTGTCTAAAAGCCCAAGCACAGATCTAACATTTTCCATAGAGAAAAAAGAGTACTATATACTAAAGGAGATTGACATTGAAACATGCAGAATTGCTGTTAGCTTCTGTAAGCCATTAATGATCAGCACCACCGGATATCAGCCTATGAAACAAGCTTCTTTTTTTTTTGGATGTTGTTGTTGAGGTTTTTTTGGTTTGGTTTGTGTTGGGTTGGGGTTTTTTTTGGTAGTGAGAATTAAATTCCCCCAAAAAAACAAACCAAAACTAACCAGCAATTCCTAAAGAAAATCCAGAAGTCAGAATCTGACATGCCTCACAAATAAGTTGCCTGTGCAATCTTTAATGGGACTTCTATATACATATTTCACACAGAATTGCAATCTGTAAAACTGAGAAAGTTTCCTGTCACAGTACACAGGAGAGATGATGCTTCTTAACAGCTATTGGCTATATGGGTTTGTCCTTAGTGCTCAAAATGGATGATGCTTTTATTCTGCGTGGTTATTTAACACATTCAGTAGACAGGACTATTTATTTTCTACAGTATATAAGCACTTTGCAGAAATTAATTTTCCTCTACAATACTTTTTTTATCACTTTCTTTTTATGAATTGAGGGGTAGAGCATTTTGATATCCTGCTTCATGTATGAGGATTGTGAATTTTATTTTCTTTGAGCATGTACTAGTACCAGATATGTTCAAAAGACTCATCCCCACAATTTAATTTACATGAATGAAGAACATATGAAACCCAGAAACAACAAATATGTAGTTAGGGGCCCTCCATATAAAGTTTTTATTTTAAAAATGTAACATTTGCTTAGCCTGACAAAGGAAGACCTTTGTCAAAGCAGAAATTATCTTGCTTTATTCAAATATTTTATTACCTTCTGGTCACTATATAGTGTTTTCTCATCTGTTATAAGTAAGATCCAAGTCCTATAGCAGCAGTCTGCTTTATTGCACAAGCTGGCTCATCTCTTAAGTCTGCTATACACAAAAATATTAGCAAATGTTAACTATTTAGTCCACTGTTACTCTCAAGCAACCTTCACCCATTACATCTCTCTCTACACTACCATATGTGATAGAGATCTGCTCTCTCTGGCAGTGTGCCCTTTCTGTCATTGATCTTTCTTTTCTAGTCCCTTGAAGTAACTGATATATCAGCTTATGCAACTGGTTCCTGCAAAGCTTGCAAGGAAAAGTAATATCTCTTACTAAAACATCTGCATATATTTGGAAAAAAAGCAGGCAAACTTTGAAGAATCCGAGTCCTTCTTGAAGCCTGGAATAAGAGTAGCAAATTTCAAGATATGTATAGATCAAGAATATTTATGCCAATTTATTAGGTGAGGTGAGAGGAAAATGTAGTTGGCACTTGTGGAGCAGAGGAGGCAGAGAGGAGGGAAATCTATAGTCACTATGGGACAGACAGTTATTTATATTGTATGGTTGGCTCTTGGCACAGGAGTCTCTGGCTTCATTCTCCTAGAATGAAGCACTGATGGCACAGGTGGCCTATGATCTAGAACCAGTTTAATCCCTGTACTGATGCTCCTGGAACTTTAGAGGAAAATCCTAATTGTACATCTCTTAAGGATGCAGTAGATGTTTGATATTATTCTAGAATTCTTGTGATTTTTACTAATTTCTGAATTAGTTGTCAATGTATAATAATAACCAGTTTTGAAATATGCCTAAAATTTTCCCAACTCATAAAGCAGAAAAATTCAAAGTCATTTAAACTAGGAGGCATTAAACACTCGTTTTATGTCTTAAACTTTTCAAATTCAAAACTATATCTGAACAACCACATTCTTTTCTCAGTAATGTACGTTCAGGGCCAAAATAACCCAAATGACATCACCAAAGTATTCTGAATGCACATTAGAAGCTAGCAGGAATGTATCTCTCTTTCCTTTGTAGGTTATGATGGTGCTTCCATTCTGATTTAGCTCAGGTCTTTGTTCAGACACCAAGTTCTCTAGAAGAGTTGTGCAATTTAACATACTCCTGAAAAGTATCCAGTGTCCAAAACTGCATGCTACTTCTTTTAATTCCTCCTTTCTTGGCTGTCACAAATTTCCCTTACAAATCTGTGAGTTTTGGGATTTGAGACTTTTGTCTTTAAATTCGTTGGATAAATCCTATTTTTTAACTACCATGAAATTAGATGTTTAAGTTTAAAAGTTTGCTGCCAAGTTGGAATGACTAAAACTTACAAGCAGCTACTGGCTTTCTAATTGTTTTTCTCTATCACTCCTACTGCTATTGTTGTTTATATTCTTTACTCCTATTTATGTTCCAAAGCATAATATTAATTATTATCAGTCTTTGGCTCAAGTAATTCAATGAGTTATTTGATGCATCAAGACTGAACAGACTGCAAGAGATAACTGTAATTTTGTTAAAGCCTTCTCAGTTCCCTGATATGACAGATTTCTGTCACCAAATTCAAAATCTGAACAGCAGTGTGTACCCTATGACTGTCTTCTAGGCACTGACAAGAAACAATGGCTTACACATTAAAGAGCACATCATAAGTTTCATGCCCTGATACCATTGCAGATTTCTGAGGCAACATGCAATCCATATAAACATTCCTTTTATAGTTTTTCATGAGTTCAGTGTAGGTTTCCTGTCACTCTGAAAAGAACAAGTGTGGGCAGGTGCTGTGCACTTTTCTCTTGATGGCTCTGCAGATGCTTTAAAGCTTTCCTTTAATGGAACTGCACGACAGTATGTGGTAATGCTGTGAACACCTGGCAATTAATTAAAGCCACGAGGTTCTGTTCTTGACATAAACCAGTCTCATACTAAGCCCCACAGAACTGAAAGCCCACATGCTGTATTACTGCCTGCACAGTCTCTTCCAACAATACTGCAGTAGTAGCCCTTCAGATAGACTGACATTTTCCTGTCAGTGAATTACGGGAAAACTCACTCTCATCTTAGGGTTTGTCATGTTTATATATTCATCCAGGAAGGCCATGAACCTTGTCAAGAGGTCTCTTGCTTCAGTTTTTAGACAAATTTTAGGCTCATTACTAGCAAATATAACTCAAATTCTTCACATTCCATTCTGTATTGCTGGTCTTTAAAGTCTTTACCTTAAAGTTAGTGATAAATCAAAGATTAATTTTACATAAGAAAGGGCACTGGTTATCTTAATACCTACTTCCATGACAGTAATGTTTCACCTAATGCACTTTGATGTCACAATCACCATTACAAAGCTTGATAATACATTAATTGCACCAGCTTTTGTGATTTATATATATAAATTATTGGCTCATTTTAAGGAAAGAACTGAACATTCTAAAAAGCATATGCTGCAGAATAATACCAATTTTATATTTGACTAATTTATGCATTTTTCAATTTGGACACATAAAAATATTCTCTTTGCAAAGAAAGGAATGGTTTTGGTATATTCCACTAACAGTTTTATTTTTTTAAATAAGCTTTATCACTCTTTGCGCTGTGAGTGTTAGTAATGAAAACTAAATTATACTTGGCAAAGTACATATATAAATTGCTCTTAATGATCCATTACTTTTAACATTTTACAGTTTGTTGTTATAATTGTATTGGTTTGCTTACCTAATAATAAGTAGCATTAAGTAATTTCCTTTGTTTATTTCTGTCATTAGTGAGTTAGCAACACTGCCTCATAGTGCTGTAAAAGACAAAAACATTGGTGCACGTGCCTGATACTCTTTTAAGCAAAAGTTCTAGAATAGTGTAAAGTGTGGTTTTTTTCTTTGTTGGCTTCAAAGAATTAAGGAATCCAGTTAGTCATCTCATAATTATAGTTTGAAGATATTTTGGTGGATAATGTTATGGAAAAAAAAAAAAAGAGGATTTGCAACCTTTCTTAAAAGGAAACCACTTTTTTCTTTTCTTATTACTGCCATTGTCAGAAATTTAAGCAGGGAAGCTTATTCTTCCAAAATTTTTCCATGCAAATCTGGGGCAGATTTAAGAAATATACATCTGAAAAGCTTAAGATAAGAGCTCATCTATTTGACTGTGTTTCTTTTAATTTATGGCTAACTAAAAACTGTTAAAAAATAAAAAATTGCAAAAGTTTCTTTGTACCCTCAAGTTCCTAGCAACTTCCTTACCATACAGATTTACTCAACCTCAGTCAGAATCACTGCTAATCTGAGTGAAATATTGCAGGTCCACTTATCACTAGTTCCCAGGTGACCAATCTGCAATTTATTCATATCAGAAACCATTTTTCCTCTGGCCACTCTGATTTTAATGTGGACTGTATATCATCAGGCCATGACAAGAACAGAGGGATTGATCTATCTTAGCATAATAAGCTTATTTTTATCTTCAACCTTGCCTTTGTAGTGGAGGAGATATTATAAGCTGTCTGACACTTATTTGGAGATGTATACACAGAAGAAATAACTCCCAGCAGCTTCAGAGAGTGAGCTGTGTGTGCTGAAGTAAAACTCATGAAAACTTCATAATAATCTTTGCAACAAACAAAACTTTTAATAGGAGAAATGATCTGTTACTACCCCAGAAACTTTCAATAAATGTTCTTCTCCACAGATGAGGTGCTCAGGTAAATTGGCACACACTGACCTGGATTCAGGGACAATGGCTATAATTTGTCTGCAAAAAACCCAGTAGGCTGTACAGAGGCTTCATGTCAATCAGAGAAAGAAATGGAAGTTAAACAAGCACTGCTAGATTTTTGTGCTCTTTTTTTCACATGCTCTGTTTGTTTAACCAGCAGGGTGTCACCAGGTGGATGTTAGTGTTCATGTACAAGGCTTTCACAGAGATTGATGTTCACAGCAATAGCTGAGTTCATTTACAATGCCATTCTCTGAAAGCCTTGCTGAATAGATTCCTAAAGACAGTAATTTACTGCCTGTCTTTTCCTCTTTTATTATATTCCACCACCAAAGATGCCTATTCTTATTTGATGACTTAAGTATCCTTGCTCAAAGGTGCTCATACATTTTCAAATTCTGTTGCTGTTAGAAAAAGGAGAGAAGGAGGAATTATGACTGAGCTGTCTTTCAATAGCTACCATGGTCTTGCTGTCCTGTATCCTGTAACTATTGTAATGTGTTGGATTGTCTTACAGGGAGGAGTGAACATCAAGAATCTTGACAGAAGAATGCAGCTTCTGGAGAGGTCCCTCTACCCTGAATTCTCTATTATCTCCTTTTCTATTTAGTGTGTCTAAGTATAACATCCTGAGGATTAACACTGGATAGGATTGAAATCACTGAAGAATTAAAAAGTTGCAGCACTTCATAGGAATTTAATAACTGTTTGCCCCAGGATAAATGTCATAGCCAGCCTTTTATAGAAGAATTTTTGTTCCTCAGCCCTAAATATGAGGTGAGCACATATTCCTTCATTCATTTTATAGATGGTGGATTAAACTGACAGAGCCATTCACCCTTTAAATGCTTAAAATCTGGAGAAAAAGAAAACCAAACCAAACCAAATAAAACACACCAAACCATAACAAAAGCCCAAAGAAAAGTCTTCTATTAAACGACTGAAAATTTCTGGCAGTTCCCATATTTTCTGAGATGGGGTTTTGATGTTAGAGTGGGGGATCAAAAAGGTATTTTTGTACCCTTAAATCAGAATCCAGAAATAAAGATAATTGAAATGGAACAGCTTTTGGATCTCCAAGGGCCTCTTATAAAAATAAACAGGTATTCATCAAGGAACTGAACTAAAGTTTGTTGAAAACACCAAGAGTTTTTCCACTAATTGTATTATTGGCTTTTGGAGAAGGCTTTGAAATTCAAATTCTCAATTTAGCAGCAATGCCATCACCCCATTCAATATCTAAATTGCTAAGTACTTCCTAAGAGATTGTACATACTAATTTCAGTGATCAGAATGATACATCTTGTTCACATCTTTGTTTCAAGTTTCTGTCTTTTAATTTCACTTATTTATATGTTACAAAATTTAAAATAAATATATATAAGGGAAAGGAGCTATAGGAAAAATGGACAGCACACTGCTGTTTATAGCTTAGAAAGCTGCCGTGTAACTGAGATTTGTCAAATATCATGTGCATTATGTCACTTTTGTCTCTTTTCCTGAAGGAGACCTATGTTCATGTTAGTTTTTTCAGATAGAAATTGCAGTGAATTGTTGTAGCTTTTATAGGTATCAAAAATCTGAGTGAATTTCCCAACAAAGTGAACTAAAATACCTATTGTAACTGGATCTGCAGCTTAATAAAACTTCACTCATTTTTAAAATATGAAGAAAAAATACAGGAAAGATGGGAGACATCTCTGTATCCAAGGGTGATGCTATTAAGAAGGGAATCCTCAAAGTCTAATGATCTATTGTCAGAATGATACTCTGTGTGAGCCTCTATTTTACTACCACCTCCAGATTTTAGCTTTCAATGAAAGTAGAAATATGAAGAAAAAGGATTCAGTTTTTCACTGTGTACTTTCCCTGACTTTCTTTTTTTAGGGTAAGTTATGTGATTTTTTTTTTCTTTTTTTTTTTTTTTTTTTGGTTCATGTTTGAAAGCTTGGCTTCCTTTTTCTCCTTCCCAACCCAAGCTGAGACATGGATATGCTTGTGCATATATGTAAGAGGTTGGTCTTGTAAGCAATCTTCCACCTTTGACTGGTGTCAGTGGCTCCTTCTCCTCCAGAAAAATAGAAAATCTAACCCTAAATTTACTAAAGACAAAAGTAACTAATATCATAAACAGTAGACAAATATATGAGAAAGAAACAAAGTATTTAGTAGTTTCAAAAAAATCCTCTCTTCTAATCCTGGTAACACAGATGCATATCCAAAATAGTCAGAAAATTAAATATTGTTCCTGTTAATGTTTTGTTAAGCAATTTTGACAACAACAGACACTTGGCCAACTCACAAATAAAGCATGCCTTGTCCTTTGAATTGTGGATGGTTTGCACTATGCTAAGAATGACAACAATTACAGAATTTGCATGCATCTGCCAAGAGAACAGATGGTTTTGTAGGTGTAGGACAATGGAGAAAAAAAGGAAGAAAAACAATCCTCAAATTAAATCCAATATGTAAAAGAAATCTTAACTAGATGCTGATATAAAGAGTAATAAAGGACTTGATTTGAAAATATTGCAGTGTCAGGGCAAGTAAAGATACTGTAGTGGATTTGAGATGATTTCTGAGGAAAGTATTGGAACTGGATGACCATGCTTCTGCCATATTAAATCATGAATATTCCTTAGCCCTCTCCTGGGTGTGATTGCTCAGAGTTACATTAATGTAGTTCCTTCAGTCCTAAAGTCTATAGTGCAGTTCAGGTTTTGATCATGATGGGCAGGCATATGAAGATACAATATGGAAAGTTTACTTGTAGAAACAGCTCTAAGAATATAAATAGTCAAAAAATGATTGAAATATTTACTATAGTAATGATTTTGAATAGCTAAAGAAGCTAAGGCATATTCATAGTTCCATTCCTTTTATCCTTATACTTCAGTGGCTACCTTTTCAGACAATCAGTGGCAAGACATAGTATGTGCATACTGGTACTGGCATTTTCCAGCAACAGAAACTGTTTTTCTACCACATCTCTGATAGATGCTTTGCAATATACTGAACAAGAATATACCTGTGCCCCATTCATTTCATAGTCTAGGAAACAAACAGGTTTCTGTGTGTATACGAAAAGCAAGACACAGGGAAGTTTATGATGTGATATGATAGTGAGTAACATGGGAGACAGGTACTATAGCACATCAATAGCTGAAATGCTACCCTTTTTTATTTCTTTTTTTTTTTTTTAATTTTTTTTGAAAGCACTGGAACAGAAACAAATTTCAAAAGTAAGATTTTAGTGATAGAATGCAATAGATCTGCAGAAATCCATGGTGACCTCTCCCCATGTATGAAAAACATCATTGGAATAAGTGAAAAAATAAAATAATTGAATATGTAATTAATTGAATATAACCAATTAGAACTGTGGTTGACCTAAATTATAAACAAAAGACAAAAGGAAAGGTGAATATCAGCTAAGAAACACTGTACAAAAAGCTGTATTAAGAAAAATGAAACAGAAAAAAAGACATTTCTAATGATCCAGTAAGCAAACAACTGATTCACAACCGTTCCCTATCATTCAAAATACTTTTAACAAATGAGAGTGGGGCAAACCCTATGCTAATATAACCAAGTTTTTCAAGCTGATGATTTGTCCTTTCGGGACAAAATCATACCTAGTGTAATTAGGGACAAATGCTGTTTGCTTGGTATCTTATGAACTTCTTATCCATTGTTATATCAAATCCATATTTGGTCCAAATTATTTTACTTTTACTAGTATTTATTGTAGGTGGTATCTGTTCCCTTGTTTTACTACCCCCTGTAAGTACCTCTAATTCCAGTTTGTTCTCCTGGACAACATTGTTTGTGGTTTAGTCACTCTGTATGCACACACTATCTTATCTCATTTCACCTTGCCAGGAACTTCTATATGACTGCAAAGCATTTTTATTGAAGAGGGAGGATTTGACACTGAAAATTGCTTCTTGTGAATTCATCCATGGAGTGTTTTTTCCTAGGTGGTTATATATTCACATGTAAATGAATCATATTACTGTGGCACCAGAACACCTCACAGAAGCTAAAAATAGATACACCTTGTCCCAGAGCAAGATCCTGGGACTTAATTTTCTATTTCTTATTGTATTGCCTTATTTTCATGTCTCTCAGTATCTTTACTTTTAATTCTTTCATTTTATTTTATACTGTGAGAAATTTTAACTGGAAGAAATGGATCTTGCAAATTGTGTTGAAGATTTTGACTCTTTTTGTGGACATTTCTGTCTCCAATCAGATGAGAGTTACAACAGCTTGCCTTTATTTCTCCTTAGGCTCTATTTGCAACTCTCATGACTGCTATCTTTGAAGCAGACAATTTCATCACATATCCTTCAAGGAACCTCTGTTAAGGAGAAAAGAAAAGAGAGAGAAATGGTCTAAATTGTCTTTTCTACTACTGAACAAACGTGTTGTTTCTGTTTAACATCAAACTGTTCGTGAACGACCACAATGGTTAAAAGAAATAGATTCAAAGTCATAAAGGGGTAGTGAAATAATTGGTGACATCGCAGTCTTCTGTCCCAAAGTCAGAGGGAAGAAGTGAGATGAACTTAGGAAGAGATCAAAGAGCTGAGAACAATGACCTTCTATGTCCTAGTTTTATATTATAGTACCAATGACATTTTCAACTTATTCTTTAAGATCAAGACAGGGATGACTAAATGCTGACAGCATTGAAAGTTATGTATGTTTCTTTCACCAACAGAAGATGTGCTCTATACAGAAGGCATGAAATGCTATCCACAGTTCTATGTGAATTATAAGGTCTCTATACTCAGGCAAACAACAGGGGATGTGAATTGCTACAGACACAAATCTAAAAACCCAGTAACTATCACTTTTCTTTCCAGTAAAAACTGTCCATGAGTGGCATTGAGAGTCCTCTATTGACTTAAAAAAAAATAAAAATTCTCTGTGGTAATGCAAAACTGTTGAAAAGAATTCTCCGTAGTAGGATCCTGTTCAGACATATGTGCACCCATCTTCATTTCATATTTTTCTTTAATTTGGGTCTTGCAAAAAGACATTATCATAGCAGATATTTTTAATCTGAAATCTGTTGACCCATATGAATTACTTCATGAAATAAATCATTGAAAATATAAGAACATTATCATATTGATGTGAGGACAAAATTCCTAGATAGGAGGTATTTTCAGCATTTCTTTGGTGTCATAGTGTGCTTATTTTTTTACATTTAAAACAACAAAGAAACTGAATTCATTCTTAAGACATGAAAGTAAAAGTGTTTATATAACAATTTAGAGACTTTAAACATGATTAGTCACATTCTGATCTCAATTACATATGTGTAATATTGGAGAATTTCAATGAAGTTGAATTAGTAGTAGAATCTGTCTCATAATTTATTTTTTTTAGTAGTGTTTTCAAAGATCAAATGAACAGAGCATTTATACTGTTTGAGTTTATTTTCTCCTCCCAACAGATAAGGTGAATAAAATCCTCGCCGTATCTTAGATCTTCTGTTCCTATGGCTCACATAACATGAATGCAATTGAAACCTGAACATAGTCTGCCTAGAAACTCCATCTACCTTTGTGGCCATAAAAAAATGAGTATCCTACATGCTTACCACTAGTCATATGATATCTCAAAAAGGGCCCTGTACATATTTATTCTTACATTCACAGTACGAGCATCAAAGGCACCATTGCTTACACCAATGGCTCTAGCAGCAGAAGTATAATTGAGCCCAAATCAAAACATAACATCCTTTACCCATTTATTTGCCTTTAATTCCTCATACATCTAAAGCTATTCTGAAGCTCCTGAAGCTCATTACAATTGGTTTTGATTGGTTTTGGATTTATCACTTCTGTGTATATATATATATATATATATACATATATATATATTTATAAACTAAGACTGTATTTATCATCTTATTAATATATACTTTCATATATGTTACCTGTTATAACTCTTTATCTCTCTCTCTGAATCTGTACACATCCTGATGTATGTATTTCATAGCTATCACATATTATATATTTTCCTGCTTTTTTCTGTGTGCTTGCACAATCATCAAGACAGCTAAAAGTCTCATTTTATTTAATGAATGTAATCTTATATTTGAAAATGCGCTCATTTGAAGATACATTCATTAATAAACGAGTTGTCTATTAGAGTCTCAAGAATATATGTATTTTCTTTAAGGAAAATTTCTCTCTCTTTAAAGGTCAAGTTTTAAAAGGCTAATGATATTGATTTATAGCTAATAGTCACTTCATTTCTGTTATAGGAACTCTAAGGACAGACTTGGTCTGTGACAAAATGTAGGTTAAGTCTGTCCTTTATTATTTATACCTTTGTGATTAATTGATCATTTACAATGATGATTACTTAATCATCAAAAATATTAAGTAGCAGCCAGCTAAACAATAGCCCCAAATGTGTTTAATAACCATGACCAAGTGGTCACTGAAAGGGAGAAATCTGCTCAGTTAAAGAGCTAACTTTAGATTCTGCTATCAACTTCTAACTGTTAACCTCACATTCCTATTTGCTGATAAAAACTCAGTACTGATCTGGCATTTCACCAAAATCAGCCCTCTAAAATGCTGGAATCAGGACTTTTGCACAGCAAATGACTGCATTGTTTCAAAATCTCAGAAAAATTCCACAAGGCCCACACAATATTTTGTAGCACCATCACAAGATCTTCTGTATGAAAATAAATATGACTGCAGCACACTGTAAGCTAGTTGATCAATGCAATAATTCAAAATAATACTGCAATGGTAGCCAAATTCACTATCTGCTATGTGAGGAAATTCATTATTGCACAATTAAGTGTCAAAAAAATTCCATTTGTATCATCTTTATTATCCTTGGTGAAATAAATTCCCTGCTTCAAACTGGTATATTTCCTTTTCACTTTGTTAGTGAGTATTGGGAAAATTATCCTCTTACTGTAGACTCAACATAACTCAGAAAACAGTTTTGCTCAGTTGGCTCTATGGACTGAAGATTTAGTGTCATTTAGTGATCAATGAATTATTGTTGTGGCAACTGTGTTCTCACATTTATTGAAAAATAGCACTCAATCTCTGTGTGCCCTGGTTTACTGAATAATGAATGGGGTTTTTTTATAATGATGTTACTGGTGCAATTTTTGTAATGGTATCTTACCAAATTAATAAACACGTCCTGAACTTACCTAATTATTGTATTGCTAAACACAATAGAACTATTGATAACATGTTCTGTGCTTTAGCTGATTGTAGTATACTGCATGTATCAAACTGCAATAATTTACTGCATGACATAATTACCTTAAGAGGAGATAAGGACTCTTAAGAAAGGAGCAGAGTGGGCAGTCCGACTGCAATAAGCTACTACTTTATTTTGGTCTTACCAGCAAAAATATTGAGTTGTTGAGACTTTGATGTTGAAAAGAATTACAGAAAAGTTACATGTATAAAATAGAGAGGTGATGAATTTGTTTTGGAAAAACAAATTCAAAACAAAGCCAGATCCCAAGATATTGGGTAGCTAAAAGAAGCAGAAAAAACGTATCTATTTCATATTCAATTGAAATGCAAAAGAAAAAAGCCTGCAAAATGGGAGGCTTAGCTACTGGTCACCTACTGCGAGGATTTGACCTAGGAAGTTGTTGATTCATGGAGCAATCAGGTAGACAGTTTAGGTCTTAACTGCTCTGGTGTTACACTTTGTGAAAAAACAATCTGACCTGACAGATGGATTTTTGTATCTTTGTCTCTCTTCATCTTGAGGAATGATATCTAAACTTCTAGCTGAGGATCTTAGAAAGCTCCACAATTTTCAGTTTCTAGAGGAAAATATGTAGGTACACTCAAGAGAAACAGAGAGATAAACAAAATAGTGATGATCCATTGGGTTAAATGATAGAGGAGACAATTCAACTGCTGCTTCCACTCAGTAAAAGCAAGAATAATCCTTTCATGAAGAAACATTAGAGCATCAGAGTGAAATATTCTATAAATGCATCAAACATTCAGCTGGTACAGGGATTCAGTGCCCCACACAGAAATGAGGGTGAGCAAGCAATGAAAGTTAGAAAGTGATTAAGAATATAGATTAACGTCTAACGTACCAATAATCAGAGAGTACAAATCAAAATGCTCAAACGCTACTGATCACAGAGCAGAATAGGTTCTGGATTGTTTAACTACAGAGGAATGTGCAAAACTGAAGTAAATCCTATGAGTAATGAACTCATGCCTAAATCCAAAAATGAACAACTGTGTAATCAATGTGACAACGAGTCAACAGGAGTGAAGTTTTCCACTCCTGTATGGCAAATAATAGATGCTTCAGAAAAAGATACTTTTTTTTTAAAACTGAAATAAATTATATAATACATACATCTCCATCTATTTTTATATTGTTACATCTTCAATCAGGAATTGCCATTCCTTGCCTTGAGAGGTGAGTTGTAGTGATTTTCCATTGTGGTATAAACTGGAATTCAACAGTGCACTGCTATCCCTCAGAGCTTCATCCTGATGTCTTGGCAAGCCACTTAATCCTTCAAAACCACAGTAAAATAAGAATAATGCAACTTTTGTGACCTGTTTGTAGTTTTTTTAATAACAGATCTGTCATACTTGCACATATGGGCATGAAAATATTTGGTCTTAATGGTGGGAAGAACTAGTATGCAACCATAGTACCTGACATCTATGACAGAAGTAATGTAGTTAGAGGGGAAATTTGCTATTTGGTAGCACAGAGGGGCAATCTTGGAACATATTTGCATGTGTTGTGCATATTTAAGAGACACTAGTGTTAAATACTAAATTATATCTTTGAATAGAGATAAGCTTGTAGTTTCAAACATATATAGAAATCTAGGCTGGTTCTTCCTAAATATTCCTAGGGTGAGTGGTTTCCTTAATCCAAACCAATGGCTTTTAGTATTATGTTAAAATGTTCAAACCCGAAAGAACAAATAGGAAATCTAGTGCAAGAGCCTTCTGTGAGGAGGGACATATGAAACAGCTGAAATTCCTGTGAGCAGAGTAACTTTTCAGTTCACCACCAGTTCAAGAGCTGAAAAAACAAAAACTGTGGGCAGATCTGTGGGAGTTATTTATACTGTCTTTTGGTGGTAGGGACAGCTAGAGGGACAGACGCATGGAGTGAGGAGAAGCTTACAAAGCAAATCATAGTGCCCTATCATAGCAACTTAATTCACTCCTCAGTACCAACAAGACTTAAAAATACAAGTGAAGGAAGGCTATTGCAAGAGGAGGAAAGCAACCAGCTGTCCTTGCAGTGGTTTCCTGGAGATGGAGATTATATTGGTTCAGTTTTGTTGCCAAAATTACGTGTTCTTCTCTGTTAAGGTTTCCCATGAGAGCTTTTCTCTCCCTTTTAAGTCCATATTGTTTAACAAATTGCTTGGATCCTCCTGACAGAGAGGAAAATGAGTACAATGGAACCTAGAATTTTAATAACATTCCCAAAATTCAGAGAATTTTGCCAGAGATTTGAGCCAGGGTTTTTTGTGGTGACATTTAATTTCAGCCCAGACCTTGTTGCTGCCTATCAAGTCAGAAAGAACAAAGCCTTGAATAAAACAACTACATACCACTGCATTAGGACAAACCATAGTATCAAATGCCAAAATATGCATAATGACAGCTGCATTTGTTTGGTCATGCTCCACCTTGCAGATCCTGATGGGTCTTCACATCTTCCATATTGCCACAGTAGTTGAAATACCTCTTGTGGAAGAATCCCACTGGACACATCGGGGAGGTCAGGCTGACCATGTGAGCCTTGGGTGTGCTGCTGGGTATAGGCAGCAGTCTGAGAAGACTCAGGGCAAGCAAATTTACTTCAAATGTGTTTGGAGAGACCTTGAATTTCCTCTGAATTGCTTTATTCCTTAGCACATAACAAGTATTACAGCTCCATCTATTCAATGCCTTTTCAATTAGTAAAATAAACAACTCAGGAGCACTGGAAATCAAATTTGCATCCTTTGATAAGGACTAAGAAAAAGTGCTACAATTTATGGGTGATGTGGTTAAAAACCTTCCTGATAGATAATAGAGATACAAACTTGAGAAAATCTGCCTGGGAAAATTATTTCACAAGGAGGAAGATAGCTGCTGGCAACATAAAATATCTTTTCTTGTCTAGAGATTCACTACTACCATTCTTTTCAGGGGCAATATAAAAGAAATCGAGAGTATCATCTTCTAGAAAAGGAGGTGTCCAGCAAACTACCACACTATTTCATGTATTTCTCGTCTCAGCTCAGGACTATCTACTACCTTAATTGGCAATAAATTGTTATTACTTCTCACTATGGCAAATCCCTTTGTGACTTTTATACAGTTGGATAGACTGAGACATAGAGAGAATTAAAAAAAAAAAAACAACGACAAAACCCCAAGCGCAGTGCTTAAGTGCTATCAATAAGAATATTAGTGACAATAATATAAGGCCTGAAAAGTATTTTCGTATTTCCCTTGAGCTGTGCAATAGAAATTTTGTTCAAGTGCCACACCTTGTGCCAGGTCAGTACAAAGAATATAGGTTTCTTTTTTTTTTAATAGCATATATTATTAAAAAACATATTTGGATCCCACCTGTTTGCAGGGGTGTTGCCATTTTAGAATAAGTAGGTAGTGTTAGCTGACAGAAGTAAACAATAAGAAAATTATATCCCCTAAGGCTTTACTTGCTCCATCTTGTCGGTTCTTACTTGTCTTACATTTTTATTCTCCACTTCTTTTACTCTTTACTACGTATAATTGAATCTCTTAACACTCTGAAAATATATTTTAAAATAAAGTTTACCTTTATTTTTTTTCCTAAACCATTGGACTTCCTGCCAGATTCCTGAGTCTATTCCAGATTCCATAGATATTGAGAGAGGCTGTATTTACTAATTGAAGTAAGAAATAAACTGAAATAAACAAATAAACTTCTATATTACCTCTCTGGAAATGCTTCTTGAGTTCTTTGTTAGCTTATATGTAGCTGAAAATACTTTAGGATTTTTGCTTGAGAGATTGAGAGAAACAAGATAGAGACTTGAAAAATTTGTGACATGACTTGAAATTATCAGAGCACCTGGGGTACAGGTATTGAGAGGAGATTCATAATAACTGACTCATAGTCCCATAAACAAGAAAAAATCCAACAGTGCAGAAACAGAGGTGAATAGGTGAGTGTATCCAGTCATCTAGACCCATCACAATTACAGAGATTTTTATTTTTGCTTGGACTTTCTGTTTCAGCCATTGCTATTGCACTCCCCAAAATAACCCCCCAAGTCCTAGTTTGCAACAATTGTCAAAGATCCTACAGGCAACTTCACAGCATAGCCTGAGAGTGGTTAATTTCACAGAGTTAACCTGACATTGCAAAATTTACTTATATATGTCTTTTATGAAAGTTCTAGGAGACTTCAAGGTCTGAACCTAAGTTTCTCCAAATCAGGTCTAATTGTGTCCTGTGAGCTCTAGTGCTCTCTCTGTTAAATGTTTGGTACTGAAAATTATAGTTTGAATATAAAACACAGAGAAATTCTTAATTGTCTATACCAGTGCTGTCAGTAATTCATCTTTTCACCTTTACCAATCTTCTAACTTACCGAGGTAAAATTTTCCCTTTCTGCATATTCACAATGAGGTTAAAAAGAGAGAGGAAGAGAGAGCTCAGAGAGGTGACAGCGTTCTCAGAAACACAAGTGTGAAGTAAATTAGCAGTATGTTTGGAAAAAGAAGATTGCACTGGATCCAACTCAAAGGAGTCTTGAGATCTGCAAAAGAGCTGAATTCATATTTCCAAAGCTAGATCTGAAGGTCTCAAAATCTTATACTGAATGAAAATTTTCTCACACCTTTTAAAGTCCAGGTTGAGCAACCTGATCTAGTGGAGGGTGTCTCTGTCCATGGCACAGTGGTTGGAATGAGATGATCTTTAAGGTACCTTCTAACCCAAATCATTCTACGATTCAGGACAATGAAAAGATTGCTTAGAGCCTTTTAGAAATCTGAAGGAGAATAACACTCTCCATCTGTGAGATGTGATTAAAATATTCTGCTATTTACCTTGCACATTACTTATGAATAATTGCTCACTGCAGAGATGTGCAGCAATGTTAAGCCAAATCCTGGCAATTTTAATTTTATTTTTTTCTTTATTTAGGAGAAAGGCATGTTAAAGTCAAGTTGTGTAATATCTTTTTGAAATCTTTTTTATTCACAATACCTTTATTGTTCAAAAAGGACTTATACTATGTTAACATGCTTGCTTTCTGTTTTCTGTTTGAAACTACCATAGCCTGATGAAAAGTGAATAATATAAACCAAGCTTCAAAAAGAAAAAAAAAAGGCAGAAACCAACTTGGAATAAAAACTGTTCATGCACCTGTGCTCATTTTCTGTCCTCTTGATAAACTGGGAAAACAGATTCAAAACTGAGTGAGTATTTACGCATCTTTCCTCAGAAACTTGGAATTTTTACCATTGGATGCCTATAAGCACACGCCTTGCTGGGGTCTCAAATGTATCTTCTTAATTCTTCAATCAAGAATAAAGTACTTTATGCACAGAAATTCTGACACAAGATTTCTTTTTTTTTTAATTTGCTTATTATTTCTATCTTGGAGAGATTCCCTAGACACAGTCCAACTAATTTAGAAGAAAAAAAATTAGACCAGTTACATTTTATTTTGTCATAACGTGGGTTTTAGATGTATACTGAAATCTTCTCATGGCAGAAAATCCAATATATTTTACAGCAATTTGTTCCCTCTATTCATGGTACATCTTGTTTTACCTTTGCTTGTACGGTAGTAAGAAGAGAATTTTCTAGTTTTCAGATATTGCTAGTGACAGAAACTGATTTTATGTAATAGATGGTAAGATGTGGCTACTGTGACAACAGTAGCTAAGTGTATTTAATGACTGATGATCCTTTCCAGTTCCATTAGCCACAAAACAAAATTTTGCAATTATTTCTTTTTTATTCCATCTTGGGGTTTTTTACAATATAAATTATAATATTTTGTATTTCTTTGCAACTTATTTCTGTTCCTGTGTTGTATACAAATGGAATGTTCAAAAGGCCTCAGAATTAGTCTAATGTAGTTTCTGTGAAGTCTGTGACAGCCTTGTCAGTAACCTCACTGGCATCAGATAAACTAATGGGATTTTAAGAAATTCCCCCATGATAAGTGTTGACTTCTTTCTAAAGAAAGAAAGAATGAATCAATTTTTTATTTTTCGGTGACTACTATTGCCTAATAAATCAAACCTCTATCTTTTATTTTAGTAGCTTATTTATTTTTTCCATTGCTTATAACCACTATAGCATTAATATTTATAAGAAAAACAGGTTGACAAAAAATTGTAGATCAGTAAATGATCAGCAGTAATGAAGAACCAAAAACATTAGATAGAATTGTAACTACTGACTGTATTCAGGAGACTTCTGTCATTGACTCATTTTCTTCAGAAAACTTTTTGTTGCTTAGATAAGTAAACAGGGCAAGTGATACAGTCATTTCTTCAATTTATTCTATTTTCCTAAACCTTTATGCATTACCACTGTCTTGCAGTTCTCAGTATTTCTAATATCTCACTGTTTCACAACACCCCAATGTACAACTTGATGGGTTTTATACTAACACTCCTTTCAAACAAAGCAAGAGACATATAAACAGATGCTTAGCCTGCAGCAAAGCTCAACTGTTAGTTAGGGAGTCATGTGAACTGGTAAAGAATCTGGCTTCAGAACAAATTAGTGGTTTGTTGCTGTTTTGCAGTACTGCCAAAAAACACTCTGCTGAAGGGTCATATCAGGGAAATAATGCTAGTTAGCAGTTCTGCAGAGCACCTTTTTCATAGCTCCATTCATTTCAGTGTAATACACGGAAACCAATAAGAATTGGAGAAAACAGTTCAAACATTTTGCTGTCTTGCTTTTTTTTTACACAAAAAATTGCAAAGAACTCATCAAAATTTAAGTTTCTACTACAGCTGAGTGACCATATGGTACTGTTGCAGTACTTGAACAACTCATTCAGTTTTTCTGATCTTGGAAATCAAGAGAAAGGGGGAAGGGGAAAGAGTGACAGAAAACACCTTCCCATTTTAAATATACTTTGAAGACAAGCCCTGGAATTGGTGGAAATTGCTGCTTGCTAAATTTGACTTTCTACTGCTTTTTCCTGTGAATGTATGCCAGAAAGAAAAATGGACTTCATCTTCTTTTTAGCTGTGTTACAGATAAGAAACACAGCTGGCTGATTTGGACTTTAATTTAATTTTATTTGTTTTATTTTTTTGCATAGAAAGTAGAAATAGAAAATTCCTTGGTCAAACACCTTTTTTTTTTTACAATTAAACCCTCTTTCAGAATATTCAGTATAATCAGGGTTTTTTGTTTGGGTTACTTTGTCGTTGTTGTTGGTTTTGACTTTTTTATTTATTTATTTATTTCATTATAGCATCGTCTTGATTTTGCTTGGACTTTCTCTTCCATTCTTGGTAAAAAGATCAGTAAAAATAGGCCCTGAAAGACTAGAGCTTTAAAAAAATTTGTATAGAAGTCATGTTGAGTATAGGCTGGTTCAAAGCTTAGACCCTTTGTACTGGCTCAAGTGCTACCCAAGTACACACAGTGTGTTTCACAGATTCTCCTTTCTGTTATGAATCACTGAGAATTAACATCTAGTTCAGATAAAAACAACTGTTTTTTCATTGACTGGATATTCAGCAGGTCTATCTTTTTATGGGATTATATGACACATAATCATTTACCTACACTGAAAAGTATGTTTGTATCCTTTCTGCTTACCATTACATCTGAAAACATGTCTCAGTAAACTCATGGTAGAAAAATAAAGTAAAAATATTCTGAAATATTAAATTAATTTTCATCATTACTGAACACATTGAAATTTAAAAGTAAGTGATTATTCCATAGAGATAAGTATAAAAATAAATGTCCGGAGAGAGTTTGCAATAACCAAATAATTCATTAATCAATTAATCATGCTGCATAAATTTAATTAATCAAGTAGAAGCATCAGAGAACAAGCAGAGACTTTATATAAATGGGGCTGGAATTTTAGTAATTAAAAATAGCCAGCTGTTCTTTTGATAGATAATATGCTTGCTATAAATACGATGGGCTCTTTTTCTCTCTTTTGATAAATCAGCAGAATTCACATATAACACCTGTCTCCTGTTAAACAGAAATTACTTTAGCTGATTTTCAATATATACATTTCTTTTTTTTTAAATGAGAACTATGTGAGCTTTGGGATATATTATTACAGTGTAATGATCAATAATTACTTGCGAAAAGCCTGCTTTAAAATTTCCATCTGGTTAAATTTCTTTCCACTAATAAATTTACAAGTAGGTACATGTTCCAAGAAGGGCATTGATTTGGCTTCATTTGGTTTATACTTACACAGATGCCTCCCTAGAAGACTTGGCTGGTTTCTTTTTCTTCCTCACTTTTCCTTATCTACCCTTGCCTCCTCTTGCCTCCTGATGGCTTACAAGCATTATAATAACTTATCTCTTCATTTTCTCTCAGAATTTCCTACTTACAGGTATGATACTTCTAATATTCAGTGTGTCCATCAATATTCTATGAACTCATGAGGAATTTCTACCTTTTCAGTTTGCAAAGTTTCATATATTGGAACTAGCTATCAGTGGCCATATTAGTGAACTGCTTAACAGCTCTGCAAAATGAACTGTTTAATGACTCCTGTCTCTACTCCTTGGTCCTTATCTGTACCTTAGATTCAGTAATATACAGCTATCTCTCACAGGATCAAATCCACTTCCTATCAAAGTCAGAAACTGGACTGAGCTCAAGTGATTTTATGAGATGTCATGGTTAGAAAACTACTGCAATCATTTGACCACTTTCCTATACATGAAAACATTCCTTCTAGCAGGACCTCCCTCTCTTATCTATTTGAATGTGGGTTTCTGGAATTCTTCTCTTTAACTAAATCTGGGTTCAGTACACTCACAGTTCCTAGGCACACAAGCTCACATGCCAGATACATTTTCTTCCCTCTGAAAGAAGTTCAATATATATATTTTTAGCATACATGGGAATGAGAAAGTTTCTTTTAAAAAATGAAATTAAGAACTAGATTAAAACAAACCAAAACAAAACACCAAAAAACCACAAACTAACCAAATAATTCACTGTAAAACATGTGAATGTTTTATTTACCTGTAGATGCGGGGCAGGGCCAGACTCCCTTGTCTCCAGAGTAGAATTGCAGAAAATAGACAGTAGAGAAAGCAACCTAAGGTAGAGAGCCCTGTGAGAGCAAGATTCTTCTGCAGGAGGAGAAGTGTAAACTGGGGTCAAAACTACCTGTGACTCCTGCTCGGGTACCTCAAAACCTGCCTGAGCAGCAGTGATTGTTTTTGGGGATTTTGCTTAAGCAAATGTCATAGCAGTGTCGTAGATGCTTTCTAATCCCTCACTGTCTGTCTCAGGCAATTTCCCTTTTGCCTGCTTAGCTGCTTGCAGGGCCCAGGATTGTGTCCATACTTTCTAAACATTATGTGGTTCACGTATTCCTTTGTTAACAAAACTATTACTATATAAATCTCCACTCTTTCTTTGTGAGGCAGTTCTTTATATTGCATCACTCTGAACTGTAAATCCTAGATATGAAAATTTCTATTTTCTATAACCCATTTCATACAGTTGGATATTATTTGATTCTTTGTCATTCAGATTCATTATGCTGAAAATATTTTTTCTTACCGGTCTTCTCCAAGAAAGATCATACTTTCCACTGCCACCACTATTTCTTCTCCCTCCTGCTGTTCATTTCCTCTCTCTAATTCAAGGATCTTATACAGAAAATCCATTTTTGTAGTAGAGAACTATTGCCATTAGTGGTGTCCTGTAAGCTGTTGCACTGAGATTTGTATTTTCTTCAGATCCATGCTGAGAAAATATGTTCAGATTTTGAATTAAGTAACTGGTCTTACAAGAATCATCCTAAAGAGTCTGGTTTATTTCCTGTTGTTTTGACAGCAGCTAGGTCATATGAACACTTTTGAGCTTTAAGAGAAGGCTGTGGGAATCAATACTAGTGTATAAACATATAGTATAGCACGGCCCCAAAACTGAAATATCAAACCTTAGGGAAGAATACAGTCAAGGCAGTCCATTCATAGGGAATCACAGAGGCAGTTACTATGTTGAGTCCTGGGTTCCACTGTGGACTTCTTACCTGTTCATATAGTTTCTATATTGGTATGTTATATTTTTATTATATCCAAGATAACAAAAGGAAATCTAAATATGAAAACATGCCTCCACAGTGAAGCAAACATTCTATAAAGAAATAGACCTTTTAAGAATAATGAAAAAAAATGTTTAATCTTATTGTTAAAACAATCAATCTCCTTTTCACAAATAGTTTTTTTTGTTAGGGATACCAAATACATAACACTCCATGAACGTTATCAAGTTCACAGATAATTTCCAAAGATACATACTGTAATTTTTTTTTGTCCACTAATGAGTTCCATAGTTGACATTATTGCTTGGGATTTGTTTGTTTGAGGTTTTTTTCAGATTTGAAAATCTACAAAAAAAGTTTAATTTAGATAAAAATAATTTGTTGACAATTATCCATTTTTTTTCTATAAATGTTTTAATTTAAATATGAAAATACCATGGAGCATGGAAGTATTTCATTCTCAGTTTGCAACGAAATTAAAACATGCTGAGCATTTTAAATCATGTAAGCAATACTTACATTAACTTCTTTTTCCTAATGACTAATTATCGGAATTTTTAATGTCAGTATCCCTTGTCATTCCTGTTCTTGTATCGATTTCTCAACTTGTAAATGCATATGGGGAATAT
Source organism: Manacus candei (assembly GCF_025592945.1). Taxonomy (NCBI): domain Eukaryota; kingdom Metazoa; phylum Chordata; class Aves; order Passeriformes; family Pipridae; genus Manacus; species Manacus candei. The sequence goes on from NW_026138115.1 coordinate 6,570,275, forward strand.
TTCTCACCTGTGCCTGGTAAAGCCAAGCCTTATGGCCTATACCCTTAGGTTTCCTTAGAAGCGTGAGTTTGAGATGTTAAAAAACAAACAAAAACCCAAACAATCCCATAATGAGAATATTTATGTATTAATCACTTTGAGATTCTGGAAAGCTTTAGAGTGGAACTAGAGGTGGAACTAGATCAGAGAATTTTTATCTATCTTGAAATAAATATTTTATTTCAGAAAGGAAAAGTGAACCAGTAGGAGGTTGTTACCAAACTTAATATTTTCATTTCAATAGTATATTAGAGTAGAAATGCTTTAGTAATGCACTTTATTTACATAATTAGTTTTAATTTACACGTCCAGGTGTGCTTCACGTTATCATTGATCTCTTCTTTTATATTTTTTCCTCCTGACACGTAAGTACTGTTAGTTCAGAAAAAAAGAAAACAAGATCAGTGAACAAATATAAATCAAAGAACAGAATGTAAATCTGCAGACTAAGAACACTTATTTTCTTATATTCTGTCTGAAATGGTACAAACCAGCAACTAGACGGTGTCTTAAGTGCGCATCTTTAAGACTGACTTCAGGGAACTTTTCTTCTATTCATTACAAAAATACCCGCCCACCAGCAAAACAAATTTTGAAGGCTGGAAGTGAGAGTCATAGACTTACAGTAGTGCTTCATTACTCGGTATATACTGCAAAAAGACCATTGTTTGTGCAATTATTGCTTTGAACATCATTTAACATCTGTGCTTGCTATTTTATTACCCATTTCTGAACCTTTGCTTCTGAGACTTATTGAAGATTTTGTTGCTTAAAAAATTATTTAGTGTTTCTTACTTGGAAGGCTAAGAATCTCTGGAATATTCTTAAATTAATGAAGATAGTTTCAGGGAAAGGTTGTAGGTAAATACAGAGAGAGGAGAGCTGCACAATGAAATAAAAATTAAATATTGAGATGACAGTAGCTCATTTAGCTACAGTGCTGAAAATCAAGGTCCACTGGTCAGAGCTGACATTGCCTTCTCAGGCCGCTGATCATCCATGACCTAATTACAACTGTCTGTAATAGATTGTATCTAAAGTAGGGGCCATGGAGCCACAGTGAATTTACTTAGATAAACACACAGTCACACAACATGTGCTCAGCTCTGTTTGTTGTGGGATATGGTGTTCTTTTATTATGTCTGTTTGTAAGATGAGTTAAATTAAGCTTAAAATTGCATAAGAGAAGTTCGGCTGAGAGAAATTTTGCCAGTGTTCAGACAACAAAATGGCATGTAAAATGGTTCAGATCAGCACAACTTTACCACAGCTGTAGCGACTTATTGCTATCTTAACAGCAATTATCATCTTAGTACTTCCTCAGAAAACTAAAAGATTTTAACTCTATTGACCTTAGTGCTGTCTTACCACTCTGAATGCTAATGTCTATGATAGAATTGAACTAATTACCTCATTTCTTAAAAAATCTGTGGTATGTTCTCCCCCTTTTGTGCTCCTGGGATAAGCTGTTTGTAAGGCAGGTTTAGCAGGGAAATGGACAGGTTCTACTGGTGTTCTCTGTTCAACTGCAAGTGATGGCAAGGCACTAATAGCATATTTGATAACTTAGATACAGCAGAACTGATTATTGGCAAATTCTACATATCCAGCAATTCTGGACAATTGAGCATACCACACACATTGAATAAACAGTGTTTTACCAGTAGAGCTGATACGGATGCAAACAGTATGTTTGGCACATCTGGAAATGCTGAAAAAGAGCAGAGAAGGTGGACTGCTCCATAGATATTTCCCAGTGCACATTATAATGTTCTACCCTAGATTTCCATTATTGAGAGACTAGAGAATGACTTGTGGGGTACGCTCACACTAGAAAAAAAGAATAGAACTTTTTGAAAACTTTATTTCATTGGCAAGATAAATAAATAAAAAGAATATATATATTTTTAATCAGAATGATATCTATTTTTCCACAGTTTTTGCAGCAACTTAAAAATGAATAAGTTAATATCATTTCACTGTTGGGTGATGTTTTACCCTTGAAAAAGAATTTTGTATATACATTTTTAGTGAAATAATATTTTTAAATAAAGTTCTAAATAAATAAGTTTTTAAAAAGCCAAAAGAAACTTTAACCTTTAGGTAGGTATAAGTGTAGCATACTGGAAAAAAACCACAAACCTCTTAATCAATTCCCTCAGATCTCTTCAGGGAAAGCCTTCCCAAGTCTAAGAGAAACAACTTCTGCCCTGAAATTTCAAAATGTTAGGGAGAATGGAAATGACCATGAATGTTTAAGAAATGACACAGACTACTTCCTGTGTTTGAGGACAAAAAATAACCATTGCTCTGATGTGAATAGAACCCAAAAGAAAGTGATTAATATGTAGTACTTTACTTTTTCCAATATTCATGTTGCTTATCACTGTATTTCCTGTTCTTCGACATTTTGCTCCTCATTTTTAAGTTTAGGAGTTTTATATCCCTTCAGATAATCTTTCAAGAGGATGTATTAAAATCTTCAGACTTCTTAAGGTTTTCAGATTCCAGTCCAAGTCTAGACCAGGTGCTTGGACATGCATTTTAGTGCTTAGACTTTTCCCTTCCTCATTTGCAATAGGTGGCCTGTCTAGAGGTGCTGGCCAGGAGCTGAAATCTTAGATTTCAGGAAAAGTGCAGATTAGTTTTAACAGAAGATAGAGCAAAGAGTGCAGTAGGCAAGTATTTAACACATTTATAGGAACAATATAGCATCAAAGTCTGAAGTTTTGAGGCATGACTTTGGGCTATTCAGTTCCAATATGGGGTTTTTTGCTTTTAAAATGAGCAATGAAAAGAAAAAACAAGGTAAATAATTGAGATATACCTGTTCATCTGGCCCATTTTGTACACTAGTCCTACAGCTGAGAGGATTCTGGCTGTAAAGGAGACCCCCTTAGATTTTCCCTTAAACATTGATTGCAAGAGTAATTGCCTGAGAAACAGTCTGAGCACAAAAATTGATAATCATTTGTACTGTAGAAACAAAAAACCAGGAAAAGCAAGATTATCTTTTTTCTCTTTTATTGTTTCTCCTGTTTCTTCTCTCTTCTAGAAAATACTTTTCAAGGAAATTTGCTGTGAATAAACATTTATCACATTATTTAAATACTTCCCAGTAATAATGGTGTTGTTTTTTTTTTAAGAAAAAGTGCAAAGATACAGGCTTTAGCACTTTAAGATAGGCTATTTGAGAGAAAGAAAATGAGGCAATTGCTGTCTGATTTCCAGTAAGAATTGTTATAATAATTGTCTTTATGAACTTACATCTTTTTTTTTATTAACTCAATCCTATGTTTTATAGATTTCTTTATATTTTGATTTTCTATAAAAGGGAGAGTCCATGAAGTTTCTTTATATACTTATTTATATATATAAAAAGTCTTTCTGAAATGTGTTCCCTCAGAAGTCATAGTGACTTCTAACCTCAAATTCAGTCACAAATACATTTATACAATCTCTTGTAATCTTCAAAAATATGAATATATATTAGTTCCTATTTTTCTAGGTGACTTGGTAAGCAAAGTCTTTACATGTTTACAAGTCATGAAGAATAACAAAATACTCTGATCTAAACCAAATAATTTTTAATTTTTTTAAAAGATATTACTTGGTTGAATTTTGCAGAAAAATCTCATACAAGAGTGATTGATGTATGAATAAGTAGTGTTTAAAACAATCCATCCTGCATTTTATAAATAAGGAAACTGGGGCTATTTCTTTGTTCACACATTTTTTCAGGGTAAATAATATATTTCCACATATCGACTAAATCAAAATTTTGACCAATGGTAAGGTTACAGATTTTATTTCATCTTGAACTACATAACTCATTCTCACAACTGATTGAAAAGCGGAAATTTAGGTGGCTGTGAGCCAACTGAACTGAATCCAGAGTAAAGTGCTAATCTTTGACATGTTACCCTTGAAAACAATGATTGAAAGGAAACTAAAATTCTTCTGCTGCAGTCGAACATTTTACACTGACTGGGAGCTGATTACTGCGGGCACATCAGACACGCAGGCTGGTCTCTTTCCAGACCACTTGTTTCAAACTGTTGAGTTTGGATTTAAAAAACGTAACAGAAAGGCATCATACAGACCAGTTTCCCAGATTTACTTGTTTTGATTAAGAAACGCATGGTAACAAACAACCAAGATGTTACAGTCATCATTTTACTTGTTTATGACAGTCTTTAGTCAAATGAATATGCAAGTATTAAAAAACCCACAAATTTTTATTTTCTCCCTGCTGATAGTGACTGTCCATATCTTCACATCGTTTCTTATCAGATTTGATCATATTTATTCTCTGGCTTTTGAGTAAATGCAGTTTCAATATATGGCTTATGACTGGACTTTCCAAATACTGCATAATAAAAAATACATACTACAAAGCTCAGTAGGCAAAAGTTCTGATTTCACATTATACAACTCAAGAACTACAGCATAAGACTGGATTTACACTGCATGATAATTCAGTCCTAGTCTGCATTAAAACTGTCACTCTTTCTACCACATGTAGGAACTACTCCTGTGCCAATCACTGACCTTGAGTAAAACAAACAGCACTAAGGAGAATTTTGCAAGCTGGAAAAAGGAAAGAGAATCATAAATAAGACATTTGAATTATATTGTATATCATTGATGATAAAAATGAGGATATGTGATGCATAAATTAGGTTTTAAAAAGAAAATCATGGTGGTTTTGAGTAAGAAATATTCACATATTTTTACACTGTAGTATTGACTTGATGCAAGATATCACTAACCAACTTCTGTAAGAAGAAAAAAGAGTTAACTTCTTTCTACTTCCGCAGTTACCTTCTAGACTTACCAGTTTCTATGCAGTTCCTTCTAAACAGAAGCAGTACTGGAAAGAGAGTTCTAAGAAGTTTGACACTAACGTCAAAGAGTTAGGGTGTCACTTTGGCAATAATAGGTTTCAAAAGTTCAATAACCCAGGACAAAATCTTTCTTTCAATAATGTAGAATAGCATTGTGATGAGCTTCATAATTGGATGGACAATTTGAATGATAGGTACTAAGTTAAAAATAGCTGCTCCTGTTGCATCAGACTGTAAATTGCCAATATTTTTTCCATGAAATAACAAGTGTGAACTGCAATGCACAGAGGAAGAGGGAAATACAAACCTTTCCAGGTACTAAGCCTCTTGTACTCAGTCATCAAATACGTGGTTTCCGTCTCTCTCTTCTGACATCCTTGATATGTTTAGACGTTTGGTCAACTTGGAATACACACTGTGAGTCTGAACAGTAATTTACACCATTTGATAGCAACAAAACAAAAAACCAAACAAACAAAAAGCAATGAGAACCCTCAATTATAACACTAGTAAGGGAGTTTGTATCACCAAGCTTTAAAAGTCTATATTGTAGATGTTTATGAACAAACACAGTTTTTTGTACTCCACTCCACTATCTAAAAGCAGAAGTAAAATAATTGCAACAGGTGTATTTTGATAAAACAGTAATTCCGAAGTTCCTAATGCGGGATACCTGTACATTGCAGTGAATGAAAGTAAGACTTCATTATGATAATAAATAAACTAAAAATGAAAGTTAATTATAATTTAATTCTATGATTTTCTAAAGTTATTAGGTTGGCTCTCTCCTTTATAATCTGTCTGGCCCTTTACTCAGTTTTTCTGTAATTGATGCAGGACATACTTGAGAAAGAGAATGAAACAGAGGTAATGCAATTTTAGGATTCTGCTAGTTGGTGACTGCACCAGAAAGCAAATTTTAACAATCAAAATAGGTTTGTTTGCTTTCTTCATAAGTACCTTTTTGTTTTTATAATTATTTGAATTATAAAGAAAATAATTGCTTTGGTCAATAGATGACCAAACTAGAAAAGAAAGATCATCATGAAATAAAAAATCTGAAGAATCTTAATTCTTATGATAACTGAGCAAAAAAAGACAGATTTTCTTTAAAACAAAGAGAAATAGTGCCTATGAGCATGTCTGATAGGAAGATTCAGAAAAGCAAAAGAGTAGATCACAGAAGCACCCATAGTTAATTTAAGGAGGTGTATACAATGCATCATATCTGCACTCACATAAAATTCAGTGGTACTTGTGCAATTTTAAACTTCATACCTGACTTTGAAATTCTTTCTCCCTGAGGGAATATATCACTACAAAATTTAAAAGTCTTTAATGAACAGCTTTACCTGGTTTGTAAAGCTACTTTTCAACTCATAATTTCTGTAATCTCCTTTCACTAGTCTCTCTCTATAATCTGGTGTAAAAGCAAATGTTTTAGAATAACAGGAAACTACATATGACTTGGATTTTACTTGTTTCTTCTACAGATGATATTTATTGTGCTTATCTGTAAAGCATCTTTTTGTATGACTTTTGCAGAAAGGATTGCATGGAGTTGTTTTCTTTACCAACAGGGGGATGGACTTGGTGACCAAGTTGGCCTGTGGCACTCATAGATCCATATAATGGTATTGGAATACTTTATTTCTTACAGAGTGAGGAGTGCATGAGAGCTATACTTTTCAACAGTTTGAACATCTGATAAATTGTGCTATTAATTAATCATTTCACATTATTTCACGGTCATTGTGAGCTGCCTGTATATCCGGTCCATAATTTCATGCACTGCCTTCTCATTTGAGATAATGAAGGTTCTCTAGAAGTGGGTGGAGAACATCTATGGAACACAAGGAGAGACTCTGAGAGATCACATGTTGGCTAAGATCAGAGCCATGTCTTAATGATAATAATAATTTGACTCTTCAAAGCTTTGTTTAATCTTTATGCTTGCAAAAAGATGAACTCAGTATTGCTAGTGTGGCAGGGTGGGGGTGAAATGAGGGAGAAGAGAGGAGAAGGGAAGGAAGAGGAAGGGAAGAGAGGGGAGGCAGGATTGGATGCAATAACCTACCCATCCACCCACTTTAACCTGGTGATTTTATTTCTTGCTAGTTTTCTTAAACTTAGAGTACAGACATATCTTTGTTTAATGTTATAGATTTGGATAACCCAAATTGAGATAAAAATGAATACCTGATTTAACTATAAACAGCTCTCCTCTTCTTTGTAATACATTCTCCTTGATGTGTTGCAGAAAAAAAAATGAATAAAACATTAGGTCACATTGTATATCTTCCAGTAATACAGAGAGTGTTCTTTAGTTGAGTTATCAAGCCACTTTCAAAAATCTAGAGTGAAAAATTTCAACCCATGTTACAGTGAGCTATGTCTTAATAGAGTAACTCTCAGCACTGTATTTTGTATTACATGATGAACTAACTTTCATGTTTTCATTTTCTTTAAAGACCAAGTAGTAATGATGCAGTGCATATGCTGAATATAAAAACCTATCTTCAAAAGGACTATTAGGTACTGGGGAGATTGCATTTAATACCAACAGGCATGGGAAGACAAAACAGCCAATAGCAATGCCAGCAGTATTAATGAATAGTAGTGGTCTGAGTAGGCTGGTGACTGGAGCCACTGTTGCCTTGGACAAGAATAGACTCTATAATGGGTTTGAGTGCTACAAACCCGTTCTACTATTCAATGCACCTAGAGGGTGCATTGTTTAATCTTTATGCTTTCAAAAAGATGAACTCAGTATTGCTAGTATGGCAGGGTGGGGGTGAAATGAGGGAGAAGAGAGGAGAAGGGAAGGAAGAGGAAGGGAATGCACCCAGAGGGTGCATTGTGGCTGAGTAAACAAAATGAGTGATAACACTCCTGTCTCTACTGACCTACATAACAAAATGTACACTCACAGTGCTCTAATCAATTAGTTTGCTAACCCAGCTGGTTCTTCCATTCTCAATCAATGAGATCACAGATGAAGCACTCATTCCCTATTTCCTTGATCTGAATAAATATGGATTTGCTCATGAACTTAACATAATTATTGCTTTAAGGACAGAGTAAAGAAAAAGGTGTTTCTCAACTTAGCAGATTGGTGACAAAGTGTTAAAGGACGTACCATTTTCCAGTGAGGTCAGTGGAAACTTTTCTAGTTATTTTGATTAAGACAGCACCAGGCATTTTCCTGAGACAAAGCCTGACATTACAGATTCCTCATACGCATCTGGAACACAAAGGTCTCACGTTTCAGAGAACTTGTGATTTACTTCAGTCTATGATAAAGTTAGGGCATCACTGGAAAGTAAAGAAAAGGTTGGGATTAACATCTGTGGTGTCAAGGCAGAAAAAATAGGTATTAACAAGATCTTGATATGCTGACGGCAACCTTTCCCCATCTTTTAATGAACTACAAAAAATTTTCATTTTTTCCCTCTCAAGAGTTTCGAGTTTTAAAACAACAGGAAAGAAATTTCAGAGTTAAATACATTTTTGCAAGAGTCAACTAACAGTCAGCAATAGACACGTTACTCCACATTTAAGGATTTCAATATGCCTGACCTGGTTTTCAAAAATGTTGAACATCAACAACTCTCAGTATCACTACTGTTAGTAAACAGCTGAAAATCAAATAAATAAATACCCATGTAGAGGCTCAATTTCATCCAGCAACTAAGGGTTACACAGCTCACGCACTCTTCCTCCAGTGGGATGAGGGGAAGGGAATCGGAAGGGTAAATGTGAGAAAATTCATGGGTTGAGATAAGAACAGTTTAATAATTGGAATTCTTTTTAAAAATTAATGGAAGTAGCCACAGTAATAATCATCATCATTACAACACTAATATGGATAAGAATACTTTGCAATGAAAAGGAAATAACACAGAGCGATAAATAAAACCAAAGAAAAACAAGCTACGGCAATGAAAACAATTCCTCACTACCAACTGACCGATGCCCAGCCAGTTCTTGAGCAGCCACTCCCTGGTAAACTTTCCCTCTAGTTTTATTGGTGAGCATGGCATGTGGTCTGGAATATCCCTTGGGTCAGCTCGGGTCTACTGTCCTGGCTGTGTCCCCTCTCAGCATCTTGTGCAACACCAGTCTACTCGCTGGTGTGGTGGGCAGGGGTGGGGAGCAGAAAAGGCCTTGACTCTGTGTAAGCACTGCTCAGTGGTAACTGAAAAATCCCTGTGTTATCAACATTGTTTTCGGCACAAATCCAAAACACAGCCCCATATTAGCTAATATGAGGAAACTGAACTCAACCTCAGCCAAAATCAACACAACCCAACATCCCAAAAAACCCATGAGCCCCTCCCCAAGTAATGCATTAAGTGCTTATACAAAACAGCGTGTCCTTAGCAACCATTCTCCTGAAAGAATGAAAGGTTCTCCTTTAGTTATGCATTTCTATACTCTTGCAAGACTCCAGTGCACTTAAAGAAACAGTGAAATGTTCCTCTGCTCAGTGGGAAATTAGCTAAATAAATATAGACAATATCACAGAAGAAATTCTGGTTCCCAGCACTGAAAATATACTAAGAAATTTAAATGTTATTTGTTACATCCGGTGATTAAGAGCCTAACCATTTAAGTTAACATTATACTAGCACTGAGACAGAACTTAAAAATCTGTACACAATTTGGTTAGCATTACATAATTTCAATCGGAAAATTACATCAGCAATAACCACTGCTAATTAGGCTTTCTTTAAAGCATGGATAGAAACTGGACTTTGACTCTGTTCATCAGTCTTGAAAACAAGAAATCCTTAAATGTAGTCAGAAAGCATTTAGAAAGAAAGAACTTGAATCAACTCAATAGTATTGCACTGTAGGCTGCTCTTTCTATCCATTTTAAGCCATAATAACATCAGTATGATTCTGCTCATAAGATTGTCTTACAGGTTAGGATTTTTATAAAGGTTTTAGGATATCCTATCTAAAACATTAAGTATATTTTCAAAAACATTTTTTCACTCAGAAACAGATGCAAAGGTCAGAAGACATTTATAGGGTACAAAGCCACTGAACATATTTACAGTGAAGACTGAAAGGAAACACATCAGTTCAAGTGGACATATGGTTTGTGAGAAGCCATCAAGCAGATGTAAAGTTTTCTCTGACACTGTTTTATTATACTGCTTCCCAAATTCTATTCAGTACAAAAATATTGGAATTATCTGCAAAGTAATAGTTATGTAGGCATAGGAAATTTTTACTCTTTTTATTATGTTTCAAAAAAAGTATTTGTTTTACATGATTTAAATTTCAGGCCTCAATTTATAAGCATCCTTTAATACTCTTACAAATTACCCAAATTAATAGTTACAGGTTCCAGAGAACCATCTTTATTTGAAAAGCAAAATGCTTTTTTTCTGATGCCTAAATAGTATCAGATTTTTCAGTGAAAAAGAAAGACAAATATAGGTAGAACAAAGAAGAATAACTAGTAATCAGATGAAGTGGGGAAATGGATGAATTTCAATTTTATATATTTATGTTTTGTTTGTTATATTTATAGCATGTGTGCTTTGTAAACAGTGCTCAAAGCTCATGAATGAGACAAATATATTCAATGGTCAACATAAGAACAGGTTTCCAAAGCAAAGAAACAGAAGTCATCTATGTGTAGGTCACAGCACAAAAAAATTACTCTTTCTTTGTACATTTCCAGTACAACACCTGATGATAAAGACAATACTCCCCAGGAACACTTGCTTTCAACTCAAGAAGAAAAAGACTAGATATCTCTATGCTAGCCACTGAAATCTGATCAAACTTCCTGCAGTGTATTTGGGTCAATCAGCAAGATGAGTGTGTGAAAAAACTTCAGATAGAAGGACTAAGTAAGATGGAGAAAAATAATTGGAGCTTCAGTGATGCTACAACTCAGCTGTTAGAACTGGAATGTTAGGGAGGTAAAAGATTTAATTATGCACTTCACCTATCTCAAGTGTAGACATAAGCCATGTAGTTTTTCTGGTTTTGTGTATAACCAAATGTAGGGAAGGTGTAATTCTAACTGATTGCCATTAGATGTTACTGTTCTTATTCAAAGTACTGAAAAAAGTAATGTCACACTAAAGCATTTGCATGTGGGGTCCGTGACCTACTTTAGAGGGAGTTCTAAAAGTTTATGAGAGGACACACATCTTACCTATGACGGTAAAGAATGACCTCAACAACCAATATCTACATTAAAGCAGTTCACAGAGCAGTTAATGTTTTGCATGATATAAGGAGTTTTATATGTGATTTAATATATTACTACAGCCTCTTGGAGATCTTGAAGTAAAAACTTCACAGGTAGTTTCAGTATTTTTCATTTTTTTTGACCTTATAACTATTAGTGAAATCATCTAGTCAGGTAGTTTTTAAAACTAAATTAGACTTTTCATCTGGGTCAGCTCTTTGAACTCACAATCTGTTTTGTTGTGATTGTCTGTATTCACAGTATTTCTCTGATCCATGCTTATTATCCACCATCTCAGCAGCTGAACAAGCATTTTACAAGTCTAGGTAGCAGTTTCATATGAGATAATAACTTTTACTGACTGTTCATTTCAGTCAAGTAATCATTTTAGAATTTGTTAATGATTGTCTCATATCTTTTTGTAGAGAGAACATAGGACAGAGAGAATGTGAAATGTGTAAATATCAGGTAGACAGCTTTTAAATGTAAGATGAGATTTGTCCAAAAGAATTAAGGAAAGCACAAAGCTACAATAAAGGCCTTGGAAAAGGTACAAATTAGCGTTAAGCTCTATAATCACTTTACAATTTAGAGACCTCACAAATATGCAGATAACATGCTTTCGTAATGTGGTTGAAATCATACTTCTGAAACCAGATGCTTTGTCCTGCCATCTGTCATAAGCCTGTTATACCCTAGCCTTCTCACTTCTTTAGAAGACAGAACAAATAAAACAAAAATGTCTCCTGAAAAGCAATGGTACAATATCGTCACTTCATTAATTTTCATACCACATCATTTTCCCATGTTAATACATTGCACATTTTTTTCTTTTTTGCTGTGGACAATAAAGTTATGATAATTTTATTTTATTAGCAATTTTTTCAAAAATTTTAAAAAAAAAGTTTCCTAGACTATTCTAGAGGGAGTCTCTCAGCTAAAAGCTGTGAGAACTTCATGGACACTTTCTAGCCATTTGAACCCAACTAAACCTATGGCCAAGGAAGTCTTCAGAATCAAATACCTTGGGTGGGGGCTGCTCATGACCATTGCACTAACAGCCAGAAAAAGGCTGCTGTGGGAAAAAGTTATATATATCTCTGCATGTGCTCTAAATTTTGGTCTTAATGTCAGAGTTTTCTCAATTACTATAAAATTGTGTACTGCAAGGTATTTTTCAGTCTATTGTTGTACGCAAAAGTGCCTTGATCTTATAAATAGGTAACAGTAAAACATTCAACACAATCACTAGCTGATATATGTATACAGATAGATAGATAGATATAGCTAGATAGAAATAAATAAATATATATATATTTGTATCGAGTGGGTTTGACAAATATTGACTGATTATTCACTTTGTTAAACCAGCTTTTATATACTGGATAGAAGATTTAAGACACTTTGATGTGTGATGGATTGCAGTATGTGGATATGCCAACTATACTTTGTTCTGCAAGAATGTATTTTTTCTTTTTTCTTCTGCATCCTTTGCTTTTTCACAGTGATCTCTTACTTGAAATGAGGGCAAAGGAAGCAATAAAAGGGATAACAATAAACCTGTGCCTCAACTAGAAATAAACAGACATTTCAGAGAGAAAAGAAGAGAATTTGCCCATGAATTTAATGGTTCAGAACACTGAGACTAAATATAAAGGTTATTTCTGTCCTTCCAAGTTCCATCTGCAGACTGCTGAGAATGACTCTGTACTGTGTTCTGATTTAGTGGTTATTTTATGGCTAGGACATTACAGTGCACTTGAGTCTTTTTATGACTAGGGAACCACTGTGTCCCTTAGTCTTTTCACCTCGTTGTAGAGAGAAATAATTGCTCTAAAACAAGATGGAAAGAAGTCTATCAGAGCTTCAAAATATAGAGGCTGAAAAATACTTCATTTCTTTCAAAACTGCTGCTGTCTTCCCACTGAACTTTACAACACCTGGAAAAAAAAGGTACCATACAGTCTAGCAGGTCTATGAAAATATTGGTAGGTCATTAATATTTGTGATATGATATCACTAACATTTTAGAATGTTATTACTGAATGGTAACACTAAATCTCTTACAGTTTATATGCTTTAATTCTTTTCTTTCATGCACATTTATTTTGGACTCCGAAGTGTACATTCAAATCACTTTCTCAAGGGCAGTTTAACTCCACAGTAAGACAGATAGTACAATTAAAAATTATTTTCTCTGAGAAACCTTCCATGAGAAAGTTTTCAGTGTATGTTTATGGCATATCATAAAGGTTTTTTTGTTCAAGCTTGAAAAGTAATATTGTGTAAATAATAAAGATTAAAAAAAAAAAAACCTGGAACTTTCACATATAAATTCTAAATTAAAGTTTTCTCAATAAAAACAGATTAAATCCAGAAAGTTTAAATACAAACTACCGGCATAACAACTACTGTGGACTCCTCTACAAGGGGTTGTGCCAATTGGAGACATAAAAAAACCTTGAGAATATTTGTATACTTGTTATAAAAAAGTGCTTTGGTACAATGTGGTATCATTTTTATACAGTAAACACTCAATAAAAATATTTGCAGTGTCATTCTCAGAAGCTTGAAGCCAGACTTGGGGAAACAGAACTAAGCAAGTGCTCATAACAAGTATATTAGCTGAAGTCTGTATAGGTCTGTGACAAGTGATCTTGTAAATCATAATCTATTTTGATTTAAGGACAATAAAGACCATCCAGATTTCTTCATAATACAGAATCTGATAATTTTAATATTAATATAAACAATCTACTGAGACTGCCACTTTTATTTATTTATTGATTCTCCTATTGTCAGCAAGGTACAATAGCCAGAAATAAGAATAGTCATTCCTTCTTAACAACAGGAAAACACGGTCTGATTTGGTCAGATAAATAAAGATACACTAGCAAAAATGTTCATAAGTACTCTAATACAGTATCAAAGCCTTGAGTCTCTGTTCTTATAATACACAAATCAGAAAAAAGTAAATTTTTGTTTCAAAAATCTACAGTATACTCTAAATTATATTAGTTTAATTCATTCTTTTCTGTATAGGAGTACTGATATGAAAATTTGGGAATCGTAGTATAAAAATCAGAAACCCTGTTTTTGCCTGTGTTCTATCCCTATGTGGAAAGGTCTGTTTCTCATAGTGGAGTGTCCTGGTGTCATATTGGCATACATGGATTCATCCTGGCAAAACCGTCTCTACAAGTATGTTTGTTTGTATGTGAGATTATATATGCATATTCTTGCATGTGTATACATAATTACATACAGACACATATCTATGCTTGATTGTATTAGTTACAAAATACAGAAAATTTAGTCTTCTGGTTTTAAAATCTTTCAACATTTTACAAGATATGCCACTAAAATTTTCAAAATAATAATTATTGGTTTTTTTTTTTTTTGTCAAGAAGCAGGAAATGTAAATAAAGGCTATTTACTGTTAAATATATTCAGTTCTCTACTTTCTTATACATTATTGTTCACTGTTTGTAATGCTTAATTAACCTTAAAATTTTCAATGAACAAGGATGAGATAACAAATAAGTCATTTTGAATTTTGATTTCTTATGTCATCCACTTGTAAGGGTTGAGGAACAGTAAGAGAAAAAACAAATAACAGTCTGTTTTGGGTGGGTATATTTTAATGAAAAAATGATGACATGAGAAAAAATTATGGCAAACTTGGCAACTTATTAAATAGGATCCAGCTGAATTTATTGGATGGAGTGCAGGAGATGAAAGTCAAAAAGGAAAAAAAACTGATTAAGAATTAAAAGCTGATTCCATTTTTCTAGATATACACGGGATTTATTTTATAAGTTATATGTATATGTGTGTCTGTAGTTTTTTAGATAGAGTAGAGATACAAGGTAGAGGAAAATATCCCAACAAGTTCTAAGATATTTCCTCTTTATCTATCCCCCTTTGGCTGAGTTGTTCTCCTAAGATATACAGTGATGTCAGAATGGGGAAACATGATACAGAACGAAGAAACATTATAAAGTCTGCAGAAAATATAATTTCTATTCTCAGCTTGAACTGATTACTGAATCAAAATGATTCAGAAAAGTATAGCTTTGTAGGTATTGCCATAAACAAGGTTACATGAAATCTGAACATTCCCTAGGCACTTAAGGGAAGATACATCAACACTGAGATTTAACTGGTGTATATTTAGAGAGACAGCGTACAAAAAGTATATAAAGAGCATATAAATAGTTACCATGATTAGAGTAGATTGAAACAAGGTAGACATTCCTTTACCAAAACAAGGATGACAGAGTTGCTTATCATTATTTAAAAAAAAAACCAAAAACCAAACACATGGAAAGTAGGGAATTTATTCATTTGAGCAGAAAGAAGGATCTGGATCATTCTGTATTTGCCCACATTGTAGCTGCTGTGGGCAAAGAACTGCAGAGGGAAGGATTTTCTTCCCTGGAGAGCAGGTCCACCGGCTGACATTCTCTGCCCCAGCATATGTAGATGCAGAATTGTAATCCTACCTCCCTTATTTATTCATTTTGTGTGCACACACATATTCATGGCAGTTAATACATTTTAAGAGAAAAGTAGGAAACATGGATTTAAGACAATAACTAGAATCATTTTTTGAGCTCTCTGTAAAGAAAAGAAGTTGATAAATTCTGTTGGGAAAATAAAGAGAGATCATTTTAATCTTATAATTTTAATTCTTCCTGGCTATCTCTACAGCTACCGACACATTCATTCCTTATTAAAAACATTTAATAAACTTAAGCTTTTTCTCTCCAATGTTGACATCGATTTTATGTACAACATATTGCAGAAGAAGGATGGAAGAGTGGACTGAATCAAGTTTGAAATTCAGAACTCTCTGTCTTCTTAAATGACCCACCTGAACCCGTGCACAGAAGTGTGTCATTGCCTGTGTCTATGGCCATGTCTTCATGTCTGCATCTTTGTGCATAAACAGGTGTCAGCTTGTCACACCTGTACTCTGATTTAATAAGTAAGCTCCAGCCTAAATGCATGTGCAAGTATCATGCCCAAGCCAGTTAAGTTCACCATTTCAGCTGATCTTATTGTGTCAGGAACAGCACTTCTCTAACATAGCTGGACAGCATGTGCCCGGTGTAATGTGGGCACACACGTATGCACACATTTTTGCAGACACTCCCTAGAAATTAAATTCTTTTCTTGCCATGTAAGTCTAAAATTATTACCCTCATACAAAGATGAGTTGGGATTTTTTCCATTTGTTTTTGTGGTGAACTGTACATCATAAAAATTTGTTTTTTTCTTGCAAAGAAGAAGCTCCTTGACCCTTATACCTGTATTAATCATTTTCTTGGAACTTCGAGTTTCCAGCTGGTAACACCCAGAGAGTTTTTGAGGTCTTGTTTTTTCAGGTGAATCTTCACTTTGTATTATTTAATTCTAGCTGCTTTCTACTGTCATATGTTTCTTCCTGTATATAGGTCCTGTACAGTGTAATACTCCACAAATGTAAATCATCATCCAGTATGATCCTTGAAAGTCCATTTAGTGATCTTGTCACACTCATTAATACCACTTAGTGACTGTTATTCAATTACCTGTTCTCTAATTACTTAAATGCTTAATGTTTACTGACATGGATTCAAGCCTCTGGTATGCTAAGAGCTGAAAGCCTTTTTTATCAATATTTTAAGGGTCATCCATAGATGAGGTCAGTTAGCCTTAGCTAACAACCACTTACACACTCCCCCTCCTCAACAGGACACGGGGAGAAAACAGAATGAGAAAGCTGTTGAGTCAAGATAAAGACAGAGAGATTGCTACAATTCATTGTCACAAGCAAAGCATACTCAACTTGGGGAAAATTAATTTAATTTATCTGGACTTGGGTAGTGAGAAACAAGAAGATAAACTTTAAATCAACACTTTTTTCCCCCACTCTTCTCATGTCCTTCTCTTCACACTGACCTCACCACCCTGAGTAGCTCAGTGGGGATCTGTGTTTGATGGGAGTGTATGTTACAGTAGGTACACAGACATTTCTTTCTGTCTCTTCTTCCTCAACAGACTTTTTCTCTGCTTTTGCATTGTCTTTGTGTGGGCCATACATCCTGCAGGAAAATCCCACTGCTCCCCAGACTGCAGTAGATACCTACTCCACATGGAGAGTTTCATTCTCCTTCTCTGACCTAGGTGTTTCTTTTGTTTGTCAAATTTTTGTAGCCTCTTCCTCTCTCTTTTCTTAAATATATTTTCCCGGAGGTGTTACCAGATGTGTTGACCATGGACATAGCTGGAACAGGCTGTGTCTGGCATGGGTCAGACACTGACCTCTTCCCCTGGAGGTGACCCGTGCAGCCCCATCCCCTCTTGCCTCTTCCTCTCTGCTACCAAAACCTTGCCATCTACACCCAATACATTAGTTTAACACTTTCAGAAATACAGTTTCAGTAAGTAAGATATAACATTATGTTAATTTTCTTTTAACTATGTGCTCCTTTGGGACACTTTTTCATCTCATATAATGAGGTTTTGGATCAAAAATGGAGAAATTTTTGCAGTACTTTCTGAGAGCTATTCTTCACAATCTATAGATTTTACAGACAAAAGGGGTCTAAATTCATTTGGTCTAATGTTCTATATAATGCAGACCACAGAGTTTCAGCACTTGTAATTTATTCTATTCTGGTCCTGATAAATGATATTTGACTAAAATATATGTTGTGCTTAGAAGCTGTGAAAAAAAAGCCTGTTGAACTTAGCATTCATAGTCACTGCCTTCAGTTTGAGATGAGTGTAAGGAATGATCAAGTTCCTTAAAATAATACCCAGACACGTGAGAAATCTTAAGTAGTAGTTGTACCGTATGGTTTAAGACAGTCCATGAAGCTTCATGCAAAATGCTTGTGCTATATATATAAATAAAAAACAGAAGTAAAAGCATCCAGTTATACAAAAATATAGAAGTAAAAGCTCACAGAAATATAAAAATCAAGAAGAAAATCTACCAAACACAACCAGGAAGCCTTTTGCAACCTGTCTGACTGATAAGAAGAGAAATGTTTTGCACAATATATGAAAGGGAATAAAAAAACTGGTTTGTTTCCTCACAGAAATTTCCCCATGCATTCTTTGTAAGTAAACACTAATGCATGGAAGAAATACTACATTCTTTTATGCATTTCTCTTTTCATATAAGTAAACAATTTCTCGATTATAAAAGAAAAGAGGAGTAATGATTTGGGAAAAAAGAAGTCCTCTCTTTTCCATGCAGCCACTGCAGACATTAAGTCTTAAATTATAGACTTTAAAAAAAATAAAAATATAGAGGATATAAGGCTTAAATATAGAGAATATAAGGCTTTTCTGTTTGTGAAAATTCATTATACTCAGTATGTCATTAATCCCATCTATTTTCTTTCTACACAATTCATTCCATGACCAAAACATAACCTGTTCCAGTAGAACAAAGAGCAGTTTTCCATTGCCATCCTTGACAGAAATCTTCCCATTCAGCACACAAATAGGACAGTAACACTACAACTCCAGTAAACTCATACAAGGGAGCTGTGTTGATTCACCAAAGCTCTGATAACATATTGACAGTATCTGTAAGGTGTATTCAGCCTCACTGGCACTGTTCAGTTTATCTGAAGTAAACCGGGGGATATAAGTCTACCAGCCTGTGATCAGGAACATGAAAAGATCTCACATGAAGAACCAGAGCACAATGACTGTCATCAGGTTTATACATATACTTCCCTCCGAATAATCTCAAGTGTCAAGACTTGTGAATACTAGTGAATACTCAGGTTTCATAATGAAGTTACATCTGGGAGGCTGTATCTGGATTGGGTGATCAGAGTCACCTCAAGTTCAGTAATTCTGTCATTGTTATTAAATGGAGTATTTGCATAAATTTGCAGTTAATTATTTACCAAGTACAGACTTGTACATTCACTCATACAAGCTACTGTTCTGTATTTCCTGACATTATGAGTAACATTTTGTCTCATCCTCTCATCCTCCTAGCTCAAAAGATGGGCAATCAAATGTATCTTAACTGCAGGTTAAAAGGCAAAAGTCAATAAAGACAAAGGGCAAAGCCGCTAGCAGAAATTTATTGATGTCCTTCAGTGTCTTGTCCAAGCCTTGCTCTTTATTGTTCTACCTCTATTCTTACAGGAAAGAATCACTCAAGTCCTCATAGAGAATATAAACAGAGCACTTGCCACTCAAATCTGACTGTTTCCCTCAAATTGTCATCTACTTTTTGGAACATATTGCTTTTGTCGAGTGAGGCTGCAGTTTAATTCCAGAGGCTTTCCTGTAAGTAAAGAAAGCACAGTCAAAGCCACCGGCAGCCTGATTCAAATTTCAGCAGGCCAGGCAGAGTTAATCCTCAAGAACTGATACCCATTCAAGGAAGATAAAAGCCCAGGCAAGGGAGTTAGTGTGAACTTGCACCATTAAACAGACAACTAAAAGGAAGTCTGTTCTCTTACTAATGCTACATAGTAGTGCTCTGAGTAATGAGTCTAAAAAGCTAACTATGAAGACAAAGGGAAAAGGAAGCAAGAAAATGAGGGGATTAATAAAAATCAGAGATGAAAAAACACAGGTTTATTGTGACAACTATTAAAAAAATATACATAATAAAGAGAGAGAAACACGGGCACTACAGGAATCACTCTTTCAAACCAATGTATTACATGGGATTACAAGAGAGTTTTTTTCCCTGCAGGCTCTGGTAATTTATATCATTCTATTTTGATTTTTGTCAAAATGAAGGGGATAGACAGTCTTTTTGCTACAATAAAGCATTGCTACTGGGAATTTACACTCAGAAGAAAGGGGTAGCACTGTCTTCAAACACAAGGTCTGGGCACTGAAATGTAAGTTCCTTTAATTCTCTCTGCATCTTGATACTAATGCAAAAATTGAGGGGCTTTTTCAAAGAAGCCTAAAGGTACATCAATGACTTTCAATATAACTGCCTTGGCATCTTTTTAAAGTCTCCACCTAGAAGACTAGGGGAAGTTAGAATGGCCTTAGGGTTTCACTTGTTCATGCTTTGTTACTTTTGTCCCTTGTATGTTGTTCTTTTTTGCAAATAGAATTCTTTTTTTTCATCTTTTATTTTTTGGGGGAGGAGGTGTGGGTGATGGGAGGAGAAGGAAGAACAACCTACTTGATTAGATTTATGCGTAGAAATAGGGTCAATATATAAGAAGGGAAAAAAGTTAAAAGATATTTACAATACAGGATTGCGAAAGATATTTAAATACAAAGTAAATAATATTCTTATCCATCAATTTGCAGTGACTATTCCCTATTTGGTGTGATTTATTACAATAAATAATTTCATAAATAGAAATAGATTAGTATGGATACAAAGGGAATGATGATTTTATTGACAACTGAGATTAAATTATATATGTATGTATTTATTTATTTGTTTATTATTCTGCAATTCCACGTTGAAAAGAAGACTAAACAGCTAATGGACTTTTGAGGGATTGATATGGGAAGGGGTTTGATATGTGCAACCCTTAGGCTACTGCCGTTACTTCTGGAAAATACTGATAGAAGATATAACATCATGAGAAACATACTACAGCTACATTTAAAACCTACATTCACTACATAACTACTTCTAAAGTCTATAAAAATTAAAAAATAAAAAACCTCTAAGGCAACAGAGCCAAAGATTTTATTTAGGGTTTTATAGAGTAGCTAACGTATTACAGCTCAAGAACAAAAAGTTCTAAATAAAAGAAGGGAACATTCATTTAGGCACATCATACTTGGTGCCAAAACACAGCCTCAATCATTAGAAGATAGATGGATTAGAGAGAGCTTTTAAAAAATCTCCATGAAAATTCTTCATTTCCTGAAAGGGATAGAAGGAGAGGACAGACCTATGAGGGCAGTGGGCACAGAAAATTCAACTTAATATCTTCCTCTTTAAAACCTGGGAAAAAAGCTTTGATTGTGAGAAGGAATAAGGATAAACAAAACAGCCTGTTTCTACTTTGGTTTTGAAGTGAAATGTAGACTTCAGCACTTCACATTTCCTTATAGGTTTGGATGTCATTGTCAGCATCCTAAGATATTCTGTACATCTTTCCTGCAGTTTACCCTTATCCTCACCTCATACAGACTCAGATAAAACCCCTTTCATGGCACTACCAATGGGGCTTTGCAAAGTTCATACTTCCAAACCCCTTTAAGACAGAATTTCGTGGTGTATAGGATCTGTCAAAGAGTTTAGTGAAGAGAGCCAGAGAGGATACGTTTGGGAAAGATAGGTCTTTAAGAATGTAGAGCAAATGGGAGTGTATTCAGTTCTTTGTTGAAGAGGTTTGACTTTTCAAAGTCTGAGAAAAGCTTCCTTGAGGGATATGAATTTTACATGAGCTACCCTATGTCAATGTATTTGCTTCTTTGACAGTGTCAATTTTATTTAGCTCATTAATACTATTTTTATGAGTGATTTAATCACTAATAAGTAGAAGAGATTTGGTTTCCTGTATCTTAATTATTGCTCATTAAGGTCTCATTTTTTAAAAGTGTTTACCAACTTTAATTCAGCCATGTCCAAACAGTGGCTAAATACAATACATTCCTCCTCCTAGTGTGCTTTCTATTCATTGCTCAGCTTATGTCAGGAGCAAAAGATATAAAAGATATTGGCCCCAGCTGTCTACTCTTATAGCACTAACTATAATTTGCTAAATCAGCTTGGAACAAATACTCTAGTATCTAGTAAATTTTGTTTAACATGTAGCAGGCCAACTAAGCACATGATGCATGTACATGGAGATGATGTAGATCAGCAATTCTTACTGCTGCAATTCTTCTGCAAAGTATGTTCAATAAAGATAGTTTTTCTGTCATTCTTTTTTTATATCTTGGATTTTTTATTTTTTGAAAGATTCAAAAAAATAATCATTTCTTATCCATATCAGAATGCTTTTCAGATTCTGTTACAGAATAATTCATATTTTGTTCTGGATTATTTATTTTTGTGGCTGTCTTTTTGGACCTTATTGCACCATTTTCCCTAGTAAGTGATTAATTATGTTCCTATGTATTGTCAAATCAAAAGAATGAAGTATTTATTCAGTGTATCTCCAGTCCTGATTTTATGATTATACTTATGTTTCCTTATGAGCATACTTATACTCAGAAGGAAGCCAACTCAGTTTGTACAAGACTCTGGGTTATGAGTGCTATATTTTCTACTTTTTCTAATAATAAGATCCTTGAAAATAATGTGCTGAGACTTTAGAAGACAAAGAATTTGTGAAAGAAATCAGATAACAGAAACTAGATGGAACAGATCACAAATAACGGGTGATTGTTTAGGTTGCTGCCACGTCTCTATTAAATCTTTAAGTGTTTTATTTTAGTATTGTTCTAGAAACAGCAACTTGAACTTCAGCTTTTCCCTTGGGTAACTCCTCTAAGAGTCCACTTAATGAATAATTCATACATATTCTTTTTTTCTTTTTAGCCTAAATACTTGGTAATTGCATGAAAACAGAACTAAATACATCAGGGGAAAACGAAAATTCCCTATTTTATGAAATTATATCACATTTAATATTTTCCCATAGAAATGAAGTCAAATCCTCTCACACTGGAGGAATTTTCACTCCCTGGGACAAGAAGTCAATGAAATAATGAATATTGGATAGCACATTTCCCTTGCCTTTGACATTTAACCTGTGAAAAGGTAGATGTCTCTCTATTCCATTTGGGGGATAAGAACTTTCTCATAACGATGGCTACCACAGCCTTCAAAGCAGTTGAGCTTAATGCATCCTTTTCTGACATTATTCCTCTGACTTTCTTTGGAATCCTACTACATTAGTATACTAGTTTTCCTGTCTTCATCTCCCAGATGCTTATTTCTTTGTAGTCATGAGGCTAAGGAGTAAGTATCTCAGTCAAGCACACAGATAATGGGAATTAAAAAGACCAGAAACTGGGTGCTGCAATAATGTCTTGAAATATTTTGTTCTTTTCTGAATCTACTTCTCAAATTCTCCGTGACTTCATTTGGATAGAATAGTTCTTCCGTACTTTCTTAGAAATAAACTTCTGCAAAACATCCTGAACAACCTTTCATGGTGCATGTCAGCATCTTATACCAGATCTACCCAGAAGGATGACATTAAGATAGAAAAGAAACTTGGCATCTTCCATGCTTGCTTATACATTGAATAGGCATCTAGCACACATTCAATTTATAAATTTCAAGAAAATTAACAAGGAACACAAAATAGAGTTGGGTTCCTCACCATGGGACATTAGACATCAAGAATTCTTCAAAAAAGGTGATAAAGAATCCAACTCCATACACTTTTTAAAGAAAGAATTAGGTTTCTTTATAAATTTATTGAGGTAATTAATTTCAGTCCATTAGTAAAAATACCCATGGCTTATGTAGTGTTACTGTTATTACTATTCATGCTGCTATTGCTGTTATTATTGCTACTACTAGTACTGGTACTAGTAGTATTACTACTGCTATTATAGGAATTACTATTATCTCTTCTTCCAGTCATGAACATGGATTTTATTTTCCCATGTTCAATTTTCTGGTTCTTTTTGTTCCTTTCGATAACTTGTGTACCTTGTCAGAAATTCATTTGTTCCCAGGCTATGAAGTAATGGGAATTGACAAATTTGGCAGAGAATCTTTCAGTCTCTAAGAATAGAGAAGGAGGACTTCTAAGGAAGTCTTCTAATAGTAAACTGCATCTCCCTCTCTTTCTCATATACGTGTTCATTCACACATACATATATAACTGGAAATGAAAATGACATTCAAAGAATGTTTAAGGTGGCTACAGAAAACAATGAATGAAAGGAAACGTTAGTCAAGGGTGAAAGGTACCATATGTCCTCAAAAGCCTTGGCACAATGGGGAACCACCTAAATAGTTTTCTTAATGCACCCTGTCGTGCCTAGGTATTGATGGACATATGGTACATTTCACCCTGAACTGTGAATTTCCTGAAACAGCTGTAATGCTCTTTTAATGTTTTTTTGGATAATGACACATTCACAGCATATATTATTTAACCATCCCTCCCTGACCCTTCAGGGGGCCCATGTGCTTTATCAGTCTATAGAAAACAGGATATCAGTGTATCATTTATCTTCTGCTCGCATAAATACGTCTTATTCATTGACATATTTGGCACAGCCTTAAAGTTGTTAGTGACTGCACCGTGAGAATTCCAGCAATGCATTCAAGATTTCTGTCCTCTGGTATAATTGCAAACTGGCTCAAGACAGAGGCACATAAGTAGCAGAATTAAGCACACACGTGTGTCTTTTCTTTAATAGTGGTATGGTTCATTTCCTTACTTTTATTTTGGCAAGATAAACTGGGAAAAGTGCATGGGCATACATGGAAAAATCAAGATTAACACAAGTGAAAACATATAAGGTAATGAGATAATATGGTATTGCCATACGTTTTTTGTTCTCCCTGTAGTTCTAATTCCTCTGTGTAAATCCTCCTGTGATTTGTCACCCTTTATACATGCCACAGCATCATTCAATTTTAATTGCGCTGCTGACCAGTAAAATATAATTTCTTGATTTTTATGATCAGTTACTGGTAGTGTAAGATCTATGTAACTGTTTGTGTAAATAGATTGGTTTATTTAGGAGAGAAATCATATTGTCTGTAAGAACCTCTCTTTCTTGTTATTTAAAAAAACCCACACCCCACTGATGTATAAATTTTCAGATTAAAAATAATTTTAAAAATTATAAAAAAATAATCATTTGGTCTAAATAAAACTGATTTTCTCATACCAGAAACATTATTTGAACACTTTTCTTACTGTCTTTTAGGGGAATTATTCACTGATGAAAGACTTTAGATTAATAAAGTTTTAAAGACTGTTGTTTCTTTTTTATTGTTACTACCCTTTCCTTTTGCTATCACCTCCTTTGTGTAAAAGGGACAGCGTATTTTACAAGTCATCAGTCTCTTCATCACTTCTGTGGAGCAATGGACTGCACAATCAGAATTTTTTCATGATAAAAAAAATCAGGTATCTGAGTGGTTTAGAGATATTGGTACTATAGCTTTATTTTCATCTTCTCTTTCCTGAAACTGTAGAACATATTTTCAATCATAAGAGCTAAAAACAAGCAAGAAAAAATAAGCAGTTTCCTCACCATATATTTCACAGATTATGAAATCACTAATTCCTGTACTACATGCTAGATTATCATGTTAAGAGCTCACATGTGTAGAATTGAACTGCTCCTTTATTAAAAGAACTGTTTCTAGAAATGCTGTGGCCAATAAAATTGCATATAAATTTGCTTTTGTTTGACTCCCCAAAAGCAAAAATTCTTGAATAGCGAGAACCCAGTTGGTTGCTGAATTTTTGTTTGGACTATTTTTGTTTTTGTTTTGTTTTGTTTTGTTTTTTTCTTTCCTGAACGGATTGTATTATAGATTTTTGTGTGTACCCATGTTATACCCAATGTGCTGGTCAGAAAATTGGTGTTGCTATTTTCCCCAGCTCTTTTAATCAAGATAACCCTGTCTCTGTCAGAGGCCTTACTCACACAAATGCTCATTTCTTACTCAAAGTGTACTTCTACCCACCCAAATTTCAAATCAATCATATTCTGTCACATACTGCATCAGTTGGTCCCAGCTCTCTACTTTCACATCAAATTTGCAAAGCAGATCCTCCCCCTCATTTAATTTTTCCTTTGTGTTCTGTCATCCCGATTCTTCTGGTATGCTTCAGCACTTTCTTGATGCCTGGGGAGGGAAGTTGCAAGGTCCTCCCACTTTTCAGGAGGAGGAACTGCAGTGAGGAGGAATAAGTAATGGAGGGAACAGAGTGAAATGAAACAGAGTTTTCCTGAAGCAGAACTGACAGTGCTTGTCTCCCAGAGGAATGCAAATAGGGTAGACAGGTAGTTGAACAAGTTTCCCTTCCCTCTCCCAGTTAAGACCAAAATTTGTGAGAATACTGGAATTTATTGCTTTGGTATGATAAGAATCCTGACAAAATGCACTTTCCTAATCTCAACGAACACAGAAAATACAAGCTATACTCCCACAGGGAAATGTGTTTGTCAGCACTCGTAGTAGAAACTGGAGAATCATTGATGTAAAGATTCTGACAGCTACAAAGTGGCTAGATTTCTATCTAACAGGATGCAACAATTATAAAATAATTGCCTATCTTTCATGCTTGCAGAAAGCAAAGAACTGCAAAGGTTATAAAAAAAGCCCATGATCTTTAAATGATCTGATTTTCACATACCTATTTCAGGGTTTTATACTATCTATGAATGAAAATACCACTAATAGAAAGTCATGTTATAATTATTCAAACAAAAGTAAAAATCACAAGTAAGTGTCATTGATAAACTTTTTTACTTAGAATTATTTCAGGTTCTTCATGCTGGCACAGGCAAACATATCTAATAGAACGAGACAGTGAGCTACTTTCTCCGGTTTGGGTATAGAAACCTTGTTACAGAGAGGTCTGAATCTCACAGTATTACACCCTGAGTCTCATTAGTAGCTTAGATTTATACTTATATCTTAACAGAAGTGGGCTTGTTAATTTCTAACTCAACAAATGCTGAAAACAAGCTTCAAGCTGAGGTTGTCTAGTTTTCAGTATGGCTTGGATTTTATTGTCTGCTTCCATATTCTGTATATAAAATCTACAATCAATATAAAAACCTGGCAACAAAATCTTAAAATTTAATTCTCCTCCACTTGTCCACAATTTGCCAACTTTGCAGCACAGCACTTCCTAATTGTATACTCAAACACCAGCTGTCACATATAAAAGTATTGATGGGAATGAAAACTCCTGAAACTTAGCAGGAAAACAAATGTTGAAATAAAATATTTATGAACACAAGTAAATTTTTGAGATTCTTAATGTTAGAAAGTAGCTCCAAAGAGCTAACATAAGAGCTCAATTGCTGCAGAGAGGTGTAGATTAAAACTATTCTTAAATTAATTAAAATACATATATCCTCAAATTCTTTTTTAGATTTGCATGTTATGTAAAGACCAGCCTTGGAAAATAGTATCAAAATGCAAGGATTACTGTAGATATGTAGAGACTTTTTTTAACAGAGGAAATATGTGGAATTACTGTAGATATTAATTGTCAGATAGAAATACAA
The DNA here is from genome assembly GCF_025592945.1 of Manacus candei. Taxonomy (NCBI): domain Eukaryota; kingdom Metazoa; phylum Chordata; class Aves; order Passeriformes; family Pipridae; genus Manacus; species Manacus candei. Next base: position 6,597,560 of record NW_026138115.1, read on the forward strand.
CTCACAGATTCCCAAGGGTCTCACAAGATGCTGATTTTATAGATCCCGATGCTTTAGACAGTAAAAATTACTAGTCAAAATATTCACAGTTTTGAAAAGACAAATCTACACCTAATTAACTGGAAAATGTGTCCTCTATTTAGTAAAAACCCACACTCTCACAGGAAAAGATTGCTTGTTCTTTTGTAAACAGAAGACAATGAAGAGCAGCATTATTGTCATATAAACCTGAATCTCACTAATGGACACCATATAGGCCCACAACTCAATTTGTTTAAGCAACATTGGGTAGAAAATGGTGCAATTCTGTAAAGATTCACACCTACCTTCACAAAGGTTTTTTTTTTTTTAGATTACTCAATAACCTTCATATATTTTCTAGATTCACTCTTGTCTACATTTTGCCATTGCAAAATGGAATATGAACTCCATGCAAACATGGATTTTAATATTCTAGATTAGTAGTCACAAGCAAATAATACTCTTTGATATTGGCCTATGTAAAACTCAGTGTACTTTATAGCTCTTGCAGATACTTGCTCTAGAAATAAACCAGGTCTAAGATGTATGTGAGACCAGATGAAGTTCAGATATATATTTATGCATTCTTTGCTGGCAAGAAAGTGGTGAGTATATCACAAAAAAACTGCAAAATTTTGGGCTTTTTTTCATCTCCGTTTTGCTGTTAAAATCAGAACATTTTAATTGGTCATTTGTTTATTTGGAAATGCACACATCTGTGCACCTATTATAAAAAATGTCAAAACACCAAAATTAGTGATAAAATAGGTAAGTCTATGCCCCTTAAAAATGGGGCATCCACAAATTCCTGCTGCCATCTATTGGTAGTAGCTTGGAACTACAAGTTCTTATCTTTTGCATGACAGATAAGATAATTAAATGCTTGAGTCATGACATCCTACCAGTAGGGAGACTTAAAAGGTAAATAGGATATTACTGGAATCACTTGCAAGACACTAGTTCTGGAAGAATGTCTTCAGTGGGAGATGTGGGTATATTTGGAGGTGTTGTCTATTTTTCTGAGTTGAGAACATATTCTCTGTTTTTCAGTGAATCACCTTAATAAAGGATGTGGATCTAATAATCCCTAATCATGCTGAATAGTACTTTTTGCACTATCCAATTAAGGACTCAGGAAAAGCTTTTCGCACTAACGTGAACTTTCAGTCTTTCAGTGCACAACCCAGCCTTGTCTTTGAGTAACCTGGTGTGAACCCATTAGCAGAGGTGAATGGTGTCTGGCTGGAACTCAGAAGACCTGCACCTTTAAGTATGAAACTATCTAAATTTTACAACTGGCTGCTTAGGCTAGGCACTGGGTTGTGTTTGAAATCTGTCTGGACCCGATGCATCTAGATTAGAGTTACAGAGGAGGAACTTCTATCTGAACCTGGACCTACAGTCTGAAGGCCTCTCCTCAGTGTCCAAACTCTGTCACTAGAGTGAATAAGGCTACTTTCATGTGACAGCCCAAATAATTTAGTTCTACAGAGAGTAGGAAGGTCATGGCTATCTCCCAGCTTGGCTGGGCTTGCAGTCCCAGCTGTCCTCCCAGGAGACTATTTTTTCCACCAAGTATGTTTTGTTCTGAGAGCAAGAGGAGAGTGTTCAGCTTCCATTGAAGATGAAAGGCAATAAATCAAGATTGCGGAACTCAAGAGAGGCCATGACTAGGATCCATTGTTTGCAGCTTTATTTTCTAGAGTCTTTCTGCTTTTTGCAAGAATCAGTCTTATCATCAAGGTGGTTTGCTTCCTAATGGATGCACAGGTCTTCTCTGCCCTGGTCAAGTGCTCTGACCAGCAGTGCATGCAATACCAAAACCAGTAATGACACTGAGCATGAGCATATGTTAGAAGTAAGTGTAGTCGATGCATGTAAGGTGTATGGTGACAAAATAATCCAGCTCAGGAGACTCAGGAATTATGGTCTTAATTCTCCCAGTAAATGCCTAAGTGCTTTCTTGATAACAGGCCTTAACCCCTGACAACATTCTGAAGATTTTCCTTGTGTTCCTGGTATGTATATCCAGCCCAGTGTTATTAACTATTCTCTTCAGGAAGTAATAGACAATTCATAGCAAATAAACTGTGAATTTTTTTTTTTAATAATATTTGACATTGCAGTCTGTTTATTTCATTTTCATTTTTATTCCTGATTTTCTGTTAGACATCCCATTATACAATATAAACATTTTTTAAAGCAGAAACGTCTGTTTTGGAACCAGCCACCATAAGTAATGGATGGTTGATTAAAGCAATGGATTAATATTCTCTTTCAAAACAAACCAAAAAATGAGTAATGCTTCATATTAATGAAACAGGTCCATTTAAATAGAAGTTATCCAGAATTTGTATATACTTTCTTCCTTGAAATACAGAAGACTTTTCCTTTTTTTTTTTTTTTTACAGAAAGAGGGGAAAAAAAAAAAAGGTTTTGCCTAGTTTTTAGCCTGTGAGGAGGGATTACAATATTAATTTACCGGTAGAGTGATAACATTGTCTTTACAGACATATGACACTTCTTCATACTCCCAGTTTCTCAAAATCAAGATTCTTACTCTGTGTTCAACCCATTTTCTCTCCTCTCTTTGGTATTTTAGGGACAATTTTCCCCCCAAAAAAAATCAGTGTTCTGAGATAGACAAAGCACAATAGCCCCTGAAATGAAGATGTGACTGTGTGCCCAACTTTTGTGCTTTGCTGAGATATGACAGCATCTCTGTTTAGACAAGTAGATAGGGGGTACAGGACCATACCATAATCCCTCTGCCTCAGTCCTGTCTTCAGTCCCACTGCTGGGATAAACTGATATTTAAATGGATTTTCTCCCCAACAGGAGTGCTTTAAGGGTGATAAATGGATAAGATTGGATGTGCAAAAATAGGAACTGTAACCTAGGACTGCTGAGACAGAGCATTTCAATTCTTGGGAGGCTACTGTCTACAGAAGCTGCTCTGCCATTTCTGCAGATTTTGCCATCAAAATCTCATCATGCTTTTGCCCTAGGCAACTTCTTGCTTTGCCTGAGGACATCCCTGGTGCCTAACAGCACACAAGCCAGATTTCAAACGGGCTCTGTTCCCATTTCTGACACCTCTGTTGCATCCCAGCATCAGCACCACTTTGAATTTGTTCAGAAATTACTAGTAGGAAACATTATACTGACTGGGTCTCTTCTTAACTAAAAAGTATGACCTGCAAAAGGTATTATCTCCTAGTCATTTAGAAAAATTGGGTTTCATTCCATCTGGTTAATTCATATTAGCTGAATCTGACCTAAACTTCTACTTACTGTAATTAAGAAGGCATAGCAGGAGATGAAAGTGACAGTCTTCATAGTTTTTGAGGTGAAAATGTTTTCAATTAAGTAGTATTTACCTTAGGGAAATGTCTCAGATTTCCTCCTGCCCTTTGTATTGCTCTTGCTTGGTGAAGGCAGTTTTTGCAAGACTGTGTAAAAATGCATACTGTTGACTATATTTATGCAATGTAACAAGTCAGAAATGTTATGTCTTTGATACTAAAAGAATGAATTTTTGAGCAGAGAAAAAAAATGTAGAAAGAGCTTGAAACATATTATGTTCTCTGTCTTCTTTTTTTTTTTTTAACCTGCAATTTTCTCTTGTGTCCACTCCTAAAGCAATATTTTAAGTACTTCACTGTGCTTCTAAGAGGCAGTTACAATCTCCAACATGCAAATTGTCCAAGCAGTCATTTAAAAGCAATATTTTTTGTGCTTGTCAGACTGAAGGACAGAGAAAATGAGTAATTTTCCCATCCCATGGATGATATTGAAAGGGGTGGGGAATTCACCCAACTGTTAAAATCTTAGCAGATTCCAACTGAGTCATATTTATCTTTTTTTTTTTATCTCCTTTTTTTATTTTTTTTTAATATAGAACTTCTTCATTCAAGGTCTCTAACTATGACCGTGATTGCTGTACTCATGACTAACAAACAAACACAATTCTTGCAATGCAGAAACTCATAGTTGTCACTGCTACTGAATTCTGAAAAGGCTGAACAAAATTTTCTTCTCATTTTGTGTTCCTCGTCTTTCACTGATAACTCAGAGATGGCACTGTCAAAATTGTGTTGTAACTTGGGATAACTTCACAGAGCTACACTGAAGAGATGACCTTCAAGGCAGATGTATTAGTCTGAAAATATTTTATTCTTTGAGAATAAAAAAGAAAAATTTGGGGCATTTTTTGGAAACAATGGCAAAACTTTATTATTGTCACCAAAAAGAAGACTGGGACCATTCTTGTGGAATACATTGGTAACAGTGTTTTCCTTTTTTTCTTTTAATATAACATGCATTATGGTGAAGGTAAAGTGCATGTAGAGTAAATTCAATATTCCATCCTTTATTGGCAGCCCCTGTGAAATAAAAGTCACATGGCAAACATAATTTCATTCTGACAAAATATTTGTGCTAGCATTCCCTTTTGCTGGCATGGGACTAGTAATGTACAAGAGGGAGGTTCCTTGAGTGATTTGTTGCCTCATAACTGTGTGCTCTGGGATTTTCTGTCTTAGAGGGCATCCCTCAGCTGCATGCTGCAAAGGGACAGCTTCAACCCTGTAGCAAAGTGAGCTTTAACCTGACTCTGTCTGGTATTGAACACAGAGTGGAAATTTGTTGAAGCGCAGGGTTTGACAAAAACTACTTTTTCAGGCTATACTGAACTTCCTGCCACAAAGAGCTACATTGATGCTGGCAATTTAACACTTTGCTTATGTGTTGGTTTTTTTTAATTGCAGTCCCATCACATCGACATCTCTTTGTTCCTGTTGAAAGTCACAGAAGCACAGAATATGCTGAGTTGGAAGGGACCCACAATGATCATTCAGTTTAACTCCTGACTCTGCACAATACCATCCCCAAGAGATACACCATGTGCCTGAGAGTATCATCCAAATGCTTCTTGAATTCTGTCAGGCTTGGTGTTGTGATCACTTCCCTGGGGAGCTTGTTTCTGTACTTAAACACTGTCTGGGTGAAGAACCTTTTCTAATATCCAACCTAAAACTCCCATTACACAACTTCAGGCAATTCCCTCAGGTCCTGCCACACAGAAGAGATCAATGTCTGCCCTTCCTCTTCCCCTCACGAGGAAGTTGCAACTGCAATGAGGTCTCCCCTCAGTCTCCTCTTCTCCAGGCTGAACACATCAAGTGACCTCAGCTGCTCCTCACAGGCCCTTCACCATCTTCATTGCCCTCCTTTGGACACTTTCTAATAGCTTAGTATATTCCTTATATTGTGGTGCCCAAAACTGCACACAATATTCAAGGTGAGGACACACCAGTGCAGAGCAGAGCGGGACAATCCTCTCCTTCGACCAGCTGGTGATGCTTTGCCTGATGCCCCCCAGGACATGGTTGGCCTTTCTGGCTGCCAGGGCACTGCTGAGTCATATTCAACTTATCATTGACCAGGACATCCAGGTACCTTTCTGTGGTACTGCTTTCCAGCATCTCATTCTCCAGCCTGTAAGTACATCCAGAGTTGCCCCATCCCAGGTGCAGAATCCAGCAGTTCCCCTCATTGAACTTCATATGGCTGGTGATTGCCCAGTCCTCTAATTTCTCGAGATCTCTCTGCAGGGCCTCCCTGTCTTCCAAGGGAGTCAAAAGCTCCTCTGAGTTTTGTGTCATTTGCAAACTTGTTCAGTATCCCTTCCAGTCCTGCATCCAAGTCATTTATGAAGATGCTGAAGACCACAGGGCCCAAAATGGAGCCCTACGCAACCCCCTTATTGTCATCAGTTGTTCCTCATCACACTGAATCTGAAGATGAGAATTCCACAGTCACTGGTTTAGTCAATCAGTAGTTTTGATCCTTCTTTTTTAACTTGAGTTTTTTGTAAAAATTTGGACTGGGAAGTGAGTTTCTCACTTCTGAAAGAAGACGAGCAAATGGCATGGCAATTAATCTAATTAGTACATGTCCAACAGCAATATGGAATGCCATAAAAGAAGCACTTTGGAAGCTCACACTTAGAGAAAATATAATGGGTTTTATTCCCTGATTTTTAACTTTTCTTCTCAGTACTCCACTTGCTAGAATTCATTTTTTTTAATGCAATATGAGGTACTTGTAACACATTTTAAAGAAGAAATTGAATGTGGTGACTGGAAGAATGAGATAGCAGTTCTGTCCTCATTGATTTGGTTATGGCAAAATTCCCAGAGCCCATTCCATAGAGGTACCTATGGTATAAAGCCTATAGAGTACAAATAGAAAACTGCAACTTAAGAATAATGACTGTCGGGAGCTTAGAAATGAGACTAAAGCTCCTGTTGGAAGGAAGATAAATCAAAAAAAGCACTTTTATTTCTTATATTTAAAAATAAAATAAAAATTGCAATCTATAAACAAATGGTAATAGCAGTTGATATGCTGAATAAGCAAGTGAAGAACTACAAATCCCAGGTGTATTTTCTGCTTATCTTCATTCTCAATTTATTGTACTACGTGATGCACTACAAAAAAAAGTGAAAAATTCATTTTTTGAATATATACCAAGCTACATAGGAATATGAATCCATTTTCTAGCTGCCAATTTACCTTATTCCTGAGCTAAAATACCCCAATATTATTTCAGTTTTCTTACTCTTTTTTGGAGCAGACACTGTCAGTCTTTTATTCCCACTTATGCAGCTTTTTCTTGAGGTAGATGTGAAGTAGACAAAGTGAGGTCAAGATACTAGACCCATATTTATTTCTTTCTTGACCAAATATGGAATTCCAAATACAAGATCATTACAAATAATTCCTTGAAGCATAAATTATTTTTTTCCTTTTTTTTTTTTTAGTGAAAACCCCACCAGAACACAGCTGTGTAAAATATGGCTGGATATTTTCCCAAGGATACCATGTATTAATCCATTATAACAGCAAGAGGATCACACACTGTGTGAGTTATTCAAGATTTTTTTGAAGGCGAATGAAATTCAGCAATTTGTTAAAGTATGTCACAGTTTAAGTGTATTGCAAAGCCCACACATGATAAATATACAGTGACTAGAAGGCAAATATTTCCTGTTTGGTGTAATACTATGTTATGCATCAATGAAGTTGACTTGTAAAAGGCCTCGTAATAAGTATTGGTACCTGGAGGTAGAGCAGAAAGCAAAAGTATCTGAGATGCAGGAAACTGAATTAATTCAAGAATTTTTCAGTTTAGATGGGGAACAGATGTAACCGTCAATATATAAAAACTGAGATACTGTTTCATTTCTGCATTATGGTCAAAGCCTACATAAAATATGCTTAAAATTGCCTGAAAATTTAAAAATAATGGTAGATTATATAGAATTGTCAGGTTTTTTTTTTCCCTCCCAGGATCAGAATCTTTTCTTTCTTCCTTCTTCCTACCTCTCCACATTTCCCCAATTCAAGTCTTCAAGTCTTCAAGTCTTTCTTTTGTATAGTGAAAATCTTAAAACTGTGAATGTGAGTCAAACATAAACTGATTATTTAGACTGCTGATTATTTAGACTTCTAATAACACCATGGCATTTATTTTTAACATTAAAAAAAATCAAGAGAGATCAGAAACTGAAAATGAGGACCAGTAATGGCTTTTTTCTTTTATATTTATGAAATTTTTAGTAATAAACTATAGTTTTCCAGTGATCTCATACGCTCTCCCTTGAGGAGGAAGGATTGGCAGAGACAATGTGTGATGAATTGACTGCAACCCCATTCCCCATCCCCCATGGTGCTGGGGGGGAAGAGGTAGAGAAAATCTGAAATTGAGCCTGGGAAGAAGGAATGGGCAGGAGGGAAGGTGTTTTAAGATCCAGTTTTATCTCTCATTATCTTGCTTTGATTTGATTGGTAATAAATTGAATTAATTTCCCTGAGTCAAGTCTGTTTTGCCTGTGACGGTAATTGGTGTGGGATCTCTCCTTATCCCTCTCTCTACCCATGAGCCTTTCACTAAATTTTCTCTCTCCTGTCCATCTGAGGAGGGGGAGTAATGGAATGATTTTGGTGGGTATCTGGTATCCAGCCAGGTCGGCTCACCAAACTGATTTAGTCTGGTATATGACTACTCATTTTTTGCTCTCTAAATTATAGGGACTGATGTTTTGGAAGTGTGGTACCAAAATTTCCGGGCTCCCTAGCCATTTTGGTTACCCACCATACCGTGTTTTCGGAAACAAAATTTATGTGGTTACCTATCCACATCTGACCTCAGACTTCCATGACACTATTCAAGCATTCAGGGATGTTAAAAATGCGATATACTCTGTTCATGTCTCTCCTAACGTACTGAGATAATGGTTTATCTACCTTGCTGAATGCTGAAACAGAGACTGTTTTCTATTATACTTTCAAGACTTCTGGTGATAGCAAGTGATGAATAATGAAAGAGTCTTTCCTTCAGTAATGGCTTTATATAACAAAATCACTTGATAAAGCAAGGAATTTCAGAAGGTGAGGGGAGCTCTTAGATTTAAAACTAAAGCTCCAGACATGAATATCTCAAGTACATAAATGCTTCATTGCTCTGACAGGGGAGAATGGCTAGTAATTGACTGTCAGTAGGATGCAGTATTGAAAGATCATTACATAAGCAGAAAGAGCCATTTGGAGTAAGTCTGTGCATTGTAATAACAGAATAAGGGTTTCTAACAAGACAGTTGCTGGAGTGTTAATAACAAAGATGAAAAGCAGATGATTCTTCCAAGCATGCAAATCACTGAAAGCTTCACATATACACAGAGAACTGTCTGAGAGAAACCTATGTCACAATATTCTACAGAACTGGGACTACTCTTGAATTTTTAGATTGTAATAATGCTTCAATTATGTTTCAAACATCAAAAAATCTTAATACTCTTGGAATATTTTTTTTTCATGTGTTCTTCTCTCTTCTTTTCCCTTCTATTTCATTCTATGCAGAAAAGAATGTTTTGAATGAAATTTTACAAAACTTCCAGAAAGCAAGTTTTAGGCTTGGAGCAACCCTGATGAATGATTCAAACACAAAACCAATCTGATACCTGCATCTGAATTGCTAAGAATAACAAAATTTTTACTGCTCATGCTGCCACTGCTGCTGCTCACTCCTGCTAAGCCAGATGTCTCTTAACTATCCTTCTGCATGCAAATAAAATTGTTATCTTTCAGAAAGACCTTTTCATCTTGTACTGCAGTGGCTTTTAACATCCATGGCCGATCTCACATCTGGTATAATCTCTAGTGAAGACAGTAGGCTTGGCACTAGGAATGATTTTGACTTGCAACACAAAGACAGATTTCATTACCATCTGCTTTATCATGAAGCTAGATTGTGTTTCATCTTTGGTTTAGCAACTTTTCAGTACTTAAAAATGTAATGAGAAAGGTGGTGTGAATCAATATGCCACTTTTAAACCCTCTCTCCACCCTACCACCCCCACTTATGTTTTGATGCTTAGAATTGGAATCTTTCTCAGCAATAACATTGTGCTGCCCCTCTGTGACTCCGCTTTTTAAACTTTCTTGTGTCCATTTATCTACCTAAGATTTCTGCAACAGTTTCTGTCATTATGTTACATATGGATTGTTAGCTTGAAAAATAAAGATTACACAATTTCAGTTGCTGAATAGAATACACATAAGGTGTTATAGTGATAATAAAAGCATATAATTGCAGTTAAAAATATATTCTCCAGAAATCTCACAGAACATTATAACCACTAGTTTTGTTGAGCCAAAAAAATGCTTTCTATTATAATAATATTTTACTTGATAGTGAACAAACTACAGCTCTATGGAACTAATTTACTGACCTAAGACTTCATAGTAGATCAGTAGCATATCAAGAATAACTTCTTTGTTCCAGTGTCATTATTGAAAAATAAAAGAGAACAAAGCAAAATCTGCCTAATTTTAAAAGGATTAGGAATTCACATCAGAGTTTAGGATTTACTTGTTTCTCTTCATTTATTTCAAACTACCAGATAACTCTGCTAGTCATGACATGTGGGATATTTAGGTGTTTTGTCTACAATGTAGCTATATTTTAGAAAAGGTAAGCAAACCCCTAGATTGGAAGAAGGTGCCATACACAGTATCTCCAGAAAGTAGCGGGACACAATGTAATTCCAAAAGCCTCCTCAGAGATCAAAGTAGTGCTGTTGGTAGTGGTCAGTTAACACCTACACACTTCTGATACAAAGCACTATGAATGAGACATCAAGGCCTTCCACTGTGGTTACTTGGATGACCAACAAAGTGGCTTGAATTTCTACTTTTTGCCTAAAGATAGATCTCCTGTCTCTCTCAGTGACTCACAGGTACATTTCCAGTACAAGCAGCAGATAGATGATGATGAGAATTATTCCTAGGCAAGGAAATTGGGTAAAAGAAGTATAGTATTCTTAAGTGAAAGATAAAATAATTCTTCCTCCCTGTACAGTAGCAACAAAGATGGGCAAAGCAAGATCAACCCTGGCCCATGATTTCAATCTACATAATTGTAAAAGTAGTCTTCTAGTTTACCCTCCTTCAGGAAAAAAAAAGAAAATTGATAGGTGATTTACTTTGATTTAGAGTCATTTCGCAGTTGGGAATCTTGTGCCTCACTGCAGGGATTCTCAGTGTGATCAGTGGAAAAGGGCTTGGCTATTGCAATGGACTAGATTCTGAAAAGCATGAACAACTTTTGATATCTTACTTGAATTAGTGAGTTTGCTACAAGAGGAACATTTCAAGGGGAACACACAAATCAGAAAACCTCCGTTTTCTACTCGTCAATCAAACCTCTTGAGATGAGTCGTTGACGCCATTAAATATTTGACATCAACACAAAATTGATGTGTCGTTGTTACTCACAAGAACTCTAGAAGAGCATAAACTCTCCATAGCATAGCAAACCTCTGTAATAACATTTTTATCTGTTGCTTTCTAATGTACTAGCTCTAGAGACTACTGTCAAAAATGAAAATAATATCAGATAATATTTCTAGGAGTTACACAGCTGTAGCTTTCCTAGAAGTACCAAAGGATTTAAATATCTTTGTTATATGACTAATCAATTCTAGATGAAGTCTTATCATACTCACATTCCTAGCCAAAAAAAACCATCATTTGATGGGACTTCAGTTTATGTCTTTTTTACTTTGAGTCTTATTACATTATAAATTGGCAGCCTGGTTGACAGTCCATATGTGATTTTTCATCTTTTCACAAAAGATGTCTTACAGTCATTAATACATTTTACTTAGCTCACATTATATTTTCTTAAAGAGAATGATTACTGATTACTTTATTCATTCAGCGGTAATTTTAGAATGTGGCATAGCAAGTTATAGATAATATCTGGCATGCATGAGTCTGATGGTAGTTTTCTATATACAAGAATGTCAGTAATTAGGGAACAGAGGCATTGGAAGGGTCATGTCCTGTATTTTAGAAGTGTGCATCATGGAATACCCTACTAAAGATGAGTTTTAGTTAAGGTAGGATCTGAAGGATGTTTTTGATCCAGATTCAGCTATATTAGCAAAATTATAAGAATCCATACTAAATTGCTACTTTGGGAACTCAAAGTACATAACCATCAGAATCTTCTACATGTGCCAAGATGCATCACTAAGATGTTTTGAGAGGCAAGGGACAATGTATCATGATGCTGTGCTTTCTTAAAGTACAACGTGTAATAGAACAAACCTTCCCTTTCTGCAGCACCCGAGATTGACTCCCCATTTATCAAAGAACAAGTCTTGCAAAACAAACAACAGAATGTCAAAGAAAAGCTAGAACACCTTAAATTCTTTATGCTTCTATTATCAAGCAGCCATAGTTAGAAATAAAAATCATCTATCACAAAAATATCTTTTAGAAGCTCACTCAGTTGAAATGAGGTTATAGCTCATATTCAAGACACTGATAGAACAGTCTAAATTTATCTATGATACCACTTGAAAAAGTAACTTGAAAGTGTTGGAATCAGGTATTGATTCATTGAAAAGTGTTGGTTCATTGCTTCTGGGGAGACCATGGCCTGTTGCAATGAAGCAAATGCAATGAAGCAAATGCAAAAACTTCCACTGACATTGTTAAGGTTTGAATCATTCACTAAGGACAGAAGCCCAGCCTAAATTTCTGTCTTTCAGGCAATTCTGTGTCAATTATTTCTAATTAAGAGGAATTATTATTTCCTAAATTAATCGCTTTTTGTTTACGTGTCTATGAACTTAAGCAGGATTATTTATCAACCTGGGCACTTATTCAGAAACGGAGGCCCAGTGTCATCTCAAATTGCTTGTTGCATTTTCTCTTTTTTTTTTTTTTTTTTGTAATTTAATTAGGAATGGGTCAACTCAGAAAAAGCTTAGACTACATTCACAACATAAATATTGATACTTATTTACATTATCATAAACTGTATTTCGGAAAACTGGGTTGATTGTGAGATACCCGCTGCTTTACAACTTATAGCAGTATAAGGAGAAAAGTAGTTTCTGTATAACTTTTCAGGACCAAACCAAAAGACAGACTGAGCTGCATAAACAACATCCAATACAGTTATAATAATTGATAATGTGGACTTTTTTTGTTGTTTGTTTTCTTCCTGATTTTCTGCTAAGGGATCAGTTTGAAAAAAATGTAAATAATGAGCTATTTTTTTTTTTTTAAGTTGGTTGCAATAAAAATACCTGCTGTATTTACAGCTTTTTCTGAAAGGCGTCTTTTTATAGAGATGTGTTTCATGATCTGTGTTTCCTAAGTTCTTTATGTGGAGGCATTGCATCATTACATATCCATAATGTGGAGATTGAAGCTCAATGTCACATTGTCATCTATGAGATAGCAGATAAATTTTCTTAAAAACACTTAGCTTTTTTTTCAGATTATGTCTGGCGATGACTGGTGAGCTCAGGATCACAAGGTATGTGTGCTGCATGTACATATATTATGCAGCTGATCTGCAGGTACATAACAAGTCCAACACCTGAAAGCTATTCTGAACTTGCAGAGTGACTTTATGTTACACGCACTGTGAAATCAGATATATCAGAGCTGTTCAGTTCAAGTCTTTGCAGTCCCCAGTAGGCTTGTAAAGCTACATTGCGCAAATGTAGAATTCTCCTGTTTTGCAAATATGACACAGATATGTGGTTACATAAGAATCCTTCAAAAAATTCTTCAGAAAATCCAGTAGTTGAACTAAAACTTTTGACTATTATTACTGTCCATAATCATTGTACTGTCAAAGATGGAACTAAATGATTTTCCTTAAGAACAGTGTATATACACTAAAATTAAATGATTCTGTACAGTCAGTGAATTTTTTTCTTCCAATTTGCAAAAGTACTGGGTAAGCTTAACCTATGAAATTTTTGTTCCTTCTGTTTTCTCCTGTGAAAGTGCAATTCTGCTGAGGCACTTCAGTTCTGCTAGTTAACACACTGTTCTTTTCCAATATCCCTTCTATTTGAAGTAAAAATTGTCCTGTAGGACATATGCTGTGTTATTTTCTAATGAACATTAACATGAGGTATTCAAACTTATTTTCAGCTAAGAGATAAATGGGTTTTGAATCCAATTTCTTGGTCTGCTTCACTAAGCCGTTGTTCCATTTACCTCCCTTCATAGAAACAAATATTCCTCTAAAATAAGCCCTTTCTGTTAAATGTCTGTGGCAGTCTGCTTGGCAGCTGTAGACACAATTTGGGTCACTGTGTTGGAATTTGAGCATATATGTATATATTCTGTGCCACCTCTGACACTATTATGTCATGAATTGAATGCACAAGTGAATAGATGATGATGGTGATTTATTCTGATAAAAAAGACAGAATGACCTGAAGGTAATTCTTTACACTAAGGACACAATATATAATTAAGAACATTTATGAGCTTAAGACCTTTTCCTACACTGCTTTCTGTATTTTCTCAAAACTCTACCCCTAATGACCTTTCTTTTAACTGAAAAAAATGGAAAGTCCCCATAGATGTTGGTTAAACTAACTCACCAGTGCAGAAGACTGATACAGGCAGCACATAACGGAGAGGGAATGGAATTACTGTGAGATGTGCTCAGCTGGTATGAATGTGTGCTACGATGATTTACACCATCAGAGAAGCTGGACCTATATTGTTTCTATTTCTTCTAAGAAATAGAAACACTAAAATATAAGAAGTATAACTCAAAAACTCATGTTCTTGTCAATAATTTTATAAAACTTGAATACAGTATGTCATAGGTAATGAGGACCATAAGCAACTAAAACTGGTGAAGAAGGAAAGTTTTTAAACAAGTAGAGCTAAGCACGTTGTTTCAATTCATGTTTAGCCATTGACATTACCTGATCTATTGAAACAACAGAGAGGTTGAGCTAGATGACCTTTAAGTTCCTTCCAAGACAAAGAACTCTATGATTCGATAGGTTGAAAAGGTTGAGGATGGTAAGACCCATACCTGAGTTTCTTGAAGCTTCAATATAGATAGTTGTACAAATGTATTTTCTATTCTTACCAATAACAGTATTTAATTTAGTTCCTTGCCAACAACAGTTTTAAGATGCTTTTAATAACTCAGTAACCAGATCTCCAGTATTTTAAGGTTTTGATTTTATGGTTCAAATTTAGATTTCCCTAGTACTATCCTAGGACTACTAAGAAAATAATTAAAAGTAAAATGAAAATCAAATGGTTGTTTTCTGGGAAGTGAATAGTTAGAAAGAAGTCTAAACACAACATCAAGGGCTTCCATTTCTTTTCTATGTCCAACATAATGAGATTATAAATTCATGAGCTCTTTTTAATTCATCAGGCTAGAAGGTTTTTTACTTTAGGAAAATATACAGATACAAAGCAGATTTCCTTCTTTGGCCTTTTACAACTTATCACTGAACTCGGGTGAACTGCTCCGGGGTGAAAGGACTGACTGGAGTTCATTTAGGGCCCCATTTGATGAAAGGCAGAAGATTGTGATCAAGAGCATATGGGATTGGAGTTGGAGAAGAGGTTGACACTTTTATGGAATAATGATGATTAGCAAAACTTTTTTTTTCAGAATTGTCTATGAACAGCTCTGCCGCTAAGACTTCTTAGTGTTCACAGATTTATAATCTATGGACAGAAAAAAAGCAGAATCTTTCATCACTAAGATATCTTATTTCAAGAAATCTTAGCCATAGAGTTGTAAAATGTGCACATTCTGAGAGCACAAGTGAACGAGGTTTCCTAGTTATTTTCATTCTTTATACTGTTCCCTGAAGAATCTGAAGGCTCAAGAGGTTGCACATTAGAAGAACTAGTAACTACAGTTGCAAAAGAATATCTGTCTATTCAGACAACATATGATGAAACCACATAATTGATCAGATATTTGAGGAACCAAGCTTCTCCACATTTTTCTTTCTCTGTATATTTCTTACAGTGTCACAGCACCAAGCCTGCCAGAGTTCAAGAAGTATTTGGACAATGCTCTCAGGCACATAGTGTAATTCTTGGGGCTGTTCTGTGCAGGGTCAGGGTCATTGTGGGTCCCTTACAACTTAGGATAGTCTATGATTCCAAGCATATGTCCACATTAGCAAAACATATAATAAAGCGACAGCGTATGAAATCAGTGTTGAGAAGCCCAAATCCCTAAAATCTTTTTCTCTTGGTGTGGAGACTACTTCATGTTTTTTCTTGTTTGTTTCCATAAACTGAATGCCCATTTGTAGCAGGAATGAAATACGTGTACCATCAGGTCGCATATTCTTGCAATCCAGTTCTTTGAGTCTGGGACCATTACACTATGTGAACCAAAGACAAGTGGAGAGACCTGTGAGATTTGCTTTGAAGGTGCACTCATGATAACATTAATATAGACACAATACCTCTTGAAATCTACCTATGCAAACAGATGCTGCACCTACTGAAAGAGAAAATACGAGAGATAACTGAGAGGAAAGGTGCCAATTAATCTGTGAGGACTAGCATGAAAGGAAAACAAATCACAGTATTATAGTTTGGAATCTAATGGGATCATGATAAAGTGATTGTATATCAGAAAAATTTAATAAATTTATTATTTAAAATAAATTTAGAAGTATACAAACACACACACACGCACATGCACGTGTAACTCCTTTGTCATCAGACAGATTCCTACACAGCATAGCCTAGGAAGGACTTATCTTTGGGTGAATCCTTCATATAGTTGCTTTTCTCCCACTCCTTTCTACAGAGTATCTGACACACAACCAATTTATTGTGATCCCATTAGATTCCAGTTTACAATTCTCTGATTTCTTTCAGATCCAGCTGTTTCTTTTGAATGAAAATCATTCAGCATCTGGATCTGAAATGTTCTCCAATCTATATCTGTTTATTATATTCTTAAAAACTCTGACTTTAAACAAGCAAAATCCATACTAGGAGAATTGCAGGAGGGGTGATTTTTTTTTTTTTTGGGGGGGGACTTTTTCAGTGAATGACTTTTTAGATAGTAATTTGCAGCATATTCCAAGAATAAGGTTTTGAGTAGTGTTTATCACTATTCTACTTAGTTCTCAGGAGAATGTGTTGGCATTGGTTTTAACAAGCAGTGTCAGCATTTCTGAGTTTATGACAAAATGCTATATAAGTCCCTCCCTTTCCTCTTCTTTATTCTTTTCCCACTTCCAAAGGATTATCTTAAAGGAGAACCTTAGAGACTGAATCATTGTTCAGCATATAAAACACAAAGCAGAGCAATGAAGATAATGAATGCATATTTGGACAGCATAGGCCAGTTCAAAAGGTCTTAATTCTTCATGCCAGCTTCCCACACATTGTCATGTAACATTATGCAGCTATTTTTTTGCTAATTTGATTCACCTTCTTTAGTATCACTGCAGTGCAACCATCTCTATTGTAGTACTTATTTAATACTATTGCGTATCAGTTTTAACATTTTTGGCATTCTATGAACCAAAGTATTTTACAGTAACTTGTATAGGAGTTCTGACATTCTGTCTCCAATTTGAAATGCTTAAGTAGCACAACTAAGAAGGGATATTTAGTACTACCATCTAAATGAGAGTTCAACCGTCTATTGAAAACTGGTTATTTTCTTTGAATATTGGATCCTTATTTACAAATAAATATCTGAGCTTTATCCAAAACATCTCTTTCAATATTCTAGCATGATAAATTTTTCACCAACACTCTGCAGTGTTGATATTGACACCTAGAAGGAAAAGGAACACGAAGCACACAGGAAACTCTATACATATGGTAGCGATATTAAAGAACTAAAGTGTGCTTTTATTTTGTATGATGACTTTGGCAAACCATTAAAAGTTAGGGAGGATCACTGAGAAGATGGTCTTTGGCAGCCTGGAGTCTGGTATAATATTTACTATGTCTGAGTTAGATACTTGAGAGTAGTTTTTTAACCATGATTTAGCTGTATCCCTTGTATTTTTCCTTCCATTACACTCAATAAATAGAAAAGTGTTATTGTACACATTTCAGAATCAAGAAGCAAAGGTGCAGGATGCATATGGACTACAAAGGATTTAGGTACCCTAGGTGTCACATATCAGTGTACAGTCTCTTTATAACTGTCTATGAATATAATCCACTGTCTGGGCTCCCTATACATTGAACGGATAGATAAAATGGTGGAAAATGTAGAAATCTGGGTACTAAAGGGCAGCAAATTAAAACCAGAAAATAGGAAATATGAGACAAGGCTTTGGACAAATGTATCCTCCATTTTTGTTTGCCCTAAATCCTTTCCTTTTGAGACAACACAAATATGTCTTGGAATACAGAAACAGAAGAAATAGCAGAAGTATCTTTTTCTACAGCAGTCTCAGGTATTCTTTTTCCTGTCTTTGGATGACATCAACTGCCTGAGTGTTATGACACAGTTGTAGGAGGCCTTATCTAGATGCATCTGCTTCTAGATGCCTAAAATAGTAACAGTCATTCCCAAATTCTCATCTCTCTCTAGTGCAGAGATGCCTACATTAATTAGAAATGGACTTGGATTTTTAACTTTGTTTCCTAAGGTCTAGTTGATCTATCTACAGAACCATCCTTTCTATACACTTAAAAAACCAACCAACCAAACAAACTTCAACTTAGTTGATTGCAAAGATTTATAATATATTTTCTTCCATAAGCACTTCCTCTTTCCCTGTTACTGCCTTTTTTATCCTCATACTGAATCTTGACAGTTTAGGTTTTGTGCTTTAGACTGACCACAACTGCACTAGACAACACAATCAATCCTGTACTCCTTATCATTTCTGGAAGCTGAACTAAGTGAAGAGACAGCAAATATGGACAACAGAGCCGAGTCATAGAAAAACAGAATAAAATCAGCTTCAGTACAAATGTTGTAATAACACGTTGATGCTTTCCCCTTCTGTCATTGCAGTCCATCCTTGTCACTGGCTTATCAGACAATAGTTAATGCCTATCACACACCCTGTATGAATACTGTATGAGTACAGTTTTAGGTCAGCTTCCCACAACCAATCTTTTATTTCTCTGATATTCTGTAACTGTGTTCAGTTAATATTGAAAGCAATGTCGTGCATGGGAGTCCACAATGGTCCACTTCAGACGTCAGAAGACTGGAGTTCAAAAATAGCTCTACCATTGAGTCAGAACTTGATCGTGGCATTGCCATTTTTTTTCTTTACCTCAATCTGCTTATCTAATGGGTGTCAACTTGCTACATAGGTGGAAAGTGGTGCTATTTATTATCTGTTACATGAGGACAACATGTGTGCAAAGCATTTACATACCTTGAGTTAAAAATTGCTATAAATGTATGAACAGTTGTAGTGACTTCCTACCTAGTACCACTTTAGGGACACCAAAGTTCAAGAGCATACATTCCTTAGGACTTTCTGTTGGCATACAAGGTAAGTAAAACAGCAATTATAAATCGTAAACCTTTTCTTTTTTTAAAAAAAAAGTGACACTTTGTGTCATTCTTGTTGTATTGGTACTTATGCTGTACATGTCTTAAGTGAATAGAATCTTCTGTGAAATTGATACATGTAAGCCACAAATCTTTCTCCTTTGGTATCTCTAACTGGACATTAAATTTTTATCAACTCTTAATGAGGGACTAGGGAGTTTAGCTCCTAAAATAAAGAAAATGCATACACATACAGAAACAGTAAATTAAAAATGTTATGGATTTGGATATCCATGGAAAATTAATTTCAAATATTTATTTACAACCAGATTGCAAAAACATACTTTATGACATGTGAATGCATTTATAGACTTCTTACTTTGAAAGTCAATTTTGGATTAAACATTTATTAAGTGATTTATAATAACTTTTGGGAAGTTACTTGCTCTGGGACAATGTGGAGAAAACCAGAAAAGACAGAAAAAAAAAAGATGAAAAATAGATTAATAGATTATTTGCTTCTATTGTTTTTTCCAAATCTAGTCTTAGATCATTGTAACTGCCATAATGACATTTAACAAGACAGAAAGTACCTTCTCATGGCCTATGAATACCATTTTATGTTTCACTTTCTTCCAGTCAGCCTTGAAGAAACTTTCAGGAATGTCTCTCTCCAAAAAAAAAAAAAACAGACCCTCTGTTTTTCTAAAGATGATTTACCAACTGTTCTCAGATAGAGCTAAAGAAGAGCTATATTACTTCTATATATTTAACAGCCTGACTCTTTCATATGAATGCCAGAGGTACTGTGGCATACATTTTTGACAGGATAGTGAAGAAAAGATATCAGTACTCCAGAGGCAACATTGTATATATGTGCTTTCCAGTACCATGCACAACCAAACATGTGAGGAATGTATAGAAACTAATGGAATTTTCTCCTGTGTATCCCAAAGCAACACAGCCAGTCTGGTTTTCGCTTTTAAAAAAAATGCTGTTAAGTTCTTAAAAGACAAGAATGTGAGAAAAACTTCATCAAAGCGAGACAAATCCTATTTGCAATCTTTAAAAATGTGGAGAAAAAAAAGTAATATTACTTAACACTGTCAAGATAGAACAAAGTGATTCTGCATGTAGTTTTAAAATAGATGTAAAAATTCAGATGTAAAAATTGACATATTTAAAAAAGGGAAAGTCCTAGCAATAACATGTACTCCTTGCTATCCATTGCACTGTAAAGAAGGTATATTAATTACTTTTTTTTCCTTTCATTAGCAGGAAAGTCTTTATTTCATCTACCCTGAAAATATGCCCAGACCGCAAGTATTTGAAAGCAAGGGAACACCTGCAAGTCAAGTAAGAATGAAACAGAGACTGCCAAAAGCTATAATTTTCCTTACTTGGTTCTTTGCTGTGAAACGCATCAGGGGTATTATCAGATCATTCACTGACATGAGAAAGAGGTACTCACAGATTTGCCTGTCACAAACATAGTTTCTGATCCTAAGTCTACTCTGGCCAAGAGAAAGATCATCACTTACTTCAGCGGCAAACTATTTACATTCTAAAATGTAGTTAAACTTGCTGCAGTAATGTCAATGTATTCAATCAAGGAATTTAAAACTCTTATTTAAATATAAATAAATATAAATTAATGTAAATTTTGATGTGTTTGCACCTACCTATTCTATTTCATTGCAAGTTTTAAGCACTGGTTTTTTTCTACTTAAGGAAAAAAATAACTTGCCCTTTAGACTTATTATTAAAACTACTACTGTCAGGATTTTTTTTTATGTAAAATACAACTTGATTTGCACTTTATGGTTCTGTTTCTTTCTTTTTTAATTGCATTCATTTAGAAATTATTACCTTCAGTTTGACAATATAAATTTCCTTTACTTTCCAGTTGAAAATTTAAGTGAAAACTGTGGGTCTCTTTGACTTCTACAATTTGGATTATACAACAGACTTTGATCAATCTGCCTCTGTTTTACTATTGCTGAAAATACTCTGTCCAGGCTTAATTATGTTGACTTGATAGGGATATATTTGCAGCAATATAAGAGCAATGTTTCTATAGCTCTCCATAGCTGAATAAATTAAACACAGGAAAATTGTTTTTCTGCTATTGCTATGTATAGTCACAATTTATCAGTTTCCATCCTGTCTAACACTACCTATGGGTCTAGTCATATGCAGTGTTTTACTCATGCTGGGAGATTCCATCAGAACAGTCATGGATGCCCATGAACTTCTCAGTAAATTCCATAAATTAGACATTGAAACATGTTATAGTCCTTCATCTCTCAATTTGTACTTGCAAGGTTGGAGGAACCTTATCTTAAATTTCATATGTACTGAAATATCTCAGTAATATATGTTTTTAGCCTTAATAAATAATGCTGGAATTTGAGAAAATTAATTTTACAAACTGGGCTAAAAAGTGGAAATAAAATGAATATCCAGAAAGTCATTTTAGCCTCAGAAACCTGGTCTTACTAGATGTCTTCTACACTTAACGTAGGGAAAAATGTCCTGTGTTGTGAGGCTGTTTATTTGAAACCAACCCACCTTGTCATGTATGTTTGGTATAGACTCATGCTGTTTTGAAGAGGCAAGTAAGAAATCTTTGTTGTCTGTCTACTATTATACTTCAAGGTTGTGCGTCTTTAGATGAAATTGCAGTTGTGCTAAGAAGATTACACATCTGCTAAATTCAGCTCTGTCCTCTGAGAAGAGTTTACAGAATGAACGAGGGTGATAAATTTCTTAGATCTGGAAAGGTATTTCTCAGGTTATCAGCTCTGTTCATATTCTGAATGATATGAAAATCACACAAATCTTCTCTCTTGTGATAACCCAATTTATCTTGTACCACTGCTGAAGTACACATGTATCTATTCTATGATTCACAGATCACTGGAAGTTTTTAGTTGTGCAGAACTAGAGCTTGCTGAAAAAGAAATCACTGATTTTAAAAAAAATATATGATTTGTTCTAGCAACTAGTGGTATTTTCATAATTATCATCAAATTCCCTTTTCTGTCTGATCAGAATGGGTCTGATCAGGAGCATAAAGACTATTCAGAGGGAGCTACCTGCTGTACCTCAAGGGCATGCACAAGTTTGTAAAGCGCTTATTGCTTTCTAGAGGGGAGTTTTCTAGCTGGGACATAAGCATTGTAATGTATCCCGGACTGGGTTCATGATGGTTCTCCAAAGTTTACCAGTCCGGAAGTAAAACATATTCATTGTCGTTTTAGTGTGCAAAAGAAGCCTAAAGCTCTGTCTACTAGGGTCATCCCTTTTTCAAATATGTTGGCAGTGCAAACACTGTGTTTGTGTCTAGTGTTTGAAGTATATTGCACACACATATATATATATTTGAATCCAATAATAGCTTTGCATACTAAGGTAGCCCTAGCAGGCCATGGGGACTAGGTGAAACAGGTAATGTTTGAAGCATAGTTTTCTTCTCCTTTCTCTAGGCAGGTGTGAGTCATGACACAAACTGGCATAAAATACACACCCATGAGAATTAAATGTTGTGGTTTTTTTATCCTTAGGTGGTATAAATAGCATAAGTCAATATAGTACTACCAATTTACATAAATTTCTACACAGATTTTGGCTAAATGGCAACTCACAAGGATATGATAGCATTCTGCAAGTATTTAAAGGCCATAAACACTAAGCAGGGGGACAAATGATTTAGGGTGGCATAAGGAGATGTAATTAGGAGCAATGAGAGGAAATTAAGGGAGGAAAAAATTAGGCTGAATATCAGAAACAATTTTCTGACAGTGAGATGTATTAGACTGTGGAAAATAAGTCTCCCAATGGACATTCCATTGCTTTAGATGTTTAGACTGGACAAAGTATTAATACATATACAACAGGGACTAATTTTGCAATGTCTGGTGCATAGACTAGAAACCAGAGACATTTAATGGGGTAAAAAGAATTCTGCATTAAGATAAACAAACAAATCTCTTTTTATTGCTTTTACCAAATGTTATTATATGTCTGTATCTTTTATGTATGTGCATTTATACAGGAAAACATAGATATATGTACATTATTTTCTTTTTTTTTGTCTGAAAATTAAAAAGTTTTTTAAAGGTAAAACTTCAGTTTAATGGAAAATTTCATAGTGGCAAATTTCTTGTCCTCTGCTGTCTATTAAATGCAGATGTGCTACATTAGCTAGTATTTAAGTTATTTTTTTAATCAAGTTCATACCCTTTTTTTTTCTTAACCAGGAAAAAAATATAATATACTTAATTTATTTTATTATATAAAAATTTAATTGTCCTGTCTGTTGCAGAACTGGGTAGCCTTTTGGAACAGTATGAATAGTTTTGTGGAATTTGATTTTGATATAATTTTTATTCTGAAAATAGTCGGAAAAACTTTCTCAAATAATTGAAATGTCTCATTTTAATCATAAATAAGTGTTAAGATAAGTTATTGTTCTTTCTGCAACTAGTTGGCCTTTAATCAGTAAAGGAATTTTTCCAAACTAATGCTTACAAGACTTATTACAGAAAAACATTTCAAAACTCCATATCTTTACAGGTTTTTAGAAAATTCAGAGATAAAAATTGGGATATTTCTCATTTTACCTTACACTGATGTCAGCTAAATAAACAGAACATGCTTTCAGAGTTATTAGCTTACATGTGATGTAAATATAAAGTATGCTCAGGAAGCCCAAACAACCTATTTGGTTGCTGAGTATCTAGAAGGCAAACTACAAAAGAAAAATATGTAAACCAGCACATCTAACAAGGAAATCT